>NC_044392.1:16219686-16844686 GCF_006542625.1 Nomascus leucogenys | reverse complement strand
TGAACTACTGGAAACTAGATGTTACTCAAGTAATCTTTGCCCAGATCAATATCCTGAAGCATTTCCCCAATATTTTCTTCAATAGTTTCATCCTTTCAGGTCTCACATTTAAGTATTTAATCCATTTTAGTTCGATTTTTGTATATGGTGAGATATAGGCATTATTTTTATTTTTTTGCCTATGAATATCCAGTCTTCCCAGTACCATTTATTGAAAAGACTGTCCTTTCCCCAATGTATGTGCTTGGTGCCTTTGTCAAAAATGAGTTTACTGTAAATATGTGGATTTCTTCATTCTCTATTCTGTCCCATTAGTCTATTTGTCTGTTGTCATTCCATTACTATGCTATTTTGGTTACTATAGCATCACAGTTTAATTTCAAGTCAGGTTATGTGATGCCTCCAACTTCGTTCTTTTTGCTCAGGATTGCTTTGGCTGTTCTAGTTTTTTTGTTTTTTTGTGGTTCCAAATACATTTTAGGATTTTTTTGTTATTATTTCTGTGTAGAATGTCATTAGTGTTTTGATAGAGATTGCACTGACTCTAGATTGCTTTGGGTAGTATAGGCATTTTAACAATATTGATTCTTTCAATCCATGAACATGGAATATCTTTCCATTTTCTTGTGTTCTCCAGTTTCTTTCATCAGTATTTTATAGTTTTTGTCATAGCAGTCTTTCACTTTTCTGGCTTTTTTTTTTTTCTTTTAGTATTGGAAATGGGATTGCTTTCTTGATCTCTTTTGCAGATTGTTTACTGTTGGAATATAGAAATGTTGATTATCGCATGTTAATTTTTTATTTTGCAACCTTACTAAATGTGTTTATTCATTTTAATTTTTTGGTGGAGTCTTTATGTTTTTCTAAATATAACATCATGTTTTCTGTGGAAGGGAATAATTTAACTTCTTCTTTTTCAGTTTGGATCCCCTTTATTTCTTTCACTTGCCTAATTGCTTTGGCTAGGACTTCCATTACTATGTTGAATATAGGTGGTGAAAGTGGGCATCTTTGTCCTGTTTCAGATCTTTTTCCCATTCAGTATAATATTAGCTGTGAATTTGTTGTATATGGCCCTTATCATTTTGAGGTATGTTCCTTCTATGCCCAGTTTATGGAGGGGTTTTATTATGAGTGGATGTTGAATTGTATTGAATGCTTTTTCAGCACCCATTGAAATGATTATACATTTTTTTTGTTTTTGATTCTGTTGATATTATGTATCACATTTATTGATTTGCCCGTGATGAACCATCCTTGCATCCCTGGAATGAATACCATTTGATCATGGTGAATAATCTTTTTCATGTGTTTTGAATTCAATTTTCTAATATTCTGTTGAGGATTTTTGCATATGTTCATCAGGAATATTAGCCTGTAGTTTATTTTTGTTGCTATTTTGTCTGGTTTTGGTACCAGGGTAATGCTAGTCTTATAAAATGGGTTTTCTCATGTCTTTAATTTTTCGTTATATTTTGAGTAGACTTCTTGTTAGTTCTTCTTTAAATATTTGGTAGAATTCAGCAGTGAAGCCAGAGATCCAGGGCTTTTCCTTTATAGGAGACTTTTTATTACTGCTTCAATATTGTTATTCATTATTGGTCTGTTCAGGTTTTGTATTTGTTCATAGTGTAATCTTAGTTAGTAGGTTGTGTGTATCTGGAAAGAAACTTTACAATCTCTAACAGGCCTGGAAGGTCTAATCTATAAAAAGTATTTCATTGACCTTGAAGAAGGTCTTTTTCTTTTTCTTTTTTTTTTTTTTTTTTTTTTTTTTTTTGAGACAGAGTCTCGCTCTGTCGCCCAGGCTGGAGTGCAGTGGCGCAATCTCAGCTCACTGCAAGCTCCGCCTCCTGGGTTCACACCATTCTCCTGCCTCAGCCTCTCCGAGTAGCTGGGACTACAGGCGCCCGCCACCATGCCCGGCTAATTTTTTGTATTTTTAGTAGAGACAGGGTTTCACCATGGTCTCGATCTCCTGACCTCGTGATCCACCCGCCTTGGCCTCCCAAAGTGCTGGGATTACAAGCGTGAGCCACCGCGCCGGGCCGGTCAATTATTTATATAAGAAAATAAATTCAACATTTTATCCATAAAAAATGTAATTCCAGAATTAAATGTTTATGTTAGTAAAATTATAACACTGATAACAGAAAAAGTGCTATTAATCCTTAAGAAACAGTTACCTTTTCTTTTCTATCTTCATCACAGCTAGCCCAGTCTTAGTCTATTTCATTAGCTTCCTATGGGCTTCCTCTCACTTACGTGCGTGCTCTCTTGCACGTGCTGGCTGGTTCTCTCTCTCTCTCTCTCTCCCACCTTCTTTTTTCCTTAAGACCCTCAAGGCTACAGTTGATCCTTTCACTTCAAACTCTTCTGCCTTGTTTCCATTTTCCACAAATGTTCATAGTTAGCCTAATTTTCTACTCCTTGAGGGCAATAGCAGCATGGCATGGTAGAAAGGGTCTTAGAGCACACACGTTGTCTTTTTCGTTTTGCCACTTACTAGCTGAGCAGTCTTAGGCAAGTCACTTAACTTCACTGGGTCTTAATTTCTATATCTACCAACTTCTATGTGTTGTAAGATGTATTCATAAAGTACCTAGTTTAGTGTCTCAGATTTAATAACGTCTGTGTTTAAATTTTAAAACAATCCTCTAAAACTAAAGTTAAGGAAGCTGAGACTCTGGATAGTTAAATAAATTGCCCAAGGTCTCACAGCTTATAAAGGACTGAGCTGGAATTCAGTTTCAGGTATGCCTGACTTTTAGCAACTATGCATTCTTTTTTTTTTTTTTTTTTTTTGAGATGGAGTTTTGCTCTTGTTGTCCAGGCTGGGGTGCAATGGCATGACCTCAGCTCACTGCAACCTCTGCCTCCCGGGTTCAAGTGATTCTCCTGCCTCAGCCTCCCGAGTAGCTGAGATTATAGGCAAGCGCCACCACGCCCAGCTAATTTTGTATTTTTTAGTAGATATGGGGTTTCTCCATGTTGGTCGGCTAGTCTCAAACTCCCGACCTCAGGTAATTTGCTTGTCTCAGCCCCTCAAAATGCTGGGATTATAGGCGTGAGCCACTGTGCCTTGGGCTGTGTATTCTTATACTGGCCATACCAGGCCAGTATAAGAACTGCTTTTATTATATTCTGCTTTTATTATGCTGTACCTGTGTCTGTTCTCTGAATTCCTTTTTCACTCTAACACAAAATTTTCATTTTACTGTTTTATACCAGTTTTACACAGGTACCTCTGCTTCCGCTTTTAAAATGTCCCTCTTTGAAAGCACAGGCCTTACTGTGTTTTATTTTTCACAGCCCCAGCAGAGTATTAAATAGCCATAGAGTACTCAATAAATACTTGATTTACATAGCACTATCTCTAATTTTGTTTCATTATTGTTTTGAACCTTTTATATCCCTTTTTATAGCTCATGTCAGCAGCCACGTGGCACTTTCCATTTGGATGACGGTGAATATTGGTCCAACAGGGCAGTCTCTTGTAAGGGAAAATCCCACCGACCCATCTTTGAGAACAGCATGGACAAGATGTACAGGAACTTATACAAAAAGGCCTGTAGTTCTGCTTCACATACACATGAAAGCTTCTGAGACCATCCATGATAAACCTCATGAGTGTCCGTGTCAACTTCTCAATGAAAATGTTTGATGTGATCAATATCTGTATTCCTTTTTTTTAAAAAAAATGAGATTATAACTAAGTACAATAGTTATACTTGAATAAGTTCATTACTTCAAATGGTAAATTATCATAGGCAAGCCTTTTAAAATAATTATTACAGAAGAGTCTGCTGTGTTGCAAACATTAGAGCCCTGTCACATCACAACTTCCAATATGTGACAAGCATGTTCTGTTAATGTACATCTCATATTACATCTGCAAATCCAAGAATAGTTCCTTCTAGAAATGTTTTTTTTGCCTTACTCATCTTGCAATTTTCTTTTCATCTACTTAACTGGTTATCTTGCCTGTGTAAGATTTAATTAATATTGACTACCTTTTCTTGGTGATGAACAAAATGATATCCTATACAGAAATGAATTTCCCAAGGGTTTAAACCCTGTTTTCACTAACATTTTCTACTTTTTCCTTTTTCAGAACAGGCTATTATATTTCTTAGCTCATAGGCTTTCTTTTTAAAGACTATATGATCATTCACTCCTTTTTCTCTGGAAGAACTATCTAAGTTGCTTAAAATGCATAGCAGTTAGCTAGAAATATCAGTGGCCACCATGGATGATCGAAAATTTGAATAACTAATTTTTAAAGATAAAATTCTTTGCATGATTTTTTTTCTAGGGCCATACCTTTTGGTGCAACCAGAATCAGAAAATGGCCTCTGTCAGTAAGCTTATAGAAACCTAAAAATAATAATGGAATTATATTGTAATTTGACTGCTTGGAATTTGTGTAAGTACCATATGGCCCAAGACACTATTATACTATCCTCACTTTAAAAAAAAAAACACTTGGAACCACAATGAGAGTAAAATATTATAGCAGAACGCTTTGTGGTAGACACCGAAAATGTTGTTGATTGATGGATAGAATTAACTTATCCTTCCCCACCCCAACACACACCTGTGAAGTCAATACTATGAAGATATAAAGAAATCAGCTACTTTATATTTAATAGAGAGTGAGGGGAGGGAAAGGAGAGAGTAGGAATAAGTGAACTGGGCTTATAGTCTTGAAGAGTTGACTAAAAGATAATATTTTCTCATTGACTCTGTTTTTTATTAATTTTACAGTTATGATTGAAAAAGAACAAAATGAACTTCCTTTAAAGTGAAATTAAAATGTGAAGCTTGGTGACTTATTTTTGTAGTAGAACTTGTTAACATCATGTTAAGGGTGCTTCAGTATCACAGTCTGTGATGTATCAGAAAGGGCATTAGAGCTATCTCTATGAGCCAGGAGTCCTAGGCCTTAGTATCCCATGTCTGCCATTTTCTAGCTGAGTCTATTGAATTCTCAGATCCTTTGTTTCCTCAGCTATCAAATGATGAGAATGTAGTAGACCCCAAACTATGTTCTGTGGACTGAGATCACTGTTTTAGGAGATGATTGCAGGAATGTAGATATAAGTATGTAATTGGCCATCTAAGTTTAGGAAAATCTGTTTGCTACACACATACACACACACACACACACACACACACACACACACACACACACACCTTTTAGAGAGTCATATGTAGGATTATAGAAGTAAAAAGAAATGATCTTAATGCTGGAATAGCACCTGTAAACTGGGGCTGTCTACAGCAAACTAGGATATATGGTCACCATGCTCATTGTGAACACTAGCCTGTTAGAGGCTTTAAGAAAATTCTGGTATAAATCTGTCTTACTCTGCATCTAGTAAAGAGCCTGGCATGTAATTGATGTTCGTTAAATATTTATTGAATTAACCCAGAATTTTCTAAACTAAATTTAGCATGTACCACTATTTGTTATTCTTGCCACCACCCCCCATTCCCCTAGCTCCTCACACTACCTGCCAATGTCATCCTAAGGTACATGTGGATACCTAGGTTGTGGAAATGCTGGACTACACAATTGCTGAGTTACTCTCTGGCTGTAGATTATGTGATGAGGTATTTTACAATCAGCTTTTGAAGGTCAACATTGAATAATGCTCTTTTAAAAAAAATTATATCCTCATTGTTTTTCCGTGGGAAAAGAAATGAAAAGTCTTTTAAGAGTTGCTGTTTGGTGAAAAGAACAAACATGACTTTCAAAGAAAATGTTTTACTATCACCAAAATCTCCTGAGTGAATAAGTACTACAGAAATTACTTATTGCACCTGTATCTGCCATTGGCTGTCAAAAAGGCTACAAAAAGTAGGGCTGAAAGGGAAACTTTAGAAACTAATATTCTGAAAGATGTTTCCTATGGATTAAGTTTAGTGTCTTTCTGAAAGTTGGGGGCAAATTCCCATATACTAATAGCATCTTTGCTAAGTGTCTGATTATCTTCTATTCCCTAAGGAGGAAAGAGTGGTCCATGTTGCTGTAACTACTACTATGAGTGCTTATGCTGTTACTATTTTTAAAGAGTAAAACCTTTAAGTACTAATAGTTGTCTTTTCTCATTCACAGGAGCAGAAAGGTGCAGTTGTTTATACTCTTAGCCTTTTTTTTCCTGTATTTCCCACAAATCTAGAAATAATTATTGGAGTTAATATGAAAGATAAATAGGCTTTTCTTTTTACTTTTCAGTTTTTTTCTTTAAATCATAAAAAACCTGGGGATTTAGGAAAATGTCAAAATCAACAAAAAAAGATGAATCATTGGAATGAGACTCTTCCTTGGTTCTACTGGCTAGTTATATAATCTTATTTAAGTCATTTATGCTTCTTGGAGCTCAGTTTTTTCACCGATAAGGTGATAAAAGCGTTAATTTAGAATGATCCTTTGACATTTCATAATTGTACAATTAATATGTACGATCAGAAAGTCCTAGGCAGGCAGAGTTGTTTTCTGACTTCCAAAGATTAAGCCCCTGATTAAAAATCTGGAACAAATAGAGAATTTTCATTATTGTGTTCATTTGCTAATAATAGCTTTATTGAGATATAATTCACTCTGAAAAAGTATACAAGTAAGTGGTTTTTACTATATTCACAGAGTTGTGCAACAATAACCACTCAGTAATTATAGAATATTTTATAACTCCCAGAAGAAATCCTGTAACCATCAGTGATCACTTCCCACTACCTCCCCCCCACAACTCCTGGAAACCACTATATGCTTTTTGTCTCCATACCTATTCCGGACATTTCATATAAATGGAATCATACAACATGTGACCTATTGTATCTGGCTTCTTTCACTTAGCAAAATATTTTGAGAGTTCATGCATGTTGTAACATGTATGAATACTTCATTCCTTTTTATTACTAAATAATAATCCATCATATGAATATACCACATTTTGTTTATCCATTCAGTTGGTAGATATTTTGGTTGTTTCCACTTTTTAGGTATTCTGAAATGCTGCTCTGAACACTTGTATACAGATTTTTTGTGTGGACATATGATTTTATTTCCCTTGAGTATACATCTAGGAGTTGACTTGCTGGGTCCTATGGAAACTACGTTCAACATTTTGAAGAACTACCAAATTGTTTTTCAAAGTGAACGTGACATTTTACAAAGATCAACTGTGTTGATCTTTATCTTACCTTAGGATCTTAGGCAAGTTATGCATTCAAGCCTCATCAATATATTCATCACATATGTATTAGGAGCTACGTTAGAAATAGAGGGTATATAAAAATGTATCTTTAAAAGTATGAAAACAAAAACAGTGTATTTAAACATTTGCAGTGGTTTGGTAACTTCTATGGTATGAAAATGCAAGAATGGGGATAAAGGCCTTCTAGCTTGATGAAACAGAACATGCAGAGGCATGAAAATGGGAGGGAGCATGATTGTTCAGGAAACTCCTCCAAGTGCTTTAGCTAGAAGTGGTGTGCAAGGTTGCAAATGCTGTGGTAGAATATGACTAATGCAGTAAGAGAACTACAAAAATGTCTAGAGCAGCATTAGAAGAGGTGACCATTGACCTGAATGTTGAAAGATTGAAAGGACTTTTGAGAATAGGAAAACAAGGTGGAATAAACTAAATATTGATCAGATTTTACAAGGGTGGAGGTGGAGTTTAAAATATCCAGAGTCAGTTAAGAATAAAGATCTAGAACTTGGGAGAACTCAATAATACAAAACACATTTTGAAGTCAGATAAAAATAACGAAGTCAGATTAAAAATGAAAGTTCTACTTTTTGTCCTACTTTATATGTGACCATAATAGGCACCCTGAGAGTGCTGGACCTCAAGTAATTGAATGTTTTGCTAATTAAGGAGGCTCTGGTGGTAGTGAGATAGTTTGAGGGCAGCCCTTTTAAAAATAAGATAGACAGCCGGATGCAGTGGCTCACACCTGTAATCCCAGCACTTTGGGCGGCCGAGGTGGACAGATCATCTGAAGTCAGGTATTTGAGACCAGCCTGGCCAACATGGTGAAACCCTGTCTCTACTGAAAATACGAAAATCAGCCAGGCGTAATGGCATGCACCTGTAGACCCAGCTACTCGGGAGGATGAGGTAGGTAAACCACTTGAATTTGGGAGGTGGAGGCTGTAGTGAGCCAAGGTTGTGCCACTGCACTTCAGCCTGGGTGACAGAGCTCAAAATAATAATAATTAAGAAAGAAATCCTCCTAACTAGCTATAGTTTCAATGTACAAAATGAAGAGGTAAGAGAGAAAATCCAAAATTTTGTTAAAGTTTATGTGTTTATTATCACTGAATGATATACTTTGAGTTTAATTATATGATGTTTCCTCAGATAATCAGTACTTGTGACTGTTCACCCATTCACAAAATATTCCAGGCAATCTGCAAGACATTGAATGATGACCCAGAGATAAACAAAAACACAGTTCTCAATCAGAGTTTGTGTGTGTATATGGGGGTTGGGGAGAGACTGGCATTTAATTGAGGGATAATAATTGAAATCAGTTGATACTTTTTCTAGCTGTCTTGGATAGCATAAGCCTTAGAAAATTCACTTACTAAGGTTTGTGAAGTAAGAAGGAAATAAGCTAACACAGAACAGATATCAGCTGATACACTGTTCTCTAAAAGTTAGTAAAGTTACTTAACATTAACTTAACATTACTTAACAGTAAATTAACATTACTCTCATTACCAAATTACTTCTGCTTTTGAGGGGAAAAACATATAAGATATTCAAGAAGGGAGTGTTATCAACAAGATGGTAGAGTAGGAGACCCTGGCCCTCAACCCCACAAACAACAATTTGATAGACATCCAGGAATGGAAATAGCTGTGGGAGGGCTTTGGAGTCCAGATAAGAAGCTGCGGAAGCATAGTAGAGCAAAAAAGCAAAGCAAAACCAAACCAAAACAACAACAACAAAAACAAGAATAACCACACAGAATGGGTATGAAGAAGTCTAATTTTATCTTTATGTCATCCGTCAGGCTGGCACAGCTCATTACCAAGTGTTACCCTCAGGTGAAAATGAGAGCAAGGTGAGTGTCCAGCCTCTTCAGACTTTGTGGGTACTGCCCAAAAGATCCACATTGGTTTTATCCCACTCAAATCCCTGGGAAGACTGGCATAGCTGAGATATCTGGAAGCAGCTAGGAATAAAGAAGGACAGAGGGCATTGTGTCAGCTATGTGGCAGGGGATACCATGGTTCATAGCGGCCTGGTCTTCAGATGACCCCAGCACCCCTCTCCAATGAGGACCTCCCAGTTGGCTTGGAATTCCCATGGCTTTCACCACAGATGGACTCCTGGCTTTCTCCTTCATGGACGCCAGCTGACTAGGCTATTTTTACCTCCAGTGGAGTTGCCCCAGCCAGTGCCTCTGTGGGCACCCAAACCCTGGGAACCAGTGCAGTCACTGCATGCATGCCTGCAGTTGGCACTGACCCACTAGCCCCAGTTTTAACCACCACATTCATCTGTGACCAATTCTCATGGGCATGTGCATGCACACAACTGGCCCTGGCTGTTAATCACAGTGCATGCAAGCACTGCTTATTTGCACCACTGCGTGCATGCCCTTACCCAGCTCTCACCACTGCACGTATGCCTGCTATTGGCTTTGGTTGTTGCGGGCACATACTCACTGGTGGTTTGCGCTGCTGCACATATGCCTGCCCATGGCCACCTCTTGCCACCACATATACACCTGCTGCTGGTCTTGGTTATTAGTGCCACAGGCACACTTGCCATCAACCCTCCTGTTGTGTGCACCCCTGGCTCTCCCCAGTCTTTACTGCCAACTTTGGCATTATCTATGCAGGTGCACTTGCTGCTATACCCAGTGGCACCACTAAGGACCCCAGCAGCCCTCGTGGGCACCACAAAACCCCCACCGCATTCACAGCTGAGGACTAAATAGTTGCCAAATGTTGTGGACCCTGGCTACTTCAGCTCCTGTGCCACCACTCCTGTCCCTCCTGGACACAGAGCTGTGACAGCTTACAGCAGTTGGCACCTCACATGCCACTAGACTCCGTGTCACAGCATACTTCTGCTCCCCCTGTCAGTGAAGAACTTTTCTTACCAAAGGTGGTCTGGAAGAGGTAAGTGCTGCTTCAAATGCACTGACACCAATGCAAAGATAAAAGAAGGATGAAAATTCAGAAAACTATGACACCATCAAAGGAACACAAACTTATAGTAACTGACCCCAAAGAAATGGGTATTCATGAGTTAGCTACCAAATAATTTAAAATAATTTTCCTTTAGAAGCTTGGTGAGCTGCAAGACAACACAGGTAAACAATATAACAAAATTAGGAAAACGGGGACAAAATGACAACTTCAACAAAGAGATTCAAAAAACTCGTAAACATAAAAAAAGAAGCAACGGGGGAAAATGGTGGCTAGGAGGCAGGACTAACTTGGAGCTTCCACTTTGACAGGTAGAGCAGTGTGTGGAGACCCACGGCATGGACTCTGGCTCTTAGAACTACTACAGGAACATACCAGGAAAGCCTAGAGAATCCACAGACCCTTTGAAGGAAGTGGACTTCCACTGCAGGCTCCCTGTGACAGCCAAGGAACTGTGAGTCTGCTTGCTTTCTCAGTTGTGATGCTTGTAGCCTGGGGCAAGTTCTCAGCCCTGCTCACCGGCTGCCTGGAAATAAACTCGGTGCTACTGGGTGAGGGGGGCAGGTGGGCACGGTGGGAATGAGACCAGCCTTTTGGTCTGCGGGCTGTGTGGGAGCTGGTTGAGGCCTGTGGCTGCCGACTTTCCCCCACTTCCCTGATGCCCTGTGTGATGCAGCAGAGATAGCCATATTCCCCCTGGGAACGTAACTTTATTGGCCTGGGAACCACACCCCATCCCCCACAGCAGCTGCAGCAAGCCCAGCCCAAGGAGAGTCTGAACTCAGACAGCCTAACCCTGCCCACACCTGATGATCTTTCTCTACCCACCCTGGTAGCCAAAGACAAGGGACATAATCTCCTGGGAGCTCTGTGGCCCCGCCTACCACCTGATCCTCCCCATACAACCCCAGCTGATAGGCTTTTGAAAGTGCCACCTCCTGGCTGGAGGCCAACACAAAAGCAGTGAACTTAACAAAAATACAACCAAGGACCCTCACAGGGTCTACTTCACTCCCCTGCTACCTCCACTGAAGTAGCTGCTGGTATCCATGGCCGAGAGACCTGAAGATGGATCACATCACAGGATTCTTTGCAGACATTCAACAGTACCAGCCTGGAGGCTGGTAGCTCTGCTGGGTGGTTAGATCCAGAAGAGAAGTAACAATCACTACAGTTAGGTTCTCAGGATGCCCCATCCATAGGGGAAAGGGGGGAGCATCACATCAAAGGAGCACCCTGTGGGACAAAATCTGAACAGCAGCCCTTGAGTCCCAGATCTTCCCTCTTACATAGTCTACCCAAATGAGAAGGAATGAGAAAAACAATTCTGGAAATATGATAAAACAAGTTTCTTTAACACCCCCAAAAGATCATACTAGCTCTCCATCGATGGCTCCAAACCAAGACAAAACCTCTAAATTGCCAGAAAAAGAATTTAGGGCCTAGCGCGGTGGCTCACGCCTGTAATCTCAGCACTTTGGGAGGCTGAGGCAGGCGGATCATGAGGTCAGGAGATCGAGAGCATCCTGGCTAACACGGTGAAACCCCGTCTCTACTAAAAATACAAAAAAAATTAGCTGGGCATGGTGGTGGGCACCTGTAGCCCCAGCTACTAGGAAGGCTGAGAAAGGAAAATGGTGTGAACCCAGGAGGCGGAGCTTGCAGTGAGCCAAAATTGCACCACTGTACTCCAGCCTGGGCAACAGAGCTAGAGTCCATCTCAAAAAAAAAAAAAAAATCAGAAGGTCAATTATTAAGCCAGTCAACACAAGAGAAAGGTGAAGTCCAACTTAAAAAAAAATTGATACAAGATACAAAGGGAAAAATTTCCAATGAAATAGATAGCATAAACTAAAAAGAGTCACAATTTCTGGAAATCAGGGACACACTTAGAGAAACGCAAAATGCACTGGAAAGTCTTAGCAATAGAATCAAACAAATAGAAGAAAGAACTTTAGAGCTTGTAGACAAGACTTTCAAATTAACCCAATCTGACAAATACAAAGAAAAAAGAATTTAAAAAAAAATGAAGAAAGCCTCCAAGAAGTTTGGGATTACGTTAAATGACCAAACCTAAGAATATTTGGTTTTCCTGAGGAAGAAGATAAATCTAAATGTTTGGAAAACATGTTTGAGGGAATAATTGAGGAAAACTCCCCCAGCCTTGTTAGAGATCTAGGCATTCAAATACAAGAAGCCCAAAGAACACTTGGCAAATGAATCACGGAAAGATCATTGCCTAGGCACATACTCATCAGGTTATCTAAAGGCAAAACTAAGGAAAAAATCTTAAGAGCTATGAGGCAAATACATCAGGTAACCTATAAAGCAAACCTATCAGATTAATAGCAGATTTCTTGGGAGAAACCCTACAAGCTAGAAGGGATTGGGGTCCTCTCTTTAACTTCCTGAAACAAAACAATTGTCAGCCAAGAATCTTGTATCCAGTGAAACTAAGCTTCATAAATGAAGGAAAAATAGTCATTTTCATACAAGAAAATGCTGAGAGAATTTGCCACTACCAAGCCAGGACTACGAGAACTGATAAAAGGAGCTCTAAATCTTGAAACAAATCCTTGAAATGCACCAAAATAGAATATCTTTAAAGCATAAATCTCACAGGATCTATAAAACAGTAACACAATGAAAACAACATAATATTCAGGCAAGAAATAGCATGATGACTAGAATAATACCTCACTTATCAATACTAACGTTAAGTGTAAATGGCCTAAATGCTCCACTGAAAAGATACCGAATGGTAGAATGGATAAGAACTCACCAACCAGTATATGCTGTCCTCAAGAGACTCACATAAGGTAAAGGGGAGGAAAAACATATTTCATGCAAATGGACACCAAAAGTGAGCAGGAATAGCTACTCATATCACACAAACCTTAAAGCAACAGTAAAGACGAAGAAGGACAAAGCAAGCAAAAACATAAAGTGGGGAAAGGACACCCTATTCAACAAATGATGCTGGGATACTTGGCAAGCCACATGTAGAAGAATAAAACTGGATCCTCATCTCTTACCTTACAGAAAAATAAATGCAAGATTGATCAAAGACTTAAGTCTTAGACGTGAAACTATAAAAATTCTAGAAGAGAGCATTGGAAAACCACTTCTAGACATTGGCTTAGGCAAAGACTTCATGACCAAGAACCCCAAAACAAATGCAACGAAAACAAAGATAAATAGATGGGACTTAGTTAAACTAAAAAGCTTCTGCACAGCAAAAGAAATACTCATCAGAGTAAACAACTCACAGAGTGGGAGAAAATCTTTGCAATCTATATATCCAACAAAGGACTAATATCCAGAATCTATAAGGAACTCAACCAAATCAGCAAGAACGGAACAAACAATCCCATCAAAAAGTGGGCTAGGGACATGAATAGACAATTGTCAAAAGAAAATATGCAAATGGCCAACAAACATGAAAAAATGCACAACATCACTAATTATCAGGGAAATGCAAATCAAAACCACAATGCAATACCACATCGTTCCTGCAAGAATGACCATAATGAAAACATAATAGATGTTGGCATGGATGTGGTGAAAAGGGAACACTTTAACACTGTTGGTGGGAATGTAAACTAGTACAACCATTATGGAAAACAGTGTGGAGATTTCTTAAAGAATTAAAAATAGATCTGCCATTTGATCCAGCAATCCCAATTCTGGGTATCTACCCAGAGGAAAAGAAGTAATAATATGAAAAATGTACCTGCACACAGATGTTTAAAGCAGCACAATTTGCAATTGCAGAAATATGGAACCAGCCCAAATGCCCATTAATCAACAAGTGGATAAAGAAAATGTGGTATGTGTGTATGGAATACTACCCAGTCATAAGAATGATACAATGGACTGGTTTCAGGGGAAATATTGGGGTGGGGGGTAAGGGATAAAAGACTATACATTGGGTACAATGTACACTGCTTGGATGACAGGTACCCCAAAATCTCAGAAATCACCACTAAAGAACTTATTCATGTAACCAAACACCACCCATTCTCCCAAAAACCTATTGAAATAAAAAAAGAAACAATTTCTGGAGCTGAAGAATTTAACAGTTGAGCTGAAAACATTAGAAAGTTTCAACATTAGATTCAATTAAGCAGAAGAAAAGAGTGTACTCAAAGACAGGTTATTTGAAACTACCCAGTTGCAGGAGAAAAAAGAGGAATGAAAAAGAGTGAAGAAAGCATAGGGGATTTATGTAACACATTATCAAGTAAATCAGTATATACATAATGAGAATTCCAGAGGGGAAAATGAAAACAAGGAGAAAAGCTTATTTAAAGATATAATAACTGAAAATTTCCAAAATCTGGGAAAAGAAATAGACATCCAGACTCAAGACACCCATAAAACCCTGAACAGGTTGAACATAAATCTACACTGAGAGACATTATAATTAAACTATCAAAAGTCAGAGACAAAGAATGTTAAAAACATTATGAGAAAAACAATTTGTCACATACAAGGGAAGCTCTATATGACCATTAGTTCATTTCTCAACAAACCTTGCGGCCAGGAGAATAGGTTTATATAATCAAAGCACTAAAAGGAAAAAGAAAACAAACAAAAAACTATCCCCTGCAAAACTGTCCTTTAAACATGAAAAGAATAAAGTATTTCCCAGATAAACTCCAAAGGAGTTGGTCACCAGTAACCCTCCATTACAAGAAATAATTTTAAAATATTTTCCAATGGAATAGAATATTTTCTATTTCCAATGGAATAGAAAACATGCTAAATAGAAACATAATAGCATACGAATGCATAAATCTTACTGATAGATGTAAGTATATATATAATAGATTATATAATTAAATGTAAATATATACATAATAGATTATAATAGAATATATGTGTGTATGTATATATATATATATGAGTCCCTATTTAATAAATGGTGCTGGGAATAGTGGCTAGCCATATATAGAAAGCTGAAACTGGATCGCTTCTTTACACCTTATACAAAATTTAATTCAAGATGGATTAAAGACTTAAATGTTAGATCTAAAACCATAAAAACCCCCTAGAAGAAAACCTAGCCAATACCATTCAGGACATAGGCATGGGCAAGGACTTCATGTCTAAAACATGAAAAGCCATGGCAACAAAAGCCAAAATTGACAAATGGGATCTAATTAAACTAAAGAGCTTCTGCACAGCAAAAGAAACTACTGTCAGAGTGAAAAGGCAACCTACAAAATGGGAGAAAATTTTTGCAATCTACCGATCTGACAAAAGGCTAGTATCCAGAATCTACAAAGAATTTAAACAAATTTACAAGAAAAAAACAAACAACCCCATCAAAAAGTGGGTGAAGGATATGAACAGACACTTCTCAAAAGAAGATATTTATGCAGCCAACAGACATATGAAAAAATGCTCATCATCACTGGCCATCAGAGAAATGCAAATCAAAACCACCTCACGCCAGTTAAAATGGTGATCAATAAAAAGTCAAGAAACAACAGGTGCTGGAGAGCATGTGGAGAAATAGGAACACTTTTACACTGTTGGTGGGACTGTAAACTAGTTCAACCATTGTGGAAGACAGTGTGGCAATTCCTCAAGGATCTAGAACTAGAAATACCATTTGACCCAGACACCCAAGTAGCTGGGACTACAGGTGCATGCCACCACACCTGAAAAATTTTTGTATTTTTTGTAGAGAGGGGGTTTCACAATGTTGCCCAGGCTGGTCTCAAATTCCTGAGCTCAAGCAATCCTCCTGCCTTGGCCTCCCGATGTGCTGGGATTGCAGATGTGAGCCACCCGTGCCTGGCCAACTTTGTGTTCTTGAAGTCAGAGTTTACTGCTTTTTATATGGTGAATATGTTATCTAATTTTTGTGGTTATAATTATTCTTAATGCTTTTGTCTTTTTAGCTTTTAGGATTATGGGTAATCTGCACACCATCATTACAGTGTTATGTTATCCTGTATTTGACTCTGTCTCTGTCTGTCTCTCTACATATGGAGATATGTAAATGACTAAATGCCACAATTAAAAGACACAGACTGGCAAATTGGATAAAGAGTCAAGACACATTGGTGTGCTGTATTCAGGAGACCCATCTCACATGCAAAGACACACGTAGGCTCAAAATAAAGGGATGGAGGAAGATTTACCAAGCAAATGGAAAGCAAAAACAAGCAAGGTTTGCAATCCTAGTCTCTGATAAAACAGACTTTAAACCAACAGAGATCAAAAAAGACAAAGAAGGGCATCACATAATGGTAAAGGGATCAATGCAACAAGAAGAGTTAACTATCTTAAATATATATGCACCCAATACAGGAGCACCGAGATTCATAAAGCAAGTTCTTAGAGACCTACAAAGAGAATTAAACTCCCACAGAATAATAGTGGAAGACTTTAACACCCCACTGTCAATATTAGTCAGATCAATGAGACACAAAGCTAACAAAGATATTCAGGACTTGAATTCAGCTCCGGACCAAGCCGACCTAATATACGTCTACACAATTCTCCACCTAAATCAACGTAATATACATTCTTCTCAGCACCACATCACACTTATTCTAAAATTGACCACATAATTGGAAGTAAAACACTCCTCAGCAAATGCAAAATAGTGGAAATAATAAGAAACATTCTCTCAGACCACAGTGCAATCAAATTAGAACTCAGTGTTAAGAAACTCACTCAAAACTGCACAACTATGTGGAAACTGAAAAACCTACTCCTGAATGATTACTGGGTAAATAAGGACATAACGGCAGAAATAATAAGTTCTTTAAAACCAGTAAGAACAAAAACACAACGTACCAGAATCTCTGGGACACAGCTAAAACAGTGTTTACAGGGAAATGTATAGCACTTAATGTCCACAGGTGAAAGTGGGAAAGATCTAAAGTTGACACCCTAACATCACAATTAAAAGAACTAGGGAACCAAGAGCAAACAAATTCAAAAGCTAGCAGAAGACTAGAAATAAGATCAGAGCAGAACTGAATGGAGAGAGACATGAAAAACCCTTCAAAAAAATCAATGAATCCAGGAACTGGATTATTGAAAAGATCAGCAAAATAGACAGAAGGCTGGCTAGACTAATAAAGAAGAAAAGAGAGAAGAATCAAACAGACACAATAAAAAATGATAAAGTGGATGTCACCACTGTTCTCACAGAAATACAAATACCATCAGAGAATACTATAAACACCTCTATGCAAATAAACTACAAAATCTAGGAGAAATGGATAAATTCCTAGACAGAGACACACTCCCAAGACTAAACCAGAAAGAAATCAAATCCCTGAATAGACCAATAACAAGTTCTGAAATTGAGGCAACAATTAATAGCCTACCAACCAAAAAGAAAGCCCAGGTCCAGACTGATTCACAGCTGAATTCTACCAGAGGTACAAAGAGGAGCTGGTACCATTACCTCTGAAACTATTCCAAACAAGAGAAAAAGAGGGACTCCTCTATAACTCATTTTATGAGTCCAGCATCATCCTGATATGAAAACCTGGCAGAGACACAACAGAAAAAAAAATGTCAGGCCAATATCCTAAATAAACTGGTAAATCGAATCCAGCAGCACATCAAAAAGCTTATCCACCACGATCAAGTCACCTTCAATATATGCAAATCAATTACGTTAAACATAAAAACATACCATAAAAACATATGCAAATCAATCAACGTAATCCATCACAGAAACAGAAACAATGACAAAAACCACGATTATCTCAATAGATAACAGAAAAGGCCTTTGATAAAATTCAGCACTGCTTCTTGCTAAAAACTCTCAATAAACTAAGTATTGATGGGACGTATCTCAAAATAATAAGAGCTATTAAGGACAAACCCACAGCCAATATCACACTGAATGGGCAAAAGCTGGAAGCATTCCCTTTGAAAACCAGCACAAGGCAAGGATGCCCTCTCTCACCACTCCTGTTCAACACAGTGTTGGAAGTTCTGGCCATGGCAATCAGGCAAGAGAAAGAAATAAAGAGTATTCAAATAGGAAGAGAGGAAGTCAAATTGTCTCTGTTTGCAGATGACATGATTGTATATTTAGAAAACCCCATCGTCTCAGCCCAAAATTTCCTTAAGCTGATAAGCAACTTAAGCACAGTGTCGGGATACAAAATCAATGTGCAAAAATCATAAGCATTCCTATGTACCAATAATAGACAAACAGAGAGCCAAATCATGAGTGAACTCCCATTCACAATTGCTACAAAGACAATTGAATACCTAGGAATACAACTTACAAGAAATGTGAAGGCCCTCTTTAAGAAGAACTACAAACCACTGCTCAGGGAAATAAGAGAGGACATAAACAAACGGAAAAACATTCCATGCTCATGGATAGGAAGAATCAATATAGTAAAAATGAGTATACTGCCCAAAGTAATTTGTAGATTCAGTGCTATCCCCATCAAGCTACCATTGACTTTCTTCACTGAATTAGAAAAAACTACTTTAAATTTCATATGGAACCAAAAAGACCCTGCATAGCCAAGATAATCCTAAGCAAAAAGAACAAAGCTGGAGGGATCCTGCTACCTGACTTCAAACTATACTACAAGGCTACAGTAACCAAAACAGCATGGTACTGGTACCAAAACAGATATATAGACCAATGGAACAGAACAGAGGCCTCAGAAATAATGCCACATATCTACAACCATCTGATCTTTGAAAACCTGACAAAAACAAGAAATGGGGAAATGATTCCCTATTTAATAAATGGTGTTGGAAAAACTGGCTACCATATGCAGAAAACTGAAACTGGACCCCTTCCTTATACCTTATACAAAAATTAACTCAAGATGGATTAAAGACTTAAACATAAGACCTAAAACCATGAAAACCCTAGAAGAAAACCTAGGCAATACCATTCAGGACATAGGCCTGGGCAAATACTTCATGACTAAAACCCCAAAAGCAATGGCAACAAAAACCAAAATATACAATGGGATCTAATTAAACCAAAGAACTTCTGCACAATAAAAGCAGCTATCATCAGACTGAACAGACAACCTACAGAATGGGAGAAAACTTTTGCAATCTATCCATCTGACGAAGGGCTAATATCCAGAATCTATGCAACTTAAACAAAATTACAAGAAAAAAACAAAACCCCATCAAAAAGTGGGCGAAGGATATGAACAGACACTTCTCAAAAGAAGACATTTATGTGACCAACAAACATGAATAAAAGCTCATGATCACACAGATGATTAGAGAAATGCAAATCAAAACCACAGTGAGATACCGTCTCATGCCAGTTAGAATGGTGATTATTAAAAAAGTCAGGAAACAACGGATGCTGGAGAGGATGTAGAGAAATAGGAATGCTTTTACACTGTTGGTGGGAGTGTAAATTAGTTCAACCATTGTGGAAGACAGTGTGGCAACTCCTCAAGGATCTAGAACCAGAAATACCATTTGACCCAGCAATCCCATTACTGGGTATAGGCCCAAAGGATTATAAATCATTCTACTATAAAGACACATGCACATGTATGTTTACTGAAGCACTGTTCACAATAGCAAACACTTGGAACCAACTCAAATGCCCATCAGTGATATGTATAAAGAAAATGTGGCACATATACACCATGGAATACTATGCAGCCATAAAAAAGGATGAGTTCATGTCCTTGCAGGGACATGGATGACACTGGAAACCATCATTCTCAACAAACTAACACAGGAACAGAAAACCAAACACTGCATGTTCTCACTCATATGTGGGAGTTGAACAGTGAGAACACATGGACACAGCAAGGGGAACATCACACACCAGGGCCTGTCGGGGGGTGGAGGATGGGGAGGGATAGCATTAGAAGAAATACCTAATGTAGATGACGGGTTGATGGATCCAGTAAGCCACCACGGTACGTGTATACCTATGTAACAAACCTGCATATTCTGCACATGTATCCCAAACGTAAAGTATAATAAAAAAAAATGATGTTTGGCAAACTGTATATTCAAGTGCCAAAAAAATAAATAAAATTGGACCATTATACCATATACAAACACAACTCAAAATGGATTGACTTAAATGTAAAACTTGAAACAACAAAACCGTAGAAGAAGGCATAAGGAAAATCTTGAAATTGGTCTTGGCAATAGTATTTTTGGATATTTTAACAAAAGGACAGATAACAAAAGCAAAAATAAACAGTTGAGGCTACACCCGACTCAAAAGCTTCTGTATAGCAAACAATCAACAAAATGTAAAGACAATATTCAGAATGAGGAAAAAAGATTTGCAAACCATATATTCAATAAGGAGTTAAATCCTAAATATATAAGGGACTCATACACCTTAATACCAAAATTACAAATAGCAATTTAAAAATGGACAAAGGACCTCAAAAGAAGGAATTCAAAAGGCCAACAGGAATACGAAAACTTGCTCAACATCTCTAATTATCAGGGGAAATGCAAGTCAAAACCACAATGAGATATCACCTCCCACAGGTTAGAATGGCTACTATCAAAAAGACAAAAGATAACAAGTGTTTTTCCATAGCCATTATGGAAATCAGTATGAAGGTGACTCAAAAAATTAAAAATAGAACTATCATATGATCCAACAATTTCACAAGGAATTGAAATCAGAATTGTAAAGAGATAGCCATATTACTGTGTTCATTACAGTATTACAATAGCCAAGATATGGAATTAACCTAAGTGTCCACCAATGGATGAATGGAAAATAAAATGTAGTATATATATACACAGGAATACTATTCTGCCTTAATAAAAGAAGGAAATCCTGCCATTTATGACTACATGGATGGAGTTTTATGGCATTTTGCTAAGCAAAATAAGCAAGACACTGAAAAATACTTCATGATCTCACTCATATGAGAATCTCAAATAGTCAAACTCATAGAAGTAGGATGGTGGTTGCCAGGGATTGAGAGGAGAAGGAAATGGGGTTATATTGATGAAAGGATACAAAGTTTCAGCTATGAAAGATGAATAACTTCTGGACATCTAGTGTACAACATGGTGATGATAGTTAATAAACTGTGTTGTATAATTAATATTTGCTAAGAAGACAGGTCTTAAATCTTCTCAACAGACACAAACACAAATGGTAACTATGTAGAGGTGATGGATATGTTAATTAGCTTGAGTGACATCATTTTATAGTGTATATATATATCAAAACATTGTTATGCCTTAAATATATAAATTTTTTATGTCAATGATACCTCAATAAAGCTACTAAGGAGATTTTCAAGAAAGTGCATTTTGCTATATTTGTAGATGAACTTCATGAAAGTACTGGACATGAGGGTGAGATAAATCAGGATTTCTGAACTCAAGGAGCTTACCCTGACTATTGATGGTGGGACAGACAAGTCAACAATTACAGTACAATATCTATTGATTGACTCATGTTTAGCATATTCCATGTAGGCTCTTCTAGGGAAGGGTCATTTCTTCATTTTTATATCCATGGCATCACAAACTGGACATATCTTTATTATAGCACTTAACAAACTGAATTATCAGTGACTATCTTACCGCTTTCTACTGGTCAGTGATTTGGGGCCTTGTTTACTTCTGCATCCCGTGGCCTAGTTGTTAAATCTGCATCCCTAGTGCAGATTGCTATTCTAGTTGTTTACCTCTGTATCCCATGGCCTAGTTGTTCAATCACATTTTGTTGAATAACTGCATGAAAAAAAAACACATCGAAGAGCCAGCAAAAGCAATGCAAAGCCTATTTCTATTTGGATATAGGAGATGAGAAATCTAACAGGATTGTTGCTATCAGCAAGTCTATCTGTACTTGCAGCCAAGAGACATAAAAATGAAAAGGATGAGAGAAACATCTTGGTTGTACCCACAGTACTCAAGAAGAAAGAAATAGTTCCTCAGTTCAGAGTTAATGTTTCCATAGTGAAATCTGATTTTCAAATGGATACTCTTAAATTTTTTTAAATAAGATGTTTTCTATTATAATGGCCTGCCTTTTTGTTTATTATTTGGTTAACCAACTAATATTACATGGAGCTCAGGTGACTAGGACCAGCTCCTAAACTGCTACTGCAAGGGGTGATAAGTATAATGTTAGAAAGTGGATAGAGGTAGCAATTGCCTGCAATGGTTTTGAGCACCTTATATTTCAATGGAGTTTAAACCTCTTTTATTAAATGCAGATTTATTGGTTCCAAAGATGAGCCTTAAATAGTTTCTTTCCCAATGCCTTATCTTTTGTCATTCACAAACAGTTCATTTTTGACTCAAAGATTGAATAATTCTCCATCTTCTAGCTTTCAAATGCAACCAACTTAATCTAGAAACTATGGTTAGCTGTCTTAATTAAGAGTTAATATGATAAGTAGGGTATTTATGTGAAAATTTAAACAAAATCATCTCAGTGAAATGCAGCATTGTTTAAGTTATATCTTAAATCTTGGTATGTTGCATTCAAGCTGAGGAGCCTGATGGAGGATAATGTATTTTCCTCTAATTTGTATAGTATATGAAAGTTTACAGGTTTTTTTGTGAAGCGGGAAGACTTTTTTTTTTTTTTTCTCTTCATCCGACCTTAGTATATTTTTTAAAGGTCTTAAACCAAGGGAATTAAACAAATATTTATTAAGGACTGCCATCTGTACTCGGTGATTTACATCTTTTTTTTAATTTGATTTTCAAAACATACCTGTGAAGTAGGGGGTAGGTATGTGTAATATCAGTTTTACAGACTAGGAAAGTGAGAAATTAAACTGCTGTCATTAGCCGGTGATAACCAGTAAATGAGAAACCTTGGGCTTGAAGCTAAACCCAACTCTGCCTCTCAACTAGATAAGTGGTTAAAAAACTCAGTTTGTTATAGTTCATATGTTTTTCCTTTCATTTAATTTAATTTTATTATTATTATACTTTAAGTTTTAGGGTACATGTGCACAATGTGAAGGTTTGTTACATATGTATACATGTGCCATGTTGGTGTGCTGCACCCATTAACTCGTCATTTAGCATTAGGTATATCTCCTAATGCTGTCCCTCCCCACTCCCCCCACCCCACAACAGTCCCCAGAGTGTGATGTTCCCCTTCCTGTGTCCATGAGTTCGCATTGTTCAATTCCCACCTATGAGTGAGAACATGCGGTGTTTGGTTTTTTGTCCTTGCGATACTTTACTGAGAATGATGGTTTCTAGTTTCATCCATGTCCCTACAAAGGACATGAACTCATCATTTTTTATGGCTGCATAATATTCCATGGTGTATATGTG
Source organism: Nomascus leucogenys (assembly GCF_006542625.1). Taxonomy (NCBI): domain Eukaryota; kingdom Metazoa; phylum Chordata; class Mammalia; order Primates; family Hylobatidae; genus Nomascus; species Nomascus leucogenys. The sequence continues at coordinate 16,821,234 of NC_044392.1, read as the reverse complement.
CCACATTTTCTTAATCCAGTCTATCGTTGTTGGACATTTCGGTTGGTTCCAAGTCTTTGCTATTGTGAATAGTGCCGCAATAAACATACGTGTGCATGTGTCCTTATAGCAGCATGATTTATAATCCTTTGGGTATATACCCAGCAATGGGATGGCTGGGTCAAATGGTATTTCTAGTTCTAGATCCCTGAGGAATCGCCACACTGACTTCCACAATGGTTGAACTAGTTTACAGTCCCACCAACAGTGTAAAAGTGTTCCTATTTCTCCACATCCTCTCCAGCACCTGTTGTTTCCTGACTTTTTAATGATGGCCATTCTAACTGGTGTGAGATGGTATCTCATTGTGGTTTTGATTTGCATTTCTCTGATGGCCAGTGATGATGGGCATTTTTGCATGTGTTTTTTGGCTGCATAAATGTCTTCTTTTGAGAAGTGTCTGTTCCTGTCCTTTGTTTGTTTTTTTCTTGTAAATGTGTTTGAGTTCATTGTAGATTCTGGATATTAGCCCTTTGTCAGATGAGTAGGTTGCAAAAATTTTCTCCCATTTTGTAGGTTGCCTGTTCACTCTGATGGTAGTTTCTTTTGCATGCAGAAGCTCTTTAGTTTAATTAGATCCGATTTGTCAATTTTGGCTTTTGTTGCCATTGCTTTTGGTGTTTTAGACATGAAGTCCTTGCCCATGCCTGTGTCCTGAATGGTATTGCCTAGGTTTTCTTCTAGGGTTTTTATGGTTTTAGGTCTAACATGTAAGTCTTCAATCCATCTTGAATTAATTTTTGTATAAGGTGTAAGGAAGGGATCCAGTTTCAGCTTTCTACATATGGCTAGCCAGTTTTCCCAGCACCATTTATTAAATAGGGAATCCTTTCCCCATTGCTTGTTTTTGTCAGGTTTGTCAAAGATCAGATAGTTGTAGATATGTGGCATTATTTCTGAGGGCTCTGTTCTGTTCCATTGATCTATGTCTCTGTTCTGGTACCAGTACCATGCTGTTTTGGTTACTGTAGCCTTGTAGTATAGTTTGAAGTCAGGTAGTATGATGCCTCCAGCTTTGTTCTTTTGGCTTAGGATTGACTTGGCGATGCGGGCTCATTTTTGGTTCCATATAAACTTTAAAGTAGTTTTTTCCAATTCTGTGAAGAAGGTCATTGGTAGCTTGATGGGGATGGCATTGAATCTATAAATTACCTTGGGCAGTATGGCCATTTTCACGATATTGATTCTTCCAACCCATGAGCATGGAATGTTCTCCCATTTGTTTGTATCCTCTTTTATTTCATTGAGCAGTGGTTTGTAGTTCTCCTTGAAGAGGTCCTTCACATCCCTTGTAAGTTGGATTCCTAGGTATTTTATTCTCTTTGAAGCAACTGTGAATGGGAATTCACTCATGATTTGGCTCTCTGTTTGTCTGTGATTAGTGTACAAGAATGCTTGTGATTTTTATACATTGATTTTGTATCCTGAGACTTTGCTGAAGTTGCTAATCAGCTTAAGGAGATTTTGTGCTGTGACAGTGGGGTTTTCTAGATATACAATCATGTCATCTGCAAACAGGGACAATTTGACTTCCTCTTTTTCTAATTGAATATCCTTTATTTCCTTCTCCTGCCTGATTGCCCTGGCCAGAACTTCCAGCACTGTGTTGAATAGGAGTGGTGAGAGAGGGCATCCCTGTCTTGTGCCAGTTTTCAAAGGGAATGCTTCCAGTTTTTGCCCATTCCGTATGATATTGGCTGTGGGTTTGTCATAGATAGCTCTTATTATTTTGAGATACGTCCCATCAATACTAATTTATTGAGAGTTTTTAGCATGAAGGGTTGTTGAGTTTTGTCAAAGGCCTTTTCTGCATCTCTTGAGATAATCATGTGGTTTTTGTCTTTGGTTCTGTTTATATGCTGGATTACATTTATTGATTTGCGTATGTTGAACCAGCCTTGCATCCCAGGGATGAAGCCCACTTGATCATGGTGGATAAGCTTTTTGATGTGCTGCTGGATTCGGTTTGCCAGTATTTTATTGAGGATTTTTGCATCAATGTTCATCAAGGATATTGGTCTGAAATTCTCTTTTTTGGTTATGTCTCTGCCAGGCTTTGGTATGAGGACGATGCTGGCCTCATAAAATGTGTTTGGGAGGATTCCCTCTTTTTCTATCGATTGGAATAGTTTCAGAAGAAATGGTACCAGTTCCTCCTGGTACCTCTGGTAGAATTCAGCTGTGAATCCATCAGGTCCTGGACTCTTTTTGGTTGGTAAGCTATCGATTATTGCCACAATATTAGAGCCTGTTATTGGTCTATTCAGAGATTCAACTTCTTCCTGGTTTAGTCTTGGGAGGGTGTATTTGTCGAGGAATTTATCTATTTCTTCTAGATTTTGTAGTTTATTTGCGTAGAGGTGTTTGTAGTATTCTCTATGGTAGATTATATTTCTGTGGGATCGGTGGTGATATCCCCTTTTTCATTTTTTATTGCATCTATTTGATTCTTCTCTCTTTTCTGCTTTATTAGTCTTGCTAGCAGTCTATCAATGTTGTTGATCTTTTCAAAAAGCACCTCCTGGATTCATTAATTTTTTGAAGGGTTTTTTGTGTCTCTATTTCCTTCAGTTCTGCTCTGATTTTAGTTATTTCTAGCCTTCTGCTAGCTTTTGAATGTATTTGCTCTTGCTTTTCTAGTTCTTTTAATTGTGATGTTAGGGTGTCAATTTTGGATCTTTCCTGCTTTCTCTTGTGGGCATTTAGTGCTATAAATTTCCCTCTACACACTGCTTTGAATGTGTCCCAGAGATTCTGGTATTTTGTGTCTTTGTTCTCGTTGGTTTCAAAGAACATCTTTGTTTCTGCCTTCATTTCATTATGTGCTCAGTAGTCATTCAGGAGCAAGTTGTTCAGTTTCCATGTAGTTGAGCAGTTATGAGTGAGTTTCTGAATCCTGAGTTCTAGTTTGATTGCACTGTGGTCTGAGAGACAGTTTGTTATAATTTCTGTTCTTTTACTTTTGCTGAGGAGAGCTTTACTTCCAACTATGTGGTCAATTTTGGAATAGGTGTGGTGTAGTGCTGAAAAAAATGTACATTCTGTTGATTTGGGGTGGAGAGTTCTGTAGATGTCTATTAGGTCCACTTTGTGCAGAGCTGAGTTCAATTCCTGGGTATCCTTGTTAACTTTCTGTCTCGATGATCTGTCTAATGTTGACAGTGGGGTGTTAAAATCTCCCATTATTATTGTGTGGGAGTTTAAGTCCCTTTGTAGGTCACTCAGGACTTGCTTTATGAATCTGGGTGCTCCTGTGTTGGGTGCATATATATTTAGGATCGTTAGCTCTTCTTGTTGAATTGATCCCTTTACCATTATGTAATGGCCTTCTTTGTCTCTTGACCTTTGTTGGTTTAAAGTCTATTTTATCAGAGACTAGGATTGCAACCTCTGCCTTTGTTTTCCGTTTGCTTGATAGATCTTCCTCCATCCCTTTATTTTCAGTCTATGTGTGTCTCTGCATGTGAGATGGGTTTCCTGAATACAGCACACTGATGGGTCTTGACCCCTTATCCAGCTTGCCAGTCTGTGTCTTTTAATTGGAGCATTTAGCCCATTTACATTTAAAGTTAATATTGTTATGTGTGAATTTGATCCTGTCATTATGATGTTAGTTGGTTATTTTGCTCATTAGTTGATGCAGTTTATTCCTAGCCTCAATGGGCTTTACAGTTTGGCATGTTTTTGCAGTGGCTGGTACCGGTTGTTCCTTTCCATGTTTAGTGCTTCCTTCAGGAGCTCTTTTAGGGCAGGCCTGGTGGTTTCAAAATCACTCAGCATTTGCTTGTCTGTAAAGTATTTTATTTCTCCTTCACTTGTGAAGCTTAGTTTGGCTGGATATGAAATTCTGGGTTGAAAATTCTTTTCTTTAAGAGTGTTGAATATCAGCCCCCACTCTCTTCTGGCTTGTAGAGTTTCTGCCGAGAGATCAGCTGTTAGTCTGATGGGCTTCCCTTAGTGGGTAACCCGACCTTTCTCTCTGGCTGCCCTTAACATTTTTTCCTTCATTTCAACTTTGGTGAATCTGACAATTATGTGTCTTGGAGTTGCTCTTCTCGAGGAGTATGTTTGTGGCGTTCTCTGTATTTCTTGAATCTGAATGTTGGCCTGCCTTGCTAGATTGGGGAAGTTCTCCTGGGTAATATCTTGCAGAGTGTTTTCGAACTTGGTTCCATTCTCCCCGTCACTTTCAGGTACACCAATCAGACGTAGGTTTGGTCCTTTCACCTAGTCCCATATTTCTTGGAGGCTTTGTTCATTTCTTTTTATTCTTTTTTCTCTAAACTTCCCTTCTCGCTTCATTTCAGTGATTTCATCTTCCATCACTGATACCCTTTCTTCCAGTTGTTCGCATCGGCTACCGAGGCTTCTGTAATCTTCACATAGTTCTCGAAACTTGGCTTTCAGCTCCATTAGCTCCTTTAAGCCCTACTCTGCGTTGGTTATTCTAGTTATCCATTCTTCTAATTTTTTTTCAAAGTTTTTAACTTCTTTGCCATTGTTTTGAATTTCCTCCCGTAGCTCAGAGTAGTTTTATCGTCTGAAGGCTTCTTCTCTCAACTCGTCAAAGTCATTCTCCATCCAGCTTTGTTCCGTTGCTGGTGAGGAACTGCGTTCCTTTGGAGGAGAAGAGGTGCTCTGCGTTTTAGAGTTTCCAGTTTTTCTGCTCTGTTTTTTCCCCATCTTTGTGGTTTTATCTACTTTTGGTCTTTGATGATGGTGATGTACAGATGGGTTTTTGGTGTGGATGTCCTTTCTGTTTGTTAGTTTTCCTTCTACCAGACAGGACCCTCAGCTGCAGGTCTGTTGGAGTTTGCTAGAGGTCCACTCCAGACCCTTTTGGCTGGGTGTCAGCAGCAGTGGCTACAGAACAGCGGATTTTAGTGAGACTGCAAATTCAGCTGTCTGATAGTTCCTCTGGGAATTTTGTCTCAGAGGAGTACCTGGCCGAGTGAGGTGTCAGTCTTTCCCTACTGGGGGATGCCTCCCACTTAGGCTGCTCGGGGGTCAGGGACCCACTTTAGGAGGTAGTCTGCCTGTTCTCAGATCTCCAGCTGCGTGCTGGGAGAACCAGTACTCTCTTCAAAGCTGTGAGACAGGGACATTTAAGTCTACAGAGATTCCTGCTGACTTTTTGTTTGTCTTTGCCCTGCCCCCAGAGGTGGAGCCTACAGAGGCAGGCAGGCCTCCTTGAGCTGTGGTGGGCTCCACCCAGTTCGAGCTTCCTGGCTGCTTTGTTTACCTAAGCAAGCCTGGGCAATGGCGGGCGCCCCTCCCCCAGCCTCGCTGCCACCTTGCAGTTTGATCTCAGACTGCTGTGCTAGCAATCAGCGAGACTCCGTGGGCATAGTACCCTCCGAGCCAGGTGCGGGACACAATCTCCTGGTGTGCCGTTTTCCAAGCCCGTTGGAAAAGCGCAGTATTAGGGTGGGACTGACCCGATATTCCAGGTGCTGTCTGTTACCCCTTTCTTTGACTACGAAAGGGAACTCCCTGACCCGTTGCACTTCCTGAGTGAGGCAATGCCTCGCCTGGCTTCGGCTCGTGCACAGTGCGCTGCACTGGCTGTCCTGCACCCACTGTTTGGCACTCCCTAGTGAGATGAACCCAGTACCTCAAATGGAAATGCCTGAAATCACCCGTCTTCTGTGTCGCTCATGCTGGGAGCTGTAGACCGGAGCTGTTCCTATTTGGCCATCTTGGCTCCACCCCTGCCACATTTTCTTAATCCAGTGTATCGTTGTTGGACGTTTGGATTGGTTCCAAGTCTTTGCTATTGTGAATAGTGCCGCAATAAACATACGTGTGCATGTGTCTTTATAGCAGCATGATTTATAATCCTTTGGGTATATACCCAGTAATGGGATGGCTGGGTCAAATGGTATTTCTAGTTCTAGATCCCTGAGGAATCACCACACGGACTTCCACAATGGTTGAACTACTTTACAGTCCCACCAACAGTGTAAAAGTGTTCCTATTTCTCCACATCCTCTCCAGCACCTGTTGTTTCCTGACTTTTTAATGATGGCCATTCTAACTGGTGTGAGATGGTATCTCATTGTGATTTTGATTTGCATTTCTCTGATGGCCAGTGATGATGACCATTTTTGCATGTGTTTTTTGGCTGCATAAATGTCTTCTTTTGAGAAGTGTCTGTTCATATCCTTTGCCCACTTTTTGATGGGGTTGTTTGTTTTTTTCTTGTAAGTTTGTTTGAGTTCGTTGTAGATTCTGGATATTAGCCCTTTGTCAGATGTGTAGGTTGCGAAAATTTTCTCCCATTTTGTAGGTTGCCTGTTCACTCTGATGGTAGTTTATTTTGCTGTGCAGAAGCTCTCTTTAGTTTAATTAGATCCGATTTGTCAATTTTGGCTTTCATTGCCACTGCTTTTGATGTTTTAGACATGAAGTCCTTGCCCATGCCTATGTCCTGAATGGTATTGCCTAGGTTTTCTTCTAGGGTTTTTATGGTTTTAGGTCTAACATGTAAGTCTTTAATCCATCTTGAATTAATTTTTGTATAAGGTGCAAGGAAGGGATCCAGTTTCAGCTTTCTACATATGGCTAGCCAGTTTTCCCAGCACCATTTATTAAATAGGGAATCCTTTCCCCATTGCTTGTTTTTGTCAGGTTTGTCAAAGATCAGATGGTTGTAGATATGCGGCATTATTTCTGAGGGCTCTGTTCTGTTCCATTGATCTATATCTCTGTTTTAGTACCAGTACCATAATGTTTTGGTTACTGTAGCCTTGTAGTATAGTTTAAAGTTAGGTAGCGTGATGCCTCCAGCTTTGTTCTTTTGGTTTAGGATTGTCTTGGCAATGCAGGCTCTTTTTTGGTTCCATATGAACTTTAAAGTAGTTTTTTTCCAATTCTGTGAAGAAAGTCTTTGGTAGCTTGATGGGGATGGCATTGAATCTATAAATTACCTTGGGCAGTATGGCCATTTTCATGATATTGATTCTTCCTACCCATGAGCATAGAATGTCCTTCCATTTGTTTGTATCCTCTTTTATTTCATTGAGCAGTGGTTTGTAGTTCTCATTGAAGGGGTCCTTCACGTCACTTGTAAGTTGGATTCCTAGGTATTTTATTCTCTTTGAAGCAATTGTGAATGGGAGTTCACTCATGATTTGGCTCTCTGTTTGTCTGTTATTGGTGTATAAGAATGCTTGTGATTTTTGTACATTGATTTTGTATCCTGAGACTTTGCTGAAGTTGCTTATCAGCTTAAGGAGATTTTGGGCTGAGACAATTGGGTTTTCTAGATATACAATCATTTCATCTGCAAACAGGGACAAGTTCATATGTTTTTAAATGGTGGAGCTGGTATCTGTTCAGGAAGAACTTCAGTGGATAAAATGAAAAGTGAACTTACCTTAATGCATTAAAACCTAGAGCAAATTTCCAACATCTCTGCACTAAAAACAAATAAAGAGATTATCTCATAAACTAAGGAAGAAATTGGCGGAAGTATATGAAAGGCACATCAATGCAGAATTATTTTAACTGATGTGAGAGTTCATGGGCACCAGAGTTGATGTATGGGATAGTTCTAGGTAAAGACTTAGGATGCACTTCCTCTGGAACCCCAATTGCCTCTTTAGCTGAGTAACCACACACTGAAACATCTCTAGATTTCTGTTTCAGTAAAAATTTAAAGAAGTTTAGCTTTTTTTGGTATATCATAGAATTCAGAAGGAAGGTGAGGAAAAAACTCTTAATGAAAGACAATGTCTTTGAACAGCTGCCATAGAATTGAGAATAAGTGTATCCTGTTAGAGACTTTCATTGATCAATGGAAATAACTCTTCACTAATTTACTGATTTCTTTTTTTTTAAAAGGCAAAATTAGTTATATAAGCAGACAAAAGGTTGGAGAAGGATTTATTTATATATTTTTTTAAATTTTATATACCAAGTCTGTATTTGAAATACATATGATTTATTTGTGTTTGTTATGTAAGTGTATTTATACTTTGTGTATTTATTATATTATATATGTGTTTCTATTACCAAAAGACTGACGACAGCAACATTGTATCACAGAAAAAGCACTGCTTTTCAACCTTCTGAACCTCATCTTTGTCTACCTATGAAATAGGATGATAAACATTGTCCTCCATTCTTCAGATGAGTGTTATGATTAAATGGGAAAATATTTATGGACATTGTTTGTCATATATTAGGCCTTATCATAGTACCTTGCTTTTATGAATGATCTTGAAAAGAGTATTTGAGGTTTGAAAAATATTCCATTTGGCATAATGGTAGTACTGTTGGTTCTACAGTTGAACAGACCCTGGATTTCATTCTCTAAATTTGTCACCTCTGTATTCTTTAACTTTTATGAAAACGTGCTTTCTCACTGGTAGAATGGAAGATATTTTCATAGAGTTGTTGTAATTGTTTAAAGAGCTAATGTACATGGAGTACCTAGTACAATGCATGGTGTTCATTAAATGGTCATTGTAATGACTAAAATTCGAAGTCAGTAGAGACAGTACTTGGGAAGATGTTGAGGATTTGATCAGAGAAAAAAATGGGCTATTTCAATATGTATAGAAAAATATTAAGAATTATTTTAAGACATAGGACCAAATTACTGTATTCAGATATTTTGATATGGCTTTTAAATTTACTAATTTAATTTATGTAGGCTGTGTGAGATAATAAAAACAGCACTATATATCTGGGCTTAGAGTCTGTAATGTGGGGATACCTAGAGATCTCAAACCTTAATTTTACTGTCCATTGAATGGGAATAATACCCACCTAGGATGGTTACTATGAAGACTATATGCGGTAAAAGATGCAAAGTGACTAGACTCTACCTGATAAATGGTAGATGCATAAAGATAATTGTACCTTTTTCCCTGTCATTAGTTTCATTGTTTTGTGCACAAATCCATGCAGGCATAGACAGCTGCCTTAGTGTCATTATTTCAGTTTTTAAAAACATTCTATTAACCTTTTATACCTTGTGCCTGTTGGTAAGGAAGTTCTATGTAGATTTTACACATGAAGCTAAACACATGAGTTCAGTTAGAGAATATTATCCATTTATATGTTATACAGTTAAGGTATTATTTTTAAAACAAAAATAAATTTAGTTTGAGAGTATGTTCTCTAAAACCAGTTTCAATCCTAGGAAGTTTTTTCTGGATTTTTTTTTAATTTAGCACACTTATGTTTTATAAAATTAACCATATTTTTCCAATTTGGAGAATGTTAGAGGTAGAAGTTAATCACCCTAGTTCAGCAGAAGTGACCCTAAAGGAGCTCAGCCAGATGAACGTTTCCATAGCTCTTAGGAATGTTCAATGTGATTTCACCTTTTTCAGAAGATTATAACATATGATTACGTATGTACATACAGATAGATACACACACACACACACACACACACATATTTTTATTTTTAAGTAGACCCATCTCAAGTGCTTAAAAGAATGCTGAGCACATGGTAATGATATGGGATGGGGGCACAGAAGTGCTGGGTAGAGAAAGGTGGGGTCCCTGGCAAGGGCTCCACCTTTGGGCCTGTGCACACTTACCTAGGTGAGGACAGGCACTCCTGTTTTTGTGCCCAAATGTTGCATTTTCCAAGACCACCCTGGCCCCCCACATCCCCCATTCTGTGCCTATAAAAACCCCGAGACCCGGCCGGGCGCGGTGGCTCACACCTGTAATCCCAGCACTTTGGAAGGCCGAGGCAGGCAGATCACGAGGTCAGGAGATTGAGACCATCCTGGCTAACATGGTGAAACCCCGTCTCTACTAAAAATACAAAAAATTAGCCGAGTGTGGTGGCGGGCGCCTGTGGTCCCAGCTACTGGGGATGCTGAGGCAGGAGAATGGCGTGAACCCAGGAGGTGGAACTTGGAGTGAGCCGAGATCGCGCCACTGCCTGGGCCACGGAGCAAGACTCTGTCTCAAAAAAAAAAAAAAAAAAAAAAAAAAAAAAAAAAAAAACCCAGACCCTAGTGGTCACAGACTCAAGCACTGGACGTTGAGAGGAACACACTGCAGAAGAACACACACAGGCGACTGGATATCAAGAGGAGCAGAGTAGCGGAAGTGCACACTGATAGGGAGGAGCAGACGCCTGTAGGCCAGGTGGGACAACACAGAATTCGGCCAGCAGCGGTTGGAGTCCAGCTGCTGGGTGGCTGACTTCAGGGGAAGACCACCTTCCCACTCCATCCCCCTTCTAGCTCCCCATCCATCTGCTGAGAGCTACCTCCATCCTTCAATAAAACCTTGCACTCATTCTCCAAGCCCACATGTGATTCGATTTTTCCAGTACACTCAGACAAGAGCCCGGAATACAGAAAGCCCTCTGTCCTTGCAATAAGGCAGAGTCTAATCGAGCTGATTAATGCAAGCCACCTGCAGATGGCAAAACTGAAAGAGTGCACTGTAACACATGCCCACTGGGGCTTCAGGAGCTGTAAACACTAAACCCTAGATGCTGCCGTGGGGTCGGTACCCGCCTCATGACCTGCCCGTCTGCATGCACACCCTAGGGATATGAGCAGGGGCACCAAAGAAGTGAGCCACACTCCCATCGCAGGCCCTGAGATGGGGATGAGGGAACTTTTCTCATTTCAGTAAGGGCTCTATAAATAATGTTTATTATTATTATTATTATTATTATTATAATATAGCTCACTATTTGACTCATCTAAAATATTTATTTTCAGAAATAATTACTTAGCATAGCTCCTAATATTCTGTGGTTAAAGAAAATATATTGAAAAGGAATCTATCACTTAACAAGGACATGTTGAAAATATTTTGAATATTCCTAACAGATAGAAAAAAATATGCTATCCCAATTCCCCTTTGTGGCCCAGTAGTGGCTCACATATAATACAGTCCTACAACTGTGCTGCATAAAGAATGTGTTTTGGCATAGAAGCAGCATAATTTGGAGAGGTTTTTGTTGATAATCTTAAACAAAAACAGTCAAAATAATTTCACTTCCACTGGAAACCTGGAGGGGAATTGTTTTTGCCAAATGAGAGAAAAGATGCCAGCTTTTGAATTACGAAGTATTTTCAAGTGTTTATGTTGGGAAAATGGAAAACAAAGAACATTTGACTTTAGTGAATTTTTGTGTACCAAGCATTTAAAACCTCGGAAAACTATTTCTAATAAGCTTTTATAATAAAGAATAGCTTGCATTTTATATAATCCATTATTCTTTTCAAGCATTTTACTTATTTCATTGCATCCTTCCATAACACATTTGTGAATTAGGTAGAACAGGGATTATAATGTACATTTTTTACAAACAAGAAAATTCAAGTTTGGGTTAAGTGTCTCCTGTGGGTCACACAGTGGGAGTGTTAGTGTCTGAACTAGGACTTACATTCAAATGTTAGTATTTTCTCATAAATAGTCTAGAGAAATTTTCCCTACTATTGTTTGATTTTCCTTAGGTATTGAGTTTAATGTTGGATTTTAAGAGATGGTATTTGATTTTCAGTGATTGATCCATTGCTATATTGGAGGAAGCTAGTTTTCCATTATTTAAACATTTTTAATATGTTTGTGAATAGCTCCAAACATTTGCTTTCTCTGCTCTTACTCTGTCCCTGTTGGTTAGTTCACCTACTTATTAACCCACCTCTGCTGCATTGAGTAGGAAAGGAAATTAGTCAACTTGTAATTTGTTAGCAGCTCTACTAGAAATGTTTAGTAATAAAGAATGCATGGGATTTTTAACATACAGTAATCTACTCACCACGCATAACTGGAAATTGTCATAATTTGTGAAGAACTTTTCCTGGGGTTAGGATTCAGAACTAGAATATCTGAGACATATCTAATATTAATGTATTTAGGGGGATATGCATGACTATATAACATCCAGGTCTAAAGCTGGTGAGGCTTTTGATTATGTTCAAGGTCAGTGGTTCCAAATCCTAACTGATCAGAATCACTCAGGAAGCCTGTTAAAAATCCCAACCTCTGGAGATCCTGAAGCAGTAAATTTAACATCTGTAAGTTTTTAGTCTCTCTAGGTGATTATAATGCTTACCCAGGTTTGAGAACCATGGATCTAGCACCTATTCACAGCTTTCTCTGTGGGAAGGAGCATATGGGACTTTTTTTCTGATTTTAATTTTTCCTTCTTTTGAAATATTTTCATTGTGTTAGCCTCTTCACCATCTGGATTCATTTTATTTTTCTTTTTTATAAAAACAGGCAAAAATACCTTGAGCTCCAAGAACATAATGCTTGGCTCTAGATTCCATGTGAATTATATATCTTTTGGTTTATCCATGACTAACCTTTAAATCCCAGGGTTTTTTTTTTCTCCTTTAATATAAGCAGTTATCAAAATCATTCATTTATTTATGCATTCATTGAGCAAATATTGATATTTGCTTATAATGAAGCTGATAATACAGATATTATCAGTAGCACTAGGAAAATATAAAATAAATAAATATAAAATAAAATAAATAAGATGTATCCTGATCTCTCACAAATGCATTACCGTGTGTTATAAAATGTTGTGTATTGTGGATATGTACAATATAAGTAAATATATGAAGGAAATGTTTAGGTGGGTACTTACAGAGCATGAAAGAGGAAGCAACCACTTCCTTAACAAATGAAGAAAGATATGACGAAGGATTCAGCCTTTCATCTTGATCTTAAAGGATGATTTTGTCAGAAGAGGAGAAGTAGGCCATTAGAGCTTGCATGGAGGCATGAAGAAGCACAGCATATTCAGGGGACTTTTAGTTCAACCATTGTAGAAGACAGTGTGGTGATTCCTCAAGGATCTAGAACTAGAAATACCGTTTGACCCAACAATCCCATTACTGGGTATATACCCAAAGGATTATAAATTATTCTACTATAAAGACTCATGCACACATATGTTTATTGCAGCACTGTTCACAAGAGCGAAGTCTTGGAACCAACCCAAATGCCCATCATTGATAGACTGGATAAAGAAATGTGGTACATATATACCATGGCATACTATGCAACCATAAAAAGGATGAGTTCCTGTCCTTTGCAGGGACATGGATGAAACTGGAAACCATCATCCTCAGCAAACTAGCACAGGAACAGAAAACCAAACACTGCATGTTCTCACTCATAAGTGGGAGTTGAACAATGAGAACACATGGACACAGGGAGGGAAACATCACACGCTGGGGCCTGTCGGGGGGGTGGGGGGAAAGGGGAGGGATATCATTAGGAGAAATACCTAATGTAGATGACGGGTTGATGGGTGCAGCAAACCACCATGGTATGTGTGTACCCGTGTAACAAACCTGCATGTTCTGCCCATGCATCCCAGAACTTAAAATTAACAACAAAAAAAGAATTTTAATATGGTTAGAGTGTTGTAAGGGTATATGGTGAAATTGGGATCAAGATAAGGTGGAAATGTGTGTTGAAATCACATCAAGATCCTTTGTATGCCTTATAATAGAATTTAAATTTTGTCTCCTTCCCCCAAAAATCTTTGGGTACTCAAATAATGGGTTTTCATTTTCATAATATGATTAAGCAGATATATCTGACATCCCAAAGGTTACATTAAAGCCACGGCTAAGAGTTTTGTAGTCAGTGTTTCTCCAGCCATTTCTCATCTTTCAGCATATTTATTGAGCACTTGTGAACTACACACTGAATGACATAAAGAAAAATACTAGCCTGGGCAACATAGCAAGACTTAGCTTCTACAAAAAAATACAAAAATTAGTTGGGCATGGTGGTATGTGCCTGTAGCCTTAGCTACTTGGGAGGCTGAGGTAGGAGGGATCACCTGATCCCGGGAGTGCAAGGATGGAGTGAGCCATGATTCCACCACTGCACTCCAGCCTGGGCAACAGAGTGAGACCCTGTCTCAAAACAACAACAACAACAGCAACAACAACAACAAAGACTGGCTTCTTAACTGTTCTCACAGAACTTTCAACGTAGTTCAGCAGATGAAATAAATACTTGAAAAGGTCATAGTAAGAGATATCACAAAGGAATTCATATTTGCTGAGGAGTCAATGAGTAGTATGAGTTCAAAGGATGGAGAGAACTAAAGTTATTTATCTGAAAAGGCTTTATGAGTAGAGTAGGGACATGACTTCAGTCTGAAGGACAGGTCGAATTGCAATAGGTAGGAAAGGAGAAAATTACTGTAAGTGGGAAAAATTAAGCAGTGGAATAAAGGTATGGAAACAAGGGTTAATGAAGTGTGTTTGGGAGCAGCAAGTTGATCACTTTTCTTGAGCTAGAGTTTCATGTAGGGGCGCACATCGGTGGGTATTGACAATAAATAAATATGGCTTCTAAATGAAATGAAACCTTTAAAAAACCTCGTAAGGAAAGCTATTTCTGAATATACTTTTGATCCATCTTAAAGATCTCATAAAAAACTCCAATTTCAGCTGAACTTTTAAAAATAAATATTTTGCAATATAAAAATATTTCCTGGCATTAAGATACGCTCAAATACCAAACTCACTGCCAAGAGATTTTCCAGCTTAAACCTATGCTTTTTAGATGTGTTGTAAAGAGCTTTAGATATCATTTTATGTTTGCTTTAAACTTTTTTTCAAGGAAAAAATAGAAAAGTATATCCATTGGCCCTGTGTGCTTCTTATACATTATTGTCAGATCTTCATCTGCTAGGTGCCTGGGTTTTTAGTGTAGCGATTATCTGTCATTCTTTGTATGCCTATAGCCAGTGAACTTCAAGAATAATTTTTTCATGTCTTGAAACAAGAATGAAGCTGTATAGATAATGGTCACCATTATTTAGACATCAAAGATTAGTATGAAAATATTTTCTGATAAACAGAACCATTTTTGTTTTATATCAGGTTTTCTAGGTAAATATTTCAACTTTAATTAGACTTTTCAAATATCCATTATTTTGTGATTTTAAAAAGCAGTGCTACATAAAAACTATTAATGGAAGAGTCAGAGAAGTCGTTATATGAAAGTAAAAACTTTGAGGTAACTTGTAATATTTTTGTATATTTTATTGCAATATTCTTGCATTTTTAAAGTTGGGGTTCTTTTACAAATTTTGTATCCTACTATTTTAACATTAATACATGTACATTTCTTCATTTTTCTAAAATGATGCATAAGTGTATTTCTTAACGGCTAATATCCCATTGATAGAAAGTAATTTAACCATTCCTCTATTGGACATGTAGATTGTTCTCTAATTATGTGTGTCTATTATATGTTTAAACTGGAGAGACATGTATTTGCACCAATAGGTTATATGATCTACTTATGCAATGTACAAGTGGAAAATGGATGGCAGAAGGATTGTTCTTCCTTCCTTGTTTGTTTGTACCAGAACTCTTCATTGTTTACATACATTTTAGCCTTGGTGCCATTTTCAGAAGCTTTATTTGTCTCACTTAGTTTTTTGGTTTGGATAAGACTTAAATATAAAATCCATCTGTGAAGCATATTGTATATTCACATTGAAGGCTAAAAACCCTTTTTTAATTAAAACTTTATTCAGCACTCATGGTTCACTTTGTCCTGTTTTTATTATGAAACACTTCAGTCTTCTTCCTAAAAACACATATGTCTTGAACATTTCAAGATGTTTCTTGTTGCTCATGCAGAACAAGTTTCTTTATGCTGTCAGCTCACTGCCATATGTTCTGGCTGTTCATTTGCTTCCCTTTCTGGCATCTATGTAGGCAACATCTTGTATGTAATGTAAGTTAGTTTTATTCCCTTCTCCTTTATAAAACTTGTCAGAAGGTAAAATAACACACTGGAAACAGTGAATACTACTCTGGTAAGTTAGGGTTTTCATGATTCTAAAGGATGTAGCCTTTCTTGCATTCTTAGTGTTTGTAAGGTATGAAGAGAAAATGTGTCTGATGACACCTGAAGTCTTGCCAGATGTGAATAATTACAGTTAAGGTGCTATGGATATTATTTGGTAACAACATATATTATAGAAATTGCAATTCTTTGTATCGATTATTAAACCAAATGTGAAGATTGGGGAAACCTGGAAAGGAAAAATAATAATCAGATCATCCCTTTTGTTTTCAGGAATGCACCATATGTCCTCATCTGAAAGTCTCTGCAGGATTGTCTGACTCACGTGAGTGGTTTTGAGATAAGTTGTGTTATACCTCAAGTTAGGTAAAGTCGAGAGAGGAACTAACTTAAAAAGTAGAGATGTTTACATAGAATCTAAATTGGAAAAGACAATAATATCGGCATTAGAAAGTTTGCCTTTAAGTAAAAAAAATTATTGGCCATAATAGGTTTTACATTCTTCGTAATAGAATATCCTAAAGCAATAAAACCTCCACTATGTGAACTCTAAGTTCTGAACATCTGAATTTTTCAAATAGTTCTGAGTTATATTTAATTTGTTCTTTATTGACTAGAACACTTCCTAATTTATCACATCATTTTTAACCTCCTCAAACATACTGAATATATTTTTTCCAGGTTTATTGAGGTATAATTGACAAACAAAAATTGTATATGTAAGGTGTACAATGTGATGTTTTGATATGTGAATACATTTGATGATTCTGGCTTCCCAATACGAAGATCACTTATTGTGTCAGCCAGCATAAAATGCAGGACTGTTGAGACAGAATAGAGCCATTTATGTCTGCAATGACTGCCTCCATGCTAATATGTCTCAATTTGGTTTTGTTTTTAGAATTTATATTTTCACATTTGCTGCTTATGATGTAGAGTAGGCTTGGGGACCAGGTTACCAATTCAATATGATTGCATAAATCAAGAATGAAAATGTTCTGTGTCGGGGCCTTTTAAGTATTGGTGTTATGTCATCAGCTTTGACTATTATAAGAATTTTGTGCTTGCTTCCTGCTCCATTTAGATGAATGAACTTGGTGCATTTAAAGAGTATGTCAGTGTAGATGTTAACAGTCTATCTCCCCAAATCCAATTTAACATGTAAGGATAAAATTACATTGATTTAATGTTCTAATTTTATATACATTTTAATGTAAGAGAAACATAAAAGCATTTAGACTACATTTAGATTTCTTTATATGATGATTTACTATATCATATACCATCCACTCCCAGATAGATTAGAATGCATATCTTTAACTATAGTATTGTACAATTTATGATGCAAAATTTATCATTGTACCAATACAGACCTTATGGTACCTTTTATGTAAGTTCATGGTGTTTTCTTTCTGAAAGGAAACTTTTCTTCAATCACAACACAAATGAAAGAGCTAAAATAGAAGGCTTTGTAAATTCAGTATAGCCATTTTTAAATGGCTTAATAAATTATTCTTTCAGTAACACTTGACTTAACTTCAATAAATATACACTGAATTATATCCTATAGGTTAGTACAGTTGATAAGCATTTTTTTCTCTCCCTGAACTAAGACATAAAAATCCACACCCAGCAGACAAGCTTAGTAGGTCACAGAAATACCCCCATGTGTCTTGCATGAGGATGTTTGTTCATGCAAAGAACATTTATTGAGCACTTATGTACTAGGGACAATGGTAGATGCCAAGGATAGGGGATACAGATTCATCTATCCCTGCTCTTGAGGAACTTAGAGTCCTAAAAAGAAAGACACAGATAGGTGAGTTACATTTCAACATGGAAAATACTATAATAGGTATAAACAAATTTCATCATCACCTTTAGAGGCTGAGAAATTTTTTTTAAAAAGGAATAAAGTGAGGAGTGGTGGGTAGTGGGGAGAGAAAAATGCTCCATCCTGTTTCAAAGAATAAGAGAAATATATCTCCTCGACTCAATGTTATGAATACTGGAGTTGTCATGAAACATTTTTGAATGTTGTTACTATCCCATCTTGAAAAAACAAAACATCCAGGCACAGAATATTGTTAAGTCAAATGGAGGATATGATTAATTCTGCTAGAGAAAGGAATGGTCCGGGGGAAATTTTACAGATACTTGAGGTGAGCCTTAAAGGATCCATGTGATTTCAGTGGGCAGAGATGTGCAAAGGAATGGTGTAGGCCAAGGGAACAGCTAGAATAAAGATCAAGGAAGGCATGGTAATGAGGATAACACTCTCCTGCCACAATTAATTGTTACGCCTTACAACAGAGTAGCTGGTACTGTGTAATGTAGTAAGAACCATGGACTTGGCCAAATGAGCTTAGTTTGAGACCTGTCAGTATTAAGCACCAACTGTGTAGGTTGGTGGCAAGGTGCCAAATCATTCTATGCCTCCATTTCTTTATCTGAGAAAGGGAAAATGATGCCTAACCTGAGGGCTACCATGTTGTGCAACTGTAGGAGGCATCATTCACATTGTACAGAGGCCCTAGCTATCTCAGGTGGGCTGGGAGGATTAAATGAGACAATACATATAAAGTATTTAACACAGTGGCTGGCACATAGTAAGTGCTCAATAAACATTCACTACTGTTAATCAGGCAACTATCATTTTAAAAAATGGATTCATTTGAAATCCCTTTTATTTGTAAAGGTTTATATATCTCTACCCTTGGAAAACAATCTATGTGTTCCTGAGATTAATTTGAGTAGAATGCAAGATATATTCTGCTTCATTTACTGGGCTTCGAAATTTGTTGTCCAGGAAATACAGAAAGACAAAAACATACCAAAGAAAAACAAAACAACAAATAAATTAAAACCCCCTAAATCATTTGAATGAAGATTTTTCTCCAATGATGGTTCATTTTATTCATGCCATTGCATAGAAGTCCCAAATATATTTATTTTTATTTGTAAAACACCCCTTCTGTGACCATCTGATGTTTCCGTAAGGAACATTTTCCAGCACAATTTTATGTCCCTGAAACTTAAAGATGTTTATTTTTTCTTCCCCCTTTATATCCAGAAGCAAGGCTATTTGGAATGGATTAGTTGATTAGGACATCTGACTCAGAAAAGTAGACAGCCATGAATTTGGCTGAGAATTCAGAAACATGGATAGGGGACGTTGATTATTACCAGGCTTCAAATGTCAGCAAAGACTTCAGGGTTGCAGGAGGGAGAAAATAAAACACATAAAGTTTAATGGCTTTGGCTATGGGGGTCTTTGGGGCAGGTTGGATGGAGTTATTTGCTGAACACATGATAGTCTTTTTGTTACTTGTCCAGCTGGATTGATTGAAGCTGGTTTTCACTCTATCTTGTGAAACAGAAAATAGCCATTAGCTACTCACCAGTATATATGGAAAGTGCAGAGGTTGTGCTTCAGTTAGGGTCTGTCTGCAGCAATCTAGTCCTCATAGCATGGGATTATAGCAAGTACTACAAATAGGCAAAGTCAAAGGAGCTTGCTTAGCCATTTAATCCCTATCATGGACTCTTAAACTGGAGTTTGGATTGCAGGATGTTTTTTATGTAGTGACCTTGGATCTATACCAGTGGAAGGGAAGGATTGGGCAGAGGGTATAATTTTAGCTGCAATGCAGGCCTGATAGCAACCTTGGTCAAACCCACAGGGAGCTCTGGAGCTAAAATGGCCCATTGGAATCAACTCAGGCTGAAATGGCCATGTTTTTATACTTATTATTTACTGGATGTAGACTGCTGTTGGAAGGGTGGGACCTCTGGCAAAGTGGATCTGCGGGTAAAGAAATCCCTGACTATGCTGACAATTGAGGGCTGCCTCCCCACAGAACTGCCAGCAGCTGGGGCAAGAGGCCTTTTCTTGAAGAGGAATGTGGTGACACATCACCCTGTCTTTGCCTCCCCAAGTTCTATTATAACATATATGATCCAAACCAGTTTGCAGAAACATGGCTGGACAAAGAGAGGCTCCACCCTCTCACTCTCCCAGTTTCTTCCACAAAATAAAGTTTCAAGTAGCTCACTGTTCCAAAAGTGACTTATACCACTGGGCATCACCACCATTTCCAACACAAAACCATAGATCTAATACTAGGCCTATGAAGAGTTAGTGTTTTTCCCAAGCAGTAATTATAAGGAAGGTGTACAGCCCTAACCTCTTTATCAAGCTCCAGATTCACAGATATAAAAACTATCTGGCAATGCCAGTGGGATATCCCATGGGTACCTCCAAGTCAGTGTGCTCAAATCTGAACTCATAATTTCTTCTTCTTTCAAGACCAAACCTGCTTTCCACATCTCAATACATTAGAGTACCTACTCTTTAGATCTAAAGCCTGGGAATTATTCTTATTCTCTCCATCCCCCCAGAGTCAGTAAGTCCTGCAGATTTAACTTCACGAATGCCTTTTAGCAGCCTTCTCCCCTCCTCCAATCCTCTCCCCTCCTTCACGGCTACTGTCCTAATTCAGGCCCTCATTCAAAAGAGGTTATCTTTTTGTAATTGTACTAACTTTTAAAAGTTAAAATAGTATGTTGTTGCAAATAGTGTAGTACAGCTTATGATATTCTCTCTTCTTACCCCATACCTGCAGATACCCAGGGATGACCTTCTGTGAATGGTCTGCCTAGGTGTTCTGGTGGATTCCTCCACAACTCCTTTTGATATTATGTAGATATAATACCTTTTATCCTGACTTCAACAAGCCAAGAACAATCTCTACTCTGAAAGATGAAAATTTAACGTTGACTAACTTTCCTCCCTTCTTCCCCAGTGTTTGATATTTATGTTATTATTAGTTATTTTATTGATTACATATGTAATTTTCAGTAACAGACTTAAACCTCTATTTCTTGCTCCACCTACTTTCAATAATCTGTTGACTACCTACTTTGTAAGAAGACAGATATTAACACTTCTATCTTTGCCCTCTCAATTATATCTTTTGTCAACTACATGTTTATGTTGTCAAAGTTGTAACATTTACATTCTGTTCTTTAGCCAAATTAATCTTCCAGGCTCTTCCTTCCATAATTTTTTTATTCTACAATTAACATTTTGATGTGTTTGCTTTAGTACAGTATTAATCTATCAATCCTTTTTTAAACAGTTGTAAAATGTACATAACATAATATTTATAATTTTAACCATTGTAAAATATATAAATTTTAACCATTTATAGTTTTAACCAAATGTACACTCAATTGTACAATTGAGTGACATTAAATACATTCATAATGCTGTATACCTATCACCACTATCTATACCCCAAATTTTTCATCATCCTCAACATAAACTCTGTACCCACTAAACAATTTCTCCCCCTTGCCTACTCTTCCCCTTCCCTCTATTCTGCTTTCTCTCTGTCTGAATTTGCCTATTCTGGGGACCTCATGTAAGTAGAATCATTCAGTATTTACCTTTCTCTGTCTGGTTTATTTCACTAAATGTAATGTTTTCAAGGTCCATTCACGTTATAGTATATATCAAAAATTCATTCCTTTTTAAAAAAACTTTTATTTGAGGTTCAGGGATACATGTGCAGCTTTGTTACACAGGTAAATTAGTGTCACGAATGTTTGTTATACAGATTGTTTTATCATGCAGGTACTAAGTCTAGTACCCAATTGTTATTTTTTCTGATCCTCTCCCTCCTCCCACTCTCCACTCTCAAGTAGGCCCCAGTGTGTGTTGTTCCCTTCTTTGTATCCATGAGATATCATCATTTAGCTGTCCTTTTTATATGGCTGAATAGTATTCTATGTGTATGTATAAGATTTCATTTATCCCTTTATCTATTGATGGATTTTTCCTTTCTTTTTTCCAGTGATACTGCAACAACCTCAAAAATTGCCATCCCTTAGCAGCCTCTGGCGCTATCATTTATTCTCTTACTGTTGCTGGAATGATCTTTCTAAAGATAAGATGCTCTTTGGATATATTAGTTGCCCTTACCCTTCCTGACTCTGTCCCATTCTTGGCTATACTGTGGCACCCAGTGTCCCTAGGCTCACCTCTACCTCTTCTCCAGTGTCATCTGTGTTACACTCTCACACACCCTGTGCTTCAGCCACAAAAAGTACCTCACTCTACCTTAAAGATGTCATGGTCTTTTACATACTTGTCTTGCTTTGTGCAGTTTCTTCTGTCTCTCATATAATCATTTTGTCTGTCTACACAGAAATCTCTACACTCGAAGTAGAGTTAAATGTCTAAATCTAAGTTAAACATTATTTCCCATGAAGCCTTCCCCATTTCCACGAGGTAATTTGTTGCTCCTTTCTCTGTTTTTCCAGAGTATTTTGTAACCACCTAGAATTTCAGTGCTTAATTGTTCTGCAATAATTTGCTGACTTGCCTGCCTTTTTTATTTGACTGACCTCCACGTAGATTGCAGCTGTTTTCCATATTTATGTCATGAGCCTGGAAACTAGTAACATTCATGAAGAACGCTGCATGAGTGAGTAGTACAATGAGGGTAGCGTTGAATGTGGAGTCAGAAATCTGGGCTTAAGGACCAATTCAGCCACATTACCTCACCTCTCTGAGTTTGTTTCTTCATTTGTAATAATTCAACATCCTAGACTAGTGTTGAGAACTAAATGAGACGGTTAATGTGGGGGCACTCTTTATAAAATAATTGCGAGGATTTTAAAAATTATCAGTCTTACTAGTCTTCATGTACTTCTCATCCCAGATCAATTTACTATTCTATAGGAAGTTGCCAGTTTGTGAATCATTCCTTTAAGAAGCAATCATAAATAGTGGAAATATAATTTTGGAATACGTGATGTTTGGTTTGTTTGCTTAAGTGGTTAGAAATTTCAGGGATGCAGAATTTAGCTAGTAAAAGGAAGAACTTTCTAATTGGCAGTGTGGTCCAGTAATGAATGCTCTCAGGAGGTCATCATTGCTCCATCTCTGGACCACCCTGCCAATTAGCAAGTTCTAATAGAGGGCTGGCTAAGTTTACCTAGCAGGGAGACTGTTCAGAGAAATTCTGACCCGGAATGAAGAGGGAGGAGAGCTGCACTAGCTGACCCTGAAGTTCCTTCTCATTCTGAATGTATATAATCCTAAAATTTACATACAAGGCATACTGAGAGAGAGACCAATGCTGCTTTTGTAGTCTATTCAGGAGATAAGGTATAAAGGTTGGGTTTTATTTTTTCCTCTTTAAGAGAAAGTTGTAGATTTTATTATATAAGACCACAGTAAAAAATCTGACATTTCTACTTTGTGAGTCTGGGCTGAAGCTGAAATTTGATTTTGAAATATGAAAGTAAACTGTAACTACCTTAATTTAAGCCTGTAGGATTTACGTTTATATATAACCTTTAAATTTCTCCCAAATTTTCACCCTGGAGAAAAGAAGAAATTACAGTAATCTTACTTAAGGCTAGAAATCTAGAGAGACACTCGTTCTAGGTTAATGGATAACTGACACTGCTTTGCCTGGGCTTCTAGCAGTTTCCATCCCCTCTGACTGATGTGAACTCTCACACCCAAGGACATGGTTACGAGTCTCTCATGTTAAATTGAGTGCTTTTGTAGTCCAAACTCAATAACAAAAACACTTTAAAAAACATTTTCTTCATGATATTTTTAAGAGTGCTATTTTTTTAAAACACCATCCTTTCACAGTTCAAAGCTGCTTCTTAATGTTATTATTGCTCATGGTAAACCCATTTCAATTCTCTGAAAGCTACTCTGCAATGTTTTTCTATTTGTGCTGTTGCCTCTCAAGCTGACATATTGACTTTCCCTGTATACCCTCCACTACCACCAACCAATCCATCCACTTCCTGCCCCAAGGAGACAAATGTGGAATCGAATTAGAAGCACACAATGTCAACATGAGAAGCATCCATAGATTTCATCTAATCTAATTCAAGCCTTTGCGCCTCTCCTCTTTTAAGGAAGAAGCAACTGAGGGATGGCTAGGGATGGTCATAAAGCAAGTAATGACAAAATTAAGCTAGGATACAAATCTTTTACCTGCTTATCTAGTACTTTTACCACTGCCCCATGCACCGACTGGAGGTGAGTTGGGGTAGGGGCTCTGAAAGGTTTCAGAGAGGTGGTTACAGCTCTTACTGTGGTGACTGACAACTGACCCAATGGACAGGCAGTTTCCTTTAAGTGACTTGGTAGAAGGCCTGACATCATTTTGCAATTGAATGGGAGGCTAAGAACCCTGCTGAAATATATACCTATAGAGAGCCAGGTGACATCTCATATGTACACATTGGTAGGTAGAGATGGAGAGATCAACCTGAGAACAAGGTCCTGCCGGAATGAGAGAGCATGGCAAAGATGAGAGGTTTGGAAAGGGGCCACAGGAGCATTAGAGTCAATGAGACTGAAGGTCCACATTAGAGAGTGGAACAACTGAGGCACAAATGGTGAATGCCACCCTCTGAGATTCTTTAAATACCTTGAGGACATTCTGAATGTGAAGGGGGTTGTTGGAACTTGGAGGCAAAAAAGGCTGCTTTGCTTTTTAATTTTTAGAGGCTGTCCTGAAGCTCACATTTGGGTGTTGACTGTCCTTTCTGAAATTGAGATGATACTTGTCCGTCTCAAAAAAAAACAGAAAGAAAGAAAGATACTTGTCTACCTACCTCTAAGAGTTGTAGGAATTTAATGAGACCTCACCCGTGGCAGGACTTTGTAACTCCAAAGTCTGTACAGATTGTACAGATATTGTCTATTATTCTTTCTCTTGATTGTGGCTAAGAACTAAGGAATCCAGAGCCAAAATATGATGGAGTAAATTGAACACGCATTCATTCACTCATTCATTGAACATTTATGAAGAGCTTACTAAATGTCCTAAAACAATGCAACCCCTAGATGAACACCACACCTACTTTCAAAGAGCACCAGTCTATGGCAAAGAAGAGATGAAAATAATTATAACACTTGCATGAAACTTGCTATGGTAGAAATACAGGGGCCTGTGGAGGCTCAGAGGAAGGACACAAAACCAACTTGGGTGAGTGGAGGAAGCAGCATGAAAAGTTAGTAGGAAATGATTGCTGAGGTGAGTAGGAGATAGGCAATTGTGGTAGAAGGTCAAGGGTAAGTGTTCCAGGCAAAAGGAGCCACGTGAACAATGGCATGGGATAGGGGAAGTAGGGCTGAATGAGAGGACCTTGGAGACCCCTTCAAATGCTAAGTGTGACAGACACATTAACGAAAATGTAAATGTGTATGTGATGTGTGTGCCTTCAGTAGACCTGCCCAGGTGGTAATATAGGCCTCAACATGCCTTGGTGGTAATATAGGCCTCAACATGCCTTTTTCTCCAGCCCCTCCTATGTCATTCTTGGCTTGCCCACTACCCCTGAAATACTTTTCATCTTGAAGGGCCTGGGTAATTGTTGCTGAATCCTTGCATGGCCTTAAGCAAGTCCCATCCCTTCTAGAAGTCTCCAGTGTCTCTTTCTGTGAAATATGGGGGTCTGATTAGCTGGTCACTGAGGTACCTTCTAAGACTGACCCTGACCCATGAGCTTCCTACACTTCAGTGATTCACTGTTTGCCTCTGACTCTCCTCCACACTCTGGGAATGGAGCTTAGGTCTCCTGACTTTCAGCTTAGGGTTCTTTTCTTTCCACCACATTGACTGTTTTACTGCATCATAAGAGTTAAAGGAGAAACATCCTGGTCCTCAGAGAACTGAGTCTAGCTGAGAGCTAAGAAGGCACCAAAGCTTGAACACCATGGTAGCCCTAGTGCCTGGAACAGGGTGTGGCCCATAACATTATTTGTAGTGTTTAGTGCCAAAATGAAAGAAATCGTGATTGTAAAACCTCAAAACTGGAGATAACCTCATAGATCTCTTTGTATGGGCTGTTCCCTCTGCCTGAAAACCTTCCCTTCAGCACCCACTTCCTGTGGCCAGCAGCAGGGCTAAGACTTGATACTAGACAGGAAAGCTTCTCTCCCTGTGGGTAAGACTTTATGGTCAAAATCCTCCAGATTTTGCCCTTTTCCCACTCCACAAAGCCCAACTTCAAAGCCTGATCTCCTGTTAAAAAACTGTCTTTGTTTGGTTTCTCAGAAGCAGCACATGAAACTAGGTGCCAGTGGTTTATCTCAGAGGAGATCCCAGGAAACACCTCCAAGGAAATGGGGAAATGAGACAGGGAAGGGAAGGGAGCTATGCAGGGTGTGTTAATGGACATATTAACACGGTGGGTAGCTGCGCCTCATTGTCCCTCTGAAAGATATTTTAGAGCAAGTCTCCAGGTTGTCCCACTTCAGGGCAAGGGACTGACAGTGCTTATCCTCAAACTCTTTTTTGTCGCTGGTTCAGGGCTGCTCCCAGGTGTGTTAACTCCAAGCACTTCTAGCTTGTTGTATGCAGGGGACCAAACATTTTTCTACAGTCAGAGAAAGCCCTCAGCAGAGAGGTGAAGGGGCTTTCAGCAGGAAGTCACAGTAAACAGGACTGCTGAGACCTAGGGGATATGGGCAGGGACACCGACAGCCTCTGCCCCAGTGGTGCAATGCCCATTCTCTTCAGTTCCTGGTCAGTAATCTTCACAGCTCTGCCTTAGAGGCAAGAGGCTAAATACAGACAGGATTTATAAGGGGAAATTAAATATGCAGGGTTGACATTTGCAAATGAATAAATAGTATCCCTATTTTATGGGAATTCATTGTGCACTTTTGTACCTTAACCCTTTAGCACATGCTGCCTCACTACCTTGTATGACTTTTTCTAGAAAACTCCCATTCATCCATCCTTCAAACTCTAGCTCCATTATGCACTTTTATGTTATGCCCTTTCCTGATTGCCCTGGTAGAACTAATTCCTCCCTGCTCTTTTCTCTGACAGCATTTTCTGCTAGATCTAAAATAACATTGCTATGTAGTGTCATGCCTCATGTGTTCATCTCGCTTGCTACTAATAGCAGTAATAATGTTATGGGACGTTTTCCTTAGTTTAGCTAAGAGCCAGGTCCTTATCACATGGCCATGAAAAATTAGGCTCGCAGACGATTTGAAGGGTGAGAATAATGGGATTTATTGGGCAAAAAGGAAAAAAGGGGGAACAGGAACTCTCTTCAAGGCCAGAGTTCCTGCTAGTGTAGGATTCCCACCTCACAGATTGAATTCCAGTTTCCACCCAAGGAGAGGAGAGGCCAGGCTCCTCCCTGCTGCAAATGGCACGAATGTCTGTGGCTGCATCCCAGTGTGCACTCCTCTCAGTGCATAGGCCAGTTGGAGTTTTGACAGGGATCCCTTCCCACCTGGCTGTCTCAGTAATAGCTAACATTTATTAAGTACTTTAGTTATGTGTGAGGCACTATTTTAAATATTTGAATTAACTGATTTAATCTTCTCATCAACGCAATGAAGTAGCTATTACTGTCTCCATTTCGTGGATGAGAAAAGATAGAGAAGCAACTTTTCCAATATCTTGTCATTAGAAAATGACAGCATGAGGAATTGGTTCCAGAAGATCAGTCTTTCAAGCCCCTGCAGTCTTCTTAACCATTGCACATAACAGCCTGTCTTTGGCTGTGGTACAGAAGGGGGCACAAGGACAAAACCCTGGGATATATTTCTAGCAATTTTCATAGGATCTCATGCCAAGCTGGAAAACACCATCTGTGGAGAGTCTTAGATAGATAGAACAATACTTGCATTTTAGAAAAATCATTCTTGCTATAGTGCATAGGATGAATTGCAAGAAGAGAGACTGGGAAGAGAGATAAGAGTCAAAGGGCTGTTGAAATGATCCAGGTAAGAGATGAAGTCCCAAGTTTAGCATGGAACTTCCTTCCTGAGCTATCACCTGCTTACCTCCCAGTCAGTCACTGCACTACCCATTCCCCAACATGCAGGCCTACCACTCATGGATGTGCAGGTGGTGCCCTGCACAAATACACCTGGCCAATAGGGGCATGTGGGAGCTGAAGTGAGCGTGGGCTCTGGCTGCCACCTGTCACCCTATAGTGAGGATCTGTATCTGCCAAGAAGAAAGGCATCTTTTGCTCACTTTCACAATGAAGCATAAGGACTAGCAGTGGTCCTGTCCATGTATATCTTCTACTCCCGACATTTAAAATTATTTTTGTTCCTAGTTATGTCATGATTTTTCCCACCTCTGTGTTTTTAATCTTTGGTTTCCTCTGCTAGGGGTGCCCTTTCACTCACTCATTTCATTCATTTATTCTTTCACTTATTCATATAACAAAATTTTGTACCCACCATGTGCCAGGTACCTATCTAGGTGAAAAGGATTCAGTAGGGAGCTCACAATCTAGGGGAAGAGATGCCTATTAATGAAATAGTCACACAAATATAGTAGTATACACTGACATATGCTTTGAAGGCAAAGTTGGGGGATCATGAAACTATCTTGGGTGTTAGGGGCTCATCTTTGGGGTGTAGGTGTCTGTGCTAAGATCATGACCGGGACTATATGGCTTTACTTAGGATGTGACTTTTGAGCTGAGATGTGAAGAATAAGTAGGGATTAATCAGGCAAAATGGTAGGGAAGGGGAGTGGCCACCCTTCTGCGGTCCTACTGTATTCAACAGCACGTCTTGTCTTTGGGTCAGATGAGATACGTCCGGAGTTTAGTAGAGGCTCAGTACAATAACAGGACAATAAAGGAGGAGGAGGGCCAAGATTGGAGGAATGGAGAGACATCTCTCAAATCTACAGAGGGGGAGGCACCAAGAGCCAGGCAGAAGGCAGGAAATTGTAGATTGAGGAAGAGACCTCTGAGAAATTCTGGGAGCGGGCTCCTGAGGAACATTTAAAAATAAGATATTCAGTATCCAATTTTAGATTGTGCTTCTGTGGTTTAAAATTCTTCTCCCCAAACCTTCAATATAATATGTCACACACAAATACCAGTGTGAAAGGTTTTGGGAGAAATCAAGGGAAAACTGAGTTCTCAGTAAGGATCAATGGGGAACAACGGAGAGGGCAGAGCCAACTAAGGTGAGAAGCAAGTGAGGTCAAAAGGTCAATGGAAACAAAAATGTGGAGGCTGCAGTGACAGGAGGTATTCATAGAATCTGCTGTGTCTACACCTCAAAGAAATAGAATTTTATTTGTATCCAGTTGTAATTACTGGTCAGTGTAAATGGATGAGAGTAGGGGCAGCCTTGACTGGGAGATAGAAGAAAGGCACGCCCTCACCTGGTGTCTGTCAGTAGGCTGGGGCTGTGATCTCACTCTAGGTGTCTGAGACTCAGTTACTTAAACTCCAAGTCAAGGAGACTCACCCCTAACAGCTAACAAACACTCCAAGTCACTACCCAGCCAGCTGCAGCACAAAGCCTACCAGGACCGTGGAGAACTAATGAACTCCATACACATTTATTGAACAGCTGTTATTTTCTGGGTACAAAGTCACTTGGGACATGGCCCTCGGTCCCTGCCCCCTGGAGTCTTCCATCTCGGTGTGATCAGTGCTGTGACAGAAGCAGGTCCAAGGCTATGGGAGCAGGAGTGGGACCTTGACCCAGGTTTGGACATTGCAGCAGCTTCCTGGTGAAGGGACACTTAACTGGGGTCACAGTGTATTCCAAGGTGTGCGGATACATGGCAAGCAAAGGGAGTAGGACAGAAAGGCACAGGCACAGTGGCTCCCAGGCTGTTTGTGCTGCTGGCTCTGGGGCTTACCCTTAAATACAGAGTAACATGTCTTGATTCCTCGAGGTTTTAGCAAGTCATGTCTCTCCAACTGCTTCTCAACGCCATAGAGATTTCGTGCATATTTGGGTTAGAGAGTAGGAAGAGGCAGAATTTAAATAGTGCTTTGGATAGTCCCTTGTCCAAGAGCTTTCTGCCCAAAATACTATCTGTCACCATGCTTAAAGTCCACCCTTGGCTCCCCACTCCTTCGGGTCTGACAGCCACCATTGGAGAGCCACCAATGGAAATATAGGACCCTCCTGGGTAAATTCATGCTACAAATAGATTATTGGTGAGAATAGAAAGATAGATAGAGAGGTAGGGGAACCAGAAAGGGGAAGAGGAAGGAGGATAAGGGGGAGCAAAGGTGCTCTTGGAGTTTTGCAAATTTCTTGCTGCTCCTTTTCTTGTATCCTCCACTTTTCTAATCTCAAGACACACATTCAGTAAAGGCTACTGAATACATTCAAGACGAGGGTGGAAACTGTTTAAGGTAGGTCTGTACGGCAATGTACCAGAAAGAGTGAGGAAACCCCGTGTGACTCCTGCTGGGTGGCCCTGAACAAACCCAGTGCTCTCTCTGGGCTTCTGTTTCTCCACTTGTCAAGTGTGCAGGTTGAGTTGGATTCTCCTCAGGGGAGCTTGCAGTCTTGACTTCTGTGGTCTCCAGTTTAGACAGCAAAGTAAGAGAAGAGCCTGTTTCTGTGGCTGACAGGCTTGGGCTTTGTTTAATCTGTCTACACTGAAGCCAGGCCTGTGGAATCATGCAAAATAGCCCCAGAGGAAGATGTTGATGGCCAGCAAAAGGACAGCATTGATGTTGCAGACATGTCTCCAGAGTGGCTGCTCCTCAATGCTTGTCAGCTTCTGTTCCAGCGCAGCCTTCTCTGCCGGGCTCAGGGCCTGCTCCGGCGCTCCAGGGAGCCCACAGAACCAGCTCCAGAGCAACTTTCCCCAGGACCTGCTTGGGGCTGGAGGGACAAAGCCAGAAGATGAAGGAGAGCAGGAGGGGAGAGGCAAAGAAGATTGGAGAAAGGAAAGTGATTGATAGGAGAGTAGGGGAGGGAGAGAGATGGTGAGAAACTGATCGAAAGTATGGGGGGTGTACAGAAAATGGGGAGGGGTGAAGCCATTGACTTGTACTTTCTGCAAACCACAGACTGGGTGCTGAGCTGGTACTCTAGACTAAGTTCTGATCTTGGCCACAGCACCCAAACAGTCATGTAGTGGAAGCACTACTTTCTTGGAGAGGGGATGGTGTATTAAGGTGGCAGGATAATGCAGTTCATCCCAATTCATAGCACGAGTCCTGAATAAGGGAAGAAGGAAGGAGCATTATCTCACCCAGGAAGAAGGAAGCGTTTGAACCAGACAGACTGCTACAACCGCAATTGGAAAGGGCACTGGGCTGCAAGCCAGAAACCTGGTTCCAGGGCCAGCTCTGCCATTAGCTGACTGTGAGACCATATGCAAATCACTCAGCTTCTCTGAGCTGGAGGTTCTTTCTGTCTCAGATGTATCAATGACATATGCCCCATTCTTCTCCGCGTTGTTCTGACTACCAAATGAGGATGGAAATTGGACAGCACTTTAAAAAGTTACCAGTGCTGGAGCAGTGGGAGAGGTTCTGGTGTATATGATATTCTAAATGTGCACGAGACCGAACCCATGCAGACATGGGCTTCCTCGGGGTGAGAAAAAAAGGTAACGCAATTCACTAAAAACTAAATTCAAAAGAAGTAATAAGGTAAATATTCTTAATTTTTTTAAAATCAGCAGATATTATATTACAAATAAAATTAATATAAAAATCCTTTCATTGAGATTGAAAAGAATGCACTGGGAATGAATGCTTTATTATGTTAATGGGTTTAGAATGTGGTAGCTGGTAAGTTCAATAAAACCACAGGATGTCAGAGATGCAAGAACCTTGGATGCCATCTGGTCTGGCTCCCTGATTGCACAGAGGAGAAAAAAGTCTCAGGAAAGGGAAGAGACTTATTTAAGGTCACATAGCAACAGAACTGCACTAACGATAATAGGAACTCAGCATTTCGTTTGTACTAAGCTTTATCATTTTCCAAGCTGTTCCAAACATTCTCTCTTTTGATTCCCTTGGCAACCTTCTGAGACAGAGGATGCACAGAGCTTCATATGTAAATTCATATGCCCAGAGAGCCTGTGTCACTAAAGGAGTTATTAAGTGGTGTGCCATAACTCAATAAATTCATATCTAAAAACTGGAAGGTACATATTTCTTTCAGATCTACTCTGCTGTCCTTTAAATATATTTTTATATTTAAAAAAATATATATAGAGAGAGAGAGGGAGAGGCAGGGTCTCACTCTGTTGCCCAGGCTGCAGTACAGTGGCATGTTCATGGCTCACTGTAGCCTCAACCTCCTGGGCCCAAGCAGTCCTCCCATCTCAGCCTCCTGAGTAGCTGTGACCACAGGTGTGCGCCACCATGCCCTGCTAATTTTTGTATTTTTTGTAGATATGGGGTTTTGCCATGTTGCCCAGGCTGGTCTTGACTCCTGAGTTCAAGCAATCCCCCTGTCTTGGCCTCCCAAAGTGCTGGGATGACAGGCGTGAGCCACTGTGCCAGCCTCCTTTAAATATTTTTAACTTTCCTTTTCAGGACTCAACATTATACTATGCCTACCTGCAGGCCTTTGGAGAGGGGGTGCCACTTCCCTATTCCTGATGTTTGTTTCTCTGGGCAGGGAAGGAGCTTTAGTGTATAATGGCACCAGCCTTTCCCTGCCCTTCTACTTCCTCATGGTGGTGGTCTGTGAAGGGGGGTAGGTTTCTCTCACTGGACTTCTTGGCTGACTTGATGCCTCCTTTTTCTTGCTTGGGAGCAAGTTGTCCACAGGGAGCAGGGATTTCTTTCGGCTTCTCCAGGGAAGTCTCTGTCCCTTAGCATGGGGACCAGCCGGGGAGTAGGTCCATTTGTGTAACTCTGTGTAAGTCTGTCTAGTTCTGGGTTTCAGCCGTGGGAAAGTACAAGCTGTCTCCTTCCTCTTTCCCTTTGGGAGCTTCCTTTGCAGCTTTGCCCCTTCTTCCTTCCTCCTTCTCTTGGCAGTTGCCTCATCTACAAAAGCTCAGGCTCTCAGATTGCTTTCTTCAATACCATAAGTTTTACAAGGCTCAGGACCCAGTCTTTGCAATGATGATGGGGGAGCAGTTTTTTATATGTATATATATAAAAGTCTCAGGAAAGGGAAGAGACTTATTTAAGGTCACATAGCAACAGAACTGCACTAACGATAATATGAATTCAGCATTTCGTTTGTACTAGGCTTTATCATTTTCTAAGCTGTTCCAAACATTCTCTCTTTTGATTCCCTTGGCAACCTTCTGAGACAGAGGTTATATGTGTGTGTGTATGTGTGTGTGTATATATATATATACACACACACACACACACAGAGGTTTTATATATATATTTGCAAAGCAAAATATACCATGAAGTAACTGGGGCAACTGATAAGACCAGGCAAGGTGATGTTGATCTTCAGTAGTGTCTTCTGAAGTGAGCCTATGTGGGTTTTAACTATGAAAGTTTGGAAAAAATTATATCCATCATTATGAATAGCTTTTTATACTGGATAATTGGCTTTTAACTGCTGTAGCTTGGGAAGAAGCTTTGAGCCTTAGACCTTGGTGGGATTCTGGGGCTTATGATGTCATTAACTCTAGGCAAGTGGCTGTTTCTCTAGAATCAAGGCCTTAAGCAAAGGTGAAGGGCCTCAAGAAAGGTGGGAGCCTTCTCAGGTCTGGAGGAAAGTATAGGGCCCCTAAAACCTGGCAAAGTCACGAGAACTGAGTGGCATGGCATTGCCAGCCATGCTGGTGCAGCAAGTGATGCTTTGCTAATCCTGTCTGTGCTCTTAGCTCTCTAGAATCATTTAAAGTTTGGCACACGAGAGGCTGGTATAAAACTAGAGCTATGGCCAATCCAATGAGAGAAAGCAGCTGCAGCTGCTGAGGGAACCCTAACTCCATCCAGGCACTGAGACCTCTTTTTAAAAAAAATCTTAATGATTTTACTGTTTTTTCACATGAAGATGCATTTTATTTCTCTGCCTGGACGTTATAAACAATGACATGCCATTGTGTTTAAAAGCCCAATATTGCTACGTTATTGACATTTTTATCCATTTTAGTGTAAACTCTACATCTTTGCACTACCTGTTTGCCTCCAAGAGATTCTCACTTCCTTGGGGACAGAGACTATGTCTTATTCACCTACTTGTATTGAGACTTTCTTTCACTGAGGCAGAAAATAAATTTAAGAATTAAATGTCTTTGAATTTTTAATTCACAAGGGCAAGAGAGATTAATTTTGGACTTTAATTTGCAAACTTATTTAACTTTTCGGAATTTATTTATTTATTTTCCTGGGATGCCTTTTTTTTTCTTTTACTTTTAGTTTCAGGGATACATGTGCAGGTTTGTTATATAGGTAAATTGCATGTCACTGGGATTTGGCATATAGATTATTTTGTCACCCAGGTGGAGCTTTATAGAGTTTAACATTTTCCTTGGGAATTTTATAATTGAAAAAATCTTTATAATGTTTTCACTCTATCATTAGAATGTTTTGATGCTGTTATTTCATTTCACTCCAGGAAGGTTATAGCTGCATTGTATCTAACACAGGTACCTCAAATCATGTCTTCAAATAATTTTCAACTTTAGATACTGTGTAGCCTTGGAGTAGATTTAACTGACATAATCTCTAACACATGTAGAAACCTCCAGGGATGCACTTCATATGTCATATGGCCCATCAGCAGCTCGAGGAGACACCCAGAGGTATGGGAGGTGTTTTGGAGGAATCTCATGAAAACAGAAACAAGTGTATGGAGGCATGGCTGCTCTCATCCCACGAGGGACAACCACGCTTCTGTATTACTACAGGCAGACTCGTTGAGCCCAGGGGGAGATAAATACGTAATAAGGAAAAGTGGTGGTGGCGACACAGGTGAGGGGTTTCTTTGTCATGCCTCATGTTTCCTTCCATGTGGAGGGAACATCGTGGGTGTAACATTCTTTGATTTTCTGCCCTTGTACTCATTCAACCTAGGGGAGGTGAAGGGACTTCCGTGTTGGTAAATTTGGGAAGGATAAAGAGGACGTGCTTGGCTCAGCCCTGTCCTTCTTTACAGGGAGGACAGGGCTGAGCCAAGCATGCCCTCTTTATTCTGTGCCCTGATCAGATCTGCTGGTGACTGGATGGGTACCTCTGTGGAATACGGGGGTTCAGTATTAGGAAGTGCATCTGCCTATAGATATAAACCAACTCTTTCCACTTACACTTGATCAGCAATGAGGGCACTATTTTGGCTCCGATCTGCCTGACTCATTAGCCCCGTGGGAAAGGAGTTAGGGTGATATTTATTGGGCTCTCTCAGAGGCCCCATCCCAAAGGCTGCCCATGACATAGGTCTGTCTCCCCTGTTCCTCTGTGATGAGTATCCCCCAGCCCGCCGCAGCCTACCTTCAGGCTGCTCCTGGCCCAGGCTTGAGCTCTCCGCTGCTCCACCTCCTGCAGGGCACTCCCCGGCTGGCCTCTCGGATATCTCCGGTGTGCTCTCGTGGGCCTCCTTCTCCAGCTCAGAGAGTGGGCAGTTCCGAGTCCACCATGTCAGGCGTGTGAGCTGGAGGGAAAGAAGACACTGGAGTCAGTTGCCTTGGAGAGAAGTCATGCTGTAGAAAAACAGAGGCCCATTTATGGAAGGCCATCTGAGCAAAAGCAAAGAGTCCAAAGAACAAGGCCAGGGCTGGGAGTCAGGAGGCTTGGATCTTAGCCCTGACTTCCTCTTTCTTCAAATATGAGCACTTCCTGCTCTGTGCCAGGTGCTGGAATACAGACCTGAAACACACCTGGGCCCTGTCCTCATGGATTTTACAGACTGAGGCAAACGAGGCAGGCACTTGAGAATAAGTCTTCAAAGGTCAGGCTGAGGAGTTGTAGCTTAAAGAACAAAAACCCTGTAGGCAATGGAGAGTCACTGCAGACTTTAAGCAGAAGATAGAGACTGTAAGTGCCGGGATCTTCCAAGGTCTCTTGGAGTGAATTGAAAGGGGTCCAGCCTGGAGGATGTTGTAAAAGTGGAGCCAAAAATAATGGGCACCTGAGGAAATGGGTAAAGGAGGTGAAATCAGGACACCGTGACTGACTGAAAGAGCCAGGTGAGGGACACGCGAGAGGCTAATATGGCTCCAGGGTTCCTGCCTTGGGTGACCAGACATGTAGTGGTGCCTTTCCCAGGAATAGAGAACACAGGACAAGGAGTGGGTATTAGTGCTGGTGAAAGAAGGAAGAGAGATAGAGATAGAGAGAGAGAACATGTACACACACAAATATGATGATGTGCTTCAGGAGTCTGCAGGTCTGCCAAGTGGAGATGTTCAGGCGAGGAGAAATAAAACTTACTTCCTTGGATGGCCCTGGTGGCTTTCTCTCTTCTCCTTTTTGGTGGCTCAGTAAACTAAAACACAGCAGTTCTCTGCCTCATATCAGTGGTGCTGGACTCACCACTGCCTGAGCTCTAAGGCAGCTTTCTGGTGCATGTTGAGCTGGGTATCCCTTATCCTGCTCCCAACTTCTTACTTGCCACTGTGCTGGGCCCAAGCATGCATCTCTCTGGGATCATGAGAGCCTGGGAAGCTTCCTTGCTTGTAAATCTCTCTCAATAAACCTTACCTAATACTTCTAATGGGTGTCACCAGTAGCATATGGACTGTGTCTCTTTATGTCACCAGGGGACAGTGGATTTTGGGGTTTGAATCTTGGGAGAGGGGTTTTGGCTGTAGATAGAGAATTGAGGGTCAACTTTATATAGAAAGTTGTTGAATTTATAGCCCAGGGGTGTTGTAGGGTGAGACAGGTTATAGGCCATAGATGGGTTCCTAAGGAACACTGATATTTCAGGAGCAGACAGAGAAGCCTGTGAAGAAGTCAAAAGAGTGATTGGAAGGGTAGGCAAAACAAACAACAAAAAAGCAAAACCTAGGGAAGAAATATTTCATGGAAGTGAACAGAAGAGAGGTCTTCGGGGTGCAGGAAGGTGGTCAGTAGTGTCCAGTTCTCTTGGGAATTCACTTAAGATAAAGACAGGAACATGACCTTTGATTTTAGCAATAAGATGTTATCAGTGACTTCAGTGAGAGCAATTTCAGCAGAAAGTTGGGGACAACAGCCAGACAGCAGCGGGTTGAGAAGCAGGCAAGAGGTGGGAAGTGGAAGCTGGAAAAGGAAACCATTCTTTGCAAAAGTCTGCTGTTGAAGGGAGGAGAGGGAGGCAGCAGGAACTAGAGGATAACAGGATTCAGGGAAGAATTTTCAATTGGGGAAGACTTCGGGAAGAAGAGTGAGGAAACAGGCAATGGAGAAGAGGTTGAGGATTCAGCAGGAGGAGGGGCTCATTTCTGGTGTGAGCCACTGGAGAAGTCATCCTGGGAAGGCCCTGCTTTTTTGTAGGAATCAGTGAAACCAAGGGTATAAAGTCGTCTTGCAAACTCTAAAGCACCATCCATCAAAAGATTATCCGTGATATCCACTCAGTGTTTCAAGGACTGTCTTCCAGCATGGGCTCTGTTATGGGCTGAATTGTGTCCTCCCAAAATTTCTGTGTCGAAGTCCTAACCACCAGTACCTCAGTATGTGACTATATTTGGAGATGGGGTCTTTACAGAAAATTAAGGTTAAATGAGGTCACCAGAATGGGCCATAATCCATTATGACTTAAAAGAAGAGGAGATTCAGTCACAGGCAGGCATAGGGGAAGACCGTGTAAAGACAAAGAGGAGAAGACAGTCTTATACAAGCCACAGAGAAAAACCTTGGAAGAAACCAACGCTGCAGACACTTGATCTCAGACTTCTCGCTTCTGGAACTGTGAAACCATACATTTCTGATGCTTAAGTCACCCAATCGGTGGTCTTTTATTTCAGCAGCCCTAGCTGTAGGCTGTAAGTGTTCAAGGGCCGTTGCTTGTGACAGGGGAGGATTTCAATTTGAGTTCTTCGCCTAGTAAGCTCTGTTTCTTTTCTCTTGTATTTGTTTCTTGGCCACTCAAAAATCCTCTATTCATTCTTCAGGGTCTAATTCAAAGTGTCCTCGTCAGTGTGCCCTCCCTGGGCCCCCAGGAGATGACTGCCTCTCCCTCTGTGCTTGGCCCCTCTGGTCGAGCTTGGTCCTTCTGCACTTTCTCTTTGTATAATGACAGCTTGTGTCAGCATCTGTTTCCCCCTGAGGATAGTCTCTGTCAGGGACCATTCATCTTTGTAAGCCCAGCACAGTGCCTAGCATATAGTAAGTACTCACTGAGTAATTTTTGAGTTGAATGAATTACTTTTCATTGGGGAATTCGTAGCCCAAGGTACTTTCCCTCCCAAGGACATCTGTGTGGCCACAGGGGAGACCATAACCCAACAGAGTAAAAGTCAGCAGTGGAATTCTAGGCTATGGGGGAAGGGAGAGCATTTCTGGAGGGCCTCAGTATGAGCACAACACTTGCCTGTTCCTCAGGGATGGGAGTTGTACAGAGGCTGAGGATGATGATGACAATGGCAGTGAGCCCGCAGAGGAGGAGTGCAAAGTACAGGTAGTGGAAGTCCTTCAGCACTGCTGGCCTCCGGTCCACGTCCCCACAGGCTGGCGCTGGGTATGAGAACTCCAGGATCATGCGCAGAAGCCCCACTCCCAGGCCAAACATGAGGCCCCAGAAAGCTCCCTGTGAGAGAGGGCAGACACGAGCTGAAGTGAGATCCAGGTGGGAGACCCTAGGAAGGTAAAACTACTTTGTCCCCAAATCTCTCTCCCACTGGTTCATTACTATGTTGGGCAAATCCATCTACTAATGGGAAAATGAGTTCCCCATTAATGCTGAGACTTGTCTTGACCTAAAGGCACAGAGGAATAGGGGCTCTAGAGTCAGATAGACTAAGATTTGAATCCTGGCTCCATTGTGAACTGACTGAACGAATGACTCGGCTTTGCTGACTCAGAATTTTCTCATTGGGGGCAGTAATTTAAAAATTCATAAACTTAAATCAGTACTAAGTTAATTAACAGATGGTTAATATTCAACTATAATGGAATAAGCTTTTATAATAATCAGGGAATAACAGGATCTCCTTCCCAACCTTCTGTTATGATAAATCAGAAATCAGAATAGAGACTTTCCTTTCATTGATATTGTTTTTAAGAAAAGCTCTGATACCTCTCATGTCTTTCTTCTTTATAGCTCCATTTGGCCCTAACCTGTACCTGTTCCCAGCATGTAATAGTATGGGAGATACTGATCCTGATTTCAAAAACTTTGGAATGAGCAGAAACACCCAGAGTTCAGCCAGGTCCTGCTGTGCGGCATGGTTGTCAGTGAGATGAGACCTGTGCAGACAGTAGACACTTGCTTAGGTGCACCATCAAGGGAGGGAGTTCTATGACCTCATTTTCAATGACCTTGAGCTCTCACATTGTTTTTGTGGACTGGTGTCCATGATATCCCTCAGCTTCTCATGGTACAGCCAGCCTGTCTCTTCTAGGCTATCCTGGGGAGTAATCAAGGCTCCAGCCCTGGGGTACCCCTAGCTTCCTCCCAGATTCTGTCAGGTGTCAGTGGCATTGTATGAATGATGCATGTGCAGGAACCCTTGTAAGGTCACATTTTGTCATCATCATTGTCATTGCTGTTATTTTGCTTACACATAGAACCGTATAGTGTTAGACATGGAACAGACCCTAGAGATATTACAGTCTCTCTTGCACGTTCACACACACTGTTCCTTGTGTCTGGAACATTTTTCCCCCTCCCATTAATCCTTCAGGCCTTAGCTCAGATGTCACTTCATCTAGGAAGTCTTCCCTGACTCCTCCCAGGAGCCCCATAGGTTAGGTGCTTGTGCTCTTTACTCTCCCACCAGCCAGCATACTTTATTACTATTGTTTATTCAGTTATCTCTCTGCCGGCCAAGTGATGGCACATCTATGTGAATCTCGTAAACCACTGCATCCCTGGAGCTGCCATTATAAGACTGATAAATGTTTGTTGAGTGAATGAATGAATCTAGGCTGGATGCTGTGGTCAGGAAAATGGAAGCCTAGAGGGGAAGTGGATTTTCCCAAGGTCACAGAGACCAGGTGATTGAGAGACCAGGTCTCCAGCCCCTCTGCTGTATGTGAGAGACAGGTACACTGCACTCACGGGCTCTGTGACCCTCTTGCAGAAGATGGCCAGCAGGAAGAGAGCGGTGATGGGTGGGGCCAGGTAACTGGTGACAGCCTGGATGTAGTCGAAGAGCTGCCCACTGTTGGAGCTTTGGATGATGGGGATCCAGAGGATGCTGATGACAACCAGGAACACCACAAACACTCTGCCAGAGAGAGCACAGGGCACTGAGGCACACTCTTGGGTGGGCATGGTGTGGTGTGGGGTGAAGGTGATGCGCAGGAACCAGGAAGGGAGAAGGGAGGGGAATGCACAATCACTAGATCAGAGAAGGTTGGCAGCCGGAATCTCAAATACTAAGATTCAGAAACTGAGTCTTAAAATCCCAGAATATTGGAATTTTGGAACTGAAGAAACTTATAATTCTAATGCCTCCGTGGCACTTATATATTAGACGCCTTCAAGGTCATGTCACCCACCTGTTGCTATTCAAAGAGGAATTCATACATTCCACCCCACCCCCCACCCCAGTTAAAGGCCTCTGGTCTCTGCTTAGAATGTCTTCTTCTCTTTTCCATCCCAGCCCTGTGTAGGGCAGCTCTTTCCCAGGTGACTGCAGCTTCCAGGGACTGCTCCCTCCTCCAGGCACTGATCCTCTCTCCCTTACTGTGGCATCATTGATCTTGGGAAAGAATCCCACTTATTCACCTGACTCCCTCTCAACAAACTGTGGCTCAGACCTAAGTCCCCAAAGCATTCTGCATGTATGATTTTGCAGTTGTGTGAAGTTGATGAAAAACTTTTCTTGGATGTGTTGGGTGCAATAACACATACGACCAGTAGATAGAGCCCAAACCTCACTGATTGAGGAAATGGTAGCAAAACCAGTTCATGTGCACAGATAAGGAATGCTTCTTTTGACATGTCACTGCATACCTGTCTTCTCCTCTCCTTTTCCTCCCATTTTGCCTCTCTCAGACTCCACTAGAGCATCAGCTACCCAAGTAGCTTCCCTGCCGCTCGTCCCCCTCCTCTTTGCACAATCTGTCCTGCACTCAGATCCTGCAATGGCCAGTCACCTTGCCTAGGGCTGGGGGTGCACAGATGAGCAGGCAGTAGGAATCCATTAGGCAGCCCTGGGCAGAAGGCATCTAGTGGAAAGAACAGTGAGTGCAAACGCAGGGAGATGTGAAAGAGCAAGATGCCTAAATTCAAGTACCTATCCACAAAGTGTGAGAACTTTAGTCCAGAAATCCAAGTTAGGGAACCTTTGATTATGAAGCAAAGATCTAAAAAAGGGCCCCTTAACCTTATGTAAACTACAAATCTCCAGCCTATGGAAAACCAAAAATTTTAGCCACCAAGTTATGCTTTTAAAAGCATAAAACTGTTACCCACAAGATAAAGTTCAAATTCCTTAGCTTGGTGTCCAAGGCTCTGCATCATTTGGAGACAGCCCTCCTATGAAAATCTCCACTGACGCAAATACCTTGCTGTGTTACCTGTGTTTCTACCTTTCTTAATAAACTGTGAGCACCCTGAGGGCAGGGCCGTATGACCCATCCATGGGTCCCCTGCATGTGGGATGTGATGCATAGGAGATGTTCAGAGTGAATCTGATGGATTAAATTAATAGCATTTTTTTTTAACCGGGTGTAACATCCAGAGTTGGTTGGGAATACCTTGGGTGAGCTGCTTGCTAACTTTGCTTGCACTTACACAGTTTACCTTTCATTTCTTGAGTACTTTTTCATCTCTCAATAACCCTGTTGATCAATTCCAAGATAAAGTTACCAGGGAAGAGGTGTTTTTTAGGAGGAGTGGTCCAGGGTTGGGGAAGGACTTACTTGAAATCATGTGGAGAGCTGGAGCTTGAACCCAGTGCTCTGGCTGCCAGTCCAGGGTCCAACCCAGCCACATCTGTTCAGGGTAACCCAGGGCAGGGGAGAGGGGAGACGGCACTTCAGAAGGAGGGAAGGAGGGGCCAGCGCACCTGCCCACCACCATCAGCTCCTGCTCTGTTGCCTTCCTGCGGAAGCGTTGCCACACGTCAATGGTGAACAGGGTGCTGCTGCTGTTGAAGATGGAGGTGAGTGAGCTCATGAGGGCGGCCATGATCACAGCAATCATCAGGCCCCGCAGACCTGGGGAGAGACAAGGCTCATGTGAAC
Organism: Nomascus leucogenys; assembly: GCF_006542625.1. Taxonomy (NCBI): domain Eukaryota; kingdom Metazoa; phylum Chordata; class Mammalia; order Primates; family Hylobatidae; genus Nomascus; species Nomascus leucogenys. Next base: position 16,779,345 of record NC_044392.1, on the reverse strand, counting down.
GGCTGGCCTGTTAAGGCTGGCTCTGCCAGGACCACAGAGGCTGCTGGAGCATTCTGTAGAGTCAGGAGCTGGGGGTGGGGATGAGAGAGGGAAGGGGTTGGATGAGGCTCCCATCCAGCACAGATAAGAAATCCTAGACCACAGAACTAGAGGCTGGGTTCTGCCCAGGCTCTGTCCCTGCCTTGCTATGTGGCCTTGGGTGACTCTTGCCCCTCCACCCCCCACCCTGAGCCTCAGTTTCCTCATCTGTCCTATTAAGTTGTGTATGACTAGGCAATCTCTAAGATTCTCTGAAGCTTTGACATCTCAGTCTAGGTTTCACAGCTTGTAGACACTTGGTTAGTGGGTTGCTGCTGGGGAGAGGAGAAAGGTGATTGTTAATAATTAGGTGGATCTGTTTAGTGTTTCTATACCTTCTTCATTGACATGGTGGTGTTGGGCTAAAGCCCTGGCCTGGGAGGTAGCAGCTTTGGGCTTGTTTCCTGGCTCTGCAAGTAACCAGCTGTATGTATGATCCTTGGACTAGCTCCTTGCCATTTCTGGGCCTATTTTTCCACTTGAACAAGGGAAGATGGGACCCACTGATATCTGAAGTTTCTCTGACAGTGATCAAGCTTCTAGAGATATGGCTGCTCACCCCTGGCGAGATGATCCCAGCCTTGGTGCCACCTCAGTCCTCTTTCCTTCCAAATCCATATATTTAACCACCTTCTGATGTCCCCCTCTCTCCCTTGAAGCGTCACAGGTGCCTCAGACTCAAGTGCTCCAAACTCAGGTGCCCATCTCCCTCTGGGGCCTTCTGTTCCCCTCTTTAGTTATTGTCTTTCTAGCCCCAGAACAGAGCTTAGGGCTACCTGAGACCCTTGCTTTGCTCCCCTCCCTGTTTACCTCCAACCTGCCCCTCAGGGCAGCTCTGTCCTAGCTGGGCCTCCCTCCATGGCCACTACTGCCCGGATTCACTCCTCCTCCTACCACAGGGAGGGAATAACTCTACTCTCTGCTGCCCTCCATAATCCCACCTCTCTTCGTATGTCCTTAATCTCAATGTCATTATAAACCCACCATCTAAAGGCCAAGATCTGGGAGCCTTCTTGGATTTCTCTGTCTGTATTATCCCTCAAATCAAGTCCTGTCAATTCAACCTCACAAACATCTTTAAGTCCCTTCTCTCCATCTCTGATGCTAGTGACTTGGTCCACCTACCTGGACCACTGTAAACGCCCCATGGACCATCTCCCTGCCTACCCCCAACCCTGCCTCATACAGAGTCGTCTACGCAGACTGGTCTTGCTAAAACACAAACCAAGTCATGCTCTCTCTGACCAAAACCCCGCAGTGTCCCAGCGCTCTGCTCTAGAACAAGGCTTGGCTGTGACATCCCCACCAGGAAGGTTGTCTTCATTCCTCCTGGCTCTTGAATCCACACTGGGCTGCTTTCATTTCAGACTTCATGCCCTCTCTTCACCCTGGGCCTTTGCACGCACAGCTTCTCATCCCTAGAATGACATTTCCTATGCCCCTGCAGCTGTGTCTGCCTAAGCTTTAACTTGGGATGCAGCTCCATTTCCTTCCCTCTGGGAGACTTCCCAACATCCTCCAGCTGGGTCAGGTGCCTTCTTAGGGATCCCTTAGCCCATACTGGGTCACCACACTGGTCCCACTGGATTGTGCCTCTGACAAGTCCAGGCACCCTGGAGACCACATGATGCCTGAGCAGGGGCCTGCCTTTTATCTCTGCATCTCCAGAACCTGCCCACAAAGCTGGTGTCTTATGTACAAATGCTTGTAAAAAGTGTGTATGTGTGTTAGGATGGGGGTGCAGAAGTGTATAGTTTTCTTCCCTCTTCCCATCCATGTTAGTGCCTTCCCTCCTGGGCAGTGGAGATTGGAGGAGGCTGGAGGTGAGAGTGCAGGGGGGTGTGGGGAGAAGAGACTCACCAACAGGCATGAGAGCCATGACCAGCTTGGGGTAGGCAATGTTGGAACATCCCACTCGGGCCCCACAGATTCTTTGGCAGACATCAGGGTCCACGCAGCCCACCTCGTCTGTGGAAGAAGTGATGGCAATTAGAGTCCATGATCTCGTGCCTTCTCAGTTGGCCTAGTATTTGCTTTCCAAAACTACAGGATAATGTTCACTGGAGACTCTGACAGGGACCCATGTCTACAAGGTTGAAGGGCAAATGGTGTCTGGGTCTTTGGTAAATTTCTTGTCCATATACTTACTACCTGATTCACATTTTTTCTTTTTTTTTTCTTTTTTTTTTCTTTTTTTTTTTTGAGACAGAGTCTCGCTCTGTCACCCAGGCTGGAGTGCAGTGGCACGATCTCAGCTCACTGCAAGCTCCGCCTCCCGGGTTCACGCCATTCTCCTGCCTCAGCCTCTCCGAGTAGCTGGGACTACAGGCGCCCGCCACCACGCCTGGCTAATTTTTTTTTTGTATTTTTAGTAGAGACGGGGTTTCACCGTGGTCTCGATCTCCTGACCTCGTGATCCGCCCGCCTTGGCCTCCCAAAGTGCTGGGATTACAAGCGTGAGCCACCGCGCCCGGCTCTGATTCACATTTTTTCTACTGAAATACTTATTATATGTTTGGCCCACAAAGCCTAAACTGCTTACTATGTGTTCTTTTTTTTTTTCTATCTTTTTTTTTTTTTTTTTGAGATGGAGTCTCACTCTGTCGCTCAGGCTAGAGTGCAGTGGAGCAATCTTGGCTCACTACAACCTCCACCTCCCGGGTTCAAGTGATTCTCCTGCCTCAGCCTCCTGAATAGCTGGGATTACAGGCATGTGCCACCACGCTCGGCTAATTTTTGTATTTTTAGTAGAGACGGGGTTTTACCATGTTGGTTAGGCTGGTCTCGAACTCCTGACCTCATGATTCACCCATCTCAGCCTCCCAAAGTTCTGGGATTACAGGAGTGAGCCACCATGCCCGGCCTTCTTTTCTTTTCTTTCCTTTCCCTCCCTCCCTTCCTTCCTTCCTTTCCTCCTCCTCCTCCTTTTCTTTCTTCCTTTCTTCTTCTCTTTCCTTCTTTCCTTCCTTCCTTCCTTCTTTCTTTTTCTTTTTTTCTTCTTTCCTTCTTTTCTTTCTTTTCCCTTCCTTCCTCCCTCCCTCCCTCTTTTCTCTTTTCTTTTCTTTACTTTTCTTTCTTTTCAACAGGGTTTCTCTTGCTCTGTCTCCCAAACTGGAATGCAGTGGGGCAATCACAGCTCACTGCAGCCTCAGCCTCCTGGACTCAAGCTCCTGGACTCAGGATCCTCAGCCTTCCAAGTAGCTGGGTCTATGTGTGCACACCACCATGCCCGGCTATGTATTCTTAATAGACAAACCTTGCCAACCCCTGCTCTGGTCTAACATTGCCCAGGGCCACATTCCCATTCTCCAGACACTCCTTGAAAGCCCCCAGATCCCAATACCCAGAGAGCAAGGCTCACTCTTACCTGGGAACAGGGCCCGGCTGATCATGCCAGGCATGACGATGAAGAACATGGGGAGGATCTTCAGGTAGCCCCCCAGCACGGAGCCTCCCTTGGCATGAGACAGACTCTTGGCCGAGAGAGACCGCTGCACAATGACCTGAAAGGGCAGCAAATGAGGAGTGCAGCGCAGGTAGAGGAGAGGCTCACTAAGCCACAGGTGAGCCCTGACACTGGGCATGACCGTGCCCCTTCTCCAGTCCAGTCACAGTCCCAGAATGAGGTCCAACCCTCTATGCATCCAGACACTGGGTTTTTCTGCAGGAAGCCACCCCACTTCCTGACAGGCTAGGCTAAGCCTGGCTGGGGGATTACCTGGTCTGTGCACCAACACCAGGTGGCCAGCACTGTGAGCCCGAAAATGAGACCTGGCCAAGGGATGTCCCCGCTCACAGGGTCCCGAAGCATGTGGAAGGCATCGGGCCGTGGCAGGTGACAGGTGGTGTTGGGGACTGTGACATTAGGGATGGCCTGCCTGTACCGCTGCTCCAGACCTGGGTACCAACCCACGTCCTGAAAGCCTGTGAGGAGACAGTGAGTGAAGCAGCCCTGAGACCCCACTGAGCCTGTCACTCAGCAAGCCCAGCCCCAGCCTCATGTAGGCCCTCAGGTTGGAACTGGCATGGGGATTGGAGATGAAGGAGGAAGATGGGGCTTGGGCTCAAGACCCTTGGTTTGAAGTAGCAAGAACCCCATTCTTTGGGGGCCCCAGCCTGGAGAGGGGACATGGCTCACATGGCTCTATGCACTGGAAGGTTTCAGTCGAACTGTGGAGGTGACAGAGACAGGACAGAGAGGAATTTAAGAATGAGGGTGGGGTATATTTAGGTCTCTTCCTTACCCAGAAACATGAGGACCAGGGCTCCCCCTACCATGATCACCGTCTGCAGAGCGTCTGTGTAGATCACGGCCGTGAGGCCCCCTGGGGACCCAAGGAGAGGGCTCATCAGTCAGCACCAGTTTGGGGTCCTCTCTGGCTGCCTGCCCTGTGCATGGCCACACTGGGGAGACCAGAGAAGACACAGAGTCCTCTTAGCAGGGGAACTCTGGCCACCTGCCTTTCTCCACACCTAGTGCTCCCCTCTCCCTCCCCGGCAGGATGCCAGCTGGTCACAGTCAAAGGTGCCGGGGTCCCTTCTTTCTGTCTTGACAACAGCTGACTGTGGCCATTGCACCACAGCTTTGTGTTATTGTTTAATATCCCAAGTCCATTCCTTGTCTTGTAGTTCTGCCAGGAGTACTCCCTGCTTTCTCCTCCCAATGCCCATCTAAATGCCCCCCGTCTCTGGACCCCAACTTAACCATCAGTCAGGCTGTCCTGTGCTGGCCTCCCAGGGTGCCCAGCCCTGTGCAAGGAGATTTGGAGGAGGTGGGTTGTGGTCTCTGCCTGGGGCAGCCTGCGGTGACTCTGGCTTTGGTCATAGTCCCCTCTCTAACCTGCTCCCTGGGCAGTTCGTCTTTTGCGGTATTTCTTACTGTCTCTCCTTCCCTGTCTCTGCTTGACCTGTTCCTCCTCCCATTTCTGCCCATTTTGTCCCCCTGGTCTCTGTCCCTGTGTCTTTTATTCTGTTCCCCTGTGTTCTTCTCTTCTGCGTCTCTGTCTCGGGCTCTCTTTGTCTCTGCCTCTCCTGTTTCTCCTTCTCTCCGTCAGCATCAGCTTTCTGTCACTCTGTCTCTCTCTCTGGTTGTCTCTCCTTCAGTCTTTCTCTCTGGGTCTCTGCCAGTCAGAAGCTTCCCTCTTGCCCTCTTCTCTCTGCCTACCTGCAATGGTGTAGACGGCAGTCACCACCAGCAGGATCCCTGTGGAGAGGTACAGGTTCCAGCCCAATGCCATCTGGATGAAGAGGGCTCCAGAGAAGATGTCAGTCTGCAGAGAGCCAGGACCCAAGAGGCCAGGCCACCCGAGGCCCTCAGTAGGGTTGTATGGACACATCACCTGCCTGCCCAGCAACAAGTGGGCACCTTCAGCCCTCATCACATGATGAAAATGAGCTTAAGTGCTATGCTAAGGAGTGTGGGTTTTATCTTGCAGACACTGAGGTGCCATGGAGACTTTAAAGCAGAGAAGTACTGTATAAAGCCTCCAAACTGAGATAAATTTAATTGCATAGCTGGTCTGCTAGACATGAAGAGAGTGATGAGGAATGAAGTGGAAGGCTGAGGAAGTGAAGGAAGGCGCTGGGCTGGAGAAGAAGAGCTCATTTAGGAGAAGAGAGGAAGAATCAGAGTTGCTGGCTGCTCCCTGGCAGAGCAAAGCCTGCTTGGCTGCCAGGTGGCCCACGGCTGACCCAATGCAGCAGGAGCCCTGGTGCAGATAGGCATGGGTCTGGGTCATCTACATACTTGGGTTTATTAGCAGACATGGGCTTATAGCCTGAGCCTAAGCTGACTTAGGGTGATTCTCAAGCATTGGTGGAACAAGGGACTTAAAGTGTTTTTCAGCCCTGGACCTGGCAATGGAGTGATTCATTTCCCTTTAGTGTATGCTTGTAGATACCATTCCATGATTGTTTTGTGAACCTGTTATGGGGTCTAAAACATAACAGAGCAGAAGGAGCCTGGACTGGGTCATGGAACCCATACTTCAGCTTCAGTTCTAGAGCTAGCCCTCTGTGTGGGCTTGGGCAGGTCATTTGACCTGTCTAGGTTTGTTTCCTGATTTTAGATCAGTAGAGGAAGATTAAAGACCTTTCTAACTCCAAAAACTAGGCAACTGATGCACAGTTGAACGAAGAATCCATTCATGAAAAAATAAATGAATGAACTCTGGATTGTGATTTATTTGAGTGTAGGTGCTGTCATTCACTCCAAAACCATTTATCATTCATCTCTGAGTACCCCAGTGCTGAGGCAGAACATGCGTTAAAGGTTTATAGGTCCCGCCTTCCTTTTTTCCAGCTGTGATTGTCAGCTTTCCCTCAGCAACACGCACAGGGTGATGCACTCAGCAGTTCCCTAATTAGCATTTCCAGACACAATGACCACATGGCAGTGACACCTACCGAGATCTTGGTGAAGATGTAGAGGATGAGAGACAGGACAGACATGTACACCTGGATCCTCTGGCCCCCAAATCGCTTCTTCAGATACTGTGGCATTGTGACCACACCTGCTGCGATGTACACAGGGACGAAGACCCAGCCAAGGGCCAGGAGCAGCCAGGTTGCCTGGAAGAGTGGGGAGAAGAAGAAGGTATCCAGTTCCTGGTTGTAGATAGAGGGGCAGCGTCCCACCCAGGGGCAGCGCTGTGCTGTGGGAGGCCCTCGAACAGAGAAATAAGGGACCTGGGACCTGACCCCAGTCCTCCCGTGTGACCTTGGATGGATCCCTCTGTCTCCTCCAGACCTTGATTTCCTCATCTGTGAAATGGATTCTCGATTCACCATGTAGCCTCCCAGGCATCTCTAAGGATCCTCCCAGCACTAATGCCAGAGACGGAGGTGGGTTAGACCCTCATTATTCTGAAGAAACCAAGCCAGCTTCCTTACGTTCCACTCGAAGCCACCCACGGCAAGGCCTCCGGCAGCCCCTGTCCCAGCCAGGCCGATGAACAAGCCACTGCCCACATTGCTGGACATCAGAGATGCTCCAATCTGCAAGGCACAGTTGAGTCAAGGGTCAGGAGTCAGGAGTGATCTGAATGAATCTGGAGTGAGGACCATGAGTAGTGAGGAAGCATGGAGCTGATATTTATTGGGTACCCACTGTATGCCAAGCACTGCATTCATAAATACATTTAATTCCACAGATATCCGCAGGGAGGGGTATTAGTCATCCCAGGTTACAGAGGAAGGAACTAATGTAAGGAAAGATGAATTTGCTGGCTCCAGGTCACCCAGTGAGTAAATGGTGAAGTGGGAAGGAAGCCTGGAAAGTGGGGAGTGTGGACCTCCACCCTGAGGCCGTGGGTCTGAGGGCCTCCAAAGGAAGGAAGCTGAAGGGGATAGGGAAGCCCCACAGGAGGGAAGGAAAGGCCCTCCCACCACCCCAGGGCGAGCCAGGCAGAGGGAGGAGCGGAGGGACTGAGCACAGGCCAGGTCGACCTCTGAGCTGAGTTAGTTCGGCGGGGGGGGGGGGGGGGGGGGGACCGGGGGGGCATCCAAGCACTTGGAGGCAGTAGAGAGCAGTGATGATGGTCAGCACGATCAGGGCAGTCAGCGCCTGTGCAGCATCTCCAGGAACCAGCTGGCCTTCTGAGTATGGGGACTCATTTAATCCTTGACACAACCCTCAGTGCTACTTTTATCCCCATCTTACCCATGAGTGAACTGAGGCACAGATAGGTAACTTGCCCAAGTCTCAACTAGTAAGTGACCAAATAAGGATTCAATCCCTGGCTGTCTGGCTCCAGTAACACTACACAAATGGTGCTTGCCACTTAATGAGCACTTGGCCAATATTATCTCTTATTATTAGATGGGATCTGTGACAGGGAGGGGAGAAAGGGGAGAGGAAGGGGCTCTGGAGCCTGGGAGGAGGCCTGAGGAGACCTCGGGGAGACGGCCGGGGGCAGCTGGGGGCAGAGCCGTGTTCCTTTTTGTATCCTATGTCACCACAATAAAATCACTTCCTCTATCAACGCCTCAGCTTCTTCACCTATACAATGTGGGACTCACTTCCGCCCAACTTCCTGTTCTTCCGGAGGTGCTGTGAGAGAGAAAGTGAGAGGAAAGGAAAAGCATTGAGAAATTCAGACAAAGGCAGTAACCAGTGTAAAGGCACAGAATGAGCAACAGGCCTGACATTGCTGAGGCCCTGGTGCCAGCGCCTCTGACACGTGCACATGCACACTCACATGTGCACTCACAGGCACAGTACACATAACACACATACGCACACTGACACGCACATGCACTCACACAGGCACAGTACACACATACACTGACACACATGCACTCACACACAGGCACAGTACACACATACACACTGACACGCACATGCACTCACACACAGGCACAGTACACACACACACACACACAGACACATGCACACACACACAGGCACAGTACACACACGCACACACACTGGCACATTGCACTCATGCACATACAGGCACAGTACACACACATGCACACTGACACACGTGCACTCACGCACTTGCACAGTCGCACACATACACACACACATGCACATGTCCTCGTACATATGCCCTCACATGCACAAGTATGCACGCACGTGCATTCACAAAGCACACTCATGCACACACAGTACCCACATTCACACATGCATACACACTCACACATGCATACACACTCACACATGGAAACAAATTCACACAGGCACTCACACACACACTCACTCTTCCTCTCTCAGGTGGTCCCAGGGTGCTGGTAGGGCTGGGCTGGACCACCCAGTTAGAGCAGAGAACACCAAGGCCTCCTACTTCAGGGGAAGAAGCCTCCCCCAGGCAGTTCTTGGAGCAGTGAGGCACCTCCACCGCCACCCAGCCCAGGGTTTCTAACCTCACTTCTGCTCCTAACCCAGGAGACATCAACAAGATCAGCAGGGGAGGCCCATATGGGGAGGAGGACCATGCAGACCTCTGGAACAGGATGGGCGACTTCACCTTCTGATCTCAGCCTCCCAAGCCACACACTGTTCATGGGGCACAGACTCAGGGCAGGGCAGACGCCCAGACAAACACTCCAGCAGTGCTGGTGGGACTGAGCTTTCCCTACCCAGAGCTGGTTCTCACTCCGGCCTCAGGCAGGACCCAGGTCTCAGGTGCAGGAGGCACAGCTCACAGCCTGCCTCACCAGAGGATGGGGAGCACATCCTCTCTTTCCCACTGGGTGCCTGCTGTGTGTTTGGGGCGCAGTGGGAACCTGGGAGTGCCTGCCAATGACTCCCTCTTGTTCGGAGGCCTCGGGTTCCTCACACTAATCGTTGGGCCAGAGCTGGGCTCTCTGCGGGTTGACCAGACAATCAGCAGGGCCCCTGGGCTTCTCCCGAAGTGATCAGAGGAACCTGCTCTGTCCTGCTTCTTTCTCCTCCTTTCCTTCATTTCCAGGCTGTGATTTGGGGGGCACTAGCTGAAAAGAACCATTTTGAAGGGTTTTTCCTTCTTCCTGATGAGAAGGTGGCTGGTAGCACCAGTGACCCCGCCACTGGTCCTGCACTGCCAGGCCCAGCTCCCCGCCATCCCTGGGGATTCTGTCATGCTGGACAGACAAGAGCTCCCTGCCCCTACTTCTTCCTGTCCCAGATACCCAAACCTTCCAGACAGCCCTGGAGAGCTCCTGTGTTTCTGCTACTCTTTAACGAGTCTGTGACCACTAGAGAGTGGGGAAGGTGGTGAGAACGAGAAGGGTGGGGAGAGGCGTGGAGATGGCTGGTGGTGTGAGTGTGCATGAATGTGTGAGTCTGAGTGTGCACGTGTGTGTAAATGAGTGTGAGTGCATGTGAGTGTGATTGTGACTGTATGAGAGTGAGTGAGTGCATGAGGGAAGGTGTGAGTGTGAGAATAGGAGTGTGATTGTGTGCATGAGTTTGCAAGTATGTATGAGTGTGGGCATGTATGAATGTGTGTGGGTGCCTTTGTGAGTGTGAGAGTGTTGAGTGTGGGTGAGAGTGTGCATGTGGGAGTGGGCATGCACACATGCCGTGTGTGAGTTTTGCATGCCTGGATGTGTATACTGCTTCAGCTACCACTGGGGCTGATGACTCTACTGGTAATTTTTGAGGCAGGGCTTTCCTCCCTCCATCCCATTCTAGGAGGAGGAAGTTAATTTTGAGGACCAATAGAAATGTGAGGTGGCTTGATGGGAGAAATTGTGGCTCACAAAGGTTTGGGGATCGATTCCCTGAGGTTGTTGGGGATTTTACCTCTGTGATTCCCCTAACTTAGAAATGTGGGGTGGCTTGATGGGAGAAACTGTGGCTCACAAAGGTTTGGGGATCGATTCCCTGAGATTGCTGGGGATTTTACCTCTGTGATTCCCCTAACTTAACTGCTCTTCAATATTAAGCTTATGTGTCACCTTCCCCCCAAAATCTTTCCTAACCCTAGCTGACTCCACTGTCGGGTGGTCAGGGGCTTCCAAGCTCTGGTGAGTGCCCCCTGCTTCCCTCTGGCTCAGCAGTGCACATGATGTTTATGAATCTATCTGCCCCACTCAGCTCTGAGCTTCTCTAGGACAGGGACATTCTAGATTCATCACTGCAAGTCAAGTGCCAGATGTAGGGCCACACCTAGGAGGGGCCAGGGGATGTTTGTCCAAGGTGTGTGCTAGCAAGGCCACTCAGGTTGCAGGGTGGGTTTGGGTGGGAGAGAAGGGGCCCAGAGTCAGGAAACACAGTGGGGAGGTCTTTGCCTTGGTCCAGGTGTGAGAAGATGGGACAAGGGCTTGGATAGTGGGGGGGAGGAGAGTTGGGAGCCTCTGCACTAGGGGTGGTTGAGAAGGGTCAACTCACTGGCCACCAGCTCATGGACCTCCCAGCCAGGAAATAGCCGCCAATGGTCCCTCGACTTGCACGGATGGATGACTGGAAAGGAAATAGATGGGATGAGGATTTCTCAAGCCTCTCTGAACCTCTGCCCTACCCCCTCCACGCAGATTTCCTTCCCCTTGGTGCAGGCGCTGTGGGGACACAGAGGGTGAAAACTGAGGCAGAAGAGAGCTGCCTGAGGCTGGTTCCACGGTTTCTAAGCTATGTATCTTGGCAGAGTCACTTTCTCTGTGAGCCTCGCCATTCATCTCCTAGGGCCAGTGTGAAGAGCAAAGGAGGTAACGGATGTCATGTGTGTGAAGCCATTGATTGTGCACTCTTGTCCCCTTATCCTTCCCTCCCCAAAGTGCGCTTTCAGAGTATGATTTAGTATCACCTCCTTAGATGCGTAGTGCTCACCCTTTCTCTGAGCTGATCCCCTCCCTGCTCCCAGCCGGGCTCCCACGCTGGAGGCGGGAGGACAGAGAGGGCTGCAGTTTGACTGTGATACTGAGCCCCGAGTAGAGTTATAGGTACTGCTGTGGAGTTTCCCTTGCCCTGGGTTGAAGTCAGATCACGCCACTGAGCTCCATCCAGGACCTCCCTGTCTTACACCAGTAGGTGGTCAGTTAGCAGCCTGTTGGAATATTCTCTGGAGATACAGGGTGAGGGCAGAACAGTGGGTGGGGAAGGATTAACTTGAAGCAGCTATTCAGATGCAAAAGCCAACAGTTCTCTGACCTTCCCCTAAGGGAAAATAATTAGTCACCAGGGAGTGATAAATGTGTGTGGGGCCTTGTGCTTGTTAAGCTTTTGCTTGTATTTCCCTTGTCAGCTCTGATCCTCTTGGAGGCCATATGAGCAAAACAGATCCATTTTACAGATGTGAAAATGGAGGCCCAACATTGGAAGCAATTTGTCCAAAGTCACAGAGGAGTTGGTGCTTTTCTCGGCTGGCCACTTCCAGGAGCCAGCGATCATCTGTTAGCCCAGTTCTTCCTCACACCAGCACTAGAAGGCAGGGACTGTTCACCCCCCTTTATAGATGAGGAAACTGAGGCCTAGAGAGGGTTTCTGACCTGGCCACAGCCTAGGAAGTGACCATCTGGGACTTGAATCACAGCAGAGTCTAAAGGTGCTCACACTTCTGTAGAATGCCGTGGTGATAATAGCAACCATTTATTGCCTGTTGATCGGGCACCAGGCACCGTGCCAGGTGCTGCAGTGTGTCTTGTTGCTGAATGATCACAGTGTAGTCCTTACTCTCACTGTTCACCTGAGAAAGCTGATAGGCCTCATTTGTTCCCAGGGACATGAAGTTCTCATTGTTGCAGCTGGGACCTGAACTCAGGTTTCCCTGACCCCAAAGCCTGGCCCCTGCCTCTAGCACCGAGGCTCCTGGGAACAATGGAGAACAGAGGAACCTTGGAATTAGCCTGGCACACTTCCCTGAGAGCACATGAGCCCCTACTCATTTAGAAATCACCTTAGCCAAGATGCTAATGAATGCAGGACTGAGGTAGGGCCAGGGGTCAAGAGGTCTCAGAGTTAGGGGCCTTGGGGTGGGAAGAAGGAAGGAGTGAGGCTCAGGGCAACCAGGGATGGTTGGGGCCGAAGGCAGCAGGTGCTCATAGAGGAGTCAGGAGTCGGGGGCCTGGTCTGCCTCTGACTCTCTGTGTGACTTCAGACCAGCCACACCCCTCTCTGCCCTTCTAAAAACGAGGAGATCAGAGCCTGATTCCTGAAGGCCCTTCCATCTCAGCCCCATGGTTCTATGATCTGCTTCTTTCTGCCTAGCCCTGCCCCAGCTCCACAGCCCCACCCAAGCTGAGAGACCACTACTACCTCCCCTGCTGGCCCCAGCCTCAGGGCCCACTTACCCAGATCCCCACAGCAATGACGAAGACAAAGTAGATGACCACCACGCTGATGTCGTAGGCGTGCAGACCAACTCTGGAGTCCAGTGCTACGTGTGGAGCTGTCTCAGTCCTGACCCCGTCCCCTGAAGCTCCAGGCCCCATTGCTGCCAGCTCCTTGCTCATCTGTTAGGGTTGGTCAACAGCAGGCTGGACTTTGAGGTGCTCCTGGCTTCATTCCTTTCCTTTAATGATTAAACTGCCCCAAGCACCATTAGTTGGTGAGAAAACTCTGAGCCCTGCTGGCACATACAGTCCTGCCTCCTTTTCTCCCAACTGCCACCACCAACCCCTGCAGGACTCCTTCCTTCCCGTTCCTTGCTGCCACTACGTGCGCACACAAACATGCATGTGTACACACATGCATACACATACACACAATCTCCCTAACCCCAGATGAGCAGGAGGAGAAAGAGGAGGGGGAGGAGGAGGAGGAGGAAGAGGAGAAAAGGAGCAGAATATTGGAACCCCAGAGGTGGGAAGGACTTCAGAAATCAAAGTGTTCAAACTCCTGTGTGGTGGGAAAACCAAGGCCCAGGGAAGTAAAGGTGGAGCCGGGACTGGAGTCCAATTTTCTTAAGAGTTCAATGCAATTGTCTTTTACCTAGTGGGAGGAAGACAAGGGGAAGGAGGTGAGGAGTCTACTGTGACCCTAGCAAAGTGGCCATCACCTCATGTACTCCCACTCCAACCTACCGAGATGCTGCTTTCTCTTTTTAGACAGCATAGGAAACTGAGGCCGGGGAAGACACCATCGTTTATTCCAAGGAACTAGGCAGGGCCATCTCTGAAAAGGCAGAGCCAGAATTCACATCTTCTGATGCCTGACCCATACTTCCTATTCTGTACTGTGACAGATGAAATGGTTGTGGTCAGGAGGCCTTCCCTGAAAAAGATACAGTGCTCCCTGGGTCCAGGGAAGACCATCTCTGGGACTCAGGCAGCCTAGATTTCAGTCTCAGCTCCACCTCTCACTGAACAACAGATGCCCTTGGGCAGGTTGCTAAATGTCTCTGGGCCTGGGTGTCCTCATCAGTGTGACCTGTGCCCTGCCTGCCTCACAACACCAACGAGGCTAAGATGTGCTCCTGAGAACCTCTGCAAACCCTGAGCTACTGAATGTTCTTGGGGTTAACACAAAGAAACCGACATCGACCACCATCTAGCCAAGGGCCCAGATGCCACGCACATAGATATCTGCTCACATGGTCCTTCCAAAGTAGCTGCATTTGGAATATTTCAGTCTCATAAATATTACTCTGCATGCATCTGCTGTAGGGCCCAGACTGCAGCAGCAGGAAAACAGATCTCACTGGCCCTGTCCTGCACCCCATCCCCAGCTCTCACTGGCCCTGTCCCTCACCCCATCCCCAGCATCCTATAAGGATCCCAAGGCTGGGTGTGAGGACCAGATCCTCTTTTTTCCCCTTTTGGTGGAAAGAAAAGTGAGAGGCAGGGTCCTAGGCCTTCTCTCCCCAGTTCTCCTATCCCAGAACATCAGGCACTGGCCAGGCTGAGCCCTGAGGAGAGGGATATTGATCTGGGAGAGAGGTCAGGGTAGTCCCCAGCTGGATCAGGGCTCCGTGGGATCTAGCACTTGTTAGGATTAGATACCAGAGGAAGAGTCCTTCATATACACATTTAAAGGCAAGTTTATCAGACGAACAGGGATGCAGGAGGGGCAGCATTAGAAACATCAGGAAAATGTGAAGGACCAGGTGCCTGCTGGTCCCTGGGGGTGAGCTGGATACAGGGGCAGTGGGAAATGAGGCTGGCAGATCTCTGGGTGTTAATCAGGGAGCAGGGAAGAAGTGGTCTGAGCTTAGGCCCCTGAGCGCACCATAGTGAGGGTTCTGGATCTGGATGACTCTTCCAGAGAAGGGAAGAGGAATGTCACAGGGAGAAGACAGCTGAGTCTTGTACTTCTTTCTATGCTCCCCACAAGGAACCCCCTCACCCAGCCCTTGGGTTTTGCTATAGTTTGGATGCTTGTGTTTGCTATAGTTTGGATGCTTAGCCCGTGAGGGCTTCTCCCTCATGGGTGGGATCAGTACTTTATAAAAGGGCTAAGGGAACTAGCCAGGCCCTTTTGCCTTTTTACCTTCTGCCATGTGAGGACACAGCCACAGGGTGCCATCTTGGAGGCATAGACTGGGCCCTCACCAGACACCGAACTTGCTGGGGCTTTGATCTTGGACTTCCAGCCTCCAGAATTGTGAGAAACAAATTCCTGTGCTTTATAAATTACCTGATCTTAGGTGTTTTGCTGTAGCAGTAGGGATGGACTAGGACAGTGTTCTGCTACCTGCATGCTCTGTCTTCCCATCCACCTCACAGATACCTGAGGCTGACCCCCAACCCCTGCACACTTACCTAATCCAAAACTAGCAGGTTTGGGTTTATAGTAGCCTCTCCTCGAGTGCATCTAAGACTTATCTGTAAGCTAACCAGGCACATTAGCAGCCCAGAAACAAACAGAGCATGAGGAAGGGAGCAAAAAAGGCTTTGAAACAGTCAGAATAGACATTCTAAAACTCATGCACAAAACCTAAATCTTTGACTTATCAGTGAGCCTTGTGACCCCACTCAGAGCCTGTTTATTTTTGTTTTAGCCAGAGTCTTGTTATTCATATCCCAACTCACAACAAATTAGAAGAGAGGGGGCAAAGCTACACAGGGACAGCAAGGAGAATGGCAGCTGATGGGTTGATGATGAATGAGAGGTCATTAAACCTGGAAAGACCAGGAAAGACAATGTAAAAGATGACTAAGCTGGGGCAAACAGACCTATAAAACTGGGTAGATCAACTCTCAACAAAGGGCATTCTTGAGTAGCAGCCAAGATTCACACAAATACAGATGACCCACAGTCATCAAGGAAAGATGACTGTGGTCATTATGAGTTTTCTATTTAGAAGGCACGGAGTTTGAAACCCAGGCAGGAAGAGTTTCATGCAAAATGGTCAAACATTTTAGGCAGGTGTTGGCATTCAAAGCTGAGGCCTCAATTATCCAGAATATTCTCTCAGAGAACTTCCGAGAATGAAGGATGTCCTCATGCTGTCAGTCCTACATGAAGTGAGGCCTGTCCTATCCCTGACCCTGTGCAGGGAGCACACATGTCTTTAGTTGTTCATGCCTTGTGGGGAATACAGACAGTCAAAAGACAGGTGCCTTTGACACAAAATAGGTCACGTTTGTCCAACCCTTTCTTCCTTTTAGCTGGATAGCCCAGAGAAAGGATCAATGAAGTCCTTTGTTGGAGAGACTGAGAAAGCTTTATGGGAAAGGGGAATGGTTTCAGCCATGCATAAAAAAGTATAGAAATATAACAGGCCAATAAATGGAAGTTGCCACTGAGGCAGCAAGACATAATACACATAAGAAGAACAAAGTTGGAGGTTTCATGCATCCTGATTTCAAAACTCACTACAAAGCTACAGTAATGAAAGCAGTGTGGTACTGGCATAAAGACAATCATATAAACCAATGGAATAGAACAGAGAGCCCAGAAATAAAGTCTCACAGATACAGTCAAATGATTCTTGACAAGAGTGTGAAGACCACTCCATGGGAAAATGACAGCATTTTCAACAAATGATGCTGAGAAAACGGAATATCCCTATGCAAAAGAAAGAAGTTGGACCCTTACATTGTACCATATATGAAAATTAACTCAAGATGGATTGAAGACTTAAATGCAAGAGCTAAGAAAATAAAGCTCTTAGAAGAAAACATAGGGTAAAATCTTCATGCCGTTGGGCTTGGCAATAATTTCTTGGTGATGATGCCAAAATCACAGGCAATAAAGGAAAAATAAATAAACTGAACTTCATCAAAATTGAAAACTTCTGAGCATCAAAGGACACTATCAACAGAGTGAAAAGGCAACCCATGGAATGGGAGAAAATATTTACAAATCATACATCTGATAAGGGATTAGTACCTATAATATATGAAGAATTCCAATAAATCAACACAAATGAAACTAACAACCCTACTCAAAAATAAGCAAAGGAGTTGAATAGACAATTCTCCAAAGAAGTTATACAGGTGGCCAAAATGCATATGAAAAGATGTTCACCATCACTAATCATTTATCATTGTGATACAATATCACTTTGTACCCATTTGGATGACTATTATCAATAAAACAGAAAATAACAAGTGTTGACGAGGATGTGGAGACAGTGGAAACCTTGTGCATCATGGGTAGAAATATAGGATGGTGCAGCCTGCATGGAAAACAGTATGGTAGTTCCTCAAAAGATTAAAAATAGAGTTACTATGACCTAGCAATTTCACTTTTGGGCATATATCCAAAAGAATTGAAAACAGAGACTCAAAGAAATATTTGTACACCCATGTTCATAGCAGCATTATTCTTAAGGGCCAAAAGATGCAAACAACCCAAATGTCCATCAACAAATGAAGGGATAAACAAAATGTAGTCAATACATTTAATGGAATATCATTCAGCCTTAATAAGGAATTCAGTGCTGACGCATACTACAACAGAGATGAACCTTGACATTATGCTGAATGAAAGAGAATTTTTGAGTGGCAAGAAACAAATACATAAGAAAAGAAATAGAGAGTTTACTAGATTAAAAGTTCACACTGAAACCCTCATCTCTCATAAGCAACAGTCCTTGATCATTGATGCCCAGTCTTGCTGCCTTTTTTCCTTAGAGCCTATAGCTAGGGCTGTCATAATAAGGACCACAAACTGGGTGACTTAAGCAACAGAAACAACATTCTTGGCTGCCATTCAAGAATGCCCTTTTTTGAGAGCTGATCTACCCTATATGAATGGAACCATATAGCATTTGTGCTTGTCCCAAATGCTGTATGGTTCCATTCACATAGGGTGCCTAGAGTCGTCAAAATCATAGACACAGAAGGTAGAATAGTGGCTGCCAGCGATTGGAGGAGGAGGGCTTAGGAGTTCTTGTTTAATGGGTACAAAGTTTCTATCTGAGAAGATGAAAAGAGTTATGGAGATAGATGGTGGTAATGATTGCTCAACACAGTGAGTGTACTTCATATTACTGAACTCTATACTGAAAAATGGTAAGTTATACATTATATATATTTAACCACAATAAAATGTATAGAAAAAAAGACATAATATACATACAAATTACAAAATAAAGAGCAGATTTGTAAAGGAAATACTAAGAACTGAATTTGCAATTCCAAAGACTCTATAAGGGGGATACAAAAAGATTTTGTAAACATTTATTTAGACAAATCTTTGTTGCATTTTCCTAATGATGGGGGAAGGGGTGTGGGGCAAGCAGCCTTGAGCTTGCCCCTTGCCCCAAGTGTAGTTTCGGGTCCAGGAGCGTTGGCAGGGAAATGTGGAGAGCTGGGAGGCATGCCCCTCAGTTGGGGCACCGTCGACCAGGGTCAGACTGAAGCCAAAAATACATAAAGGGCAAGAGCCTCTGGCTTCCTCACTGCTTCTCACTCACTTCCTTCCCACTTGAGAACTGTTAAGTCTGGCATCCAGGAGCTGCGGTTCGAGAAGGGAGGAGGAGTTGTAGGGAGCAGGAATGTTCAGACTTGAGTAGGACGTTCCTAAGAGGGCTCTGGCTCCTGGGCCTGGACAGCATAAGGCTGACTCTTCTCTGTGGATGTCCTGGTGGAGTATGCAGGTGGAGGTACTTGGGAGTCGTTGGTTTGGGATTGGCCTGCCCTCTAGGGGTTGGGCAAAGATTGTGGGAGTGTTTCTTTGGCATGTGTTTATGTGAACTAGATGTGGGCCACGTACATGAAAAAGACAGTGTTGAGATCTTCCGTCCTGTTCCATATGCTTCCTAGGGGGATTGGGTCCTCAGCTGACAGGATCTGGAAGTGAACTGCTGGAAGTGTGGAGGCTGTGGAAGAACTGAAGTGGCCCACAGCTTAGGGATGCAGTGCTTAGTGAAGAGTGCACAGGGAAGGTTCCCAGGCTGGGGGAATCCTTCATACTCTACCAGGGCATCCACAGGGAAGATGCCTTATGCTTGATCTAGGCCCATGAGCCAGAGCCTTCATAAGACCATCCTACTAAAGGCAGAACTTTCCTGCTCCCTACAACTCCTCCTCCCTCCTCAAAGGCTGCTCCCAGGGGTCAGACTTAGCAGTTCTCCAGTGGGGAGGAAAAGAGTGAGAAACACGACAAGCTGGATACATTCCCTTTTCCCAAGGTAGGCAGGCCCTGCAGCAGCCCTAGCTAGGGCTGGGACCTGCAGGGAGGAGAAGTCTTACGTTTGCACGAAGATTGAAGTGTTGCATAATCTATGGCCTTGGACATTACAATATCCAAATTGAGACTGTGTTTTCAGACTAAAAGTGATAGCAGAGACTTCTATGGCTTAATTGTAACCAGAAGACAAGGGAAGGATTATATCCATTGAACAAGTTGCTTAAGTCAGTTGATTAAGAAAATTGCTGTTAGGATTACATGCCCTGAGTCCAGTTTACTCCATCTACAGTTCACAGTAAATGGAGGGTCAGGCCCCTACTTATAGATCTGTAGCTCCTATCTCCCATAGGCTTTCCCTCACTGAAGATTCTGGAAACCAGAGTCTTGCTTGGAATCTCAGAGCCAGCAAATCCCACCAGCTTCACAGCCTTGTCTTCCCACCACACTTACATATGAGTTCCTGTGCAAAGCTCAACTCTCTCATCTTCCTGCCCTCATGGGGCTGTGTTTGCCCTGCCCCGTCCAGCTTCCCATTGCCCCTCCTTCTCCATGCTGCAGGGCCCAGGTAAACCAACACCTCTCTGTTCTCAAGCTTTCCATCGCCTGACTGTCCACTAACTGTCATGGTGACTAGGTTGTCCTGCAGGCACCTTCTTCCTTGGCAGCTTCTCCCAAAGAGGCTCTTCCCTCTCCATGCCCGCCGGGGTTTGGGTCAGAATTCTCCTGTGCTTCCTGGCTGCTCAACTGAACTCCATGCAGTTCCTAGAGGGGCACACCCTCCCTCACCTTCAGCTCTCTGAGCCTGTTTCCTCGGAAGCCCGGACTCCTAGCCTGGGAAAATCCACAGCCCCAGTGTACTCCCCATTTATCTCTTTGAATGTGATTATTGACTTGGGGTGCATCTGCCTTAGATGTGAGCCCCTTGAGGGTGGGGCTCACATCTTGTGTGACGCCTACTTGTGTTTATGCCTACAGTGACTGGAGCAAGTCAGTGAATGTAGGTGCTGACTGGCATTTCAGAAAATCCCTCTTGGGGCCAGCCTGGGTGTGGATAAGAAGGAGGCAGCTGATGCAGTAGTTTAGGCAGAGATGGGCGCTGAGCTGAGTGGATGGAGAGGAGTGTCCTGGCTGTTCTTACTGAACTGGAAGCATGCGGACCTGTGTGGCTTCCCCCCCAATTCTTCCCACCTGGGGTCCTGCCCCCACCCCTTAGTGCTCCTTCTCCTCAGCTCCCAGTTCTTATGAGTGCTCACTGACCACCTGCAGCCGAGTGAGAAGCAGCCTTGAGTTTGTTCCACTCCCAAAGGGACTGACATTGTTTCTAGGCTAGGTCAGGTAGGAGGCCATTGGCTGAGGAAATGCAGCACTGTGGCAAGCCCTGGAGCATAGAGCATCATGTGCTGAGGATACCGAATGGTCTTCAGCCTGGAACCCTTGAGCTGCACCACGGAATCAGAGTATTACATACAGAAAATAAGCCCCTTTTATGCGGCTGCCTGGGTGTTTCTCTGTCTCCTTCCAGCATTCCCCACCCCAAGGAAAATCCTGGGCATGTTCCATGTGCCTCTGGCTGGCTTCCACCCTGGGCACTGCAAGTTCTTCCTGAAAAACCACTCTCTGGTATTGTCAGGCCTCTGAGCCTAAGCTAAGCCATCATATCCCCTGTGACCTGCACGTACACATCCAGATGGCCAGTTCCTGCCTTAACTGATGACATCCCACCACAAAAGAAGTGAAAATGGCCTGTTCCTGCCTTAACTGATGGCATTGTCTTGTGAAATTCCTTCTCCTGGCTCATCCTGGCTCAAAAGCTCCCCTACTGAGCACCTTGTGACCCCCACTCTGCCCACCAGAGAACAACCCCCCTTTGACTGTAATTTTCCTTTATCTGTCCAAATCCTATAAAACGGCCCCCACCCTTATCTCCCTTCGATGACTCTCTTTTCGGACTCAGCCCACCTGCACCCAGGTGAAATAAACAGCTTTATTGCTCACACAAAGCCTGTTTGGTGGTCTCTTCACATGGATGCGAGTGAAATTTGGTGCCGTGACTCAGATCAGGGGACCTCCCTTAGGAGATCAATCCCCTGTCCTCCTGCTCTTTGCTCCGTGAGAAAGGTCCACCTATGACCTCAGGTCCTCAGACCGCCCAGCCCAAGGAACATCTCACCAATTTTAAACTGGGTAAGCGGCCTCTTTTTACTCTCTTCTCCAACCACCCTCACTATCCCTCAACCTGTTTCTCCTTTCAATCTTGTCACCACACTTCAATCTCTCCCTTCTCTTAATTTCAATTCCTTTCATTTTCTGGTAGAGACAAAGGGGACACATTTTATCTGTGGACCCAAAACTCCGGCACCAGTCCCGGACTGGGAAGGCAGGCTTCTCTTGGTGTTTAATCATGGCAGGGACGCCTCTCTGATTATTCACCCACGTTTCAGAGGTGTCAGACCACGCAAGGACGCCTGCCTTGGTCCTTCACCCTTAGCGGCAAGTCCTGCTTTTCTAGGGGAGGGGCAAGTACCCCAACCCCTTCTCTCCATGTCTCTACCTCTTCTCCACTTTTCTGGAGGAGGGGCAAGAACCCCTCAACCCCTTCTCCTTCAGCCTTAGTGGCAAGTCCTGCTTTTCTAGGGGACAAAAATCCCCAATCCCTTATTTCCGTGCCCTGACCTCTTACCTCTGTGCCCCGATCCCTTATTTCCGCGCTCCGACCTCTTATATCTCTGTGCCCCGATCCCTTATTTCTGCACCCCAACCTCTTATATCTCTGCACCCTGATCCCTTATTTCCGTGCCCCAACCTCGTATCTCTGTGCCCTGACCCCTTTCCCACTTTTCTGGAAGGTAAGAGCCTCCGAACCGCTTCCCTCCATGTCTCTACTCTCCCTTTTCTTTAAACTTGCCTCCTTCACTATAGGCAAACTTTCACCCTCCATTCCTCCTTCTTCTCCCTTAGCCTGTGTTCTTAAGAACATAAAACCTCTTCAACTCTCACCTAACCTAAAACCTAAATGCCTTATTTTCTTCTACAATGCCGTTTAACCCCAATACAAACTCGACAGTAGTTCTAAATAGCCAGAAAACGGCACTTTCAATTTCTCCATCCTACAAGACCTAAATAATTTTTGTCGAAAAATAGGCAAATGGTCTGAGGTGCCTGACGTCCAGGCATTCTTTTACACATCAGTCCCTTCCTAATCTGTGCCCAGTGCAACTCGTCCCAAATCTTCTTTCCCTCCCACCTGTCCCCTCAGTCCCAACCCCAAGTGTCGCTGAGTCTTTCTAATCTTCCTTTTCTACAGACCCATCTGACCTCTCCCCTCCTCCCCAGGCTGCTCCTCGCCAAGCCGAGCTAGGTCCCAATTCTTCCTCAGCCTCTGCTCCTCCACCCTATAATCTTTTTATCACCTCCCCTTCTCACACCTGGTCCAGTTTACAGTTTCATTCCATGAGTAGCCCTCCCCCGCCTGCCCAGCAATTTCCTCTTAAAAAAGTGGCTGAAGCTAAAGGCATAGTCAAGGTTAATGCTCCTTTTTCTTTATCAGACCTCTCCCAAATCAGTAAGCATTTAGGCTCTTTCATCAAATATGAAAAACCCAGCCCAGTTCATGGCTCGTTTGGCAGCAACCCTGAGATGCTTTACAGCCCTAGACCCTAAAAGGTCAAAAGGCCGCCTTATTCTCAATATACATTTTATTACCCAATCTGCTCCCGACATTAAATAAAACTCCAAAAATTAAATTCCATCCCTCAAACCCCACAACAGGATTTAATTAACCTCACCTTCAAGGTGTACAATAATAGAAAAAAGTTGCAATTCCTTGCCTTCACTGTGAGACAAACCCCAGCCACATCTCCAGCACACAAGAACTTCCAAATGCCTAAACCGCAATGGCCAGGCCTTCCTCCAGAACTGCCTCCCCCAGGAGCTTGCTACAAGTGCCAGAAATCTGGCCACCAGGCCAAGGAATGCCTGCAGCCCAGGATTCCTCCTAAGCCGTGTCCCATCTGTGCAGGACCCCACTGGAAATCGGATGGAAATCAGACTGTTGAACTCACCTGGCAGCCACTCCCAGAGCCCCTGGAACTCTGGCCCAAGGCTCTCTGACTGACTCCTTCTCAGATCTTCCCAGCTTAGTGGCTGAAGACTGACGCTGCCTGATCACCTCAGAAGCCCCATAGACCATCACGGACGCGAAGCTTTAGGTAACTCTCACAGTGGAAGGTAAGTCCGTCCCCTTCTTAATCAATACGGAAGCTACCCACTCCACATTACCTTCTTTTCAAGGGCCTGTTTCCCTTGCCTCTATAACTGTTGTGGGTATTGATGGCCAGGCTTCTAAACCTCTTAAAACTCCCCAACTCTGGTGCCAAGTTAGACAATACTCTTTTAAGCACTCCTTTTTAGTTATCCCCACCTGCCCAGTTCCCTTATTAGGCTGAGACACTTTAACTAAATTATCTGCTTCCCTGACTATTACTGGGCTACAGCCACACCTCATTGCCACCTTTTCCCCCAGTTCAAAGCCTCCTTCACATCCTCTCCTTGTATCTCCCCACCTTAACCCACAAGTATAAGACACCTCTACTCTCTCCTTAGCGACTGATCATGCACCCCCTTACCATCCCATTAAAACCTAATCACTCTTACCCCGCTCAATGCCAATATCCCATCCCACAGCATGCTTTGAAAGGATTAAAACCTGTTATCACTCGCCTGTTACAGCATGGCCTTTTAAAGCCTATAAACTCTTCTTACCATTCCCCCATTTTACTTGTCCTAAAACCAGACAAGGCTTACAGGTTAGTTCAGAATCTACGCCTTATCAACCAAATTGTTTTGCCTATCGACCCCATGATGCCAAACCCATATACTCTCCTATCCTCAATACCTCCCTCTACAACCCATTATTCTGTTCTGGATCTCAAACATGCTTTCTTTACTACTCCTTTGCACCCTTCATCCCAGCCTCTCTTTGCTTTCACTTAGACTGACCCTGACACCCATTAGGCTCAGCAAATTACCTGGGCTGTACTGCCGCAAGGCTTCACAGACAGCCCACATTACTTCAGTCAAGCCCAAATTTCATCCTCATCTGTTACCTATCTCAGTATAATGCTCATAAAAACACACGTGCTCTCCCTGCTGATCGTGTCCAATTAATCTCTCAAACTTCAATCCCTTACAAAACAACAACTCCTTTCCTTCCTAGGCATGGTTAGTGTGGTCAGAATTCTCACACAAGAGCCAGGACCGCACCCTGTAGCCTTTCTGTCCAAACAACTTGACCTTACTGTTTTAGCCTAGCCATCATGTCTCTGTGCAGTGGCTGCTGCTGCCCTAATACTTTTAGAGGCCCTCAAAATCACAAACTATGCTCAACTCACTCTCTACATTTCTCATAACTTCCAAAATCTATTTTCTTCCTCATACCTGACGCATATACTTTCTGCTCCCGGCTCCTTCAGCTGTACTCACTCTTTGTTAAGTCCCACAATTACCATTGTTCCTGGCCCGGACTTCAATCTGGCCTCCCACATTATTCCTGATACCACACCTGACCTCCGTGACTGTATCTGTCTGATCCACCTGACATTCACCCCATTTCCCCATATTTCCTTCTTTCCTGTTCCTCACCCTAATCACGCTTGACTTATTGATGGCAGTTCCACCAGGTCTAATCGCCACACAGCAGCAAAGGCAGGCTATGCTATAGTACAAGCCACTAGCCCGCCTCTTAGAACCTCTCATTTCCTTTCCATCGTGGAACTCTGTCCTCAAGGAAATAACTTCTCAGTGTCCCATCTGCTATTCTACTACTCCTCAGTGATTATTCTGGCCCCCTCCCTTCCCTACACATCAAGGTCAAGGATTTGCCCCCGCCCAGGACTGGCAAATTGGCTTTACTCAACATGCCCCAAGTCAGAAAACTAAAATACATCTTAGTCTAGGTAGACACTTTCACTGGATAGGCAGAGGCCTTTCCTACAAGGTCTGAAATGGCCACCGCAGTCATTTCTTCCCTTCTGTCAGACATAATTCCTCAGTTTAGCCTTCCCACCTCTATACAGTCTGATAACAGACCAGCCTTTATTAGTCAAATCAGCCAAGCATTTTTTCAGGCTCTTAGTATTCAGTGAAACCTTTATATCCCTTACAGCCCTCAGTCTTCAGGAAAAGTAGAACAGACTAATAGTCTTTTAAAACCATACCTCACCAAGCACAGCCACCAACTTAAAAAGAGCTGGACAATACTTTTACCACTTTCCCTTCTCAGAAGTCAGACCTGTCCTCAGAATGCTACAAGGTACAGCCCATTTAAGCTCCTGCATAGACGCTCCTTTTTATTAGGCCCCAGTCTCATTCTAGACACCAGACCAACTTAGACTGGCCCCCAAAATCTTGTCATCCCTACTATCTTCTGTCTAGTCATACTCCTATTCACCGTTCTCAACTACTCATACATGCCCTGCTCTTGTTTACACTGCCGGTTTACACTCTTTCTCCAAGCCATCACAGCTGATATCTCCTGATGCTATCCCAAACTGCCACTCTTAACTCTTGAAGTAAATAAATAATCTTTGCTGGCGGGAGTATGCTGAATCTCCTTAGGCACTCTCTAATCAGATGTCCTAGGTCCTCCCAATTCTTAGACCTTTTATACCTGTTTTTCTCCTTCTCTTATTCCATTTAGTTTTTCAATTCATACAAAACCATATCCAGGCCATCACCAATAATTCTACACGACCAATGTTTCTTCTAACAACCCCACAATATCACCTCTTGTCACAAAATCTTCCTTCAGCTTAATCTCTCCCACTGTAAGTTCCCAGGCCGCCCCAATCCCGCTCGAAGCAACCCTGAGAAACATCGCCCATTATCTCTCCATACCATCCCCCAAAAATTTTCACTGTCTCAACACTTCACCACCATTTTGTTTTATTTTTCTTATTAATATAAAAAGAAAGGAATGTCAGGCCTCTGAGCCCAAGCTAAGCCATCATATCCCCTGTGACCTGCACGTACACATCCAGATGGCGTTCCTGCCTTAACTGATGACATCCCACCACAAAATAAGTGAAAATGGCCTGTTCCTGCCTTAACTGATGACATTGTCTTGTGAAATTCCTTCTCCTGGCTCAGCCTGGCTCAAAAGCTCCCCTACTGAGCACCTTGTGACCCCCACTGTGCCCGCCAGAGAACAAACCCCCTTTGTCTGTAATTTTCCTTCATCTACCCAAATCCTATAAAACGGCCCCACCTTTATCTCCCTTCGCTGACTCTCTTTTCGGACTCAGCCCACCTGCACCCAGGTGAAATAAACAGCTTTATTGCTCACAGAAAGCCTGTTTGGTGGTCTCGTCACAGGGACGCGAGTGAAACTTATTGGCTGATTTCCACTGCTTGTTTGGGTTGTCTGACTCTGAAAGCTGTGCTGCATCACCATCCCTTCCCTCCAGGGCAGAGGGCATGGAAGGGGCATCCCTCCTGGTGGTGAGTGCACAGTGGCTCTGTTTTGCCCCTCTCCACGGGAGCTCTGAGTGATACAGGAGCTAGAAAGAAATTATTTAGGCACATAGAAAGGGCACCAGGGTCCTCGTGGAATTTCCCTTTTAACAAAAAGCAGCCCCCAAATCATCTCTTTTCTAACAAAGAGCAGTCTGAAAAATCAAGCTGCAGACATAGATAAGCAAGCTGGCAACTTGCACGGGTGAATGCTGGCAGCTGTGCCAATGGAAAAGGGCTACCTGGAAGCCAGGTATGTTCAACATGGAGGCTCCACCTTCCCTTTTCTTTGTCACCACGTGTACATTAAAGAACAAGGTAACATGGCTCCGGCCAGGGAGAGAACTCAGCTGCATAAGAAAAGATTAGGGTGGGGAGGTCAGCTTCTTCCGCACTATGCAGACACACCTCTTCTGACCACTCTTTCGTGCCCTATGTAAATCAGACACTGTCTCCTCAAGCCTATCTACAAAATCTGCATTTCACCACGGAAGCGGCAACCCATTTTCTCCATGACCCCTCTGCACAGAGAGCTCTTCTCTTTCTTTAGCCTATTTAACTTCCACTCTTAACCTAACTCCAGTGGGTCCGCGTCCTAGATTTCCGTGGCCATGAGACAATGAATCTTGGGTATTTACCCCAGACAACAATGCCACTTCATGAGAGGGCACAAAGATGTCTGGACTGGGGATAGGGGTTTCCACTGGGTCTGGGCCCCAGTTTCAGAGGCCATGCCAGCCCCTCCCCTGCCAGCTGTCCCTCACTCATCCCTCCTTTCCTGCCCCCCTCTAGCCCTCATTTCATAAGGCCTAGTAATGCTATTTTTTTCCCACATGCCTATGCTCAGCTCAGTTCATACACACATGCAATTCCATTGATTAACCTCAGCCACTCACAGAGCATATTCTGTGTCAGGCTGTCCCACTGCACAACTCCAGGGAGCACCATTACCCAAGAATACAGTGCCAGTGGTGCCCCTGGCATTGTGGAAGCAGTGCCTCTGCTCTCTGCACTGGGTACAGGGGGAGAAGAAGCTCATGGGGCCCTTGCAGACCAGGAGAGGTGCTCTCTGTCCTCACAGTACGTGCCCCCCAACCATCAGGGCCAAGGCCTTGGGGTGCTTCCCTGTCAGATGGCACAGTGCTGGTTGGGGGTAGAAGGAGACCCTATGTGGACAGGCTAAATGCTCAATTCCAAGAGGAAAGGATTGTTATGTAGGTAAGTAGGTCT
Source organism: Nomascus leucogenys (assembly GCF_006542625.1). Classification (NCBI taxonomy): domain Eukaryota; kingdom Metazoa; phylum Chordata; class Mammalia; order Primates; family Hylobatidae; genus Nomascus; species Nomascus leucogenys. The sequence continues at coordinate 16,751,588 of NC_044392.1, read as the reverse complement.
GAGGAGGATGGTGACAGGAACCCAAGAGTGGAGAAAAGAAAGGAAGGCAAATGAAGGAGAATGGTACACTCTAGCCACTGAAACCTCATCCCTGCCAGCCCTGGCCAACCCTTACCTGTGCAGCCCTCTGTAGCCTGGCCTGGATAAAACCTCCTGGGGCCCTAGCTCTCTGCCCCAGGCTCCTGGGCAGCAGCTCCCCAGGTGTGGAGCAGCTCCTGCTGGCCTCTGACAGCGCCAGGAGGGCTGTGAAGGTTATGGATGTGCCCTGGCTCCACTCCCAGGTGAGGCAGTTGGAAAGCCCAGAAGTCTCACTCCACTCTATGGGGCCCAGGCCTCTGAGGGACAGCACTTGGCTTTGCTACCAGATTTCATTCTGGAACAGGGAGGTCTGGGCTCAGAGTGCTCCAGGCCCCCAGGGTCAGATGTGGGAGGAAGACCCCAGCTCAGGGCTGGGAGCTGTTGCTGCTGCTGGCAGCCCAGCTGCTACGTACCTGGGCAAACAGGTTTCTCAAGGCAGGAGGAGAGTACAGTCTTGCAGCTGTAAGATGAGAAAGTCCTCGGGCTCTAATGTACAGCATGGTGACTGTGGTTAATAATACTGAATTGTTTATATAAAAATTGCTAAGAGAGTGGATCGTAAGTGTTCTCACCACACACACACAATGGTAACTATGTGAAGTGATAGATGTATTAATTAACTTGATTGTGGTAATCGTCTCACAATGTATACCTATATCACGTCATCACACCATATACCCTAAGCAGATATAATTTTTATTTGTTCATTATGCCTCAATAAAGCTGAAAAAGTAAAAATAAAACAACGCATCCACACACAAAGACAGGAGGAAAGCGTGGCTAATACTAGAGACATGGCCATCGTTTGGACCTTAGAAAGTAGGTCTTGGTGTTGAGTTACAGTTCATGCATGGGTGTGTCCAGCAGGTGCACACCCACGCATGCACACACCACCCCCCCCCCCCCACACACACACACACTATTGGTAGCTTGTCTGGGAAGGCACTATGCAGTAGTCATGAGTGCACACTGATGACCCCAGATAAGACTGTATGTCACTGTGAGTCCCTGCTTCCTCATCTGTGAAGTGACGTCTGCGGTAGTTTCTAACGACCTTGGAACTCTCAAGTGTGATAGACTAAATTATCCATGAGGGCTCAAGTCTCAGGCTTTAAAAGTCAGGTGTGTGAATCTGAGCCTGGCCTGGGCAGGGCAGTCACAGGTGTGTGAGGCTGGCCAACTCATTTTCCCTCCCCAGCCTCAGCTTTTCTGTATGTGAAATGGGGACAGCAAGGCTTACCTCACACAGTCATCTTGAGGTATGAAGTGAGTGTGTAAAGCACAGACCCCTTGGCCTGGCACAGAAATGCTCAGCCAATAGGAGCTGGTGCTGGCCTTGTTATCATTCACAGGTGAATGCTTCTCCTGGCTCCACACTTGTGCTCACCCTGGAACACCAGGTCCAGCTACTTGGTGCTGACAAATCCCAGAGCCCCAAGAGGCCTCAAGTGGGGGTGGCTTCTGCCTGAGTCTGCAGCTCACCTTGTCAAATCCTCTGCAGAAAGTAGAGACTGCAGTTACCCCAACAAGGCTCTGGGGAGCTCTTCAACCAGCAACTGGTCCTCACCGGGAGGAAAAAAAATAGGCCACAGGTTCCCTAATGCCTCCATAGGAATTGAGTCAAGGAGATTCACAGGAGCCTAGGATTAGCAATTGGAGGCAGAGCCTGGGATCTGGAGCCACAGTTTCTGCCACCATTCCCATCCATCCCAGACATCATGCCTTTTCCTAGATCCTGGGTCCTATGGCACCCCACAGTTGCCCATGCTTCCCTCATTACCACACCACTCAATTGTGTCATGATTGCTCATCTGTTTCCCTTGCTAGTGGTGGGCCCATGGGAGGCAGGAGTTTTACCAGATTCATTTCTGTTCCTGGCATGTGGCCCAGGGCCTGACACACAGTGATGCTCATTGTTTCATCACATAAATGAATGAATGAATATTACATTAATTTCCTCCTTTCCCCTGAAAGCTCTCTATAAAGTATAAAGCTGTAATTCAATGTAAATATTGTCATTAGCAGAACCATATATATCAGCTGTGATTAATCTGGCTATAATATATGCCCAAGTTAAGAGAAGCTTAAGCAGGAAAGATTTTTTTTTTTTCATGTAAGTCTGGAGATAGATAGAATAGGACTGGTAGGATAAGTCACAATTTTTAAAGCTGCACAGCCCCTGTTATCTTTCTTCGCTACCATATTCCATCTCATTGTTAACATGGCTGCTCAAACTCCAGCCATTGCCTCAGTATTCCAGAGCATACTTCCTAGAATTGCACATAACCTTTCCATATTATTCTGTTGCTCAGAACTTAGTCATGTGGTCTTATCCAGGTGCGAAGCAGGATGGGAAACACTGTCATTATTTTGGGTGATCTTGTGCCCTGTTCAAGAATCTGAAATTTTAAAAATCAGGAACAGATAATGGTGCTGGAGGATCCTAGGAGTCCCAGCCATACCACCCTTTATAGTCTAAACGACACACCATATTCTTATCTTCACCTACTAGCCCTGTGTGGTAATTAGGGATAAGGGATTCCTTAGAAACTGAGGGGGAGTCAGGCAGTTTCTCAGGGTCTCAGTGAGTTTATGGGAAGACTGAGATGCACCCCCAAGGCTCCCAGCTACAGGGCTGTGCTCTTTTCTTTTCATCATCTCATGCCAGGGCTTCTTGGGAATGGTGGAGGTTGAGCTCCTTCCTCACAATTCCGTCAACAAACATTTCGCGACTATCTGCCGTGTGTGCAATAGCCACTTGGGACTCAGAAATGAACCAGGCCTAATCTCTTTCAATGACCTCATGGTCTGACTTGGAAGGTGGCTGACCCTTAAACAACTGCTTATAATGTAGTGTTATAAACGATGTGAATGTTGTAAGTATAGATGGCTCCCTGGGCTCAGAGGATGGGAAACTAACCCTTCATGGTGTGCAAGATACAGTCTTAGGTTCCCTTCCAACTCCAGTATTCTATCTGAGACAGAAGATGGGTCTGGAGAATTTGGGCTGAGTTCAAGACCTTAAAAGAAAGCCATTCCTGTTTCTATTTGATGTGGTAATTATAACACCGAGGCTCAGAGAGTTCCAGTCACTTGTCCAAGGTCAGACAGCAAGCAAGTGGCAGGGCAAGATTTAAACACAGGTCTCCGACCTCCAGGCCCGTGTCTTCTCCTTTAACACACTTTGGTATCAGTTATTTGGGTCAGCTTGAACATACATATTAAGTCTCCAAAATGTTCATAAGTTTTTAGTTAGTTATTTCCACTGTAGAAACTTATTCTATGAAAATTATCATGTATTACGATTTTACTCAGATTTAACACCAGGTCCAGCTACTTGGTCCTGACAAATCCCAGAGCGCTGAGAGGCCCCAGGTGGGGCTAGGGGCAGCTTCATGTTAAAAATAAAAACAATTTAAATATTCAATTATAAGGGAATTTTTGTATAACGTAGTGAACAACTTTGTAGTTCCCAGACCAGCAAGATCAGCATTATTGGGCAAATTGTTAGAAATGCAGATTCTTGTCCTACCTGACACTTCTTGATTCAGAAACTCTAGAAGTGAGGCTCAGAATTCCTGAAGCCCTCAAGGTAATTTTGATACCTGCTAGAGTTTGAGAATCTTGATGGAATGGGATATTACACAGGCAGTTAGTGTTTTCAAAGAAGGCTTAACATGAAAAAGTGCTTATAATATTAAGTAAATAAAAAGAGAAAAAATGGTTTGTGTTTAGTGTGATAATTTGTGAATTACAGATAGTATGATTTCCATTTGTAAATATGTGAGTACATACCATATATTTGTAAAATCAAAACCATTCATATATGTGCATATATACATTCACACATATGTACTAGCAGAAAAAGTGCTATTCTCAATAGATCAAAGAGGGTAATTTTGAATTACTCCTTCTTTGCACCTTTATGTATTTTTCCAGATTGTCTTCTCTGATGACGCATTTTTTATTATCAATAAATATCTTGCCTACAAAAAAAAGGCTTTTTCAGAATATCAAGTACAAAAGATGACCACAGTGGGGAGGAGTAGAGCAGACTTTAACATCTCCCATCCCACCTGCCTTCTGGGCCATGAGGCAGACCACTAGGTACCTGTCCTTTCTCCACTCCCTTCTACCCCATCTCATTCTCCATGTAAGGCTAACTTCCATATACAATATTTGTAGATAGCCAAGGAATTCATTGGGCTTTTCGTTTTGCAGCAAGATATTGAACATTCTCTGAGACATTCCTGGCAAGTAGGAGCCGATGTATGAGAAAAATCTCTGACCCTATCTGAATTTTTATTTATTCTCTACCTTGTTCTGAATTTTCTTAAGTTCTCTGTGTAACTCTCCCAATCTTTCTCTCTCTCTGAAAATCCACAAGTATCTACATCTCTAAAACTTTTGTAAACATTCTCTGGAACACTGTGATAATATCTCTGAAATATCATGAAACTGGCTAAAATGTTATGGCTTTCTCTTTAAACTCTCTCTGAATGTCAGGACTCTTGGTCCAGCTGTCCATCGCAGCCCATTATCATACAGCAAATGGGTGTCGGGCAAAGGAAGCTGCTATTTGTGACAAACACTCCCTTCCCGCTCACTAGCTCATCTCTCTTAGGAATTTGCTCACTTCCCAGTTCTGGGCTACACCTTTCTTGGTTCAGAAGAAGGTGGAGATCAAATCCCTTTCCTCCAGTGAATTTCCAGCTAGATCTGAGAACAGAGAAAGCTGGGCAGTTGGGGAGTCACATCTAGGTTTGATTTTCCACTCCTTGTCTTACTATTTGTATGACCTTGAGCAAATGGCTTTCCTCAAAGTCTCTCTTTCCTAATCCAGTGAAAATAATGATGGATACTACGTGGCTTTTGTGAGGATTGGGGGTGATAGTTCACGTGCCACTGCTACATGCTTATGGTCCGTAATAGATGAGTCAAGTGTAAAATGCCTGGGTAAACACCAACAACCCTCATGACTTTCATTGAGACAGGAGTTCAGAGCATGGAGAGATCTGTGTGTGTTTCATAAGCCCTTGCCATGGAGAGGCAGTAACTCAGAAAGTTCATTGCATTTAGGAAGTTGCTTTGTGTCTCCTCTGCGGCTTTTTGTGGGATGGTGGATCTGTAAGAATTATTTGCACATTGAATGTGCAATATCAAGAGCTGGGCACAAGGTGGCGCAATGGGGCAGGTTTCAGCATCTTTCAGAGGCGTTCCCATTCAGGGATGAGGAGTGAAGCATTAGTGGTATTTCCATATACTATTTCATGTGTGACCCCATCTGCCTGCAGTGTTATCATCAGATGGGGATTTTCTGGGCAGCTGGAAGTCTGAGCTATTGCTGAACAGTACGTCATTGCATTTAGAATTTAGACCAGTGTGGTTTAATAGAATTTTCCACGATGATGAAAATGTTCTATGTCTGTGCTGTCTAAAATCTTAGTCATTAACCACATGTGGCTGCTGAGCACTTGAAGTGTAGCCAGTGTGGCCAAGGAACACGATTTTAAAGTTAATTTATTTTTAATTTTAAATATAAATAACCACGCACATGGTTTCTGAATTGTACAACAGAGAATTCTAGATAATGTCAGTTTTTCTAGTAATAAATGCTCTCCATCCCAGCCCCTTTTTGAGGTTGGGCTTCTAAAGATTAATTAGATTGTCTCCCAAGTTTCTCACAGTGGAGGAGGGGAGGAAGTGCAGGAGGAAGCAAAAATGAATTTATAAACACTATAATAAAAGTGAGCCTGATTACAGCAAGAGATCAAAATAAATAATACCGATAGTTGCTTTTTAGCTTTGAGTGCTAGCCAGGTGCAAAACACCATAAAATGTGATTTAATCCTCAAAGAATTCCTATGAGATTTTGTAGCTGAAGAAACCAAGGCTCAGAGTGCCCAAATGGTTTGCTATTTGTGGCAGAGAATTTAGATGCCAATCTAGGTGAGCCTCGGACTCTAAAACCTTCCTACGATGCTGATGTGAGGCTTTAAGGAAGAATACATCTCATCGAGTGGGAATACTATTGAAAGCTTTCTAAAGAGGGTTGGGTTTGAGCTAGGTAGGAAGAATAAATGGGGTTTTGTTAAAAAAGAAGAGAAGATAGGGTCCAAGCAGAGGGACAGTATCAGTCAATGAGTAAGAAATGCTGGGAGCATGTTCAACACATTATCATGGTATTTAACCAAAATTTGAGGAGGGACACATCTCTCCTTTGTAACGGGCTTGGCTGGTTCCAAGAAGAGGCGATTGGTGCCTGACTAGAGAGAATCTGTATTTGTAGGAAAATCGGGAGAGCCTGGTCTGCAGAAGAGTATCACTGAAACCACTAGTCTGGGAGAAAGATTATGGTGCCCCCATAGGAACTGGAGGGCTGCAGAGCCAAGAAAGGAGGGGCAGGAGGGGCAGAAGGGAATGGGGCTCCCTTTGAGATGGGTAAATGGAGTGTAAACATACACCCATGTATGCTTGAATGTCAAGGGAGACTCACAGGTTATTAGAGGATCCACTGTGACTACTTGGAGGAAGAAACAGGGAGTGACAGAAGCCAGTGGGTCTCGCTGAGACTAAGTCATGTAAGACATGCCTTACTGCTTTACCTGTGTTTTTAAGATTAATTAACAGATCGAAGAGAATCTATTGACCAATCAATTAAGTAGTTCTTAGGCATCAATTATGTGATGGGCCCAGCAGACCCATCGTTGGTGTTTCAAAAGGACATTTTCCAAAAATCTCTTGAGGGAAATATGGAGAATGCATGTTTGATGACTGCAGTAGCTGATGCTACCATGGCAATCTGGAGGCAGGCTTCCAGGGACTTAACCGTGTTGCTCTATTCTTGGCCACGTTCTTTCTTGACAAACACATTGAGTGATTCGAATAAAGAATTTGCCAAAGTGCTATCAGATTTGGTAAGGAGAACTAATTCATTATCCAGAGAATCAAAAGCAAAGCAGTTATTATCTGCTATAATTGATTTGACTCCATCAGGATAATATTTAATTACAAAAACTGTAAAGTTTAGCACTTAGCCTCAGGAAAACCAATTTTAAAAGAGAAGTAATGTCTGATTTGGTAATGTCAGCCTGCTAGCCATTTTTATTTTTTTAGCTTGAGCTATCAAGATGCTGTGGTGAATAAACCACTGCCTCACAGGTCTTTCATTCCTGTCAAAAGATCTTTAGAGACAGATGGAATTCCTTTTACACTCACTGATTGAATGAGGACTGCAAACACTACGGTGACTTTTAGTGCGCAGAGTGGAGGCCTGGCTGTGAATAAACAGTGACATCCTGGCTTTTCTGCTGGAAAAAGAGAATTGTTTAAGTTAAAAAAGTTAAAACTGAGGGGTGGGGTTGCTGTGTGTTCTTTCTTTTCCCTAAATGCAGACCTCTGCTTAGAAGGCCAGGGTGTATTTATCAGGTTTTAGCCCTGAGGGAATAAGAAGAAAGGAGAGAAGGGAATGTTGCTAAAGTAGCACTGGACAGGGGCAAATGTGCGCAGAAGAAAAGACTGAGCTGCTTGAGAGTGGGATCGAATTTGCCTTACTTTGCTCTGCCTGCAGCAGGCATGTGTGGGGCAGGCTAGATGGAGCGTTTGTTAACTGACTTAGGTGATGGTAGAGTCACTGACCTGGCCTTTCCTCCCTGCTCCAATCTTTTCTCACACTCAAGCCAAAGAGATCTTTTCAAATGAGTATTTGTGTATGTCCTTCCCAAATCTTACACTCTGCGTAAAACTTTTCAGTGATTTTCCAGAACTCTCAGAATAAAGCTAAAATTCCCGAACATAGTCTACTAGTCCCTGCCCAGTCTGCCTTGCAGCCTCATTTTGCCTCAGATCTCCCTCTATTTTGCTATGTTTCACCTGCTATGGTCTTAGATTTCCTGGCAATGTCCTGTACTTCTTCCCACTGCAGGACCTCTGCACATGCTCTTGCTTTTGGCCAGTGAGTTCTCCTGGGCCCACCCCCTTACTTTGAGCTCTCAAAGATCCGTGTTCTTCCCACAAGCTCCAGAGAGCAGGGATTGGCCTTTGTTTGCTCATTATATTATCCCCAGCACAGTGCCAGATGCATAGGAAATCCCTAATTGAAACCACCTTTGCAAAAACCATAACAGTGAGAAAATTATGACAGAGAAAGAGATCTGATCTAACCAACCCCCATCTTATCCTTAACCTTGGTCATTCCTGGGCTTGGGCCAAGCTGACTTTGGGAGAAATTTAGTATACAGTTTAAATGATAATAGCCCTTCCCCAAACTAAACCGCCTTTGTAAAACTAAGACCATCAGGTTAGGAGGATGAGAGGAGGCTGAATTCGGCTAAGATGTAGGTATAAATGATGACTAGTCATTCTTCTGGAAATCAGCTTCCTCAATCACTCCTGCAGATAACATCACTATTGTAGAACCTAAGACTGGCCTTTTGAGTTGTCTTTTCAGGCTTTTGCATTTATGATGACTGGATGGCCCCACCTGGACCCACGACTCTGGACTTAACTGGTCCTGTGGCCCTCACCCAGAAGCAGACTCAGTGCACTACGACCTTGTTCCACACCCCTATGATTGCATCCTCAACTAATCAGCAGCACCTATTCCCCTGCCTCCCCTGTCCTTGAAAAATCCCAGCCTCTGAATTTTTGGGAACATGGATTTGAATAATAAAACTTCAGTCTTCTGTTCAGTTGGCTCTGCATGAATTAAACTCTGTCTCTGTTGGAATTCCCCTGTCTTGATAAACTGGCTGTATCTGGGGAGTAGGTAAGGTGAATCTGTTGGATGGTTACATAATTATTGAAAGAATGACTGAATTTTCTTTCTAGATTGCAAGACCTTCATGCTCTCCATCAGATTTTGCTTTTAGGAAATGAGAAGAAAAAATAACTCAGAGCAGTCTGAGTCACGTGAGCTATACAAGACTTATCAGGCCCAGAGAAACATGAGTTTAGGATGTCAGTCACTCCCACCTCCACCCTGCACCTATATCTGGGGGCAATTGTTTAAAGATATTTTGTTCCTGACTAGTTGCCTCACTCATTATCTTCGTGTTTCTGGAATTTGTGATACAAAGAACAACGTATAGCCAATCAATAGCTTGTTATTTTAAGAACATCTTGATAAACAACATAGAAACTGCCTCCTTTTTTCCTTTAAAACCTGACCTGTGGCCGAGCGCAGTGGCTCACACCTATAATCCCAGTAATTTGGGAGGCCGAGGCAGGTGGATTGCTTGAGCCCAGGTGTTTGAGACCAACCTGAGCAACATGGTGAGACTCTGTCTCTACCAAAAATTTAAAAATTAGCCAGATGTGGTGGTGCTTACCTGTTGTCCCAGCTACTTGGGAGGCTGAGTTGAGAGAATTACTTGAGCCTGGGAGGTCGAGTCTGCAGTGAGCCATGACTGTGCCACTGCTCTCCAGCCTGGGTGACAGAGTGAGACCTTGTCTCAAAAAAACAAAACAAAAGAAAACAAAAAAACCAACTTGAGGCTGGGTGCAGTGGCTCACGCCTATAATCCCAGCACTTTGGGAGGCTGAGGTGGGTGGATCACTTGAGGTCAGGAGTTCAAGACCAGCCTGGCCAACATGGTGTAACCCCATCTCTACTAAAAACAAAAATACAAAATTTAGCTGGGAGTGGTGGCGGGTGCCTGTAAACCCAGCTATTAGGGAGGGTGAGGCAGGAGAATTACTTGAATCTGGGAGATGGAGGTTGCAGAGAGCCAAGATTGCACCATTGCACTCCGGCCTGGGTGACAAAGAGAGACTACATCTCAAAAAAAAAAAAAAAAAGAAAACAAAACAAAAAAACAACTTGTAACTGCTACCAATCAAAGTGTATATTCAGGGCAACTTGAATCTATGGTCCTGGGTTCCAGTCCTCAAATGTGGCCCCAATAAACTCTCTACTTATATTAATTTTGCCTCAGTCTTTTTTTTTTTCAGGAAGTGTGTAGTATCCATTTTTCATTGCTCTTTCCTTAACTTCTGGGTGGGTTGGGGTGACATCTTTACTTCCTGATGGGAAGGCTTTGACATTGACAAAAGGCCAATGAGTAGGCAGGGAAGGTTTCTGGGGTGTGTGACTGGGGGAGAAAGAAATTTTCCCAGGCTGTCTTAGGAACCACCTGCTTTGCCAATAGCCACGTTTGTTCTGCCCGGCCCAATCTGAGTTGCAGGAATTTAATCTTAATAATTGGATGGTAAAGAACATATCCACCCATAGAACCCTAAAGGAGCTGGGGTTTCACCAGCTTGAGGAGCAGGATTCTATTCAAACCTATGCATATGTGGGAGAGGAAAAAATTTTCTATCCTCTTTAAGTCTCTAGCTAGGCTTAAAAATGAAACCAGCATAAGACACGTTAACAGAAGAACAGCATGCAAACTTTTTTTTTTTTTTTTTTTAGGTAGAGTCTTGCTCCGACAGCCAGGCTGGATGCAGTGGTGCGATCTTGGCTCACTGCAACTTCTGCCTCCTGGGTTCAAGCAATTCTCCTGCCTCAGCCTCCTAAGTAGCTGGGATTACAGGTGCCCGCCACCATGGCCAGCTATTTTTTTTTTTTTTTGTATTTTTAGTAGAGATGGGATTTTGCCATGGTGGCCAGCCTTGTCTCGAACTCCTGATCTCAGGTGATCCGCCCACCTCCCAAAGTGCTGGGATTACAGGCATGAGGCACTGCGTATATGGGGATCTTTATAAGAGGACAAAGACCTGAAGGAGTGACCGGAACAGACAGCTTTTATATCGTTTAAATAAAGAAATGATACTGTAGGGAAAGCTCACTGAAAAATCACTGACATGAGACAGCTTAATAGGATAAAATGCACACAAATTTATTTAAGAAGTTAACTACCTTCATGCAATGTGCACAGAAAGTGCACATGGAGCGAATTACAGGGTGACTACTCACCTTGCAATGGGGTTAAGAAGCTTATATAACATCCTGACAACAGGTTATGGGAGAGGTGAGAAGAGGAACTCCATTGAGGGGCAATAAAGGATTATGAGGGAGAATGAATAGATTCTGGAACTGAGAGTAACTTGTAAATAGTTCTCTTTGACAGTGAAAGGGCCTCTGGTGTGGTCACATTTGTGGTCTTACAGGAAGGGGAAGTAGGTATGGATAAAGGAAATTCCTCTATCTTTAGAATGTATGGATAAAGGAACTTCACCTTCCTTGGGAGAGACAGCAGAGGGAGAAGGTCAGAGAAACCTTGAGGCTTCTTCTGTTCAGCCTGTCAATGCATTGAATTTGGGGCATCTGTTTCTGAGCCCCAACAATACATTTGTGAAGAAATGACAAGACAAAAGGGTTTGGACGAGGAGCAGTAAGCTGTGGAGAAGTCACCAGGAGATATATGGTGGGGATGGGGCAGGGAATAAAACTAGTGGAAGATAAGGGTTATTTTAGTATGTTTGTTTGTACAGATCCATTTCAGCATTGATTCCCAGTCTCTGGTGATAAGGGTATTCTTCTCTTCCTGGCACGGGGAGGGAATCTTTCTCATGGAAAATCCTGTGGCTTGTTTTCAGTAGAAAAGGAGCCATCAGATGACTCTTCCTGCATCTGCTGTTTCTCAAGTGTCTTCAGCTTGAAATAATTAATATGTCAAAGCGGCATATTTTGGCGTGGCCTGTCCTTAGCTGTTTCACCTGTTGTATCTCATGTGACTTTAAACTGTGTTAAACCATGGTGCTGTGGAATAGCCTCATGAAAGTGGAATAGAACTATACTGAAAGGTTGCTCTTTTCCTATTATTGATGGGGATAGCCACGGATTCTTCTCTTGGGAGTCAAGCAACCAACACAGACCATGTGCCCCCAACTGCCTTTGGGCATATGCCATCAGGGAGAATCCCTGGTGATGCAAGAATTCCAGTGCTAGAATGGGAAGGTTTGCTTAATTCCTGGATTTAGTATTCAGAAGCTGACTTGCTCATAGATATTGCGCACACTTCCCAATATCACAGTTTTGTTCTTTAATAAAGGTAATATTTTATCTCCTGCTTTACTATATAGTTTTATTTTCTCAATTAATTCAAAACTTAGACTGAAAGAAAAGAGGAGCTATAATTTTTGCCACTTTGGAGCTCCAACAGAATATACAAATTTAAAAATAAATGATGGGACAGAAATACATTGGAAACCTGTAAATCTATTAAAATTATGTTTTTGAAGACCAACAATAAAACAGGTTCATAATGTATTCTGGAGTGTAAAAAAAAGAGAATAGAATTATAGTGTTTGTCAAGCATTCCAAAAATGTGTTCCCTGTATCAATATTATCAGCACTACCTGGGAACTCGTTAGCAAGTTCTTGCACTCCACCTAGAGCTACTGAATCAGACACTCTCGAATGTTGCCAGTGGTTTGTGTTTAAAAAAACCTTGCAGGTAATTCTCATGAACAGTAAAGTTTTGGAATTCTTCAATTTTTAGCACACACACAATACTGGATGGAAATATACCAAAATGTTAATACTAATTTTATTTGAAAGGTGAGGCTACAGTTGTGTGCAAGATTCAGTATGTTAATATTAAAATAAATTATTTCATTTCCAGATGTTTTTTGTGGATTCCTTGGCTTACCTCCCATCAATAAATCCAAAAGAGAATAGTAATTCTTGTTGTCATTTTGTAATTTATCACCATTATTTATCAAGCCCAAACAAGATTACATATATTTGTGGTTTATGAGAGTAGGTCATTTTTCAAGATTTTTTTTTTGTTTTGAAGTAATTATACATTCACAGGAAATTGCAAAGATAGAACTGAAAGCAATTGACTTTGGTATCCTAAACCTTTCTATAGCTACTTATCAATTTCACGAAGGTTTTGTTTGTTTGTTTTGAGATTCCTTGGGATTTTCTGTAGAAAGAATCATATCATCTACAAGGCAGTTTTTTTTTCTTTGACTTAAAGTTTTTTTTTTTTAACTTCTATTTTTGGTACAGGTTTGTTACGTAGGTAAACTCATGTAACAGGGGTTTGTTGTACAGATTATTTCATCACCCAGGTATTAAACCTAGTACACATATAGTTATCTTTTCTGCTCCTCTTCCTCCTCCCCACCCTTCATCCTCGAATAGACCCCAGTGTCTGTTGTTCCCTTCTTTGTGTTCATGAGTTTTCGTCATTTAACTTCCACTTATAAGTGAGCACATTCGATATTTTCTTTTCTGTTTCTGTGTTAGTTTGCTAAGGATAATAGCCCCAGCTCCCACAACAGCTCATGTTCCCACAAAGCACGTGATCTTGTTCTTTTTTATGGCTGCATAGCATTCCATGGTATATACATCCCACATTTTCTTTATCCAATCTGTCATTGATGGGCATTTAGGTTGATTTCATATTTTTGCTGTTGTGAACAGTGCTGCAATGAACATTTGCATGCATGTATCTTTATGGTGGAATGATTCATATTCCTCCATGCATATATCTAGTAATGAGACTGCTGGGTCAAATGGTAGTTCTGTTTCAGCTCTTTGAGAAATCACCATACTGCTTTCCACATTGGTTGAACTAATTTGCATTCCCACCAACAATGTGTAAGTATTCCCTTTTCCCCACTACCTCTCTAGCATCTATTATTTTTTGACCTTCATAGCCATTCTGACTGGTGTAAGATGGTATCTCACCGTGGTTTTGCTTTGCACTTCTCTAATGATCAGATATTGAGCTTCTTTTTTCATAAGCTTGTTGGCTACACGTATGTCATCTTTTGAAAAATGTCTGTTTATGTCTTCTGCTTACTTTTTAATGGGGTTGCTTTTTTTGTTTTTGTTGTTGTTGTAATTTTGTTTAAGCTCCTTATAGATGCTGGATATTAGACCCTTTGTTGGATGCATAGTTTGCAAATATTTTCTCTTCTGTAGGCTATTTATTCTATTGATAGTTTCTTTTGCTGTGCAGAAACTCAAGTTTAATTAGATCCGATTTGTTAATGTTTGTTTTTGTTGTGATTACTTTTGGTGTCTTTGTCATAAAATCTTTGCCCATTCCTATTTCGAGGATGGTATTGCCTGTGTTGTCTTCCAGGATTTTTATAGTTTGAGCCTTACATTTAAGTCTGCCAGGATTGTCAAGTGACCATCAGATGATAGTGACGGGGGATGTTAAATTGCCTCTCTAAAGTAGTAATTGGTCACCACTCAACTGGCAGGGGAAAAATGCCTCAGATAAGCAGGTGCACAACTTCAGTAAACACACTGCACATGTGGCCCCTTCCAAATGCTGGCTGGTCACTGCACATGCAGACAGTCTACCCCAAGGGAAGAATTGGGGTAGAAGGGATGAAAAACCTGGAAGCATGCCAACATAGAAAGCCTCAAGTCAAAGGTCAAACAGCACACTTGGATATCTCTAATCACCTGCTTGGCCCTCTTCCAAGTGTACTTTACTTCCTTTCATCGCTGCTCCAATGATTTTTAATAAACTTTCACTTCTGCTCTAAAACATGCCTTGGTCTTTCATTCTGCCTATAATCCTTGGGTGAATTATTTCCTTCAAGGAGGCAAGAATCGAGTGCTGCTGCAGACTTGTATGTCTTTGCCACTGCTAACATACTTCAGTGCCATGACTCACATATGTTCCCTAGTGGTAAGATACCTCTACGCCTTTCCTTCTTGGGCTGGAGGTATTCAACCTCCTTAAGTGGTTTCCTTCTCTCCTTTTGCTCTCCTGCTTGCTAAGCAATGCCCAGAATGATTCCTCCCCTGATTCTTCCCTTGGGGCAAACAGTGGCTCTGCTCCCCACAGCTGACCTCTCATCTCACACTGATGAGTGGCTTGTGGAGGTGGAAAAGACCTTGAAGTCCACATCAAACAGATCTGAGCCTCTAATGGCCCTCCTGGACAGGAGGCTTGTGAGAGTGGTAGGGCTAAAGCCTAGGATGGTGCCATGTCTGGGGCTTCCTCTGCTTTTGAAATGAAAATCAGGTCTTTCCCCAAAACCCACACTGCCTACTCTCCTGTTTTCTCTGTGTGTATTCTGAAATGGCCTTGCACACCCACTGGACTGTCTACCTCAAAGGCAAGTATGTCTCTTCTCTGCTTTCACTTCACATGCCGTAAGACTTCCTTCTCTGCCTTAAACACAGACTACCTGTTATTCATACACCTGTGGCTCTTGCTACATTTGCGCAGCTGCAAGGAAACAGGCTCCCTTGTGGATGCCTTTTGGCTTATTGTTGGGACAGACAATAATTAGAACCATGGCTCTGCCAGCTTCTTATGACTTACCCTATGTTTTTTGTCCCTGTTATGCTCCATAGCCAAGTTTTTCAGTGGCTCTTGAAGCAATTTGTTCACTTTCAGAGGGCTTCCCTCTATGGCCCTTTAAGGACCCCATCTACTTGCTTTTTATGAGTTAGCACCCGTTTGGTAGGAGGGAAAATTCTTCCTTTGCATTTGTGAGCCCTTATCCCAAGCCCCACATCTTCCGGAATTTCTCATTTATGTCAAAAGGGCAAATAAATGTTGCCATCTCAAATCCAAGGGCTGTCGTTTTTGCAAGCACACGAAGCCTTTCCTTGAGTATCCCCCTTCTTCCTCCAGCTTCCTCCTATAGTAATAGGATTGTCCTGTCTGCCGAAGTATTTTTTCTGCACGTTACCCTGGGAGGATGAGGAACCCAAAATACAAAATTTCCTCCATTCCTCTAATCACCTTCATGCCCTTCTCAGTATACCTCAAGACCTTTAAGGTCATATTTGAAGGGAGGTAAGTCCAGCCCTCTTGCAGAAATTAGCTAAAATATAGGCTACTCATCTACTTAAAAATCATGGGGAAATGTGATTATAAGAAAAGAGATAATCATTTTGTTGCCAGAATGCCCCAAGCTAGAGTCACTATAAGGTCATGAAGACAAGGATATAGGCCAGCCCAAGGCTGCAGATGCAAGAGACAGAAGTGCCCATAGGACAGAGAGATGAAGGCCAACCCCAGGATAGATTACCAATAGAACAGAGATGAAGGCAAGGTTAGGGGTACCCATAAGACTGGTTAATTTCAGAACCCTGGAAATAAATAGGATCCCCATGTTTACCCTAGTATTTCCTCTGTTCTCAAGTGGGTAATTGTGATGAGATGAGACCAAGGTTAAGGGTACCTGGTGATACTGGCTCATTCCAGAACCCTATGGACAAATGGGGGATGACCTGTTCAGGAAAGGATAATAGGGAAATAACAGGGGACACATTCTTTCCTTTTTTATTTTCTGTTCTCTTTTCACAGATGGGTAATTGCGTCTCCATACCACAGGACATGCCCCTCAGATCCATCCTTAAGAACTGGGAGGAAATTACAAAAGTCAGCTTAGAACCCAGTGCCTCATGCAGGAAATCCTCAAATTAGCCTCCTCAGTCTTTTCTAATTGACAGTGGAATAAGGAGGACAGGGCTAAGGAAAAGGGAAAACACAAGAACAAGAGGCAGGCTCAACTATTGGCTGCTCTACAAGCCCTGCAGCCTCCCCACAGGTTGTCGTCAGAATATACTCCCAGGTTCCTGCCATCAGTGCGGGAAGCCAGGGCACTGGGAGGCAAACTGTCCCAACAGGATAAATGGGAAAAAGCCCTGTACAGCTTGCTTCCTCTGTCACAAGCTTGGCCACTGGTAATGGGACTTCCCTGAATCCCAAAGGGCACTCTGTCCCTGGGACAGACTCCCAACCCATCATGGTGGTCTTGAGCTGAAGAGGCTCACTACTCTGATGGGCTTACAAATGAGACATCATCATCAACAAGATGAAGCCAAAACATTATAGAACTGATGAAAAACCTTCACATTAGACTAAAATATGCACTTGTATTTTACCCTTTGTTCTCCATGGCCATAGTAGGCTCATTCATCTGTCTCTAATTGTGAGTTATTCAGAAGCAGAAAATTCTGAGGGATTGCCACAACTAAAGAAAAGAAAGTCATATTCTCTTATAAAGTGGTTACTTAATTCATTCCATAAGAATAATAGATCTAAATATGTCTTATATTTTTCTTTGAACCTAAATGTAACTAAATGTGGCAGATGCTTAGGCTACTAAGGTTTTGGAGAACAGGACCTACTCCCTAGATCTGCTGCCACTTGGTCTGGAGAAGCAGGTTCACCTGATGAAATTTACAACAGCAGAAGACAAATGACATCTAGCCTGGGAGGAAGATATCTTTTAATGAGAAAGAAGCCTCAGGCTGGACTTGGTCATTATATTGAACATCTTAAAAGTAGAGTTACCAGATTTAGAAAATAAAAATTATATGATGCACAAGAAATATTTATACCAAAAAACTTGCACTGCCTATCTGAAATTCAAATCTAACTGGGGGTTCTACGTTTTATCTGGTAACTCTATTTGAGAGTTAATTACTGCAGGAAGATGTGGAGATATGTGATTTCTGTGACATATTAATCCTGTTCTCACTGAGCCTGCCTAATTTCTTATCACAGGTATAATGGAAACTACAGGGCTATCTTTCTCCAGATACTTTGCTGTTATGAATCTCCTCCAGATGACAATACCAAGTTCAGGTATGACTCTCTCTTACCCTTATGGGCCTTGGCAATATGAAGTGTGCCAGAAAAAGCAAGGACCAAACAAAAGGGACAAACTCTTGAGCATTGTTCCTTAGATTTAATACATAGTTATGTAATGAGGATATGTACTATAAGAACTGTCTGATGGTTAGGAAAAATTACTTCTAATCAGCAAGTCTTTATCATGTATTAGGTTCCAGGGAGAAAAAAAAAACAAATGAAGACCTAATATTTGCCCTCAAGGACTCAATATTTGTATTGAGGTGACATAATTTACTTATATCTTCTACAATGAAGAAGCTGTCCAAATTGTGGTCCATATTGGAATCCATGTGAGTTATCTGTACAGTAAGTTAAGCAAAGACCAATAGGCTGGTGGGACCTTGATAGGTGATGAAAATTTGCAGTGGAAGGGGATCAATGCAAAGCAGACATAAATATAGTTTATTTAGAGATATATACATTAAAATCCTGAACCAGTAAGTGCCATACAAGATTTAAAATTTCTGGCAAAAGCTACTTGTTACATGGTACAAATCTTACCGATGCGTAGTTGGGTAGTGTCCAGTCTTTGGCTAATAAAAAGAAAGCCACCACAAACACCCTTGTACATATGTTTTGAGCATATCTTTGAGTAAGATTGGAGGAAATATTTCTATGAATAGAACTATTTTGTCAAAGGCTATATGCTGTTTTTATTATGATATTAAAAATATTATTCTGAAACAGTTACCAATGTACATGTCCACCAACAGCAGATGTGAGTTTGTCAGGTGGGTGTTACAGGTTTCAGGGTTTTTTATATTTTCCAAACTTACAGATGAAAAATAGAAACTTGCAGTGATAATATTTTACTTGTTTATTAAGGTGGCCTTCTTTCCTCTCAAAAAATTGTATTAATTTTCTCTAAACTGCCTATTTGATGGCCTTACTCCACATTTCCTTTGCATTAAACTTGCACAAATCTCTTTTTGATCTGTTATAACTGTTGCATGTGTTTCTGACCAGTTTATAATTCAATGGACTTGTTAGTTATATTTTGGATGTGCAGAATTGTTTGGTTTTGACTTTTGATTTTATTTTGTGAATTACAAAGTTTCCCCCAAGTTTCCATTTATTTCACTCTCCTTTTTCTCCTCATTGACTTTTAACATTTTTATAGACTTTATTTTCTATAGAAGTTTTAGGTTCACAGAAAAATTGTGCAGAAGGTGTATAAAGTTCCCACACAGCCCCACTCCCTCTTCCCTACCTGGCCCCCTCCCACAGAGTTTCCCCTTTTGTTAACCTCTTGCATTTGTATGGTACATTTATTGAAATTAATGAACTAATATTGATAGATTATTATTAACTAAAGTCCAAGTTTACATTAGACACTCTGTGTTGTACCTTTCTCTAGGATTTCACAAATTGTTATATAAATGAAAACCTATTATAAGAATGGCTGAAATCAAAAATACAAACAAAGACCTGAAGAACAGGGACTCTCATTCATTGCTGGTGGGAGTGCAAAATGGTGCAGGAACTTTGGAAGACAGTTTGACATTCTTGCAAAGCTGAATATAAGCTTACTATATAATCTAGAAATTGTGCTTCTAAGTATAACCCAAATTAGTTGAAAACTTGTATACAAATGCTTAAAGAGTCTTTTATAATACTTGTTAAAATTGGAAGCAGTCAAGATGTGCTTCAGTAAGTGAATGAATTAACAAACTATGGTAAGTCCGTACAATGAACTATTACTCGGTGATAGAAATGAGTTATGAAGCCATTAAAAGACATGTAGGAAGATTAAATACATATTACTAAGTGAAATAAGTCAGTTTGAAAAGGGCACATACTGTATGAATCCAACTGTATGAAATTCTGAGTCAGACCTTTAGAGACAGTAAAAAGAGCAGTAATTGGCCAGGCTTCAGGGGAAGGGAGGGATGAACAGGTGAAGCACAGGACATTTTTATGATAGTGAAATTATATCCTATGATACTATAACAGTGGATACATAGCATAATACATTTATATAATGAATTTGAGAATTTCAGAGGCTGATCAAGGAAAAAGATAAGACCACAGGTAGCAGTAGCACACAAAGCTTCTATTTGGACACTACTTGGACAGGGTTGCAAA
The DNA here is from genome assembly GCF_006542625.1 of Nomascus leucogenys. NCBI lineage: Eukaryota > Metazoa > Chordata > Mammalia > Primates > Hylobatidae > Nomascus > Nomascus leucogenys. Next base: position 16,731,849 of record NC_044392.1, on the reverse strand, counting down.
AAGAACAGTCCTCACAGCATAAGGCCTTATAGAAGCACAGGGGACCACCATCCAGAATGCAGGAGGACAAAGGCGCTCCCAAGGATGGGAAGGGAGATGCTGCATGTCTAGATAACATCACTTCACAGCATGGTAGGAAGCTGCTGGGTCAGAGGGCTCTGAAGGGCAGCAGCCTGCAGTTTATATAACTACAAGATTTTTCTTATCAAAGGCCAGCAGATGTTGGGTGCAGTTTCCCAAGGTGTACAAAGCAGGAAGACATAAAATGGCAAAAAAAAATCTGCCTGTTGGAGATGTATTTACAACAACTGGATGTGAAAACATTTCAGTTTGGCATTGTAGGCTTTTGAGCTAATGAGTCGCAGCCTGATTTAAGAAGTAAGCAAGAAGGGGCCAATATGCAAAGGCCATCTCTGGTGGTAGTATCTCATTGTTTGAATTTGCAATTCCTAAATGATATATGATTTTGAGCATTTTAACATCTTTATTTGTCATCTATCTTCTTTAATAAAGTATCTGTTCAGATATTTTGTCTATTTTTAATTGTGTGGTTTGTTTTTACACTGTTAATTTTTATATTCTGCATAGAATCCTTCATCAGCTATCTTTTGCAATTTTTTTTTAGTCTGTGGCTTGTCTTTTTCTTCTCTTAACAAAAGCTTTTGCAGAGCAGACATTTTTAATTTTAATGAACCAAAATTTGAATATAATGAATTAGTGTTCGATCTATTATACCTTTTCTATACATTCTTGACTAGTTTGAAATTCAATTTAGTGACTTACTTTTATGTTGTGCAATTCAACAGTTTCTTCTTTTCACAGTGTCCAAGTCCTACGTTTGCTTAGTAAGAGTTTTCCAGACCACATTTCAAGATTATAACAATGACTCTTTCATTTATTTTATATTTTGAAACTAACACATGCAAAATGATTTTTTATATAATAATTGAGATTAAAATCTGACATTATTTTTTTCAAAAAATACCTGGTTTTTTTTATTTATTAAGTAATCCATCTTTCTTCAGATATCCCAGATGTTATTTTTGTCATAAACCAAATTCCCCTAAGGATTTGCATTTCTAAACCCTGTCCCATTGAACTCTCTTCTCATGGGCCAATTACAGAACTGTTAAAAAAAATGTAGTATTTATATAATTAATTTAATATCTTGTAGAAATATTCTCTGCTCAGTGTTTTTTATAATGTAGTTTTTCTATTTAAAGTTTATAAGCATGTTTTCTTTTTTGAAGTACTTTAAAGGTATTTTTATTTTCATGATCTCAAATGGTTACATCAAGTTATGTGTGCTGTATTGTTGATTTTAACATAAAATGTTCTGATATTTTCCATTATGCCTTTGAAATTTTTTTCTTTCTTTTTCTTTATTTTCTCTAAGATTGTTGTAAACCTGAAAATGTGATAAAATATGTATTACACAACCTTAAAAATATATCAAATTATATATCTAGTTAGATATAAAAACTAGTATAGAATAACAATGAAATGATTTTACCTTGCATTATTATTATTATTTTAGAATAGATGTAAAGGTAAATGTGACAATTAGCTTGTAATCACTCTATGTGTGATATTTTGCTGTTACATATGCATTTAAAACACATTCAAAATAATCAATATTTTAAATACATAATTGGAGTTTAATTGATTAAGGCACTAAAATTTGTCGAGTCTGCAAAATATCTCAAGCAGTGATCTTAGGAGCAGTTTAGGGAGGGTAAGAATCTTGTAGCCTCAAGCTGCAATGCCCTTTAACCATAATGTCTAATCTTGTGGCTAATGTTAGTCCTACAGAGGCAATCTAGTCCCCAGGCAAGAAGGAGGCCTGCTTTGGGAAAGGGCTGTTATCATCTTAGTTTTAAACTATAAACTATATTTTTGGAATAGGTGTGGTGTGGTGCTGGAAAAAATGTATATTCTGTTGATTTGGGGTGGAGAGTTCTGTAGATGTCTATTAGGTCCACTCTGTGCAGAGCTGAGTTCAATTCCTGGATATCCTTTTTAACTTTCTGTCTCATTGATCTGTCTAATGTTGACAGTGGGTAGAAAAAGAGGGAATCCTCCCTAACACATTTTATGAGGCCAGCATCATCCTGATACCAAAGCCTGGCAGAGACATAACCAAAACAGAGAATTTCAGACCAATATCCTTGATGAACATTGATGCAAAAATCCTCAATAAAATACTGGCAAACCGAATCCAGCAGCACATCAAAAAGCTTATCCCCCATGATCAAGTGGGCTTCATCCCTGGGATGCAAGGCTGGTTCAACATACGCAAATCAATAAATGTAATCCAGCATATAAACAGAACCAAAGACAAAACCACATGATTATCTCAATAGATGCAGAAAAGGCCTTTGACAAAATTCAACAATGCTTCATGCTAAAAACTCTCAATAAATTAGGTATTGATGGGACATATCTAAAAATAATAAGAGCTATCTATGACAAACCCACAGCCAATATCATACTCAATGGGCAAAAACTGGAAGCATTCCCTTTGAAAACTGGCACAAGACAGGGATGCCCTCTCTCACCACTCCTATTCAACATAGTGTTGGAAGTTCTGGCCAGGGCAATCAGGCAGGAGAAGGAAATAAAGGGTATTCAATTAGGAAAAGAGGAAGTCAAATTGTCCCTGTTTGCAGATGACATGATTGTATATCTAGAACACCCCATCATCTCAGCCCAAAATCTCCTTAAGCTGATTAGCAACTTCAGCAAAGTCTCAGGATACAAAATCAATATACAAAAATCACAAGCATTCTTGTACACCAATCAGAGACAAACAGAGAGCCAAATCATGAGTGAACTCCCATTCACAATTGCTTCAAAGAGAATAAAATACCTAGGAATCCAACTTACAAGGGATGTGAAGGACCTATTCAAGGAGAACTACAAACCACTGCTCAATGAAATAAAAGAGGATACAAACAAATGGAAGAACCTTCCATGCTCATGGGTTGGAAGAACCAATATCGTGGAAATGGCCATACTGCACAAGGTAATTTGTAGATTCAATGCCATCCCCATCAAGCTACCAATGACTTTCTTCACAGAATTGGAAAAAACTACTTTAAAGTTCATATGGAACCAAAAAAGAGCCCGCATCGCCAAGTCAATCCTAAGCCAAAAGAACGAAGCTGGAGGCATCACGCTACCTAACTTCAAACTATACTACAAGGCTACAGTAGCCAAAACAGCATGGTACTGGTACCAAAACAGAGACATAGATCAATGGAACAGAACAGAGCCCTCAGAAATAATGCCACATATCTACAACTATCTGATCTTTGACAAACCTGACAAAAACAAGAAATGGGGAAAGGATTCCCTATTTAATAAATGGTGCTGGGAAAACTGGCTAGCCCTATGTAGAAAGCTGAAACTGGATCCCTTCCTTACACCTTATACAAAAATTAATTCAAGATGGATTAAAGACTTACATGTTAGACCTAAAACCATTAAAACCGTACAAGAAAACCTAGGCAATACCATTCAGGACATAGGCATGGGCAAGGACTTCATGACTAAAACACCAAAAGCAATGGCAACAAAAGCCAAAATTGATAAATGGGATATAATTAAACTAAAGAGCTTCTGCACAGCAAAAGAAACTACCATCAGAGTAAACAGGCAACCTACAGAATGGGAGAAAATTTTTGCAACCTACTCATCTGACAAAGGGCTAATATCCAGAATCTACAATGAACTCAAACACATTTACAAGAAAAAAACAACCCCATCAAAAAGTGGGCAAAGGACATGAACAGACACTTCTCAAAAGAAGACATTTATGCAGCCAAAAAACACATGAAAAAATGCTCATCATCACTGGCCATCAGAGAAATGCAAATCAAAACCACAATGAGATACCATCTCACATCAGTTAGAATGGCCATCATTAAAAAGTCAGGAAACAACAGGTGCTGGAGAGGATGTGGAGAAATAGGAACACTATTACACTGTTGGTGGGACTGTAAACTAGTTCAACCATTGTGGAAGTCAGTGTGGCGATTCCTCAGGGATCTAAAACTAGAAATACCATTTGACCCAGCCATCCCATTACTAGGTATATACCCAAAGGACTATAAATCATGCTGCTATAAAGACACATGCACACGTATGTTTATTGCGGCACTATTCACAATAGCAAAGACTTGGAACCAACCGAAATGTCCAACAACGATAGACTGGATTAAGAAAATGTGGCACATATACACCATGGAATAGTATGCAGCCATAAAAATGATGAGTTCATGTCCTTTGTAGGGACATGGATGAAACTGGAAAACATCATTCTCAGTAAACTATCGCAAGGACAAAAAACCAAACACCGCATGTTCTCACTCATAGATGGGAATTGAACAATGAGAACTCATGGACACAGGAAGGGGAACATCACACTCCGGGGACTGTGGTGTGGTGGGGGGAGGGGGGAGGGACAGCATTAGGAGATATACCTAATGCTAAATGACGAGTTAATGGGTGCAGCAAACCAACATGCCACATGGATACATATGTAACAAACCTGCACATTGTGCACATGTACCCTAAAACCTAAAGTATAATAATAAAAATAAATAAATAAATAAACTATAAACTATAAATAAGTTTCTCCCAAAGTTAGCTCAGCCTACGCCCAGGAATGAACAAGGATAGTTTGGGTGTTAGAAGCAAGATGGAGGCAGTTACGTTAGATCTTTCACTGACTCAGTCTTAATTTTGCAAAATTGGTTTCACTTTCCTCAATGAATGGGGCAATGGACCAACATGGAGAATTTGAAATGTCCCCTCTTCCCACATCTTATTGTAGTCAGGGACTGAATATCAACTTTGAGAGTTTCCGAGCCTCAACACTGAAAGAACACCTGTTACAGCCAAATTGTATCACAAGCAGAAAACGATAAATGAAACATCCTAACCTGTGGACATTTGTAGGGGCAGGTGGTGATAGTTTAAGACATCTTGCTGGTAACATCCAAGAAAATAGAGAGACGCAATGTGTTAAGCATAGTACTTCCATAATAACAGACTGTGAAGAATAAGGAGGTCAAACTAAACATAGAATGTGTGAGAATTTTCCAGAATTTAAAAAAGACAAGAATCATCCACTTCAAGAAGCACTATGAAAGAGCCAGAAAAAGACAAATGCATTCATATATAGATTCGTTATAGTTAAAATGGAGTAAATTTTAAGAACTGCCTGAAACTATGTTTAGAGTAAATGAAATAATGGAATGAAGACGGGCATGTGTGGCTGGCAAGATGACTGAATAGGAACAGCTCATCTGCACCTCCCAGCAAAATCATTGCAGAAGGTGGGTGATTTCTGCCTTTCCAACTGAGGTACCCAGCTCATGTCATTGGGACTGGTTAGACAGAGGGTGCACAGAGAGCAAGCTGAAGCAGGGTGGGGCATCACCTCACCCGGGAAGTGCAAGGGGTTGGGGAACTCCCTCCCCTAGCCAAGGGAAGCCATGAGGGACTGTGCAATGAGCAGCGGTGCCTTCCAGCCCAGGTACTACGCTTTTACCATGGTCTTCACAACCCATAGACCAGGAGATTCCCTCAGGTGCCTACGCCACCAGGGCCCTGGGTTTCAAGCACAAAACTGGGCGGCTGTTTGGGCAGACACCAAGCTAGCTGCAGGAGTTTTTGTTCATACCCCAGTGGTGCCTGGAATGCCAGGGAGAAAGAACCATTCACTTGCCTGGAAATGGGGCTGATGCCAGTGAGCCAAGTGGTCTAGCTCAGCAGATCCCATCTGCATGGAGTCCAGCAAGCTAAGATCCACTGGCTTGAAGTCATCCTGGGATGCTCAAGCTTGGTGCGGAGAAGGGCATCCACCACTACTGAGGCTTGAGTAGACAGTTTTCCCCTCACAGTGTAAACAAAGCCACCTGAAATTTCAAACTGGGCAGAGCCCACCGCAGCTCTGCAAAGTCACTGTAGCCAGACTGCCTCTCTAGATTCTTCCTCTCTGGGCAAGACATCTCTGAAAGAAAGCAGCCCCAGTCAGGGGCTTATAGATAAAACTCTCATCTCCCTGGAACAGAGTACCTGGGGGAAGGTTGGCTGTGGGCACAGCTTCAGCAGACTTAAACATTCCTGACTGCTGGCTCTGAGGAGAGAAGTGGATCTCCAAGCACAGCACTTGAGCTCTGCTAAGGGACAGACTGCCTCCTCAAGTGGGTACCTGACCCCTGTGCCTCCTGATGGGGAGACACCTCCCAGAAGGGGTTGACAGACACCTCATATGGGAGAGCTCTGGCTGGCATCTGGTGGGTGCCCATCTGAGATGAAGCTTCCAGAGGAAGGAAAGGGCAGCAATCTTGGCTGTTCTGTAGCTTCCGCTGGTGATACCCAGGGAAACAGGGTCTGGAGTGGACTGACAGCAAACTCCAGCAGACCTGCAGCAGAGGGGCCTGACTGTTAGAAGGAAAACTAACAAACAGAAAGGAATAGCATCAACATCAACAGAAAGGACATCCACACCAAAACCCCAACTGAAGGTCAGCAATATCAAAACCAAAGGTAGATAAATCCATGAAGATAAGGAAAAAACAGGCCAAAAAGGCTGAAAATTCCAAAAACCAGAAAACCTCTTAATAACAAACTTCTCTGAGCTAATGGAACATGTTCCAACCCAATGCAAGGAAGCTAACAACCTTTAAAAAAGGTTAAAGGAATTTCTGAATAGAATAGCCAGTTTAGAGAAGAACAGAAATGACGTAATGGAGCTGAAAAACACAGCACGAGAATTTTGTGAAGCATACGCAAGTATCAATAGCTGAATCGATCAAGAGGAAGAAATTATATCAGAGCCTGAAGATCAACTTAATGAAATAAAGCATGAAGACAAGATTAGAGACAAAAGAATGAAAAGGAATGAACAAAGCCACCAAGAAATATGGGACTATGTGAAAAGAACAAACCTATGTTTGATTGGTGTACCTGAAAGTGAAGGGGAAAATGGAACCAAGTTGGAAAACACTCTTCAGGATATTATCCTGACCTAGCAAGACAGACCAACATTCAAATTCAGGAAATACAGAGAACACCACAAAGATACTCCTCGAGAAGAACAACCCAAGACACATAATTGTCAGATTCACCAAGGTTGAAATGAAGGAAAAAATGTTAAGCACAGCCACAGAGAAATGTCGGGTTACCCACCAAGGGAAGCCCGTTAGACCAATAGTGGATGTCTGTGCAGAAACCATACAAGCTAGAAGAGAATGTGGGCCAATATTCAACATTCTTAAAGAAAAGAATCTTCAACCGAGAATTTCATATCCAGCCAAACTAAGCTTCATAAATGAATGAGAAATAAAATCCTTTACAGACAAGCAAATGCTGAGAGATTTTGTCACCACCAGGCCTGCCTTACAAGAACTCCTGCAGGTAGCACTAAACATGGAAAGGAAAAACTGGTACCAACCACTGCAAAAACATACCAAATTGTAAAGACCATCAACACTATGAAGAAACTGCATCAACTAATGGGCAGAATAACCAGCTAGCATCATAATGACAGGACCAAATTCACACATAACAATATTAACCCTAAATGTAAACGGGCTAAATGCCCCAGCTAAAAGACACAGACTGGCAAATTGGATGAAGAGTCAAGACCCTCAGTGTGCTGTATTCAGGAGACCCATCTCATGTGCAAAGACATACATAGGCTCAAAATAAAGGGATGGAGGAATATTTACCAAGCAAATGGAAGGCAAAAAAAGCAGGGGTTGCAATCTTAGTCTCATAAAACAGACTTTAAACCAACAAAGATCAAAAAAGACAAAGAAGGGCATTACATAATGGTAAAGGGATCAATGCAACAAGAAAAGCCAAATATCCTAAATATGTATGTACCCAAAACAGGAGCACCCAGATTCATAAAGCAAGTTCTTAGAGACCTACAAAGACATGTAGACTTTGACTTAATAATAATGGGAGACTTTAATACCCCACTGTCAATATTAGACATATCAACGAGACATAAAATTAACAAGATATTCAGGTCTTGAACTCAGCTCTGGACAAAGTGGACCTAATAGACATCTACAGAACTCTCCACCCCAAATTAACAGAATATACATTCTTCTCAGCACCACATCACATTTATTCTAAAATCGACCATATAATTGGAGGTAAAGCACTCCTCAGCAAAAGCAAAAGAATGGAAATCATAACAAACAATCTGTCAGACCACAGTGCAATCAAATTAGAACTCAGGATTAAGAAACTCACTGAAAACCACACAACTACATGGAAACCGAAAAATCTGCTCCTGAATGACTACTGGATAAATAACAAAATTAAGGCAGAAATAAGTAAGTTCTTTGAAACCGATGAGTACAAAGACATAATGTACCAGAATCTCTGGGACACAGCTAAAGCAGTGTTTAGAGGGAAATTTATAGCACAAAATGCCCACACGAGAAAGCGGGAAAGATACCCTAACATCACAATTAAAAGAACTAGAGAAGCAAGAGCAAACAAATTCAAAAGCAAGCAGAAGAAAATAAATAACTAAGATCAGGGCAGAACTGAAGAAGGCATTAAAAAGCCCTTCAAAAAATCAATGAATCCAGAAGCTAGTTTTTTGAAAAAAATTAACAAAAGAGATAAATGGCTAGCCAGACTAATGAAGGAAAGAGAGAAGAATCAAATAGACACAACAAAAAATGATAAAGTGGCTATCACCACTGATCCCACAGAAATACAAACTACCATCAGAGAATACTATAAACACCTCTATGCAAATAAACTAGAAAATCTAGAAGAAATGGATAAATTTCTGGACACATACACCCTCCTTAGACTAAACCAGGAAGAAGTCGAATCCCTGAATAGACCAATAACAAGTTCTGAAATTGAGGCGGTAATTCATAGCCTACCAACCAACAAAAGCCCAGGACCAGATGGATTCACAGCCAAATTCTACCAGAAGTACAAAGAGGAGCTGGTAGCATTCCTTCTGAAATTATTTCAAACAACAGAAAAAGAGGGACTCCTCCCTGACTAATTTTATGAGGGCAGCATCATTCTGATTCCAAAACCTGGCAAAGACACAACAACAAAAAAAAGAAAATTTCAGGCCAATATCCCTGATGAACATCACTGTGAAAATTCTCAATAAAATACTGGCAAAATGAATCCAGCAGCACATCAAAAAGCTTATCCACCATGATGAAGTTGGCTCCATCCCTGAGAAGCAAGGCTGGTTCAACATATACAAATCAATAAACCTAATCCATCACATAAACAGAACCAATGATAAAAACCACATGATTATCTCAATAGATGCAGAAGAGGCCTTCAATAAAATTCAACATTCCTTCATGCTAAAACCTCTCAATAAACTAGGTATTGATGGAATGTATCTCAAAATAATAAGAGCTATTTATGACAAGCCCACAGCCAATATCATACTGAATGGGCAAAAGCTGGAAGCATTCCCACTGAAAATCGGCACAAGACAAGGATGCCCTCTCTCACCACTCCTATTCAACATAGTGTTGGAAGTTCTGGCCAGGGCAATCAGGCAACAGAAAGAAATAAAGCATGTTCACATAGGAAGAGAGGAAGTCAAATTGTCTCTGTTTGCCAATGACATGATTGTATATTTAGAAAACCCCATGGTCTCAGCCCAAAAACTCCTTAAGCTGATAAGCAACTTCAGGAATGTCTCAGGATGCAAAATCAATGTGCAAAAATTACAAGCATTCCTATACACCAATAATAGACAAACAGAGAGCCAAATAATGAGTGAACTCCCATTGACAATTGCTACAAAGAGAATCAAATACCTAGAAATAAAACTTACAAGGAATGTGAAGGGCCTCTTCAAGGAAAACTACAAACCACTGCTCAAGGGATTAAGAGAGGACAAAAACAAATGGAAAAACATTCCATGCTCATGGAAAGGAAGAATCAACATCGTGAAAATGGCCATACTGCTTAATTTATAGATTCAATGCTATCCCCATCAAGCTACCAATGACTTTCTTCACAGAATTAGAAAAAACTACTTTAAATTTCATATGGAACCAAAAAAGAGCCCATATAGCCAAGGCAATCCTAAGCAAAAAGAACAAACCTGGAGGCATCATTCAACCTGACTTCAAACTGTAACTACAAGCCTACAGTAACCCAAACAGCATGGTACTGGTAACCAAACAGATATATTGACCAATGGAACAGAACACAGGCCTCAGAAATAACACCACACATCTACAACCATCTGATCTTTGGCAAACCTGACAAAAACATGCAATAGGGAAAGGATTCCCTATTTAATAAATGGTGTTGGGAAAACTGGCTAGCTATATACAGAAAACTGAAACTGGACCCCTTCCTTACACCTTACACAAAAATTAACTCAAGATGGATTAAAAACTTAAACGTAAGACCTAAAACCATGAAAACCCCAGAAGAAAACCTAGGCAATACCATTCAGGACATAGGCACAGGCAAAGACTTCATGACTAAAACACCAAAAGCAATGGCAACAAAAGCCAAAATTGACAGATGGGATCTAATTAAAGAGCTTCTGCACAGCAAAAGAAACTACCGTCCAAGTGAACAGGCAACCTACAGAATGGGAAAACATTTTTGCAATGTGTGCACCTGACAAAGGGCTAATATCCAGAATCTACAAGGAACTTAAACAAATTTACAAGAAAAGAACAAACAACCCCATCAAAAAGTGGGGAAAAGATATGAACAGACATTTCTCAAAAGAAGACATATATGTGGCCAACACACATATGAAAAAAAGCTCATTATCACTGGTCATTAGAGAAATGCAAATCAAAACCACAATGAGATACCATCTTATGCCAGTTAGAATGGTGATCATTAAAAAATCTGAAAACAACAGATGCTGGCGAGGTTGTGGAGAAATAGGAATGCGTTTACTGGGTATATACCGAAAGGATTATAAATCATTCTACTACAAAGACACATGCACACGTGTGTTTATTGCAGCACTGCTCACATTAGCAAAGACTTGGAACCAAGTCAAATGCTCATCAATGATAGACTGGTTAAAGAAAATGTGGCTCATAAACACCATGGAATACTATGCAGACATAAAAAAGATGTGTTCACGTCCTTTGCAGGGACATGGATGAAGCTGGAAACCACCATTCTCAGCAAACTAACACAGGAACAGAAACCAAACACTGCATGTTCTCACTCATAAGAGAGAGTTGAACAATGAGGACACGTGGATGCAGGGAGGGGAACATCACACACCAGGGCCTGTCGGGTGGTCGGGGGATAGGGGAGGGATAGCATTAGGAGAAATACCTAATGTAGATGATGGGTTGATGGGTGCAGCAAACCACCATGGGGTATGTATACCTATGTAACAAACCTGCACATTCTACACATGTATCCCAGAACTTAAAGTATAATAATAATAAATAATAATAATAAGAAGAAGTTGTTTTAACTAGGGTGAAAAAAAGAATGAAGAGTGGCAATTGTTACACTGGTAGTAGTACTTTTTCTTTATTTTAACAGAAATGAAAACCATACAGCAACAATGGAAACCATTTTTTATATTTCTTTCTTTCTTTTTTTTTTTTTTTGTTTTCAGATGGAGTCTCACTCTGTTTCCCAGGCTGGAGTGCAGTGGCACGATCTCAGCTCACTGCCACCTCCGCCTCCCGGGTTCAAGTGATTCTCCTGTCTCAGCCTCCCAAGTAGCTGGGATTACAGGTGCACACCACCATGCCCGGCTAATTTTTTTTTGTAGTTTTAGTAGAGACAGGGTTTCACCATATTGGTCAGGCTGAGTCTCGAACCCCTGACTTCAGGTGATCCACCCACTTCGACCTCCCCATATTTCTTAAAGTAAATAATTTGATGAATTTCTCTTCAAGCGAAGTGCAAAGTAAAGGTGTTTTCAAGGAAAAGAGAAAACAAAAGAATTTACTCTCAATAAAGTGTGTGTGTGTGTGTGTCTATGGGTGTTTGTGATATAATAATTCAAATAAAAATTTTGTCTTGGTCCACTTCTCACCCTTTGGTTGCTGTCTGCCTTCACAGAACAATTCATAGTGAATAGCTTATAGAGGCCAATCTTGGCTCCACTGGGTGGAAAAGTTGAGCTCAGTTGCCAGCTGTCTCTACCAGAAAGCACAGAACACGTGGAAATACGCTGGTTCTGGAGTCACTACACATGACCTGTTTACCTGTATAAGGATGGTAAAGACCTGTATGGAGAAACCATCTCCAAGTATGTGGAGTGGACAGAGCTCCTGAAAGAAGCCATTGGAGAAGGTAAAGTGACCCTCAGGATCCTTAATGTCAGTGCTGATGATGACGGGCAGTACCACTGCTTCTTCAAAGACGGAGATGTCTGTGAAGAGGCCATCACAGAAGTGAAGGTCACAGGTAAGGATGGATCCCTGTGAGTTTTCTATGCATCCAAGATTCTCAACCAGTATGAGGCCGAGTATTAGGAAAATTCTCACTATTTCTATTTTTATATTATATGGTCTGGTTAACAAGGTCAAATTCATGAGTTTAGAGTTCAATTTGCAAAGAGTGGAGGATCAAGAATGAGAATTATATCTGTTCAGACATCAAAACTATCAGTAAATGCTGTCTGCTTTTTTACTCTACATATATTGCTAGATTGCTAAAAAATTAACAGAATCCTTTTAGAATTTGTTACAATCCTTCTAATTATTTCTGGCAACACTTTAGTAAAACTTGACTTTTAAAGGTACCCGAATCTTTACAATAGACTCTTTAATGATAATTTTTATTCTCATTTCTCCCTGAATCAAATTGCTGACTACTTAGTTACAGATTCACTTTTCTAAATGTATTTCAGAAAGCCTTCACCTACTCTCTTCAAAATTCTACAATCTATATACTATATAGGTGTTATTTGCAAATACATAGCATTTAAGCCAGTCACCCTTGAAGTATTCTGAATGAAAGGTGAATACTCACCCTTGAAGTATTCTGAATGAAAGGTGAATACTCACCCTTGAAGTATTCTGAATGGCAGAGAAAAGGAGGGGAGATGGAGGGCTTGAAGCAAACTAAGGTCTTCACAAATGTGAGGACACATGTGGAGGGATCCAGGGCACTCACGCTTAACATCTTTACTGGATATTATATGACACCCAACTCTATAGTCTACAGCTGAGCTATCCAATATGATATATATTAGCCACATGTGGCCATTTAAATTCATATGAAAATTAAATAAAATTGAGCATTCAGTTTTTCAGTCTCGATGGCCACATTTCAGGTGCTTAGTTATCTCATGTGGCAAGCAGCTACTGCATTAGAGGGCACACATATAGAGTATTTCCATAATTGCAGAAAATTCTATTAGGGCTGCTTTAGAGTCACACTTTAAATCTCTGTTCATTCTTTCTTTGCCCACATATTAGGCAAGACTTATGTCCTAGCTAATATCCTGAAATTTTTCAAAGACTTCTTTATTTTCTCTAAAGTGATATGCACCATATTTTGAAAATAGTAATGTATTTCCTTTTTTTTTGTAAAACATATTACATGTAAAAATACCTATTGTACGCAAAATACAAATTTGTAATTTGTTATGGTGGCTCAGAAGTGGCTAATGGTGAAGATAAAAGAAAAAAACATTAAGCCATAAATTCTATGAGGACTGAGATCTTGATTTTTTTGTTTATCATAATCCAAGGACCTAGCCAAGTTACTTAAATTTAGTAAATAGCCCATATTTTGAGTGAATGAATAAATGTGAAAAACAGGCATTTCCTCATCTCACTTACTTTGGACTATGTTGTTAATATGATTATCATAACACTTCAGTATGGCTTATCCCTGTTCCTTTTTGAATGGCTTGTCATGACAATCAGCCTCACAGCTTAGCTATCAATATCTAAGGACACAGGGATTAAAGAGGGCAGGAAGGCTTTTCCCCCATCTCTTCTGTGTTTCCTTGTCTTCCTCTAAAAATAGTTTCTCCCTTTTCGTTTTCCAACCAGCTACAAGTTTAGAAATACAAATTCTTATTCATCCTCCAAATAGCAAAGGTCTTTTAGTGGAGTGTAATTCAGAAGGTTGGTTCCCACAGCCTCAAATGGAATGGAAAGACAGCAGAGGAGAGATCATTCTGCCTGCATCAAAATCCCATTCCCAGGATAGAAACAAATTGTTCAACATGAAGATGAGCCTTCTCCTTAGAGATAGCTCCCATGGCAACATCACTTGCTACCTTCAAAACCCTGTAACTGGTCAAGAGGAAAGGATAAGCGTTGTCTTATCAGGTGCGATCTGAGTGTTTGTTCTTCAAATGATGGCCATTGACATAAAATTTGTAAATTAAAGAGAAAAAATCATATACATGCTTTCTTCACTTGGTTTCCAAGACATTACTTTCTCTTGGTTTTATTCATTGTCTTCTTGCTTGTTTTCTTTCTTATTCTTTTTGTTATAGTCTTTTTCTTTTCACTCTGCCTTCTTGCTATTCAGATTCCCAGGACATAGTTTTTGTTTTGCTTTGTTTTTTAGCTTTTATTTTTAACTTTTATTTTAACTTTTATGTTAACTTTTATTTTAACTTTTATGTTAACTTTTATTTTAAGTTTATTTATTTTAAACACGTGCAGGTTTGTTTGTTTGTTATATAGGTAAACTTATGCCATGGGGGTTTGTTGTACAGATTATTTTGTCACCCAAGTATTAAACCTCGTACCCATTAGTTATCTTTCCTGATTCTTTCCCTCTTCCCACCTTCCACCCTTCACAAGGCCCCAGTGTGTGTTGTTCCCCTCTATGTGTCCATGTGTTCTCATAATTTAGCTCCCACTCATATGTGAGAACATGCAGTATTTGGTTTTCTGTTTCCCAGGATGTAGTTTTTTGAGCCTTTCCTCTGTTGTGAGTTCATTCTGTCTCAAGACTTCGGATATCATCAGTGTGACTATGGCTCCTCCAATAGTATCTCCTGCCCTGTCCTCTCTCCAAACTCGGTTTTCATCTTCAAACTCAACCTCTTAACATAGAAGTCTAGTAAATATCCTGAACCAAACACAACATAAAGTGAACTCCTGATTACCTCCAAATTTGCTTAATGTCTTTCCAATCACACTTTATATTTTCAGTTTCTCAAAATTATTGAATTCATCATTGACACTGATTTTTCTCTCATATTCTGCAACACATCTATCAAGAAATAGTGTTAGCTCTACCTTTAAAATATATTCAGCATCTCATCACTTGTCACCAACTTACTACTGCAATCCAAGTCTGAGACACTATCACCCATGGTCTCAACTTTGGCAATAGCATCCTAAATATCCTCTTATTTTTATTCTTGTCCACTATGGTACATTCTCAACATATAAATAGGAACCCTCTGTTCAAGACCCTGCAATTTTTCCCCATTGTTTTTCAGAGTAAAATGCCCTTCAATATCCTGCATTATCCCTGCCCCCATTACCTATCTGACCTCATATCCTAACACCCTCCTTTGCGCACTCTACTCTAGTCACACAGACTTCCTTGCTGTTCCTAAACCTGCAAGACATGCTCCTACCTTGGAGGCTTAGCTCTAGTTGGTCCCTCTTCCTAGAATGCTCTAACTTCCCCTATGTCCTTCCAGTCTCTTCTCAACTCAACCTCCCTAATAAAAAGTACCTTGACAAACCAGCTCGAAAAAAATGCCACCTGCCCCCAAATTACTTGATTCCCTCTCTCCTTAACTTCCTTAATTTTTCTTTTTTCCATGTTATTTTCACCATTTGGCCCACCATACAACCTATTTATTATGTTTATTGTCACTTATCTGTTTCCCTGTCTGAAACATGAAGATACAAATCTTTGTCAGTTTTATACACTAATACACTCCAACTGCTTCAAACATTGCGCGGCACATAGCAGGACTGCAATAAATCATTGATACTCGAATGACAGAAATACAGCCTAGTAAGTGTCTTATAAACTGTCAAGTAAATATGAATGTGTTAAGTGTTTGTGTATTCCATGAAATTAATGTTAGAGTCACATGCTGAAAGGGATATTACCACTTACAGGAATGACTTCCCTAACACTTTTAGCAATTTACTACATTCAAACATTTTTGTTTTTCTCATTTGATTTTCCAGAAAAAAAAAAGCTTCATATTATGGTTGTGTCAGAAACAGCAATACAAACAGTTACAGGGAATAAAGGAGGACTAAACTACATACCTTCCTTCCCCCAAGTTCATAGTAGGATATATATGAATAAAACAAACAAAGAAAAAGGCAGGGCTGGGGGAAGCCCTGCTGATTTATTTACAACTTTAGTGAAAAATGCTTATATGCACTTTTAAAAATGATGATTTAACAGAATTATAATTAGCACAAACTTTGAGCATGAGTTACAGTCCTGGGAATACAGACCTCTCAGGGAGATCTTATCTGTATTCACTGAATGTCAAAAAACATGGAAGAGGCCAGGTATAATGGCTCATGCCTGTAATCACAGCACTTTGAAAGGCCTAGCGGCCAGGATGCCTTTAGCTCAGGAGTTTGAAACCAGCCTAGGCAACATAGCAAGACCTTGTCTCTATGAAAAATTAAAAAATAAAAAATTAGTTGGGCATGATGGCATGTGCCTGTAGTCTCAGATACTCAGGAGGCTGATGTGAGAGGATCATTTGAACCAGGGAGATTGAGGATGCAGTAAGCAGTGATTACGACACTGCAATCCAGCCTTAATGATATAGCAAGATTCTGTCACAAACAAACAAACAGAAAACATGGGAGAGCAGCCTTCACTCACCTTTGCTCCATCTTCAAACTAACTCACATTCAGTTCTTCCCTACTCCAGATCCTATCCCATTTTTCACGTGCACGATTATAATTAATTTCCCAAATTGGCCTTGGTTTACATTTGAAGGTGATAGGTATTAAGCAGAAGCATGCTTTGGATGAATCATCATTCCTAGTTTGGTGGGTTCAAGTTTCCTAAGTGGTAAGATTTGTGAGTCCCTATTTCAGATAAACTGTTTCCATGGAATTCTATCTGGATACTGATTCTGGTTGCAATCTTGGCTGTTCTGCTGTTCTTCATTATGTTGCCAAGTGTTGAACTACAGCAAAGAGAGCAACGTAAGTTGGCTTGAAGGATGAGAGATGCTAATGGGAGTGGGGAAGGTAAAGCTGCATGACCCATAATTCTCAGGTCTGTCTGTCTCAGGAAGTTCTGAACTCTTCCAGCATTAAACATATGCTCTCCACCCATTCCTTGATCCTACGTACTGTTCTTTTTTGCTGCTGGAGCTGTTGACAATGCTGTTATCTGAAAATGTGACCTTTTTGTAGCTCGACCAAGTTGAAACCCATTGTCCTTATGGTGACAGATTTTTCAAACAACCTGGGAAAGCTTTTTAACATTTAACACCTAACAAAATTTACACATATTTCTCACTTGAATTCTTATAGGGACCACTGACCCTTCAGGGCATAAAATGAAGTTTTAATTGCACAGCATCAGGAAAATATACCACATAGGGAGAGTTACACTAGCTGCAACACCAGGTGGTTTACTTTTCCTTAAACAAAAAGTTTTCATTCATTCTCAACTATGGCGTTGGGGGCGGGGATTGGGGGAACTTGCACGATAAGCAAGAAAATTTAAGACACCAAAAAATAGCTGTTCATGATTTTGGGTTGTGCTCAATTTAAGAAGCTTCAGACTCACAGATCTCTTCTGGCAGAGCCCTGTGTTTCAAGAGTACCGTCTCCCGTGCTCTCCCCCTGCTTTTCACCAGGCTCCTGCGCCGCCTCCCACCACGTGTAGTTCTGCTGTCAGAACTTGGTCTTGGTCTTCCTAAATCTCTCTCCACTTCTTGGATTTTCCGTTTACATTTGCAGCTGCTCTTCTGGCCTGAACTCTGTTATCTGACCCTCAGAACTGCCATTTTCCACCACTGTGGTTGTGGGGTTTGGGGAAGACACCACTTCACCAGAAAGCCACCAGTTCACAACATTCACCTCTGCTAGCTGCTGTTTTGCAAAACAAACTGTACTGTAGCTTCTATCGGCTTAGTCACACTATCCAAGTTTTTAGAGATTTGTTTTTTTCTAATGTTCCTGCTTCAATACATCTTTTAATGCTTGTCCTTATTTAATACTGACCTGCTTCTCTGTATCTTACACTTAATTGAACATTCGAAGGTCACATGTGTAACAACTGACATTTCCCAGATAGCTCTTCAGAGATTAGCAGTCAGGAACGTTTCAAACTTGACCTTTGCCAAGCTGAGGGTGCCCAGTTATTCAACTGTTTCTCATGGGCATAATTTCAGTTTCTGAAAATCTCTTCAACTTTATCTAAAAGGTGTTGGTGAATCAGTTGGAATAAATAATTTTTAAGGATGCCGAGTTAGTTTTATAATAGCACACCAACAGATTTACAGAAATTAGTGCATTTAACCTCCATAATACACTTTGAGTTAAATATTATTACCACTCCAATTTCTATATTATGAAAATAAACCTACCAACGTTAACTATTGCACCTAAAATCACACAGCTAGTCATGGTAGGAAACAAGATCAATTATAAGCCATATGGACACTTGTATCCCGTATTTTAACCACTAAGTTACACTGTGCCTATGCCACTCCAGTGGTGGATCGGTATCACTTGTGGTAGTAAGCCCCACACCATAGGCTATTTTATGGACACACTAGATAGCCAAATGATGTTGCTACAATGCATGCTGAAGAATATTTTTAATATTATCTTGTTGAAAACCCTTTCACTCATGAGAGTCGTATATCCAAAGCTCATATGATCTTTTAGACAGTTCAGAGGTCTCCAGAACTATTGTACTCCCAGCCTCTTTCAAGCCCAGGTGAAATGATAACAATCGGAGCATAACTCCATCTAGTGCTCTAATGAGGCCCATTTACTGATGGGCTAGATGGAGAGAAAGATGAGTTGTTTTTCTCCAGACCTGTTTAGCCTCAACCCAAACCTATCCCATCCTAGAAACAGCCATTCTTCTTGTCTCTGTCACCCACAGCTCTCTGATCTTTAGACCTAAGCCTTAGCCCAAATCTAAATGAATTCAGGGGGATGGCATCAAAACATACCTCTTGATCTCTTGACACATTGTGCCCCAATCTAAAGTGCCTCCACACCAATAACTAATAGTTACAATATCTCTTCTTCTTCAAGTAACTGGTGTGACTGGAATCCTCCCTGCCTGATAGGCATTGGGATAGTCTTCTTTTCAATGTGTGTAATTGTTGGACTTATTATCGGTTTGCGTCGCAGAAACAGAGGTATGTGGATTAAAAGGATGGGAATGTCCTGAAAATATCTCATTTCCTAAATGCCTATTCACTGGTAAGATGTTTAGCCAAAGAGCAGTAATGCTTGTTTGAACTACAGGAATAATACCTACTTGGACCTCATGTCCTAGAGTTTGGAATCCAGCTTCCTAAAATTTGTGGGCTTAATGCTACAAACTGCTGATATTTCTATTCCTAGGAAAAGAAAATATTTCTTTTAGTTGATAGCTTTATTTTTGCCAAACATCGGCCATCACATCATCAAATAAATTAATTTTTTACCATACTTTTAGCCTAGAAGGGGTAATAATTCAGTATGTCTTAAACTTTTTAGGTCATAGGTATTTTTTCAGATATCAGTGTAAATCACAAGACACTGCTCTCAAAATTATTCACATGTTCTCACACATTTTGCTAAATTTCATGGTCTGCATGGACACCTGAAACTGATTCTTTTCCTTTTTGGTAAAATGGGAATGGTAATTGTGAAAATGTTGGGATAGCTGAACCCAACATGTCTGACATGTGCCCTTAGCTGTATCTTTGAGGTCTCTACGGAAATGACATATGCGAGGTAATAATCAGCCAGATAAAATAATTCTTCTTCTTCCTCATAAGCTGGAGCTATAGCCAGAAATCACAATTAGAAGTTACAAAGTAGGGCTGGCCTCTTCAGAGGGTTTTGTTCAATAGTTTTCTCCTGGGAAATGAAGACACAAATGGCCTGAAACCAAATTAGGGTTAAAGTGCTTTTTATATTTTACTCCAAAAATGTCCATACCTGAGCCAGTGAATATTTACTGTGTTAGTAGACTAAATTGCACATTCGCCTTTACCAGAAGAAAAGGAGCAAAGTGATTTGATATTAGTTAATATACATTACATACTTATTATATGCTCTAAGAGTTGTATACAGATTAATATATTCAATCTTTAGTGAAAGAGATGTTATAGTTGACAAATTCTGGTACAAAAGGAAGCTAAATAACTTATCTAAGATGACACAGCTAAATAATGGCAGAGCTAGGATCCCAACTCAGGCACTTACATGCCTTCACCGTGTGTTTCAACAATCTCAGTATATGGTTTTAAGAGAAAATAGAAAAAAGTATTATAAATGCATCATGAAATTGAGACATAATGCATTCTAATCCAAGTCCTTGTCAATATATGTTTTACAGATATTTTCTTCCACTCTGTGGGATACATTCTCCCACAAAGTATTTTCAAAAGCAGAAAATTTTATTTTTTTGGTAAAATCTATGTAACATAAAATGTACTATTTTAGCCATTTTTAAGTGTACATTTTGGACACACAGAGTACATTCACATTGTTGTGCACCCATCACCACCATTCACCTGATCTTTTCATCTTCCAAAACCAAAACTGTACACATCAAACAATAATTCCCCATTTGCCCCTCTCTCCAAGCCCTGGCAACCCACATTCTACTTTTGGTCTCTATGATTTTCAGTACTCTAAGTTACTCATATAAGTGGAATTATAGAAATATTTGCCTTTTTAGAACAGACTTATTTCACACAGCATAATGTCCTCAATGCTGATTCATACTATAGCACATTGCAGAATTCCATTCCTTTTTAGACTAATATTCCATTTTACAAATATAGCACATTTTGCCTCTCCATTCATCCATCAATTGGCATTTGTGTTGCTTCCATATCTCAGCTATTATGTATAATGCTACTATAAATAAGAGTGTACAAATATCTCAAGATTTTGCTTTTAATTCCTTTTGGGTATATACCCAGAGTGGAACTGATGGCTCATATGGTAATTCTATTTTTAACTTTTTGAGGAACCACCATATGGTTTTCCCCAGTGGCTGTACCCTTTTACATTCCTACTAAAAGTGCACAAGAGTTTTCATTTCTTTATATATTTGCCAACGCTTGCAGGTATGTATGTATGTGTGTATGTATATATATATAATATTGTATACAGATAATATATTTATGAAATATATGTACACACATACACTATCCAAATACTTCCATTTGCATAGCATATGTGTGTATATATATATAAACTATATATAAAATGTGTATTTATATAATACACACAAATATATATTATGTATGTGTAATATATTAATTATATATTATCTAAATACATGTGGTTTGTCATTATAGTTTTTATTTGCATTTGCCTAATGATTGGCATATTGGGCATCTTTTCATGTACCTATTGGCTGCTTACATATATTCTTTGGAGAAATGTCTATTCAATTCATGTGCTCATTTTTGAAAAGGGTTGTGTGTCTTTTGTTGTTGACTTCAGATTTCTCAACATATTCTGGATATTAATTCCTTATCAGATGTAAGATTTTCAAATAATTTCTCCTATTGTGTGGTTGCATTTTTACTTGGTGAATGATGACTTTTTGAGGCACAATTTAAAGAATTTTTCATGCAGTCCAATGTCTGAATGTTTATTATTTCTTTCATTGTTGTTCTTTTGGTTTCATATTAAAGAAATCACCACTAAATCCAAGCTAAGAAGCTTTTACCCTGTTTTCTTTTAACAATTGTCTTATTCTATGCTTTTGATCTACTTTATGTTAATTTTTGAATATGGTGTTATATAAGGGTCCAACTTCATTCTTCATGTGAATATCCAGTTTTTCCAGAATCATTTATTGAAATGACTCTCCTTTTCCCAGTGAATGCTCTTAGCACCCATGTCAAAGATTTTTTAACCATTTTGTAAAGGTTTATTTCTGGGCTCTATTATATTCCAATGGTCTATGTTTCTTTTTCTATGTCAGTATCACACTGTTTTGATTGCTGTAGCTTTGTAGTAGATCTGGAATTAGAAAGTGTGAGTCTTCTGGCTTTGTTCTTTTACTTTTTAAAAATTGAATCCAATATATTACATTTCTATGGGGTACATGTGGTATTTTGTGTGTAATAATCAAGTCAGGGTTTGTGACAGGTCCATCACTTTGAGTATTTATCATTTGTATCTGTTGAGAACAATTTATCTCTTCTAGCTACTTTAAAACATACAATACATTGTTATTAACCCTACTCTGTAGTTGAGCAATAGAACTTATACCTTTTATTTATGAGCATGTGCGTGCCTATTAAGCTACCTCTCTTAATTCTCCCTTGAATCCCCTCATCCCAGCCTCTAGTATCTATCATTCTTCTCTCTACGTTTATAAGCAAACTTTTTTAGCTCCCACATATAAGTGAAAACATGCAATATTTGTCTTTCTGTGCCTGAGTTATTTCACTTAACATAATAACCTCCAGTTCCATACAACTTTCTGCAAATAACATGATTTTCTTCTTTTTAATTGCCAAATGCTATTCCATTGTGTATATGTACCACATTTTCTTTATCCATTCACTCACTGATGGACACTTAGGTTGATTGTACATCTTTGCTATTGTGAATAGTGCTACAATAAATATACATGTATAGTTATTCCTTTGATATGCTGATTTCTATGCTTTTGTATAGATACCACATAGCAAGGTTGATGAATTTATTTTTAGTTTTTTGAAAAATCTCCATACTGTTTTCCACAACGGTCATACTAATTTACATTCCCACCAAAAGTGTATGAGTTCTCTTTTCTCCACATCCTTCTGAGCATCTGTTATTTATTTATTTATTTATTTACTTTACTTTTTAATAGTAGTCATTTTAGGTTGGGTAAGATGATCTCTCATTGTGGTTTTGATGTGCATTTCCTTGATGATTAGTGACGTTGAGCATTACTGATGAAAGACAAATAAATGGAAAGAAATCTCATGCTCATGGACTAGAAGAATTAATCTTGTTGAAATGACCATACTGCCCAAAGCAATGTATGAATTTGGTGCAATTCCTATCAAAATACCATTAACGTTTTTCACAAGAATGGAAGAAATAATTCTAAAATTTTCATGGAACCAAAAAAGAGCCAGCATAGCTAAAGCAATTGTGAGCAAAACAAACAAAACTGGAGGTATCATACTACCTGACTTCAAAATATATTACAAGGACATAATAACCAAAACAGCATGGTATTGGGCTAAAAATACACACATTGACCAATGGAACAGAATAGAAAACTCAGAAATAAGTCTACTTACTTACAGCCAACTGATTTTTGACAAAAGCACCAGGAACATACACTGGCAAAAGGACACCCTCTTAAAAGCCAAATACCAATATGCAGAGGAATGAAACTGGACTGCTATCTCTTAACATGTACACAAATCAACTGAAGATGAAATTAAAGATGTAAATGTAAGACCTTAAATTATATTCTACAAGAAAACATAAGGGAAACACTTCACAACATTAGTCTAGGCAAATATTTTGACTATGATCTCAAAAGCACAGACAATTAAAATAAAAATAGGCAAATGGGACTATATTAAACTAAAAATCTCCCATGCCACAAAACAAACAATCAACAGAAGAAAGAAACATCATGTTGAGTGGGAGAAAATACTTGCAAACCGTTAATCCAACAAGAGACTAATATCCAGGATATACAATGAACTCAAGCAATTCTCCAATAATAATAACTATTATTACTATTATTTCACTAAAAAGTGGAAAAAGTCATGGCTAGACAATTCTCTTTTCTTTCTCCCAGGTTAAATTTTATGTTAGGTTTGGGAGTACATGTGAAGGCTTGTTACATGGGTAAACATGTGTCATTGGGGTTTATTGTACATATATCATCACCGGGATATCAAGCCCAGTACCCAGCCATTATCTTTCCTGCTCTTCTTCCCCCTCTCACCCTCCACCCTCCAGTAGACCCCATTATCTGTTGTTTCCTTCTTTGTGTTCATAAGTTCTTATCACTTAGCTCCCATTTATAAATAAAAGCGTGGTATTTGATTTCCTGTTCCTCCATTAGTTTACTAAGTATAATAGCCTCAAGCTTGATCCATGTTCCTGCAAAGGACATGATCTCACTCATTTTTTTGGCTGCACAGTATTCCATGGTGTATATGTACCACATTTTCTTTATCCAATCTGTCATTGATGGGCATTTAGGTTAATTCCATGTCTTTCCTATTGTGAATATCGTGGCAGTGAACATTCCTGTGCGTGTGTCTTTATGGTAGAATGATTTATATTCTTCTGGGTATATACCCAGTAATGGGATTTCTGAGTCTAATGGTAGTTCTTTTTTTTTTTTTTTTTTTTTTTAGCTCTTTGAGGAATCACCATACTGCTTTCCACAATGCTTGAACTAATTTACACTCCCACCACTCCCACCGACAGTGTGTAAATATTCCCTTTTCTCCACAACCTTGCCAGCATCTATTATTTTTTGACTTTTTTAAATTATAACCATTCTCTGACTGGTGTGAGATGGTATCTCATTGTGGTTTTGATTTGCATTTCTCTAAAAACTTAGTGATATTGAGCTTTTTTTTTTCATATGCTTGTTAGCCACATGTATGCTTCTTCTGAGAAGGACATGTCCTTTCCCCACTTTTTAATTGAGTTGTTTGTTTTTCTCTTGTAAATTTAAGTTCCTTATAGACACTGCATAGTAGACCTTTGTTAGATGCATAGCTTGCAAATATTTTCTCTCATTCTGTAGGTTGTCTCTTCACTCTGTTGATAGTTTCTTTTGCTGTGCAGAAGCTCCTAAGTTTAATTAGATCCTACTTGGAAATGATTGCTTTTGTTGCAATTGCTTTTGGTGTCTTTGTCATGAAATCTGTGCCTCCTCCAGTGTCCAGGATGGTAGTGCCTAGGTTGTCTTCTGGGGTTTTTATAATTTTGGATTTTACATTTAAGTCTTTAATCTATCTTGAGTTGAATTTTGTATATGGCATAAAGAAGGGGTCCAGCTTCAATCTTCTGCTAGCCAGTTATTCTAGCACCATTTATTGAATAAGGATTCTTTTCCTCATTGCTTGCTTTTGTCAGTTTTGTTGAAGATCAGGGTGATCACAGATGTGTAACATTACTTCTGGGCTATTTTTTCTGTTCTATTGGTCTATGTACCTGTTTTTATAGCAGTACTATGTTGTTTTGGTTACTGTAGCCTTGTAGTATAGTTTGAAGTCGGGTAATATAATGCCTCCAGTTTTGTTCTTGTTGCTTAGGATTGCCTTGGCCAATTGGGCTCTTTTTTGAATCCATATGGATTTTAAAATATTTTTTTCTAGCTCTGTGAAGAATAATGATGGTGTTTTGATGAAAATTGCATTGAATCTGTACATTTCATTGGACAGTATAGCCATTTTAATGATATTGATTCTTCCTATCCATGAGCATGGAATTTTAAAAATTTGTTTGTGTCTTCTCTGATTTCTCTGAGTAGTTTTTTTGTAATTCTCATTGTAGAGATCTTTCATCTCCCTGGTGAGCTGTATTCCATTCTTTTTGTGGCAACTGTGAATGGGATTACCTTTCTGATTTGGCTCTTGGTTTGGCTGTTGGTGTAGAGGAATTCTAGTGACTGTTGTACATTGATTTGG
The DNA here is from genome assembly GCF_006542625.1 of Nomascus leucogenys. Taxonomy (NCBI): domain Eukaryota; kingdom Metazoa; phylum Chordata; class Mammalia; order Primates; family Hylobatidae; genus Nomascus; species Nomascus leucogenys. Next base: position 16,706,041 of record NC_044392.1, on the reverse strand, counting down.
TATCCTGTAACTTTGTTGAAGTTGTTCATCAGCTCAAAAAGCTTTTGGGCCAAGATTGTGGGGTTTTCTAGATATAGAATCATGTCATTTGCAAACAGGGAGAGTTTGACTTCCTCTCTTTCTATATGGATGTGCTTTAGTTTTTTCTCTTGCCTGATTGCTCTGGCTAGGACTTCCAATACCATGTTGAATAGAAATGGTGAGAGAGAGCATACTTACTTGTGCCAATTTTCAAGGGGAATGTTCCTAGCTTTTGCTTATTCAGTATAATGTTGGCTTGGGTTTGTCGTAGATGGCTCTTATTATTTTGAGGTATGTTTCTTCAATACCTAGTTTATTGAGAGTTTTTAAAATGATGCGTTGAATTTTACTGAAAGCCTTTTCTACATCTATTGAGATAATCATGTGGTTTTTGTCTTTAGTTCTGTTTATGTGATAAATCACATTTATTGATTTGTGTATGTTGAACCGATATTACATTCCAGGAGAAAAACCTACTTGATCATGGTGGGTAAGCTTTTTGATGTGCTGATGGATCCGATTTGCAGTATTTTCTTGAGGGTTTTTGACTCAATGTTAATAAAAGATATTGGCCTGGTCTGTTTTGTTGTTGTTGTGTCTTTGCCAGGTTTCAGTATCAAGATGATGCTGTCATTATAAAATGAGTTGGGGAGAGATCCCTCCTCCACAAGTTTTGCAATTGTTTCTGTAGGAATGGTGCCAGGTCTTTTTCGTACAGCTGGAAGAATTTGCTTGTGAATCCATCAGGCCCTGAGCTTTTTTTTTTGGTTGGTAGGCTATTTATTACTGATTCAATTTTGGAGTTCATTATCGATCTGTTCCAGGAATCAATTTCTTTCTGGCCCAGTCTTGAGTGGGTGTATATGTCCATAAATTTATTCATCTCTTCTAGGCTTTTTGTTTGTAGAGGTGCTCATAGTTTCTGATGGTTGTTTTTATTTATGTGGGGTCAGTAGTAACATTCCCCTTATCATTTTTAATTGTATTTGTTTGAATCTTCTCTATTTTCTTCTTTATTACTCTCTATAGTTAGTGGCCTACTTTATTATTTTGTTTAAAAAAACCCTCCTGATTCGTTGATGTTTGGAATGTTCTGTGGGTCTCTATTTCCTTCAGTTCAGCTCTGATTTTTGTTACTTCTCATCTTCTGCTAACTTTGGGGTTGATTTGCTCTCGCTTCTCTAATTCTTTCAGTTGTAAAGTTAGGTTGTGAATTTAGATCTAACTTTTTGATGTGGGCATTTAGTGCTATGAATTTCCTTCTGAACACTGCCTTAGCTGTGTCCCAGAGATTCTGGTATGTTGTATCTCGGGTCTCATTCTCATTCAGGAGCATGTTGTTTAATTTCTATGTAATCACATGGTTTTGAGCAATTTTCAGTCCTAACTTCTATTTCTACTGTGCTGTGGCCCGAGAGTGTTTTTGGTATAATCTTTTTTTTTTTACATTTGTTGAGGACGGTTTTATGTCCAATTATGTGGTCAATTTTAGAAAATGTGACATGTGGTGATGAGAAAAATGTATATTCTCCTGTTTTGTGGGGGAGAGTTCCGTAAAGGTCTATCAGATCCATTTAGTTCAATGTTGAGTTTAGTTCCTGAATATGCTTGTTAATTTTCTGCCTTGATGATCTAATACTTCAGTGAACTATTGAAGTCTCCCACTATTATTGTGTGGGAGCCTATGTCATTTTGTAAGTCTCTTAGAACTTCCCTTATGCATCTTAATGCTCCTGTGTTGATTCATATATATTTATGATAGTTAGGTCTTCTTGTTGAATTGAACCCTGTACCATTTTTTTTAATGCCCTTCTTTGTCTTTTTGGTCTTACTGGTTTGAAATCTGTTTTGTCTGAAATTAGGCTTGCAACCTCTGCTTTTTTTCTGTTTTTCACTTGCTTGACAGATTTTCCTTCATCCCTTTATTTTTAGCTCATGAGTGTCATTACATGTGAGCTGGGTCTCTTGAAGACACCGTAGCATTGGGTCTTGGTTCTTTATTCAGCTTGCTATTCTGTCCCTTTTAAGTGGGGACATTTAGCCTGTTTACATCAAGGTTAGTATTGATATATTGAATTTGATCCTATCATTGTGTTGTTAGCTGATTATTATGTTGGCTTGTTTCTGTGGTTGTTTTACAGTGACTCTGGTCTTTGTGTTAAAGCGTGTTTTTGTATTAGCTGGTAGCAGTCTTTTCTTTCCATATTTAGTTGTCCTTTCAACGTCTTTTGTAAAGCAGGGCTGGTGATAATAAATTCTCCTAACATTTGTGTCTCTGAAAAGGATTTTATTTCTCTTTCACTTAGGAAGCTTAGCTGAACTGGACATGACATTCTTGAATGAAGATTTTTTTTTTAAGAATGTTGAATGTAGGCCCCCAATCTCTTCTGACTTGCAAGGTTTCAGCTGAGAGTTCTGCTATTAGCCTGATAAGATTCCCTTTGTAGGTGACCTGCTCTCTCTCTAGCTGCCTTTAACATTATTTGTTTGATTTCAACCTTGAAAAATCTGATGATTATGTGTCTTAATTATGATCTTCCTGTGTAGAATCTTAAAGGAGTTCTCTGTATTTCCTGATTTTGACTATTGGCTTCTCTAGCAAGGATGGGGAAGTTTTCACGAATGATATTCTAAAATATGTTTTCCAAGTTGTTTGCTTTCTCCTTCCCTTTTTCAGGATGCTAGTGATTCTCAGATTTGATCTCTAAATAATCCCATATTTCTTAGTTATTTTGCTATTTCTTTTTATTGCTTTTCTTTATTTTTGTGTGTCTTATTTCAGATAACCAGTCTTCAAGTTCTGAGATTCTTTCCTCACCTTGGTTTATTCTACTGTTAATACTTGTGATTGCATTGTCAAATTCTTATATTGTGTTATTAAGCTCTGTCAGACCTGTTAGGCTTCTTTTTTATACTGGCTAGTTCATCCTTCAACTCTGGTATCCCTTTATTTGACACTTTTTTTTTTTAGATTGGGCTTTACCATCCTTCTGAATCTCAGTTATCTTTATTCCTATCCATATTCTGAATTCTATTTCTGTCATCCCAGCCAGTTCAGCCTGGTGAAGAACTCTTTTTTTCTTTTTCTTTTTTTTGAGACGGAGTCTTGCTCTTTCACCCAGGCTGGACTACAGTGGCGCTATCTCAGCTCACTGCAAGCTCCACCTCCCAGGGTGAAGAACTCTTGTTGGAGACCTGGTGTTGGAGGGCATACAACACTCTGGCCATTTGAGTTACTGGAGTTCTTGTGTTGGTTCTTTCTCACTCTGCCTGGGTGTTCCTTTGACTGCAATGTAGATTGAATACAGTCAAGACTTCTTTTCTGGATGTTTTCACTGGACCAGGTCTTTTTGTAGGGTCTTTATTTGAAGCTGACTTATTGCCTCTTATTTCAGAGCTGGGGAATGTTAGCCAGGTATTTTTTTTATTATACTTTAAGTTTTAGGGTACATGTGCACAATGTGCAGGTTTGTTACATATGTATACATGTGCGATGTTTTGATGTTGAAGCTTTGGGGTGTGATCCAGCAGGTGGCATGTAAGCTTACTGGTCAGTTGGTAGACTCTTTCTTGGCTGTGTGTCTTCCTCACGTTTCCTCACAGTTGCATCCTGAATGTCACCTCAGATGGAAAGGGAGGGTGTTGCAACAGCAGAGGAGATGCAAGAACAATGGTTTCCCTTTCGGTGCCTGCACCTTTTGATTAGAAGCAATGATGAGTGATCAGGCAACAGATCACCAATATTTAGAGGAAAGAGTTCTTTTTGCCTGCTGTGGCTGTTGCAATCTATGTGCAGGCTGCTCCAGGAGCACACATACAACTGTCTGCCAAGAGGATAGGGATAGGGAATGGGTTGCTGCTGTGCTAAAAGCTGAAATTGACTGTAATTAACTACAGTTTAGTATCCAAGACTTCCCCTGGTAGTTGCAAACTTTCAATACACTCCAGAGATTCCAAGTTTACATCACACAGATTCTGCTGATGTAATTTTTATTTACATGAGAAGTTTCCTTCTACTCTTTCATCTTTCCAGAATCTCCTCTATCAGCTTTTAATATGTTCTTTACACTGCAGTCAGAATAAGCCTCTATGTGTCTATAGGATCTTGGCACTTTGTTCAAAATACTTCAGTGAACTTCTGTTGTTCACACAGTGAGCTCATTGCTCATTGCTTAAGCTGGTTTTCAAAGCCCTAAATGGTCTGATCCTGATTATTTCTTACTGATACATTGGATAAATACTTCTGACCATAAATTCTTTTGAAAATACAAACCTTAGGCAAATTAAACAGAGTTTAATTGAGTAAAGAACAATTAATCAGGCAAACTTCTAAACCATAATAAGTTCAGAGAGACCCAAGTGCTGCTGTTACTGGTGGAGGGTCTTAACTATGAGTCGTCCAGGTTCTTGACTTATTGAACAAGGAACTGGACAAAACACAGAAACGAAGCAACGGAAGAACAAAGACATGAATGCACAGATTTACTGAAGCAAAAGTACATGCCACAGAGTGGGAGCAGGCTTGAGCAAGAGGCTCAAGAGCCCCAGTTGCAATGTTCCTTGGGTTTTTATTAAGCTAAAAGAATTTGGTAACACCCCTAGGTACCTTTTAGAGGCTTCCAGTTGATTACACCTTATGCAAGTGAAGGATTCACCTACAGCCAACCAGAGGCTGAAATGGGGGCTTGGACCATGGCCAGTAAGAGGCTGAAGTTTTTCTTTAGTTTAATTCAAAGAAGCCAGCCATGGGTTGGCCTTAGGCTCCCTGTCTCCAGACTCTATTCTATCTCATTTCCCCCTGAGAGATGTGAGCCCCATACATTTTTATGGGAGGCAGAGAGAACAATGGTCTTTCTTCTGTAACTGCTTCATGCTGATATGTATGCAGTCCCTATCTATTGAGGATCACAAAATGCTCTCCCTTCTCTGTCTAGTGAAGACAGTGTGACCTCTCAATGACCAGGGCCATTATCTGAAACTGGCTGGTAGCTCTTCTGCATGATCACTTGAAGCTTAATGGTCTCTAGGTGAGAAGAAATAAATCTGGTTAAAAGATTTACAAATATGGTCTATAAATCACTGCAACTATAATTATTAATAATGGGCCAACTAAGGGAAGGAGCCCCATAACTCAGACAGCTGTCAACATATTTTAGAGACCTGGTCAGCTAATTTTTGGGTGGCATCTCTTACTAATACTGATTGGTTGACATAAAAACAGCATTCTTCCTCTAGGAAAAGACATATGCCACCTTTTTCAGCAGTTAGAAGATCCAGTTCCCTTCTATTTTGTAAAGCAACCACTTAGCCTTTCTCGTTGTATGTAGCAGAACAGAAAAGCATAGTTGTGGGTGTTCTCACTAAAATATTAGGCCTAGAACCCAGGCCAACCACCTACTTCTCAAAGAAATTGGACAAAGTAGCCTTAGGGTGGCCAAGCTGCCTGTGGGCAGTAGTAGCCACTGCTATTTTTGTAGAAGAAACCACTAAAATCACCCTGGGTCAACCACTGGATGTGTTAACCCCACATCAAGTAAGGTCAGTCCTAGAAATAAAAGGACACATCTGGATGAGAGGGGAAGGGTTAACCAAATACCAGCCCACGCTCCTAGACAATCCAGATATGAGAAGGGCTAAGTGAGTTTCAAGATACCAACTGGTGGAACCTGGCTGAGAGCCTGTTTTAACTTGGTGAAGGCTCCCTTCATTTCTGGGGTCCACTCCATTGACTTATTTTCTGCCTCCCTTGTTGCTTCATAAAGTGGTTTTGGTATGAGCCCCAAATTTGGAACTTATAGTTTTTATATATCAAAGGAAAAGTTCTAAAACCAACTCAAACTATTGATTCAATTGACTGACGCTGGAAACAAACACTACTCAAACATTTCCACTCTCATCCACCTCTCCAAAAAACAAAATATATAATGTACTTTCTATGTTTATATCATATAAAACTAAGTCTTTTATTTTTTTAGTTCTCTAGATCACCAGAGGCAAGAAAAACCAACCAAATTCCAAAGAGCTGGTAGGCTCCATCAATTTCTGCACACCAAACAAAGATAGCCTAGGAATTCAAGATACAGGGAAAAAATGTTGACTTGCTAGAAATGCACAGGAAATGAAATAACCATTCAGAGAACCAAATGAAAGCCTTCCATCAGAAACTAAAAGAAAATCAATGATTTTATATATATATATATATATGCATACACGAGCAAAACCCCAAACAGAACAAACAGCAAACAAATGAAAATGAGAAGCAAAAACAAATAAACAGAAAACCAACCCTCAACCTTTTTCTTACTCTGTCTACTCTGGAGGCTACAGTGTTACTCAGAGCCCCCCACAAAACATATAGTGAATACTTTATTCCTGTTATACAATTCAATATTATTAAGTCCACTGATATTAGCATACATCCTGTGCAATCAAGAAATTTACTCTAGGCACATAACCAGTAAGTACTCTAGTGCCAGCACTATCCATGCAAAACAGCAGACATAATGTGAAGCAATGTAAGCATGTACATTAAGGCTGGCTTCATGCTTAACTATATTAAAAAAGAATTGTCAAACTGCCAATGCATTTCTTTACAATATTTCTTATTTTAATTTACTTAAGACTCAGAGCTTTAACTATGAAAATGTTAGTTAGACATACTTCTCCAATTCTCTATCAGGTTTTAGGCGAGCAGATCACAAGGTCAGCAGATCGAGACCATCCTGGCTAACACGGTGAAACACCGTCTCTACTAAAAAAAATACAAAAAAATTAGCTGGGCATGGTGGCGGGTGCCTGTAGTCCCAGCTACTTGGGAGGCTGAGGCAGGAGAATGGCATGAACCCGGGAGGTGGAGTTTGCAGTGAGCCGAGATCGTGCCACTGCACTCCAGTCTGGGTGACAGAGCAAGACTCCATCTCAAAAAAAAAAAAAGAATATTTTATTATCTAAAATGTTTCAACTTTTTAGTTTCTGTGTATGTGCATGAAGATAAACACACAGAAAAACAGAAAAAAAAACTACGTATGACATACAGATCATCCACAACATGCCTGAGCTTTCCATTAAGTCCCAGATTTCCTCTACTCCTCCTTCTCCTCCTTCTTCCTTCTTTCTTCTTCTTCTTCCCAGTCATTTTACTCCAGGACAAAAAAATCTACCATGGAAGATCCTTTCTCATACAAAATTATTAACTTTATATCCTTCCTTATAAAAAATACATCTTCATATAATAACTTTCTTCACATCTCTCTCCCTTACTTACAAGCTCCTTATTACTTTGTTTTCAAAACCTTTTTAGAGTCCATAATTTTAATTAACCTTTTGATAACTTCTGAGTTACACAAAATTATTATTTTTTACTAATAACATAAATTTGGGCACATTTTATATACAGAATTATGTGTTAACTATAATTCTTATCCTTAGTAACATTAAATTTTAGTGAAACCTAAAAAGAAATCCTGAACTATCAGATATGATCATTTTTATAGATGAGAACAATTCCACAATTTTTAGAAACATATTTCCTCATATCACAATCCTTTTGAAATTGGAAATAACCCAGATATCCAATAAGCATAAAAATAATTTTAGAATTTTAATTTACACAAAAGGTCACCTAAAACATTTATCCTATTTACACGTACTCAATTTTTTTCATTTTTAAGAGTTTATCTAGATTACTTCTGAAAACCAAGATACTAGACACCATCATTTAAGGTTAGTTATTTTCTTGTTAACCATTTTTTTAAAGTAGCCAATGAACATCGTATGCTCACCTAAATAAAAGCCTCAAAGTTAAATACGTAGGTATTTTTGCTGATAACTCAAAAAGTTTAGCTAACAACATTAAACTATTCTCATTTGTCAAAGAAGGCACACAAATCAAGATGATTTTGTTTTGGCTGAGTTAATAGGCTTATTATCTTCTATGCCAAACACTGACAACTCAAAATATCTAGCAAAGACAAATATAAAACCCAGAAAAAATGTATGTTTACAATTCTGAAGACATTTCTATTTTTATTTTACTGATAATTTTAAAACCAGCTTGTTCAGTAAAGATATACTTTACTGAAGATATACTTAAGATATACTTAAGTCATATGAACTTGAAAATTGCTTGCACTTATTTACTTAGTTTATGAGCGCTCTTCTGCTTAAAAGCCAATTTGGTAGCCACAACAATAAGTGTACATACAAATAAACACATCTAGACATGTATACACACACAAAAATGAAGATCCAGTAGCTTTTGCCTTGGAACTTTAGCCATAAGATAACAACACAACCTCACCAGTTTTACATGGTTACACTTTGTTTGTCCCAATAGGTAATCCCACAGAGACTGTGAATCAAAATTTTAGGTAAAGCAGCTTCTATGAAAGTTTGATTTTTAAAGGCCAAACCTCCCTAGACTCCAAAGAACACTGAGGACCAACAGCACCAAAAGAGAGCATCACAGTTGCATAGGGTGTAACTCTATGCACAGCCCGACCCTGCTTAGAACAGCAGCACAAAAGTCTGGATATGTGCAACTTCATTCCACTTTGCCATTCAACAGCAAACTCCAGATTCCAAACAATATTGAAGCCAAACAGTACTACAAAAGAGTATCAAGCATTTCCTCCTCAGATTATCAGGGTCAAACTGATTCCAATGGTTGAGGATGCAGCCAAGTGCAGAATCAGGTAAAATAGATGCAGTGTTTCCCATAATGGTAAGGAATAAAAAAGATTCTAAGAAAAACAGCCTAAGGAGGGCTTATTTATTGACCCAAAGTTTCTGCCTGGGGTGTCCCTCTGGGGAAGTCTTTGGTTTCACATTGGACCACCAGGTGTACCCTTTTAGGGTCCCATCTTAGATTTTCAGATGTCTCTGACCTTAGGTGGGCAACAGCACCACTTTGTATGTTTTCCCTTCAGAGGCAATGGCCAACTATGATCTTTCCTTTGGTTCCTGGATGTAATCTCTGGCCTTTAACATCCCACCAATTTAGATGGGCCACATCTTCTGGCATTTTTTTGCAGGACTAAGGAGGTTCCCAAACATCACAGAGTTAACAGTACCAAGGTTTGTGGGGTGTCTCCATGAAGGAAGATTCCCAAGGTTATATCAACAATTGGGGTTGAGAATTTATTTGGGGTCCATGGCAAGCAAATTGATGCTGAAGCAATGTCCATCACGCTTGGGGTCCCATCAATGGAGGTTCAAGATGTAGAACATATTCTAATGCTTGCAGGCCCCAAAGGCCCTCAGCCAGTTGAATAGATCAAGTAGAAGGGAGGTCTAAGAAACATTATCTTTTGCTGTTATGGGCTAACTCTATAAACAATTTAGCATAAGAAAAGAGAATTTAAGTTGCCTGAAACATGTGTGAGTTCACCCTGGATGAGCTGCTACCCCCATTGCCTCACCCAGGAAGCACAAGGGGTTGGAGATTTCCCTTTCCTAGCCAAGGGAAGCCATGACAGACGGTACCTGGAAAATCGGGACACTCCTATCCTAATACTGCACTTTTCCAACAGTCTTAGCAAACGGCACACCAGGAGATTATATCCCATGCCTGGCTCAGTGGGTCTCATGCACACGGAGCCTTGCTCACTGCTAGGACTGCTAGTGCAGCAGTCTGAGATTGAACTGCGAGGCAGCAGCAAGTCTAGGGGAGGGGCATCTGCCATTGCTGAGGCTTGAGTAGGTAAACAAAGTGGCTGGGAAACTCAAACTGGGTGGAGCCTACTGCAGCTCAATGAGGCCTGCCTGCCTCTGTAGACTCCACTTCTAGGGGCAGGGCATAGCTGAACAAAAGGCAGCAGAAACTTCTGCAGACTTAAATGTCCCTGTCTGACAGCTTTGAAGAGAGCAGTGGTTCTCCCAGCATGGAGTTTGAGCTCTGAGAATGGACAGACTGCCTCCTCAAGTGGGTCCCTGACCCCCAAGTAGCCTAACTGGGAGGCACCTCCCAGTAGGGGCCAACTGACACCTCACACGGCTGGGACGAAGCTTCTAGAGGAACAGTCAGGCAGCAACATTTGCTGTTCTGCAATATTTGCTGTTCTGCAGCCTCCGCTGGTGATACCCAGGCAAGAATTTTCTGCAGCCTCCGCTGGTGATACTAGGCAAGAATTTTCAACCCAGAATTTCATATCCAGCCAAACTAAGCTTCATAAGTGAAGGAGAAATAAAATCCTTTACAGAGAAGCAATGCTGAGAGATTTTGTCACCAGCAAGCCTCCCTTACAAGAGCTCCTGAAGGAAGCACTAAACATGGAAAGGAACAACCGGTACCAGCCACTGCAAAAACATGCCAAATTGTAAAGACCATTGATGCTCGGAAGAAGCTGCATCAACTAACGGGCAAAATAACCAGCTTACATCATAATGACAGGATCAAATTCACACATAACAATATTAACCTTAACTGTAAATGGGCTAAATGCCCTAATTAAAAGACACAGACTGGCAAACTGGATAGAGAGTCAAGACCCATCAGTGTGCTGTATTCAGGAGACCCATCTCATGTGCAGAGACATACATAGGCTCAAAATAAAGGGATGGAGGAAGATCTACAAAGCAAATGGAAAACAAAAAAAAGCAGGGGTTCCAATCCTAGTCTCTGATAAAACAGACTTTAAACCAACAAAGATCAAAAGAGACAACAAAGGCCATTACATAATGGTAAAGGGATGAATTCAACAAGAAGAGCTAACTATCCTAAATATATATGCACCCAATACACGAGCACCCAGATTCATAAAGCAAGTCCTTAGAGACCTACAAAGAGACTTAGACTCCCACACAATAATAATGGGAGACTTTAACACCCCACTATCAACATTAGACAGATCAATGAGACAGAAGGTTAACAAGGATACTGAGGAATTGAACTCAGCTGTGCACCAAGTGGACCTAATAGACATCTATGGAACTCTCCACCCCAAATCAACAGAATATACATTCTTCTCAGCACCACATTGAACTTATTTCAAAATTGACCACATAGTTGGAAGTAAAGCACTCCTCAACAAATGTAAAAGAACAGAAATCACAACAAACTGTCTCTCAGACCACAGTGCAATCAAATTAGAACTCAGGATTAAGAAATTCACTCAAAACTGCACAACTACATGGAAACTGAACAACTTGCTCCTGAACGATCACTGGGTAAATAACAAACTTAAGGCAGAAATAAGTAAGTTCTTTGAAACCAATGAAAACAAACACACAAAGTACCAGAATCTCTGGGACACAGCTAAAGCAGGGTTTAGAGGGAAACTTATAACACTAAAGGCCCACAACAGAAAGCAGGAAAGATCTAAAATCGAAACCCTAACATCACAATTAAAAGAACTAGAGAAGCAAGAGCAAACAAATTCAAAAGCTAGCAGAAGACAAGAAATAACTACAATCAAAGCAGAACTGAAGGAGATAGAGACATGAAAAACCCTCCAAAAAATCAATGAATCCAGGAGCTGGATTTTTTGAAAAGATCAACAAAATAGATAGACCACTATCCAGATTAATAAAGAAGAAAAGAAAGAAGAATCTAATAGATGCAATAAAAAAATAGTATTGGAAGTTCTGACCAGGGCAATCAGGCAAGAGAAATAAATAAAGGGTATTCAAGTAGGAAGAGAGAAACTCCAATTGTCTCTGTTTGCAGATGACATGATTACATATTTAGAAAACCCCATCGTCTCAGCCCAAAATCTCCTTCAACTGATAAGCAACTTCAGCAGTCTCAGGATACAAAATCAATGTGCAAAAATCACAAGCATTCCTATACACCAATAATAGACAAACAGAGAGCCAAATCATGAGTGAACTCCCATTCACAATTGCTACAAAGAGAATAAAATACCTAGGAATACAACTTACAAAGGATATGAAGGACCTCTTCAAGGAGAACTGCAAATCACTGCTCTAGGAAATAAGACATGACACAAACAAATGGAAAAACATTCCATGCTCACGGATAGGAAGAATCAATATCATGAAAATGGCCATACTGCCCAAAGTAATTTATAAATTCGGCATTATCCCCAATAAGCTACCACTGACATTCTTCACAGAATTAGAAAAATCTAATTTAAATTTCATACAAAACCTGAAAAGAGCCTGCATAGCCAAAACAATCCTAAGCAAAAATAACAAAGCTGGAGGCATCACGCTACCTGACTTCAAACTATACCACAGGGCAACAGTAAGCAAAACACCATGGTACTGGTATCAAAACAGATATATAGACCAATGGAACAGATCAGAGGCCTCAGAAATAACACTACACATTTACAACCATCTGATCTTTTACAACCTGACAAAAACAAGCAATGGGGAAAGGATTCCCTGTTTAATAAATTATGTTCAGAAAACTGGCTAGCCATATGCAGAAAACTGAAACTGGACCCCTTCTGTACACCTTATACAAAAACTAACTCAAGATGGATTAAAGACTTAAATGTAAGACCTAAAACCATGACAACTCTAGAAGAAAACCTAGGCAGTACCATTCAGGACATAGGCATGGGCAAAGACTTCATGAATAAAACACCAAAAGCAATGGCAACAAAAGCCATAATTGACAAATAGGATCTAATTAAACTAAAGAGCTTCTGCATGGCAAAAGAAACTATCATCAGTGTGAACAGGTAACCTACAGAATGAGAGAAAATTTTTGCTATCTATCCATCTGACAAAGGGCTAATATCCAGAATCTACAAAGAACTCTAACAAATTTACAAGAAAAAAAATAACCCCATCAAAAGATGGACGAAGGATATGAACAAACACTTCCCAAAAGAAGACATTTATGCAGCCAACAAACATATGAAAAAAAGCTCATCATCACTTGTCATTAGAGAAATGCAAATCAAAACCACAGTGAGATACCATCTCATGCCAGTTAGAATGGCAATCATTAAAAAATCAGGAGACAACAGATGCTGGAGAGGTTGTGGAGAAATAGGAATGCTTTTACACTGTTGATGGGACTGTAAATTAGTTCAAGCATTGTGGAAGACAGTGTGGTGATTCCTCAAGGATCTAGAACCAGAAATACCATTTGACCCAGCAATGCCATTACTAGGTATATACCCCAAAGGATTATAAATCATTCTACTCTAAAGACACATGCACACATATGTTTACTGAAGCACTGTTCACAATAGCAAAGACTTGGAACCGACCCAAATGCCCATCACTGATAGACTGGATAAAGAAAATGTGACACACATACACCATGGAATACCATGCAGCCATAAAAAAGGATGAATTCATGTCCTTGGAAGCTGGAAACCATCTTTCTCAGCAAACTAACACAAGAACAGAAAACCAAACACCACATGTTCTCACTCATAAGTGGGAGCTGAACAATGAGAACACATGGACATAGGGAGGGGAATATCACACACTGGGGCTTGTCAGAGGGTGGGCAGCTAGGGGAGTGACAGTATTAGGAGGAATAACTAATGTAGATGACGGGTTGATGGGTGCAGCAAAGAACCATGGCACACGTATACCTATGTAACAAACCTGCATGTTCTGCACATGTATCCCAGAACTTAAAGTATAATAAAAATAAATTTTAAAAAATTATTTAAGGCCGGGCACGGTGGCTCATGCCTGTAATCCCAGCACTTTGGGAGGCCGAGGTGGGCGGATCACGAGGTCAGGAGATTGAGACCATCCTGGCTAACACGGTGAAACCCCGTCTCTACTAAAAATACAAAAAATTAGCCAGGCATGGCAGTGTGCGCCTGTAGTCCCAGCTACTTGGGAGGCTGAGGCAGGAGAATGGCGTGAACCCCAGGGGGCGGAGCCTGCAGTGAGCCGAGATCACGCCACTGCACTCCAACCTGGGCGACAGCGAGACTCTGTCTCAAAAAAAAAAAAAAAAAAAAGAAAGACTTAAAAATCTAAAATTCATATGGAGCCCCCCAAAAATGCCCAAGTAGCCAAAGCAATTCTAAGCAAAAAGAACAAAGCTGGAGGGATCCCATTTCCGGGCTTCAAATTATATTAAAAGGCTCTAGGAACCAAAAACACATGGTATTGGTATAAAAATAGACACATAAGTCAATGGAACAGAATAGAGAACACAGAAAAAGAGCTACATATTTACAGCCAATTGGTCTTTGACAAATTTGATAAGAACATACGCTGGGGAAAGGACACATTATTCGATCAATGGTACTTGGAAAATTAGATAGTCATACACAGAAAAATGAAACTGGACCCCTATCTCTCAACAGTAACACAAATTAACTCAAAATGGATTAAAGACCTAACCATAAAAGGCGAAACAATAAAAATCCTAGAATAATACCTAGAAAAAAACTCTACTAGACATTGGCCTAAGCAAAGAATTTTTGAGCAAGTCCTGAAAAGCAAATACAGCAAAAACAAAAACAGACAAATGGGACTTTATGAAACTAAAGCTCTTCTGCCCAGCAAAAGAAATAATCAACAGAATAAAGACACAATCTGCAGGATGGGTCAAAATATTTGCAAACTATCCATGTGACAAGGGCCTAATATCCAGAACACATAAGGAACTCAAACAACTGAAAAACAACTAAAACAATGAATGATATCATTAATAAGTGGCCAAAGGATATGAATAGATATTTTTCGAAAGAAGACACACAGGTATATGAAATAATACTCAGCATCAATAATCATCAGAGAAATGCAAATTAAAATCACAATGCTATATCATCTTGACCCTGTCAGAATAGCTATTACTACGCACTTTGGGAGGCTGAGGCAGGTGGATCACCTGATGTCAGGAGCTTGAGACTAGCCTGCCCAACATGGCAAAACCCCATCTCTACTAAAAAATACAAAAATTAGCCAAGCATGGTAGTGCATGCCTGTAGTCCCAGCTGCTCGGGAGGCTGAGGCAGGAGAATTGCTTGACCTGAGAGGCAGAAGTTACAGTGAGACAAGATTGCCCCACTGCACTCCAGCCTGGGAGACAAAGCGACACTCATATGTTTATTGCTGTTCTATTCACAATAACCAAGGTATGGAATAAACCTAAGTGTCTATCAACAGATGATTTGAGAAATAAAATGTGGCATATATACACAATGGAACACTATTCAGCCATAAAAAATAATGAAATCACATTTTCTGTAGCAACATGGATGACACTGAAGGCTTTAGTGAAACGAGTCAGACACAGAAAGACAAATACCACATATTCTCACTTATAAGTGGGGGCTATTAATAAATAATGTATACCAATGGACATCAGGTATGGAATGATACACAATGGAGACTCAGAAGGGTGAGGGGGTTGGAGGGAGTGGATGATGATAAATCACTTAATGATTATGATATACTTTATAAGGGTGATACCTTAAAACTCCTGACTTCACCACTATGAAATCTATGCATGTAACAAAATTGTACTTGTACTGAATAAATTTATACAAATAAAAAGAGATGCCTGATAATAAGACACTAATTGACCATAAAAATATATACTAGCCCATTAACATGAGCTGATGGGTTTGTCAGCTGGTCAGAATCTTTGCATAAATCAAGTTGAAAGGTTAGTAAATGAAGTCTGGGAAACATGTGTTAATATAACTTTCAGAATGAGCACAAAGTATGATATAGTCGTGAATTATTTACATCATTATACAAAGTTGCCTATGGGAGAGGAAGCTTTCTATGGTCGAATCACAAGGTGCCCGAACCTGTGAATGTCAGTCACTCTTTGAGCGATTCTGGTGCTTGTTTAATGGGCTCATGTACAAAACAGCCATGGTGATGGGCTAGAGGTTATGCATGAGGTCAATAAAATGGATTTTCTCTTCCCACAGCTTCTCTGCCTGCTGAAACAACTCATTACTCAAATATCAATGATAGTGATTATACATTAAGTCCCAGATTGGCATGCATTCTCCACTGATTGATTATATTGGACCTCTTCCACCACAGAGAGAGAAGAGCATTTTTTTTCCACTGGATTAGACAATTATCCTATATATGAATATGCCTTCCTTGGCTGCAGCACTTCTGCCAGCATCATCAAGCACAGACATATGACAACATTTGTGTTGTCATTATGCTATTCTGTGCAAAATGGTTTCTGATCAAGGAACTAATTTTACCACAAAAAAAAGTACAGTGAAGACCTCCTACTTAGGGAATTGACCAATATTACTATATATATATATTTCTTCACATAGAAGCAGCTGCTCATCTAGATAATTGGAATATCCTACTAAAAGCATGTTGCTAGTTGAAAAGCACCATCTGCAAGGCTGCAAAAACCCCATAAAATGCAGTCCTTTATTTGGATCAATGACTTACAAGTGGTGCTTTTTAGTTTCATGACCAAAATGCATAATTTCAAGACTAGAGAGATAAAAGTGGGAGTGGTTTCTTTTACTATCATATTCAACAATCTATTTATTATATACTCTTGTTTCTTACTCCCACGAGTCTGAGGTCTGTCAGTCTAAAAGGCTTCCCAAGAAAGGAGTGACTTCACATAAGTAGGCAACATCTGTCCTGGTGACATGGAAGTTGAGACTGCCACCTGGCCAAGTTAGGCTCCCAGTGCCACTGAATCAACTGGTCAGTAAAAATGGATTGATTCCCGCTATCAAGTGGAAATAAACACCATCCAAGTAGAGAGAATTATGCCTAAAATCTAAGGAGTTCTCTGAGAAACATGTAATTACTTCAAGTTCAGTAGTAGATATTAATTAAAGACCACAGGGATGCAATGAAAGCAGGGTCACTAAAGACTCAGATGCTTTAGGAATTCAGATTTGAGTCTTCTTACTAGACAAAAAAAATAATCCCAACATAGAGAGGAATGGCTGAGGGAAAAGGGAATCTGGAGCAGGGAGTATTAAGTGTAACTATTATTTATAGCTTTATAACTAGTTACTGAAAAGAGGACTGTAGCAGCTATGCCTGTTCTCCCTCTTGTTGAGGAGGAATTACAAGCATCCTCCACATAACCTTTTCTTGGGGGACTAAGTAAAAATAAAAATGTGTAGCTGAAACACTGGCAATCAGAGCTGAACAGAAATTTTGCTATTCTAAGAAACATGCTCCTTATAATATAGACGGATGTCCCCTAGTAGAGTACAAATGTGTCTTTTCTGTAATAAACTGCCTCCACATCATCATACTGCAGTCCACTGACACTAAGCCTCTGAAGAAGACAGCACTATATATCTGAGGAAGAGCAGTTTAAATGATGCTAATCATAAGGAAAAATCAGGATGAATCATTGTCTCATTGTCTTAAGGAGAAATTAGTATCCTTTGCTCTTATCCTGAATGTGGACATACTTTCCCTAAGTTCCATTTCTGTTAGTAGCTACAACCAAGCTGACAAAAGAGAAGGCAAACTTATTTTCTTTATCTGCCTTTCCCAGGATCTATCTGCCTCTAAACTAATTATGAGACTCAAGATGTTTATCTTCATGAACTTTCCTAAAACTAGCCAGTAGCAAACTTCCCTTCTTGACACAAAAGAGGAGCCAATAAAATAGGAAAATAAGATTTTTTAAAATTACGGAATAGAACCTGGGACTGCCACTGCCCAATTGGAAGAGAAGTATTAGACTAATCGCCCAAATATGACTTGATCCAGATTTTTAACATGTCCTTGCTCCCTCCAATTTCTCAGAAACACCACCTTGGTAACCAGTGCTGCTGTGAGATGAGAAAAGAGCAGGACAGAACTGAAGTAACGACCAGCTCTCTCACAGTGAGTGATTCACATCAGCTTCAGTCAAGCCAAGGCAAGTCACTGCAGCAATAAACCAGTAGCATGAAAATCAAAGTATCATTGAAACTCCTAAGTGAAGGAAATCTCCTCTCAAAGATAACCTTACAAAATTCAATTTGGTACTTTCTACAGTTTTATTGAGGTATAATTGACAAAACCTGTGTATATTTAAGGTGTACAACTTGACATTCTGGTATACATATATACTATGGAATAATTATCACAAGCTAACTAACATGTAAATCACCTCAGTCAATCCCCTCACATAGTTATCTTTTTCTTTTGGGTGAATAAAAACACATAAGAACTACCCTCTCAGCAAATTTCAAGTGTACAATACAGTATTGCTAAGTATAGTTACATTGTTCTAAATCTTACTCATCTGGCATCACTGAAAATATGTGCCCTTTGACCAACATCAACCCATTTGCTCCTCTTTCCAACCCCTGGCAAACACCATTCTACCCTCTGCCTCTGAGACAGCAAGATAGAGCTGAAGTAGCAACCAGCTCACTCACAGTGGGTGATTCACATCAGCAGCATCAAGACAAGACAAGGTAAGTTATTGCAGCAATAAACAGCAGCATGAACACCAAAGTATCAGTCAAACTCCTAAGTGAAGGAAATCCCCTCTCAAAGATCACCTTACAAAATTCAGTTTGATATGTCTAGCTTGAATATTTGAAATTACACATATAATGTGATTATGCAGTATTTGTCTTTCTCTGACTGGCTTATTTCACTTAGCATAATGTCCTCCAGTTTCATCCATGTTTCCACAAATGGCAGGATTTTTTTCTTTTTTAAGGCTGAATAATACTTCATTGTATATATACACCACATTTGCTTTCTCCATTCATTCATTGATGGACATTTAGATTTTTTTCCATATCTTGGCCACTGTGAATACTGCTGCAGTGAACATGGGGGTGCAAATATCTCTTCAACATACCAATATTATTGCCTTTGGATAGATATGTAATCAGAAGTGCAATTCCTGGATCATAAGGCAATTGTATTGTTAATTTCTTGAGGAACCTCCATACTGTTCCATAATGGTTGTAGCAAGGTGCATTCCCACCAACAGCATACAAGCATTTTCTCTACCCTACATCCTCTCCAACATTTGTTACTTCTTTTTTATGATAGCCATTAGAACATGTGTAAGATAATATGTTATTGTGGCTTTGATTTGCATTTCCCTGATGATTAGTGGTGCTGAGAACTTTTTCATATGCTTCTTAGCCAATTGCATATCTTCTTTCGAAAAATATATATTCAGGCTCTTTACTCATTTTTTAATTGAGTTTTTTTGGCATTCTGCTCTTGAGTTGAATGAGTTCCTTATATATTTTGAATACGAATCCCTTATTAGAAATATGACTTGCAAATATTTTCTTCCATTCCATACATTGACTTTTCACTTGATTATTTCCTTTGCTGTGCAGAAGCTTCTTAATTTCATGTAGCCTTACTTATCTTTGCTTTCGTGGCCTTTGTGTTTGGTGTCATATCTAAAAAATCATTGCCCAGACCAATGTCAAAAGGCTTTTTGCCTATGTTATCTTCTAGGAGTATTATGGTTTCAGTTCTTACATTTAAGTCTTTAATCCATTTTTAGTTCATCTTTGTACATGATGAGAGATAAACGTCCAATTTACTTTTGCTACATGCAGGAATAGTTTTTCCAACATCATTTTTTGAAGAGTCTCTCCATTTTCCATTGTTTTTATTGGCATCATTATCAAACATCAGTTGACAGTAAATGTGTAAATTTACTTCTGGGGTCTCTATTCTGTTCCACTGGTCTATATGTTCTGTTTTTATGGTTGTACCATACTGTTTTAATTATTATACCTTTGTAATGTATTTTGAAATCAGGGAGTGTGATGTCAGCTTTTATCTTGCTAAATATTGCTTTGGCTACTCAGATCTTCTTTAATTTTTTCACATCAATGCTTTATACTTTTTAATGTATAAGTATTTTACCTCCTGAGTTACATTTATTCCTAAGTATCTTATTCCTTTTGATGCTATTTCAAATGGGCTTTTATTTCATAATTTATGTGTCAATTTTTGTCAGTGTATAGAAGCACAAGTGTGTTTTGTATGTCAAATCTGAATCCAGCAGCTTTACTAAATTTATTAATTCTAAATGTTTTTTACTAGTCATTAGAGTTTTTACATATATGATTATGTCAGCTACAAACAGATAATTTTACTTCATTCTTTCCAATTTAGGTGTCTTTCATTTCTTTTTCTTGCCTAATAGCTCTGGCTGGGACCTTTATTATTATGTTGAAAAAAAGTCTGCCGTGTGGATATACTGTGTAATGCTAAGGTTCAGAATATGAATTATCCTGTTACCCAGGTAGTGAGCAAAGTATTCAATAATTTTTCAACCCTTGCCTTCCTCCCTCCCTCTCCACTTCAGTAATCCTCAGTGTCTTTTGTTGCCATCCTTATGTCCATGAGTGCCCAATGTTTAGCTCCCCCTTATAAGTGAGAACATGTCATATTTGGTTTCCTGTTCCTACATTAATTCGCTTAGAACACTGGCCTCCAGCTGCATCTATGTTGTCGCAAAGGATGTGATTTCATTCTTTTTTATGACTGTGTAGTATTTCATGGTGTATATGTACCACATAACCTTTATCTAGTCTACCACTGATGGGCACCTAGGTTGATTCCATGTCTTTGCTATTGTGAATAATGCTGAGATAAATGTATGCATGCATGTGTCTTTATTATGGAATGATTTATATTCCTTTGGGTATATACCCAGTAATGAGATTGCTGGGTTGAATCGTAGCTCCATTTGAAGTTCTTTGACAAATCTCCAAACTGCTTTCCACAGTGGCTGAATTAATTTACATTCCCATCAGTAGTGTATAATCGCTCCCTTTTCTCTGCAACCTCATCAGCATCTGTTATTTTTTTACTTTTTTTTCTAACACTGCTTCAACATGATGTAGCTTACTTTAGCCTTCTGAACTTGTGTGTCTGTAACTTCCCTCTTTCTGAGAGAAACTGGCTTCCAGCACCTGCTATCCATTTACTTATTGGTTTTGGGTTTTTGTGTTTGAGATGGAGTCTTGCTCTGTCACCCAGGCTGGAGTGCAGTGGTGTGATCTTGGCTCACTGCAACCTCCGCCTCCCAGTTCTAGTGATTCTCCTGCCTCAGTCTCTTGAGTAGCTGGGACTACAGGTGCCCACCACCATGCCCAGTTAATTATTGTATTTTTAGTAGAGAGGGGTTTCACTATGTTGGCCAGGCTGGTCTCGAACTCCTCACCTCAAGTGACACACCCAGCTTGGCCTCCCAAAGTGTTGGGATTACAGGCATGAGCCACCACATCCGGCCCATTTTTTAACTTTTTAATAATCACCATTCTGACTGGTGGGAGATGGTATCTCATTGTGGTTTTGATTTTCATTTCTCTAATGATTAGTGATGTTGAACATTTTTTCATATGTTTGTTGGCTGTGTGTATATCTTCTTTTGATAAGTACCTGTCCGTCTACTTTGCCCATTTTTTAATGGGGTTGTTTGGTTTTTGCTTATTGATTTGTTTAAGTTCCTTATAGATTCTGGATATTAGACCTTTATTGGATACATGGCTTGCAAACATTTTCTCCCATTCTGTAGTTTTCTGTTTACTCTGTTGATAGTTTCTTTTGCTGTGCAGCAGTTATTTAGTTGAATTAGGTCTCACTTGTGTGTTTTTGTTTGTGTTGCACTTGCTTTTGGAGACTTTGTCAAAATAGTCTGATCTTCAACAATGTTGACAAAAACAAACAATGGGAAAAGGATTCCCTATTCATTAAATGGTGCTGGGATAACCAGATAGTCATATGAAGAAGATTGAAAATTGACCCTTCTCTTTCACCACATATGAAAATCAACTCAAGGTGGATTAAAGACTTAAATATAAGACCTAAAACTGTAAAAACCCTAGAAGAAAACTTATGAAGTACCATTTGGCAAAGATTTCATGACAAATTCTTCAAAAGCAGTTGGAACAAAAATAAAAATAGGCAAGCAATGTTTTTCTTCAATAAGCCATTTTTCTAACTGAAATGTAAAAAATGTGTTTGTAGTGAGTGAGTGGAGAGCTTTAAGGAGCATGTGCTCTTCTTAAACTACTGTGTTATAGGACATTGCCATGGTAATGAGTGGCCAAAGGGAGTTCAGATGAAGGGTTTTGGAATGAGGGTCAAACAATCTTGAAACTGGGGTGTTGGATTGCTTTTCCTTTGGTCACTAAAGCCTCGTATGATTATATGAGAACCTATACTGAATAGAAACATAATAATTGCTGACTCCTATGTATTGAATGCCTGCTAATGGTCTCGTATTACTAAATATTTTATACACATTGGCTCTGATTCTGACAATTACCCTTCAAGATAGATATCACTGTCCCAGATGTATAGGCTAAAGCCAGACATTATCTGGAAAGAATTAGTGGAAGGGATAGGAAAGTTGGTTGCTTTTGTTAAATCAAGAAGCATAAAAGTAGTGTGTACTGTTTTGGTTGGATAGCCTCAGTAACAAAGAAAGGTGGATTTTTACCTAATAAGAAAATAACATGTCTTCTGAGGAAATATCAGGGAGCTTCAAAATGCTGACACTGCCCCCTGGCTCTTTGGTCTAGGATGGGAGAGGAAAAGCAGTAACAATTAGTGATACATACAAGGTAGGTGGTTTCCATGGGGCAGAGTCAAGTTTTCTTTAAGGGAATGTGTTAGTAAAGGTTCTCTGAAGAAAAAAAACCAATAAGATATGTATATGGAGAGACAGACTTGTTTGAAAAGACTGCCTCACATGATTGCGGAGTCTGGCAAATCTGAAAACTGCAGGGCAGGCCAGCTATTTGGAAACCCAGGGAAGAGTTGCTGATGTAGCCTTGAGTCCAAAGGGGATCTGGACACAGAATTTCTTCTTCCTCAGAAGACTTCAGTTTTTTTCTTTCTGAAGGCCCTCAACTCATTGCATGAGGCTTACTCAGATTATTGGAGGTAATCTGCTTTAGTCAAAGTCTACGAATTTAAATGTTAATCACATCTAATAAATGTCTTCACAACAACATCTAAACTGCTATTTGATCAACAACTGGATACCATAGCCTAGCCTAATTGGAAAATAAAATTAACTATCACAGGAAGGAAGAAAGAAGATAATTATATAAATAAGGCAGAAATATTGGGTAGAGTAAACTGAAATAGGATGAATGTCCTGGGTCAACAGATAGAACGGGTAGAAAAAAATAAATGAAAGACTAAAAGCATAAAAGGATCCACGAAATGAGAGACTACAGGAATTTGCATTTTGGAGTGCCCGATGATGAGAAAGATAAGAAGCATGGTAAAATAGACGTTTCTTGAAGGGAGGGCCAAAACTAAGCTAGTGAAGTCCTGTACTATTGGAGGCCTGAGCAGATTAGTAGACTGAGTCTTTCTCATTATTGAAATGGAATGTTGTAGGGCACCATTCTAATTTCTTGGAGCAGTTCTTTTAGAAGCAGAAAGGGACTAATCACCTTAGCAGCAACTCATCAATATCAGTCCCTCTCTTGTGGTCAGAAAGCCCTAAGCTCTGGAAGTGGACCTGAGAAAGTAGATTTTTTTCCATATTGCTTCAGTTAAATCTACCAGCTAACTCAGACTTTTCTCAATTCTCCACCCACACCTTTAATATTCCCACTATCTAATTTGAGGTATTTATGAGATATCCAACTGTACATGACACTCCACTTCACTATTTTACATTTTTGAGGCTCACCCAGTCCAATTGTCCCTAGTCAGACCTGGTTTATGGAGGCTGTCCTCCTGCTGGAATTTGGTCTGCTTGTTATCTTTGTATCTTTCTGGTGTCTCATGTGTGGCCACTGCTTCTGCCATGGTCTCTCCTCCTAAATTCCTGAGAATGACTCCTCAGCACTACTCCTTGCCTTGACCCAATGCAACTTGGTTCCAAATAGTCTTTCCTGTAGTGCCATAATAAAGCACACTCAAAGCCCTTTCTGAAAATATTTCTGACAATAGGTTTATCAAGGCTCATACATAACAAAACAAAACAAAAACAAAACAAATAACAATAACAAAGCCTATCTGCCCAATCTACTCTGAGGGGTTATTTTAGCTGATTCTGAGCTCCTATGTCCTGAACCCGGACAGCCTGCTAAATAAGAGTAACTGCCCAAACAATTTGTTTCATTCTACCAGATCCTAGATTCATATCTTACTGACTTCCAAAATCCCCTACTAGAAGGCTCCAAAAAAAGAAGAAGAAGGGCTCCAAATTTGATATCATCATGGTCCATGTGACAACCCAGACACACCCTGAGAAAGTAGTGACGTAATGGATTGAATCAGACTTCTCTAAATTATAATCTTGCATGCTATTTGCTGGCTGTGTGATTGCAGCAAGTCAGTATGAAAGATAAATATTAATTATGTGCTCAATATTGTATATTAAATGGAACTAGTCTCATGTTTGTGAAGCCAAACTACCAGACTACTCAGCAAAAGATCAATGTTGAGTCTGTTAAATGTAAATATAAATGAACAGAAATAGGACTTTCATCCTACTTGCATTCTCTGGTACAAGAGAAACTTAAGAACCTTGATTCTGCTCACTAATCAGCCAGAAAACCTTGATTACTATAGTATTTATAGCATCAAACATAATAATGTAGAATATATAAACATGGAGGGATTATACCATTTACTTTTCAAAAGATTTCTTTAAACTGCAAGTTCTTCCACTTGCAATTATATACTATGAAATATTAAATATATGTCAAAACAGCTGATTCTAAAGCAAGCTGGAGAAATTGAATTTTTATTCTTGTT
This sequence comes from Nomascus leucogenys, assembly GCF_006542625.1. Classification (NCBI taxonomy): domain Eukaryota; kingdom Metazoa; phylum Chordata; class Mammalia; order Primates; family Hylobatidae; genus Nomascus; species Nomascus leucogenys. Next base: position 16,681,399 of record NC_044392.1, on the reverse strand, counting down.
TACTCCTATTTCCACTCCATTATCTCAGCTGAGTTCTTATTTCTCTGAGAGCCAGAAAAGGAAACATTTCCTGAATATTCAAGGAGAAAAGAGAGGAAATAATAAAAGACACATTTCTTCTCACCCACTGTCCAGCACATTTCCTTCTTAGTAGATGCCAATGATAGGCAGACAACCAATAAACTAGAAGAACAGAAGTTACATTTTCCTCAACAATGGGCAGGTATAATATGTGTAAAATTGTGTATTTTCTTCAGTAAGCCTTTTTCTAGCTGAAATAGCATATAGGACGGGATTGTGAGTAATTTTAATGAGGATTGCAGAAACTTTATTTAGGTGTTGAAGTGGTGTGATGACAAAGATAAGAAGTATGAAGGACGATTTTGAACCAAGCAGTAACTGAGTCCAAAGAAAATGGGATTTCATTTAAGAGGTAGGAACTTGGATTGGTTAAGAGCTTAGACTGAAGAGAGTACAGAGAACCTAGGAAAGAACTCAGGCCACACCTGGATTAAATTCTGGTAACTGAAGGGAAAGTAAAATGAATGATTGACATTAGCATCTACTTTTCCTTGTACCTCCATTCCATTTTTAGATATACTGCTTTATTATTTCAGTTCACATTCCTGCTGGCCCTGCCTGGAATCCCATTTAATACATCCAATATTGAGAACAGAATTAATGTTTATATTTTATACTGACTTGCTGCAATCTTTTCTGAAAAGGATATTTGTGACTTATGCAAAATTTGAGCTGAATTTGGCTAGGTCATATGCAATAAAACTGAAAGTTGATAAGGGGAACCAATTCCTGGGTGAGGCAGCAATGTTGACACAAACAAAGTAAATTGTGCAAGCTCAGACAGGCTGAGTTTAATTTCCAAAATACATGGCGATGACCATTATGCATTATTTCTGGAAGCGGAGGACTGCATACCAGACCATCCTCCCTCTCCAGGAAGTCTACTAGGAATATGTTCATACTATTACTTAGGTCACAGTAACAGGAGGCTGAGAGCTTTGTAGGGTCACAGATAGAGGCAGAAAGAAAGTCAGGCTACAGAGTGCTCAGCAAAAGGGACCAGAATGCAAAAACCAAACCATGAACTGCAACAAAACTTGCAAAAACTTGACAAAGCTTTGTGAAAGAATAAGAATTATAGAGGAAACAAGGATAGGATCTCAGACAGAAGGACATATAATTTGACCTTAGTGTGTGTCCTTGATACACGAAAACCACATGATTATCTCAATAGATGCAGAAAAGGCCTTTGACAAAATTCAACAATGCTTCATGCTAAAAACTCTCAGTAAATTAGGTATTGATGGGACGTATCTCAAAATAATAAGAGCTATCTATGACAAACCCACAGCCAATATCATACTGAATGGACAAAAACTGGAAGCATTCCCTTTGAAAACTGGCACAAAACAGGGATGCCCTCTCTCACCACTCCTATTCAACATAGTGTTGGAAGTTCTGGCCAGGGCAATCAGGCAGGAGAAGGAAATAAGGGGCATTCGATTAGGAGAAGAGGAAGTCAAATTGTCCCTGTTTGCAGATGACATGATTGTATATTTAGAAAACCCCACTGTCTCAGCCCAAAATCTCCTTAAGCTGATAAGCAACTTCAGCAAAGTCTCAGGATACAAAATCAATGTGCAAAAATCACAAGCATTCTTATACACCAATAACAGACCAACAGAGAGCCAAATCATGAGTGAACTCCCATTCACAATTGCTTCAAAGAGAATAAAATACCTAGGAATCCAACTTACAAGGGATGTGAAGGACCTCTTCAAGGAGAACTACAAACCACTGCTCAATGAAATAAAAGAGGATACAAACAAATGGAAGAACATTCCATGCTCATGGGTAAGAAAAATCAATATCGTAAAAATGGCCATACTGCCCAAGGTAATCTATAGATTCAATGCCATCCCCATCAAGCTACCAATGACTTTCTTCACAGAATTGGAAAAATCTACTTTAAAGTTCATATGGAACCAAAATAGAGCCCACATTGCCAAGTCAGTCCTAACCAAAAAGAACAAACCTGGAGGTATCACGCTACCTGACTTCAAACTATACTACAAGACTACAGTAACCACAACAGCATGGTACTGGTACCAAAACAGAGATATAGATCAATGGAACAGAACAGAGCCCTCAGAAATAATGCTGCATATCTACAACTATCTGATCTTTGACAAACCTGACAAAAACAAGCAATGGGGAAAGGATTCCCTATTTAATAAATGGTGCTGGGAAAACTGGCTAGCCATATGTAGAAAGCTGAAACTGGATCCCTTCCTTACACTTAAACAAAAATTAATTCAAGATGGATTAAAGACTTACATGTTAGACCTAAAACCATAAAAACCCTAGAAGAAAACCTAGGCAATACCATTCAGGACATAGGCATGGGCAAGGACTTCATGTTTAAAACACCAAAAACAATGGCAACAAAAGCCAAAATTGACAAATGGGATCTAATTAAACTAAAGAGCTTCTGCACAGCAAAAGAAACTACCATCAGAGTGAACAGGCAACCTACAAAATGGGAGAAAATTTTTGCAACCTACTCATCTGACAAAGGGCTAATATCCAGAATCTACAATGAACTCAAACAAATTTACAAGAAAAAAACAAACAACCCCATCAAAAAGTGGGCAAAGGATATGAACAGACACTTCTCAAAAGAAGACATTTATGCAGCCAAAAAACACATGAAGAAATGCTCATCATCACTGGCCATCAGAGAAATGCAAATCAAAACCACAATGAGATACCATCTCACACCAGTTAGAATGGTGATCATTAAAAAGTCAGGAAACAACAGGTGCTGGAGAGGATGTGGAGAAGTAGGAACACTTTTACACTGTTGGTGGGACTGTAAACTAGTTCAACCATTGTGGAAGTCAGTGTGGCAATTCCTCAGGGATCTAGAACTAGAAATACCATTTGACCCAGCCATCCCATTACTGGGTATATACCCAAAGGATTATAAATCATGCTGCTATAAAGACACATGCACACGTATGTTTATTGTGGCACTATTCACAATAGCAAAGACTTGGAACCAACCCAAATGTCCCACAATGATAGACTGGATTAAGAAAATGTGGCACATATACACCATGGAATACTATGCAGCCATAAAACATGATGAGTTCTTGTCCTTTGTAGGGACATGGATGAAGCTGGAAACCATCATTCTCAGCAAACTATCGCAAGGACAAAAAACCAAACACTGTATGTTCTCACTCATAGGTGGGAATTGAACAATGAGAACACATGGACACAGGAAGGGAAACATCACACACCGGGGACTGTTTTGGGGTGGGGGGAGGGGAGAGGGATAGCATTAGGAGATATACCTAATGTTAAATGACGAGTTAATGGGTGCAGCACACCAACATGTCACATGTATACATATGTAATAAACCTGCACGTTGTCATGTACCCTAAAACGTAAAGTATAATAAAATTTTTAAAAACTGATGAAAATTTAACACTGATTGCATAAACATACAAACAGAAAGAGAATACAAACTCTACATTTTAATTTTGTCCCCCACTCTAAATTTTGTTGTTACTATTTATATTTTATTGTACTATGTCTTGAAAAGTTCTTATGGTTCTTATTTTTTATAGTCTTTCTACTTAAGATAAAAGCATTTTACATACCACAATTACTGTCTTATTATAATAGTCTGTGATTTTTCCGTGTGCTATAACCAGTGAGTTTCATACCTTCAGATAATATTTTGTTGCTCATTAATGTCCTTTTCGTTCAGATTGAAGGACTCCCTTTAGCATTTCTTGTAGAACAGACCTGGTGTTGACGAAATCCCTCAGCTTTTGTTTGTCTGGGAAAGTCTTTATTTTTCCTTCATATTTGGAGGATATTTTCACCAGATATACTATTCTAGGGTGAAAGTTTTTTTCCTTCATTACTTTAAATATGTCATGTCACTCCTCCTGGCCTGTAAGATTTTCACTGAAAAGTCTGCTTCAAGACTTATTGGAGGTCCGTTTTATGTTATTTGTATCTTTTCTCTTGCTGCTTTTAAGATTTGTTCTTTATCTTTGACCTTTGGGAGTTTGGTTATTAAATGTCTTGAGGGAGTCTTCTTCGGGTTAAATCTGCTTGGTGTTCTATAATCTTTTACTTGAATACTGGTATGTTTCTTTAGATTTGGGAAGTTCTCTTATATTATGCCTTTGAATAAACTTTCTATCTTTATCCCTTTCTCTTCCTCCTCTTTAAGGCAAATAACTCTTAGATTTGCCCTATTGAGGCTATTTTGTAGATTTTGTAGGTGTGCTGCATTGGTTTTTATTCTTTTTTCTTTTGCCTCCTCTGACTGCTTATTGTCAAATAGCCTGTCTTCGAGCTCACTAATTATTTATTCTGCTTATTCAATTCTGCTAAGAGACTCTGTTGCATTCTTCAGTATGTCAATTGCATTTTTCAACTCTAGAATTTCTACTTAAATCTTTTTGACAATTTCAATTTCTTTGTTAAATTTATCTGATAGAATTGTGAATTCCTTTTCTGTGTTATCTTGAATTTTTTTTTTCCACTTTTTTCAACACAGCTATTTTCAATTATCTGTCTGAAAGGTCAGATACCTATGTTTCTCCAGGATTGGCCCTAGGTGCCTTATTTAGCTCACTTTGGTAAGGTCATATTCTCCTGGATGGTCTTGATGCTTATAGATGTTGGTCTGTGTCTGGGCACTGAGGAATTAGGCGTTCATTGTAGTCTTCATGGTCTGGGCTTATTTGTGCCTGTTCTATATGGGAAGGCTTTCCAGGTATTTAAAGGGACCTGAGCCTCACACTCAATAATGCTGTGGTTCTTGTAAGCTCATAGAGGTGCCAACTTGGTGGTCTTAGGTAAGATCTGGAAAATTTTTCTGGATTATTAGGCAGAGACTCTTGTTCTTTTCCATTACTTTCTCCCAAGCAAACAGAATCTCTCTGTGTTCAACCTCCTGGAACTGGGAGTGGTAGGACAGAAGGATCCATATGGCCACCACTGCTGGGACTGTGTTGGTTCAAACCTGAAGCCAGCCCAGCACTGGGTCTTCCCCATGGCCCACTGTAACCACTATCTGGCTACCACCTAAGTTTACTCAAGGATCTAGTGTTACAGTCTCACCAATGCACCACAATGTAGCAGTCTCTTGTTGTGAGGTATCACCTGGAGTTCTTTGTCTCATGACCAAGAATATTAGGGAGCATGGAGGCAAAGGGTGAGGTTGGAGTGAAAGTTTAATGAGCAAAAGAAGAAAGCTCTCCACAGCAGAGAGGGGGCCTGAGTGGGTTGCCATTTTTACAGTTGAATCCAACAGCTTTTATAAGAAACTCCCCCTCATCTCTGTAGCTATTTGTGTCACTTCTCTTATCTGTGAAGCTGTCTGTGCAACTCCCCTCATCTGTGGAGCTGCAGGCATATCTTTAGACAGCACAAAGTGCAGGTTCTCTTGTTTGTGCAACTGTGGATGTGTTTTGGGTAAGCCCCCACCTCCCTGTGCAAGTACCCATGGAAAAGAGGTGGAAACTTTTTCATGGGAGCCCACTAATCACACAAAGAACAAAAGGCTTCTGTGTTGGACTTTGATTTCTTATCAATGCAGCAGCTGCAGTTTGGTTTTACCCCAGGCTGCTCTATTTGTGCCTGTAACTGTGATTTTTCTTTCTGTTTAAAAGAACTTAACCAAGGACCAGCTTTAGTTGTCTGCCCAACTAATTTTTCCTTTTTCTCCCCCGCTCACTAGGGCTCTACAATCAGCAGGTGGCAAACCCACTGATGTTTCTGTCCCTCCCTTCAGGTTGGCAAGTTCCCCCAGGCCCCGGATAGGTTCAGAGATGCTGTCTGGAAGCCAGGGATTAAAGTCAAAAACCTTAGAAATTTACTGGTGTTCTATTCTAGTGCAGCTAAGCTGGCACTCAAACCACAAGACAAATTCCTCCCCACTCTTCCCTCCCCTTTCTACAGGCAGACATTGCCTCTCCCTGTGGCCACCAGCAGCAGCCCATGGGGTGTTTTACTTAAAGTTCAGGGGCTCTTCGATCAGCTTGTGATTAATGCTACCAGGCCTTGGACTCAACCTTCAGGTCAGTGGGTTTCCTCTGGCTCCAGAAAGGTCCAGAAATGCTAAGAGACTAGGCCTAGACTTGGGGACCCTAGGAGCCTATTTGTTGCTCTTTCCCAGTGTGGTCAAGCTGGTATGTGTGGTGCAAGACAGAGTACTCTTTACTTTCCCCCACTCCCTGCTTTTCTGAAATAGTATTTTACCATAGCCACCACAGCTGGGAATGTGGTCACATCTGAAACCAGCATGTCTCAGAGCCAAAGGCCCACAATGTACTACCTGGGGTATCACTGTTGGTTATTCTTGGCCCACGAGCTCTTTGGTCAGCAAGTGATGAATACTGACAGGTCTCTGCTGTGACAGGGCAGCACAGAGTTCAATGTAAAGTCTCACATTTTCTGCACTTGCCCTCTCCCAACAACACAGATTTCTCTGCACCATGCATCTGCTGTCAGAGAGTGGGGGAGGTGTGGTGCAAGCCCTCCCTTTGCCACCCTGGCTGTTCTCTCAGTAGGTTGCCCTCAGTCCGCTGGCTCTGAGCTCAGCTCAGCTCTAGGACTTGCCTAGGAATTGCAATCCTTTGGCACAGACTGTCATTCAAGTTCACTTAGGGCCCCAGAGCACTCCAGGCTGGTGGCGAGGCTTGCTGGAACTCAAGCTCTGACCACTGAGATGGGTAATTTCCCTCTGGCTAGGGCTAGTTCAAATACTGCCTCCATGAGCGGATGTCAGCTGAGTACAGCCTGGTTCTGCTTTCCACTATACAATTGCTCTGCTGTCTCCCTCCCAAGCACAGATTGTCCATGCCACACAGACACTGCCCAGGGGATAGGGGAGGAGTAGCGTTGCCAATTCAAGACTGTCTTTCCTGCCCTCTTCAATGTCTCTTTCAGTGATATGATGTTAAAATCAGGTACTGTGGTTATTCACTTGAGTTTTGGTTCTTGTGACGGTGCTTTTAATGTGTAGTTAGTTGTTATAATTTAGTGTTCCTGCAGGGAGAGGACAGATGGTGTAGGCTTCTATTCAGCTGTTTCGCTCCACCCTAAGATAGTCTCTTTAACAAATGGTGTTGGGCAGCCACAGTGGTTCATGCCTGTAAGCCCAATACTTAGAGGGGCAGAGGTGGGAGAATTGCTTGAGGCCAGGAGTTTAATACCAGCCTGGACAACATAATAAGACCTCCAACTCTACAAAAAGTAAAAAAAAAAAAAATTGGCCAGGTATGATGGCACGTGACTATAGTGCCAGCTACTTGGGAGGCTGAGGCAGAAGGATTACTTTAGTCTAGGAGTTCAAGGCTGCAGTGAGCTAGGATGGCACCACCACACTCCAGCCTGGGCAACAGAGTGAAACCTTATCCCTAAAAATAAATATAAATAAATAAACAAATGTAGTGTTGAGAAAATTGACATGTAAAACAATGAAACTGAATCCCTATCTTACACCACACAAAAAATATCAATTCAAAATGAATTAAAGACTAAGACTTGACACCATAAAACTCTTAGAAGAAAACATCATAAAAAACCTTCATGACATTGATCTTGCCAATGATTTCTTGGATATGACACTAAAAATATAGACAACAAAAGCAAAATAAACAAGTGGGACTACATCCAACTAAAAACCTTCTGCACAGCAAAGGAAACAATCAACAGAGTGAAAAGGCAGTCTTTGGAATGGGATAAAATATTTGTAGATCATACATCTGACAGGAGTTAATATTTAAAATACATAAGAAATTCCTACAATTCAAAAGCCAATACCCAAATAATTTGATTAAAAAGTGGGCAAAGGTCTTGAATAGACATTTCTCCAAAGATATACAAATGGCCAATGGGCATATGAAAAGGTGCTATATCACTATAATTAATCACTATAATTGGGGAAATAAAAATCAAAACCACAATGAAATGTTGCCACACACCTGTTAGAATGGCAATTAAAAAAAAAACAGAAAATAACAAGAGTTGGAGGGAATGTAGAGAAAGTGGAATACTTGTGCACTGTTGGTGAGAATGTCAATAGTGCAGCCACTCTGGAAAACAGTATAGAGGTTCCTCAAAAAATTAAAAGACAGAACTAGCATATGTTCCAGCAGTCCCACTCCTGGTATTTTCAAAAGAATTGAAAATAGGATTTCAAAGAGATATTTGCACTCTTATATTCATTGCAGCATTAATCACAGTAGCCAAAATGTGGAAACAACCTAAATGTTCATTGACCAATGATTAGATAAGGAAAATGTGGTATATTCTTACAATGGAATGTTATTCATCCTTTAAAAAGAAGGAAATCCTGTCATATGAAAGAATATGGATGAATCTTGAAGACATTATCCTAAGTGAAGTAAGCTAGTCACAGAAGAACAGATAGTGTATGATTCCATTACTATGAGGTATCAAATGTAATCAAACTCATAGAAGCAGAAGGTAGAATGATGGTTTCCACAGGGTAGCCATGTGAGGGGATAGGGAGGTGGTGTTCAGTGGATATGGCATTTCAGTTACACAAGATGAAAAAGCTCTAGAGACCTAATGTACAATATTGTGCTGTAGTATACACTTAAAATTTTCTTAAGAGGATTGATTTCATATTGTTAGTTTTTACCATAATTTTAAAAATGTAAAACAATGAAACTTCTTTTTTTTTTTTTTTTGAGACGGAGTCTCGCTCCTTCACCCAGGCTGGAGTGCAGTGGCACAATCTCGGCTCACTGCAGGCTCCGCCCCCCGGTGTTCACGCCATTCTCCTGCCTCAGCCTCCCGCGTAGCTGGGACTACAGGCACCCGCCACCTCGCCCGGCTAATTTTTTTTTTTTGTATTTTTAGTAGAGACGGGGTTTCACCGTGTTAGCCAGAATGGTCTCGATCTCCTGACCTCGTGATCCGCCCGCCTTGGCCTCCCAAAGTGCTGGGATTACAGGCATGAGCCACCGCGCCCGGCCAAAACAATGAAACTTCTTGAAGAAAACAGGAGAAAACCTTTGTAGCTTAGGACGAGGCAAAAGACTTCTTAGCTATGAAACCAAAAGTATAATCCAAAAAAGAATATATTTATAATATATTTATAATTTTGACTTCATAAAAACTTCTCTTTAAAATATGCTGTTTTAAAAATGAAAAGACAAACTACAGACTGAGAGGAAATATTTGCCAAAAATATCATTCATAAAGGACAAAATGTGTAAAGAACTTTCAAAACTCAATAATAAGAACACCTAATAAAAAATGTACAAAAGATTTAAACAGACACTTCACCAAAGCGATGCAGATATGCTCAGCATCATTAGTCTTTATAGAAATGTTGATTAAAACCACGAATGAGATACCACCAAAAGCCTATTAAAATGGCTACAATCAAAAAGACTGACTATATCAAGGTTTGGCAAGAAAGTGGAAGATTCCTGGGCCACTGACAGTAATGTAAAATGGTACAGCTGCTTTGTAAAACAGTTTAGCAGTGTCTTTAAAAGTTAAGCTTATACCTACTATATGATCTAGCCCTGCTGCTCCTAGGATTTTAGCCAAGAGAAAACAAAAGATACATTTATACAAAGATTTGCATAAACAAATATTTATGTTAGTTTTATTTATAATGGGCATAAAGCAGAAATAAGCCAAAAGTCCATCAATGAGGGAATGATTAAATAAACTATGGGATATACGTACGATGTTATACTACTCAGCAATAAAAAGAAATAAATGGTACACAAAACAACAGAGACGAATCTCAAAATAATCATGCTGGGGGAAGGAAGCCAAACACAAAAAATTTCATATTGTATGATTCCATTTATATAAAGCATTGGAAAATTCTCAGCCATTATTTCTTCACATATTGCCTCTCCACCATCCCCTGATTTCTCCTTCTGTGATTATTATTATACTTACTTTAGCCCCTTTGACACCGACCCTTATGTCTTTTATATTTCTCTGTGTGTTTTGCATTCTTTCTCTGTGCTTCAGTTTGGACACTTTTTATTTACCTGTCTTTCTGTTGTTTTGCTGTGCTCAATTGACTTAATTTCAGATTTTGTTTTCAGTTTTTAAGTCCCACTCAATTTTTTTTTTTTTTTTTTTGGAGACGGAGTCTCGCTCTGTTGCCCAGGCTGGAGTGCAGTGGCACAATCTCGGCTCACTGCAAGCTCCACCTCCCAGGTTCACGCCATTCTCCTGCCTCAGCCTCCCGAGTAGCTGGGACTACAGGCGCCCGCCACCAGGCCTGGCTAATTTTTTGTATTTTTAGTAGAGACGGGGTTTCACCGTGGTCTCGATCTCCTGACCTCGTGATCCACCCGCCTCGGCCTCCCAAAGTGCTGGGATATTACAGGCGTGAGCCACCCCACCTGGCTCAATTTTTTTATAAATTCCAATTACCTATTAAACTTTCCATCTATTCATCTGTGTTAGCTTGGGCTGCCATAACAAAACCATAGACTACATGGCTTCAACAACAGAAATTTATTTCATTGCAGTTCTGAGGAGGCTGGAAGTCCAAGATCAGGGTGCCAGCATGGTCTGGTTCTGGTGGGGACTCTCTTCCTGCTTGCAGATGGCTACCTGCTCACTGTCTGAAGGAGACTTTATTTTATCTTCTCAATTTCCTATTAAGTTTTTTATAATCCAAGTTTTAATTTCCAGTAATTTGTTGTAATTCCTTAATCTTTATTACTGTGTTGCCTTTTTGATGTTATTGGCAGAGAAGGTGGGTATTTGGGGTTTGTTTCTGTTTGATTTTGAACTCCTATTCTCTAAAGGTATCTTTATTTTTTTCAGTTTTTTTAATATTGAATTTCTTTCTTTAACATTGCACACTTTTCTCGAGTATCTTGGAATCATTTTTACCAATATATATTTAAGACTGAAGAAGCCGGGCACGGTGGCTCACGCTTGTAATCCCAGCACTTTGGGAGGCCGAGGCGGGCGGATCACGAGGTCAGGAGATGGAGACCATGGTGAAACCCCGTCTTTACTAAAAATACAAAAAATTAGCCGGGCGTGGTGGCGGGCGCCTGTAGTCCCAGCTACTCGGAGAGGCTGAGGCAGGAGAATGGCGTGAACCCGGGAGGCGGAGCTTGCAGTGAGCCGAGATTGCGTCACTGCACTCCAGCCTGGGCGACAGAGCGAGACTCCGTCTCAAAAAAAAAAAGACTGAAGAAAAAGAAAGATGAAGTCAGAGGGAGACTTACAGACCATCAAACTTTATCAGCTACCAGGAAACCAGTCATTTTTCTAAAGCACCTCTCCCTCAAAAAAGTGCCAGATTATGGAAAGGTTTACACAGGTAGGCAGTAGCTACACCTGCTCTCCTAGATGGCTTCTTTAATATTCTTTTAAAGGAACTTCTATTTTATTTTATTTTGTTTGTCTGATGTAATCAAAGTTATGGCCTGTTTGGTTTGCTTTTGCCAAGGTATAAATACTGCCTAAAGGCCATTCTGCACATGGGGATAAGATGCAAGTTGACTTGCATGTACAAAGCTTCAACTCGTCCTCCTGTCTGGGCCCCCACTTTAAATTCTCATTCTTTGTTATGCATACAGTCTCAAGCCTTTCTAGGATATTACAGGGGAGTTGACTGCCTTTAACTGTAGTTTCCTTGGAATTGCAAATATCAATAGAGAGCTGGTTCCTTCTCTTTGTTCAGGTTTCAGCTCCAACATCACCCCAGAAAAGTCTACCATGACTTCTCTATCTAAGTAAACCTCATCTCAATCACTCTCTATTATGGTTTTCTATCTTGTCGTCCTCATAGCATTTATCATCATCTGAAATGATTTTGTTATTGGATTTTTACTTCTGCTACTAACATGCAAGCTCATGGGAAGAAGTTTTGTTTGCCTCATCCATAGCTACTTCCTCAATGCCTTTACCAATACCTGAAACACGAGAGGTGCTCATATATTTGTTAAATAAAGACATAGTCATAAGATACTGGGCACGGTCAGAAGAAGGAGAGATGCTTCTGCTCTATCTCAAAATTCAACTAGCCCAGGCTCAGCCCCATTCCCAGAACTTCTCATTCCAAACTCAAATTCATTCTCCCCTATCCAAGCTTAGAAAACCTGGGATAATATCATTTCTCTTTTACCAACCCTTGCCTCGCCTCCAATTCCTATGTTCCTAGTTTATTGATTGTTACATCTGTCTGGTAATTTCAAATTCACAGTTTCTCATGACTTCCCTAAATACAATGCTTATGACTGTGCCTTACCTCCATCCTGTCTACCTAGATGTGTCTCAGAATAATAGAATAGTTAAGAGCAAACAAAAAGTAATAAATATGGAATTGAAGAAAACAGATTTCCTCCACCTCTCTGTCACTTGAGACAAAACTGGTTCTTTTCCCCAGGGCAGGGCTATGTCAGAATCTTGTCCCTTCATAGACTCAAAGTCCAAAGCCTGACCCTCTGTGCAAGGACCCAAAGAGAATGAAAGTTGCTCTTGCATCAGAAGGACTGTCTCAAGGGCACCTGCGCTGTCTGCCTCAAATATGTATAATACAGGATGCTAGACTGGTCGTTCAGCCTCAAATTCTTTTTATCCTCAGAGAAGGTACACATGCATGAATTAATAATCAATAAAATAAACATGTGTCTGTGCTCTGGCGTTTCATTCACCGTAAATGGACACCATGACCTAGAGAAATACAACAAAAAGAAATTGGGAAAACGTTGGACAGAACCAGCTGTGTTTCTTTGGAAGCTAAGCAGTAAAAGCTGTAAAAGTACATGAGTGCCATCTAGAGGCTAAACTAGCACCGCGGTGTTGTTACGGGCTGTTCATACTAAGGAGAAAAGAGAAATTTGCTCCTGGAAACCCGTAAGTGATGGGAAAACTTGTCATGACAACCTGATGGATCCTGCCCTATCGCCAATGACTGGCAGTAAGCAAGTTTTTCATATCCCGAGTCAAAATTTGCCTCTGCCTTTCCTGACTGCTGCAGACCACAGTAACCTCCCCTCCTCTGACAGATCCCAGGGTATTTTCTTTAATATTTAATCAGTCCCAAGTCAGAACATGTTCTCTCTTCAACAAATATCTTTCTTGATATATTCTTTGCATCAGACTCTGAGCCCAGCAATGGGACTGTCTGCTGGTTTACAAGTCACTTCCTGAGCCGGAGGGACATTGTCCACCCCCTCCTTCCCTGTGACACGAGTTCCCTGCATAACATCTCTGAAATGCACTTCCTAACCTTTTTAGAACTGGATCCTTTGGAAAAGCACATCCCACCTGCTCTAGGACAGGTAAAAATGTGTAGGCATATAACTTCCCGCAGTGAAAATCATGGGTTTGGAAGTCGGTGAGATGTACTATTGAATCCTACCTCTGTGATTTGTGAAATGTGTGAACTACTGAAACTTGGGCAAAGGACTTAACATCTCTGAGACTTGATTTCCTAGTTGTTAAATGGAATAATAATACCTACCTATGGTCTTATGGTAAGGATTAGCAATAGCACTTTTTTTTTTTTTTTTTTTTTTTTTTTTTTTTGAGACAGTTTTGCTCTTGTTGTCCAGGCTGGAGTTCAATGGCACGATCTTGGCTCACTGCAACCTCCACCTTCCAGGTTTGAGTGATTCACCCACCTCAGCCTCCTAACTGGGATTACAGGTATGTGCCACCACGCCCGGTTAATTTTGTATTTTTAGTAGAGATGGGGTTTCACCATGTTGATCAGGCTGCTCTTGAACTCCTGACCTCAAGTGATCCACCCTCCTTGGCCTCCCAAAGTGTTGGGATTACAGGTGTGAGCCACTGCACCCAGCCCAGTATTTATTATTTATATACAACTTGGCACAACCTGGAACAAAGAAAAAGTGGTAAGAAAATATAAACTTTCACTATCATTATGATAATAAAAATTCTATGAGATTAAGTCACCTACTTTGCAAAGTTGTTGTGAAGATTAAATTATGCACACATGTATGATAGACTGCCAGGCGAAACAGAACATAGAATTTTTTTCATCAAGAGAACCTGCCAGTGGGTTTGGCAGGATATGATGTCTCACGCCTGTAATCCCAACACTTTGGGAGGCTAAGGCAGGCAGATCACGTAAGGTCAAGAGTTCGAGACCAGCCTGGCCAACATGGCAAAACCCCATCTCTGCTAAAAATACGAAAATTAGCCAGGCGTAGTGGCACACACCTGTAGTACCAGCTACTTGGGAGGCTGAGACAGGAGGACCGCTTGAACCCAGCAGGCAGAGGTTACAGTGAGCCAAGATCGCACTACTAAACTCCAGTGTGGGTGACAGAGCGAGACTCCGTCTCAAAAAAAAAAAAAAAAAGAGAACCCGCCAGTGGCTTCTATCTGACAACATTGTAAGTTTTATCACCTTGAAATAGATGTTTTACTTTTCTCTGAACACTTCAGTTGCATCTCTGAGTTATTGCAAACAAAAGACCACAAGGTACACACTAAGATATTAATATGGTTTGGCTCTGTGTCCCCACCCAGATCTCATCTCAAATTGTAATGCCCATGTGTTGGGGAGAGACCCAGTGGGAGGTGATTGGATTATGAAGGCAGTTTCACCCATGCTGTTCTCATGATAAGTGAGTCAGTTCTCACAAGAACTGATGGTTTTAAAGTGTGGCACTTCCTGGCTCTCTCGCTGTCTCCTGCCACCTTGCAAAGAAGGTCCTTGCTTCCCCTTTGCCTTCTGTCATGATTCTAAGTTTCCTGAGACTTCTCCAACCATGTGGAACTGTGAGTCAACTAAACCTCTTTTGTTTATGAATTACCCAGTCTCAGGTAGTATCGTCATAGCAGTGTGGAAACAGACTAATACAGATGTGGAACAGCTGTAACAGGATTCTTTAAGGCTCACAAAGATTATCCTTTGCAAAATGTCTCAAGATTTGGCTACTTGGGAGAGGGAGCTAAATTTGCACAGGGGTGGCCAGGCATGGTGGCTCATGCCTGTAATCCCAACACTTTGGAAGGCTGAGGCAGGCAGATCACCTAGGTCAGGAGTTCAAGACCAGCCTGGCCAACATGGTAGAACGCTGTCCCTACTAAAAATACAAACACTAGCCAGATGTGGTAGCAGGCACCAGTAATCCCAGCTACTCAGGAGGCTGAGACAGGAGAATCGCTTGAACCTGGAAGGTGGAGGTTGCAGTGAGCCAAGATTGTGCCACTGCATTGCAGCCTGGGCAACAGAGAAAGACCCTCTCTCAAAAATAAATAAATAAATAAAGAATAAATTTGCACAGAGTCAAGCCAATCTCTTCCCCCTAACGATCGAGATTAGATTCTCTCTGATAGATTGAGTACATTTGGAAACATCACCAAATGCTTTACACTACACAATGTTCTTGAAAAAGTCAAGGAAGATGGACATGATTGGCAGATAGGCCTTAAGCAATTAAATGAAAAGCAAAAGTGATATAACCTATTTTTATGCCTTGGGCTGATAAAGAAAATCAGTCCAACTATTCATGTGCAGCATCACATCTGGTATGTGGTAGCACTCAATCAATGGTGGTTCTTATTACTGATATTGTTCCAAGTGGTTTCTTGCTAATCCAACCCAGAGCTCGTGTCATCTGGCAACAGTCTCATCTGGGCCCAGTTAGCAACTTCTCTATGAGCTAGCCGTGTTAACAACCTTTCTAGCTCACACAGTGGTAGGCCAGAGCCTGTTAGGATGGAGGGAGAGATGGCAGGGAAGCGTGGCCAGCCAGGGCTGCCAGCACAGACACAACTCAGAATTCTAAAATATGTTCCCCAGCAAAGAGAGATCTGAGAAATGCCTCAATGTAATGCTTGCCCTTTGGACTTGTCTAACAGGAGCAACTTGCTGTAAGTGATGTATCTAAAATGTAGCTACCCACGCTGTAGATTCTTTTTCCTTTTTCTTTTCCCCCATCAGTGTTAACCTTCTTGCACAGAATGGAGGAGAACAAACAGAGAAGGGAATGAAGTAATAGTTCTTAGGGATGTGACAAAGTCCAGAGGCCTCAAATCATCTCTTGAGTGTGTTACACTTTCTCTCCCAATGGATTTTCCATGTTTGCTACATGAATAATGCACTGTTAAGCACTGAAGCAATACAATGGCAGCCTTAACAAAATAGCAATTTGGAAGTTAAACTGTCATTACTAGTTTGTGTCTCAATAGTGCATCTTTCTTTATAACGCACGCTTAATTACATTAGAGGCATGGGGAATAAATCATATTCCCCTTGCCTATGGTGGGGATCACCTTATGGATGCAAACATCAAGATCTATCTTTAGATTTATTGGTGACAAATATCAGCCCATTGTCCTAATGGTGAAATAACATAGTCTACTAGTACAGGATACAAATTTAATTTAGTGAAATTTCTTTAAGAAAAAAAAAAAAAGCTCTGAGTCACAAGCAGTATGAGCTGGAAGCATTCAGAAAAATAACCCACGCCTGGTTCTTAGCCTCAGAGGCACTCCAGAATCACCTGGGGAGCTTTCAAAAAATGCATTGCACAGGCCCCACCTCAGACCTATTAAGTCAAAATCTGTAATGATACGGCTCAGTTATCATGTTTGAAAACCTCCCAGGTGATTAATAAGTGCAGCCTGGAATGAACACCACCCATATACATCAACCCCATGATTGTACAAGGGGGCTTTAGCCCCACAGGGGAGACAGCTGGTGCAGGATTCCCAGGGATGGCTGGAGAGCTGGGTCCAGAGCCTGGTGTTTTGCCCCAGCTGGCACCCTTCCTGATTGGATGCTGTGCCTTAACATCTCTTTGCCTTGGTTCCTTTTTCCCTCAATAGCCCACCCCTGCCTCCAGGTTTCTACTTCATTCAATAATTCATTAGACTTGTGCGGAGTACCTACTGTGTGCCAGATAACCCCATTCCTGGAATATCCCCCTATGTCTTAGCTCTGCCAAATCTTTTCCATTGCGGTGATCTTTTTAGCACTCCTAATAGGCAAGCCTTCCTGCAAGCAACAGCTTCTGAGTGCTCTAACCACAGGAGGGAGCCAAGCACCCCACTCTTTTTTCTATAAGTCCACAGACTGGACAAATCAAGCAGAGGGCAAGTGGATCGCAGGAGGCAGGGCCTGCAGGGAGTGGGCGAGGGCTGTAAGAAATGACCTCTGAGTAACCTTTCAGGCTTGAGCCACCGTGCTGCCCACCTGAAGAAGGCCATGGGGTACCCCAAATACAACAGGCTTGATAGACAGGCACACCTAGGACTTCACTGGCTGAGAGTTTGCCTGGACCATCACTTGTAAAGCAACCACAGAAGGCTGTACCAAGATCCAATGGGGCCAAGTATATAAGTGCTGGAACAGAGCAAGTGCCCAATCAACAGGAGTTCCATCTTCTGAGAGCTCCTCCCCTTCCTTTTCTCCCTGCTTTCTTCCATCCTCATCCTATTCTCTTTCCTTTTCCTGAGAAGCCACATAGAGCAGGGAAGGCCTGAGCTGCAGAGCATTCACCCCTCCACCATGGGTAGCAATTCATGATGTAGCTTCTCCTGCAGAGACCAGCCTATAAATGTTAAGTTGTAGCCTTTACATGTCCCAAGGATATGATGAACACTGCCTCAAATGGCCTTGTCTGTCACCAATCCTTCACCAGATCATCCCTCAGTCAGAGGATCTGAGGCAGGAGCCTGCGGTGACCTGCAGGGTCCTTGCTCTGCCCTCCCCAGCCCTCTATGGCCACCTGGTCCCATTGGTCAGTAGTCGTTGGGCCTCTGTTGACTGTTGACTGAAACTCACTGCCACATAAGGCAGCCACTGTCAGGCCGTCCCTGTTGTAAATGAAAACTTGACACTCCCCCAGCACTTCTGCCTTTGGCCCTTCAGAGATTTGGAGCCAGAGAGATGCCCCTGAGTCTTCTCTCCTTCAGACTTTAACCAATAAATCTCTGCCCACCTTGGTGAGATCTCCATTTTTTTCTGGTCCTCACTCCTGAAGATACCTGGTTTGGTGTGGTGACCCCGGTGAGGGCAAGGGGAATCTCTAAGGGTTTGTGCTATGCCATGAACCATAATACACTTGTCAACACTAGCCAAGATCACATTAACCTGGGAGCAGCAGGTCAGCCTCCTCTTTCCTGTCCACCTCTGGTTCCCAGATCGGTTTTTTATGAACAAACAAAAGACTGAGCTCCCTAAGATGAGGTATTCATAGTTGGGGGTTTGGGCCTAAAGGCAGACTGGTTCCACCAGACGCCTGCTCACTGTCTATGGTTCCCTCTGCCTCTTCTCTGTGGCTGTCCCCAACATGCAGATTGTATCTATCTGTCAGCCAATGCACACAAGGCTCAGCTCTCTCAATCACAAAAGAAAAAAAAAAAAAACACTCCTTGAGACTCCGACTCCTAGATTCTTTTCCTAGGAAATGCAAACCCCTTCTCAAATGAAAAGTCACGTTCCCACTGTCAGCCAGGCACCACCAGAGTTGGTCTTGACCAGTGGGTAGATTGACTGATTCCTCTCAGGGCTGTGAATGAGGATACACCTTCCATGCTGACCCATCTGTCGCTCCCTTTCTTTCTCCCTCCCTCTCAATACACACACACACACAGACAGACACACATACAGAGACACACAAATACACACACACAGACACACACACAGAGATACAGGTATACAGAGACACGCAGAGGTAGACACACCCAGACAAACAAAATGACACATACATACATAGACACAGATACGCACATATAGACACACACAGAGACACATACAGAAACACACATCAAAGACACATACAGGCATACAGAGAACACACACAGAGATACACACACAAACACACAGAGAGACCCACAGACACTCACACAGACATACACATAGACACAGAAGCACAGACACAGAGACACACACAGACACAGAGATACATGCAGACACACAGACACACACACAGATGGCCTTAGTATCCAGCTTCAGGGCAATGCCTTCAGGCATGGGCACTGTCCCCATTTCATCCCTGTATCCCCAGCAAAGTGCCTGCACACAGTATGTGCACAATAAATGTTTGCTGAACTCAACAAAGCCACAGGGGAGACAGTCCAGGCTGCTTAGAGCAGCTGCTTAGAGCAGCAATGAGAAAAATGAGTCCTGTCCAAATTTCCTTCTGATTAAATCCTGCATATAAAGTTGTAACTGGAAGATTTTACATTGTAAAAACATTTCTGAGACCCTCCCCACTTCCTTTCCCACAAAGCCCAGACTCCATCATGAGCCCCAGTGACGTGGCCCCTATTTTCTTGGCTGCAGCCTCTTGGGGAGAGTACAGTATGAGGCAATTCTCCGGGAGGTTACCAGATCATCTTTGGCCTACTTATGTGCCCCCAAGAAACCTGGGATCCTGGGAAACCCCATTATCAGACAGTGCCTGCTCACCAAGGGTCCTCCTGCCCAACAGCTTCCTGAGCCATATTGAAACCCAGGTTTGCCAGACTCCAGAGCCTGTGCTTGAAACCACTGTGGCCCACAGCCTCCAGCACCGTCAGCAATGAGAATCCCCAGATAAGATAAAACAGCGTTTCCAGCCAGGACAGCAAGGCCCACGGCTGCAGCAGGAAGAGTCACAGGAGGAACTGGGCCCGGTTTCATGAGGAGGCAATTGTGGTTGTCAGAGGCACCTCAGAGGCTGGATGATACATGTGAAAACATTCCTTCATTCATTCCTAGAAATGAGACACTACAGAATATGGCTGAAGCAAAGGGTCTAGCATCAGACAGAGCTGGGTTTAAATCTTGGCTCTGCCACTCAACCAGGTAACCTTGGTCAAGCCATCAGAACTGCCTCACTCTCGCTCAACTGTAAATTTGAGAATGATCGTATCCCTATTTTAAAGGTTGTTGTGAAGATTAAATGAGATAATGTGTATAACACAGTTATTAGACCCTCACAAAAGTCTTACAAGGTAGATATTTTATTCCCATTTTACATTTGAGAAAACTGAGGCACTAGGAAGGAAAAAAATATTTCCAAGTTTGCCCGGGCCCAGTGGCTCAGACCTCTAATCCCAACACTTTGGAAGCCCGAGAGGGGCAGTTCAGTTGAGGTCAGGAGTTGGAGACCAGCCTGGCCAATGTTACAAAACCCCATCTTTACTAAAAATACAAAAATTAGCCAGGCAGGGTGGTGGGCACCTATAATCCCAGCTACTTGGGAGGCTGAGGCAGGAGAATCACTTGAATCTGGGAGGTGGAGACTGCAGTGAGCCGAGATCACACCACTGTTCTCCAGGCTGGGCAACAGTGCAAGACTCCATCTCAAAAAAAAAAAAAAAAGGTTTCCAAGTTTGCACAGCTTGTCACTGGCAGAGGCAGAGGTGGGACATAGAATACAATTCTGCCTGATTCTTCAGCCTCTGCTGATAGCCTATCTCACTTTCTCTCTCCATCTCAGGATGTGTGGAGTCCCCTGCCATCTGAGTGACCACTCTTGCAGGACGAGGCATCACCATGGCCTGGAAAAACCAGCCTCAGTGCCCTCAGTATTTTTTGGTTGCTCCTTCCCTGGAGTCCTTCACGGCACCAGAAACTGACTCTTCCTGGCTCTAGTTCTCTCCTAGATCGGAGAGGACAAAAGCCCCACATCCTCCCAGCAACCTGTGCATCAATAAAGGCTGCCTTGCTCCCTGTCTCCAGTGGGCAGTAGGTGCCTCCCAGCCTGAAGCCCTCTTCTGCTTCAAGAAAGGACCTATGCAGTTCTCTTCTGCTTCTGAACCCACTGTCACAAGCCTATGGACAGGGAGTGAGTGGCCTGTGCTCACAGCAGGTGCGCAGTCCACCACTCTGTCTCTGGCAGCCAGAGACACTCACCCCAATGTGAGCTATTTAGGCCACTCTCAAGGGGTCCTGGCCCATCTCACCTCCCCTCTTCATCCTTCTCAGTTCAGGATGTGGGCCTCCTTGATTTCTTTTTTTTTTTTTTTTTTTTTTTTTTTAGACGGAGTCTCGCTGTGTCACCCAGGCTGGAGTGCAGTGGCGTGATCTTGGCTCACTGCAAGCACCACCTCCCAGGTTCACGCCATTCTCCTGCCTCAGCCTCTCCGAGTAGCTGGGACTACAGGCGCCCGCCACCACGCCCGGCTAAGTTTTTTGTATTTTTAGTAGAGACGGGGTTTCACCGTGGTCTCGATCTCCTGACCTCGTGATCCGCCCGCCTCGGCCTCCCAAAGTGCTGGGATTACAAGCGTGAGCCACTGCGCCTGGCCCCCTCCTTGATTTCATAGTTCTCTTTTCTTGTTACCTAGAGGACACGCTCTCCCCACCCACCTGCAAACACTTGTGTAGGAGTAGCTATCTCAACATCATGAGCAAAAGGTAGGTTTTTAAAACTATAACAGATGGTGAGAACATAAGAATCACCTTAGGTATTATAGTTGCTTAAAATTATCCTCCTGCAAGAGATTTTAATATGGAAGAGCCTGAGGTGAGGCTCAAGAAGCTGCGTTGTTAACTCTGGGGTCTCCTGACAACAGCTCTCAGGGCCTTGCTGCTTTAATGCTCCTGACTCAAGGGCCTGGGGAAGGATACCAGTCATTAAAACCCAGCCAGGACCTCCAAGGTGAAAACTGACAAAGTGCAGGCTCCCGTGTCAAACAAATCTGATTCACATCCCAGCTGCACCATTTTCTAGCTATGCAGTTGGGGTCTAATGACTTACCATCTGTGAGCCTCAATTACCTTTCCCTGGGACCCCCTCCCTCATGCCTATTTTTAGAGTTATCATGAGGATTAAGTGAGGAATTATACATTGACTAAATGGCTCAGAACAAGTGAAATCAGACTCCCTTCAGTCTCTGCTTACCTCCCTACCAGGGGATCTCACGCCCATGTCTCCAGCTTAGCATTTGTTGCAACACATTGAGAATATCTGGGTATGTCTCTCTCTCCAGTAGGCTGTGAGCTCCTCGAGGACAGGAGCCAGGATTAAACCCTCTTTTTATTTCCATGGCCTAATGCAGAGCCCAGCACACAGTAGGGTCTCCATGAGTTGTGGGTCTATTGAAATAGAGGGGACATTCATTGTGTCCTTCCACCCCTGGAACCTCAGTCAGTTCATGCAAAAATAACAAAACCTACCTGTGTTCACTGAATTACTATTTAGTACCAGGCCCTGTGCTAGGGACATAGCATACCTCACTTCTAATCCTTATTCATCCCTGTGGATATATATTACTAACCCTGACCCTACTACACACATGCACACACATCCTGGGTTTTTTTGTTTTCGTTTTTGTTTCACTTAGGAGGTGACTGTGGTTCAGAAAGATAAGGTATCTTGCCCACAGTCATATAGCTAGAGGATCTAGTTCAACCATTGTGGAAGACAGTGTGGCGATTCCTCAAGGATCTAGAACTAGAAATACCATTTGACCCAGCCATCCCATTACTGGGTATATACCCAAAGGATTATAAATCATGCTGGTAAAAAGGCACATGCACATGTATGTTTATCGTGGCACTGTTCACAATAGCAAAGACTTGGAACGAACCGAAATGTCCATCAATGATAGACTGGATTAAGAAAATGTGGCACATATACACCATGGAATACTATGCAGCCATAAAAAAGGATGAGTTCATGTCCTTTGTAGGGACACGGATGAAGCTGGAAACCATCATTCTCAGCAAACTATCGCAAGAACAAAAAACCAAACACCGCGTGTTCTCACTCATAGGTGGGAACTGAACAATGAGAACACATGGACACAGGAAGGGGAACATCACACACCAGGGCCTGTTGTGGGGTGGGGGTGGGGGGAAGGACAGCATTAGGAGATATACCTAAGGTAAATGACGAGTTAATGGGTGCAGCACACCAACATGGCACATGTATACATATGTAACAAACCTGCACGTTGTGCACATGTACTCTAGAACTTAAAGTATAATAAAAAAAATTTTAAAAAAAAAGACTGACACCCAAACCATAGCCCCAAAGCCTGTCTCTCCTCACTGCAGCAACAGCCTCTCTTCCATAACCAAGGACCAATGCCTTTGCCTGAGGATCCCTCCCCTTTCTCAAGACTTGTTGAGGTCAAGGTGAAGGGCATGAAAGAAGCCAAGCAAACTTCAGTGTCGGCCGCTTGCCTTAATGCCCATCTGATACATACTCATCTAAAATTCTCCACAGACTGAAGCCATAAAATCATAGCCTTATTTAGTGGTTTCTCCAAGTCTAGCTCTGAGGCAGCTCCACAACTCTTGGCTAGGAATATTCATTCAAATAACTCACGCAGACAGCTGTGTAACCAAGACGAGAGATAGATGGAGCCCGGAACGCCCCTGTGCTGTAGATCACAACCCCCCACTCCCGTGCCCTCCCCCAAGCTGCCCGGACAAAAAGAGGTCAGTGATTAATTATGCTAAGGTAAACAGAGTTAATTTTCTTCCTGGATAAAACTAATTACAACTGTGTTTGTTTTGGTAGGACATGGAATTACTGTCCCCGGTGACAAATCTTCCTAATTGAAAAGAGTGTTTATTTTAAAGGGATGGGGGTTGGGGTCACTAAACAACAGTTAGCTAGTGTTTTCCCCATTTTTCACTTGAAGAGGGACAGTGATTAGGCGTTGGCCTCAAAGAAACGAGCAAAATCTTTTTGTCCACGTTTCCTTCCTTCAAGCCTGCTCGAGAGCCTTGGTAACAGCATGAGGGAGAAGAAGCTGGCAGTTTGGAGGTTTCCAAGAAGAATTCATGCCCTGTGGTTAATTAGGCTTTAGTGGGTGGTGAAATCAGGGTGAACCCCTCTTTGGAAATCCAGTGAGGAGGGAGGAATGAGCGTTTTGAATCCCACCACCCACCAACATCATAAACTGTGGGAGAACATGTGACCCAACTCAAATCAATTCTTGCAGCATTATGCTAGGTCAGCTCAGTGCTAAAGCAACAGGGATAGAGAAGAGGGAAGCAGAGTCCCTGCTCTCAAGGAGGCCAGAACAAGTCATCGTTGTTCACATATCTGGTGTCGAAGGAGCAGAAGGAAGAAGTTGTGGAGAAGGTGGGCAAGCAGAGAAGAGGAAGAGCCTTCCACCAGATACCAGTGTGAGCAAAGGCGTGCAGGTGCACGGTGTGTTTCAAGAGCTGTACGTAATCCAGTGTGCCTGGGATAACAGGGTGAATTGAGAGGCACATGACTGCAGAGGAGACTGGAAAGATACCTGGTATTTGGATCATGACAGTTTATGTTCATTTACTTAGGGCTGCCATAACAAATTACCACAAACTGGGTGGCTTAAAACAACAGAAATGTCTTGTCTCGCAGTTCTGGAGGCTGGAGATCCAAAATCAAGGCGTTGGCAAGGGCCTGCTCCCTCCAAAGCCTTTTTGGAAAGAAACCTTTTCCTTGCCTCTTCCAGCTTCTGGAAGCAGCACCAGGTGTTCCTTGGCTTGTGGCAGCATAACTCCAATCTCTGCCTTCACTTCCCATGGCTGTCCTCCCTCTAGTCCTATGTCTGCGTCCAAATTTCCCTCTTCTTATACAGATTCCAGTCGTACTGGATTAAGAGCCCACCTTACTCCAGCATGACCTCATCTTACTAATTACATTTCAACAACTCCATTCCCAAATAAGCTCGCATTCCGGGGTATGAGGAGTTAGGGCTGGAATGTACATTTCTGGAGGACACAATTCAATCCATAGCACAGGTTGCAGAGGCCACTTACGGGAGTATGAAGTTTAGGAGCAGAGGGAAGACACTCTAAGAGCTGTAAGTGATGGAGGGGCTTCATTTGTTTGTTTTATTTTATATAAGAAGACTTCTCTGGGTCCAATCTGGAGGACTCATAGGTGAGCATGACTCAAAATAGGAAGACCAGTTGGGTTAAAAGTTGTTACAAAAATGCTGGTGAATCTTGATTGTACCCAGAGATTGACAGTGGCAGAAAAGGTGGGTTGGAGAGAAAGGAATCTGTGGCAGGGCTGTTTAGATTTCCAGGATTCCGGGTTTAAAGAACCTCATTATTACTGGGGTGGTGGAAGAGTAAAGAAAAGGGGGGAGTCAAGGACCACTTCCAGGTTTCTGAGCTCACTGAGGAGAAGCAGATTGGAGGGGAGAGGAGTTCAGTTCTGTACAAGTGACAAGTTACGCAATCAGTGACATTCGGGAAACAGTAGGATGTAAAGGTCTGAGATTCAGAGAAACACTTTCCTCTGGAGATATGGATTTAGAAGCCATCATGAACTAGACGATCATTGAGGCAGGAAGATGGATGATGCTCCAGAAAGACCACATAGAGTGAGAAGAGAAGGTCCAGGACAGAAGCCTGCAGAACCAGTCATGAGAGAGGCTAAAGGAGAAGGGGGATCAAGAGTTTACACGGAGAAAGTGCAGGGTCTGACTTCCCAGCCTTCCAGCTCCAAGCCAAAGTGACCTCCTGCCCCCACGGTGCACACAGCAGTACTTACGTGCACTACACCTTCTCCTGAATGCTGATTATCCACACACGCGCAGAATCCCCGATCCCAAACTCCGCCAACTCCTTAAGTGCATTGCGGACCATGTCATTGTCTGCTCCCCTTGGGTTCCTCGCGGCCTCCCTAAAAAGGATTTAGCACAAAGCAAGTGCTTATCACTAAATATATGAATAAACGTGAATAATTAAACCACCATCAAAGATTTAGTTAGTACTTACTGTAGGTAAGGCAAGGTTCTCTAACAGAAACCAAGTATAGGGCACAAGATAAAACAGGTGCTCACTAAATATTGATGAAAGGAAAGGAGGAAGGGGAAGACACCAATTAGCATCAGAACTATTCAGAATAATGATAGTAAGAGGCTCCATCGGAGAGGCCCCAGGACTGCGTGGTTGTGATACGGAAAAGGGCAGAAGGTTGGACATCGGGACACCTACATGCTAATCCTCCTCTCACAGTAACTCCCTGTGTAAATCATTCAGCTTTCTGGACCCAGTTTGCCCGAGTATAAAGTTAGGGGTTTCGGTTATAGATTTTCTGAGAACCTTTGCCTCTGCAAACCTAGAGTCCAAATTAAAAGTGTTGAAAGACAGAGTACAGAGGAAAACTAAGCTCTGGTTTTTTTTTCAACAGTTACACACAGAAATGCTGAACATTTTCTCAAGTAATCCTCACCCCTGTCTCACAGAGAAGAAATGGAGGCTCGGAGACGTTTTGATATGCCCAAGGACCGTGAGAAGACTGGAGCACGGGGCTGGGGATGCACCAGGGCTGGGAGACAGGGGCGAGCAATCATGGATGGCAGGGAGGCCGTGCTGCAGAACCATTAAAACACGGCGTCTGGACAAAGGCCACCCGGTGTGAACCCTAATTCAGGCAAAAACGTGTTTCACACAGTTTTGAATTATTTGAGGCTTGGAGTCGTTCCAACAGCAGTTAAAAGTACTGACTCAGGGAGGAGGGTCCTTCCCGTGGCTTACCAAAAGTATTTTCAGATCCTTGGGCTAGCGGAGAAGTGACAGTATTATAACCACGGAGAGCCGCGGTCAGCAGGGCTGCGGAGGAGGGAGGGGACCTGCACTGTAGCTCAGGCTGTCCGTGGCACCTTCCCTCTGGCCTCAGGCTCCTCGTCGCTAATGCTTCATCAGTGAGCCCCAAGATCCTTTTCAACTCTGACACTCTGTGAAACCTCACCCTGAATTCTAGGAGCCCAGGTTGTTGATTTGTGTTGCACAGCGAAACGCTTCATGCTTGTGTGAGGCTGCCATTCTCTGGAACACTCTGAAGCAGCGGCTCCCAAACGCAGGTCCCTGCACCAAGCTGAATCATAATTACCTGTAGGGCTTTATAAAAACACAGACGCCAGGCCGCCACACCAAACCCACGGCGTCAAAATCTCGGGGGCGGAGCCTGGGTATTTGTGTTATTAGAAATCTCCCAGGTGAGCCCGGTGCTCAGATCCACCCGTGGAAATCAGTTCTGCAGCTGCCGCACCTGCGTTTCCGAAGCAGCACCTGCCACCTGGTGCACATAGAAGGTACTGCAGGGACCGTGCAGGTCCAGGCAGCTCACTGCAACGGGTGGAAGAGGACTCTGGGGTTTCTCATCTGGGTAACAAGCTGTCAGACATAGCTGAACTTAAATCCTCACACTGACACCTCCAGCAATGTAACCAGAGGTGTACTTAGAAAAACTGGGTGGAAATCCAGTGTCAAATGTGGGTTCTCTCTTGGAATAGCAAAAAAAAAAAAAAAAAAAAGTCCCATTCTTTCTCTTCTGAATGGGAAAAGTGTTTTCTGCTATGCAAAGATCTAATTTCTTGGGGTGGTGATGGAGATAGAGTAATGAAGGAGGGGCAGCGGAGATGTGAAGGAGAAAATAAACGCATATGTTTGGGTTCATTTGGACTTTTTCTTTCAGTGGTGAAGAGAACTTAACTAGCAATAAAGGACAGATAATAACCATGGTTAATCCTCGGATAGAGCAGACCGTGTGCCAGACACTGATTAACAACTTCATCTGTATTCACACTTCATTTCCAGCGCCAGCCCAGTGAAGGCACTATCATGATGCCCATAAGGAAACTAAAGTACAAAGAGGTTAAGTGATTTATTTGATGCCTCTCACCTGGATGTAGTTCCGTGCGTTCTGATCCAACATTTCATCTGCGTAAAACAAATATTTTCACATAGTGTTCCCCTTCCTCATGCACCTCCATTCAGCATTCAAACTGCCCTTGCTTCATCAGGAGATGGACTGACAACACAGCTTAGGGAAATGGGAAACACTCAACATAAGCAAAAATGTTTGGGAAAAATCAAGGATAAGAGCAAAGTGATTAAGGAGAATGATGCTTCCTGTGAACTGGAGAGATACATGTGAAATTTCTATAATCTATATTTAGACAAGTTGGTTGTGCCTTGGTTTCTGTCATCTGCCAAATGGGGGAAAAACTAATGCCTGTCCTCTAGGTTGTGAAGAGCAAATGACATAGTGTGTGTACAGCACTCAGCACAGTACCCCTTTCAAGGTTTACCAGCTGTTGTTAGCAGATCAGGTGTAACCAGTTTATTGAGAAGCCTCAATCCATTGGGGTATAGGTATAAACAGTTCAACTTATTTACTCTAGCCACAACTGTTAGCCATGATTTGTACTATCTGTCAGTATCATTTTCTAATGATATTTTCAGGTAGATCCCATTGCATTCCCATCGATATCAGTTACCAAAAGTCCCGTCTGGTCTAGTTCACAACTCCCATCTCGTATCCAGTTTCAATAGCATTTCCTCGTCTCGCTTCAATGTTTGCCAGACTTGTACCTCAAGTTACGAGAGTGGGAAGGGGACATGGAGAAACCCCGTTGCTACAAAAAAAATACAAAATTAGCTGGGCATGGGTGGTGCATGTCTGTAGTCCCAGCTACGTGGGAGACTGAGGCACAAGAATCACTTGAACCTGGGAGGTGGAGTTTGCAGCGAGCCGAGATCACGCCACTGCACTCCAGCACCTGGGCAACAGAGTGAGACTGTCAAAAAAAGGAAAAAAAAGAAAAAAAACCACAAAGAGTGGTAAAGGGTTGTGGTCTTGTCTTCTAATTTTCCTCCTTTCTTTTCTGGGTCTAGCGCCTTTCATGTTGAGGGAAGAAGGGAAAATAAGAGGAATAACAGAGATCACTCTAAATAAGTGGCTGTTTGTCATTGGTGGAGAAAGGCTCCTGACCTTACACTGGCTTTACCTGCTTCCCTCTGTTGCTGGTGGCCGCTGACAATATGTTGGTCTCCTATTAGATGATGTGGTGTATGGAGTTATATGGTTTTGGAGGCAGATGTTCATCTTTATGCCAGCCGCCTCCATCTCTGATGACCCCACAGAGGGGTAGCTGCGTCTTCCTTCATCCTATTAGCAGTCTGTGGTTCCCAGCTTCCTCTTTGGCCAGATGTCACCTTATCTGGTCCACATCAATCAGAACTTCCACCTTATCCTCCAACTCCTGTTCTCTCCTTAAAATGGAGCCCTGATGAACATGGAGGTCTTCTACACTCCCCAAGGGCTGAAGGGAAGTTGGTGAAGTAGACAAAGAGCACACCAGTTTCTTCTTTTGTGGAAAACTTCACTAGAGCACCTGCTCTCCCTTCAGAAGTGTGTTGCTCCACCATGCTTCCAGACATCAGAAATCTATGGTAAGAATTGGATGCCAGGAGATTTGCACTTTTGCCCACAATTAAGTTACCAGGATTGAATTTACCCTCCTGCCTTCAAAATAAAAAAGATAAAATGTCAGAAACAGCCATTTTCAAGACACTAGACCTAAGACAACAAAGCATAGTTACTCCCTAAGAGACAAGAAACAAACTAGGTAAGCCCTATGACTGCCCCAGCTTGCTGCCTTCAGAGAATATCCAGGCTACGGGACAGAGAAGAAAGTCTGGGTGGAGCCCAGTAGGATCCTTGAACTGAGGTGATAAGGCTGCGAGTTAGGGAAACCAAGTGGACTAGAGTTCATGGATGGACAAAGTAATAAAAGGAAAGAGATGTGCAGAGAAAGAGCCCTGACGATCTGCAGAGCATCCCCCTCTGATATTCAACAGAGTCCTGATTAGCACATGCATGTGAAGTAACACTTGAGGATGGAGGAAAAATAATTTGAAAAGATTAAAGAACATTGTCTGATGCTCACAGGGGGCTGGGAATATTGCATATTCCCCCCCGATAGCTGAACGAAATCATACTTTATGAGCATCGGGTAGAGTACCCTAGAAAATTTTGCTTAGTAGTGGGGCATAATTAGCCCTAGACTGCTCAGATATGCCAAATAAATCGTAAAAGCAAGACCCAAGAAGATCAAACAATTTCCAGGCAACTTAACACATCCCAGAACAAAGCTCAAGAAGACTTATAAGAATCAAGAAGATCCACCACCCAGTAAGGTAAAAGTCACCATTTCTGGCATCTAATCAAAGATAACTAAGCATGCAAAGAAGCAAGAAAACACAGAGAGAATAATCAAGCAATCAAAACCATCCAAGAACTGAAACAGATTTAAAATTGTCAGGCTAAGATGTCAAAATAATTATTATAATTGTTCTGTATATGTTCAAAAGTTAAGTAGAGGCATGGATGATTTCAAAAATACTCAAATAGAACCTAGAGATGAAAACCACAATGTTTTAGATGAAAAATACTCTGAGTAGGATTAAGGATATATTAAACATGGCAGAAAAATGGCTAACTCAAAGACATAGCAATTAAAAGTAATGGCAAAATAAACATCAGAAGAAAAAATAATAAAATTCAGTGCAGAAATCAATGGAATAGAATACAGTACAACAGTAGGGGGAAAAAATCAACGAAACCAAGAGATGATTTTTTTAAGATCAATGACATTGACCAACCTCCAGCCAAGTTGATCAGGGAAAATATGAAAAAAGACACAAATTACAAAATTAGGAACAAGACAGGTGCCATTACCACACATTCCCTTATATTAAAAAATAGGAGAATATTATCAGCAACTTTATACCTATAAATTTGACAACTCAACAAACCAATTCTTTAAAAAACACAAATTATGAAAGCACAGTCAAAAAGAAATAACCTTAGCATCTCTGTATCTACTTGTTTTTTTGTTTTTTGTTTGTTTGTTTGTTTTTTGCAGTCAACACACATTTATTGAGCATCGACTCTGCCGGGCCCTGGGTGGGCACAGGGGGCTCAGAGACAAATCACACGCAGACCCTACCATTGAGGCCCTCACAGCCTGGCAGGGCAATTGGTCATGTCAATGGACACTCATGATACAGTGTGGTCAGTGTGGTGTTAGAGGTAGCACAGGTGACCGAGGGAGCACAGACGAAGGGCCCCTGACCCGGCTGGGGGTGGCAAAGAGGGCTTCTTGGAGGAGGTGACACCTGAAGAGGGCTTTAGGGAGTGAACGAGAGTTCGGGTGTCTCGTCTGAGGAAGTGGCCTGTGCAAGGGCTCAGTGGTAGGGACAATGGCGGCGGCTGGGAGTTGAGCAAGGGCCAGTCCAGGAAGGGCCGTGGAGTCCGCAGGCAACAGGGAGCGCTGAGGGGTGTGAAGCAGGCGGTCGGCAGAGGGCCCACTAGAAGCCAGCGTGAAGGGTGGCCCAGGGGACAGGGCAGGGGAGAAGGGTGGGTCACCGTGGACAGCAGAGGTGGACGGGCACGGCCTTTGCCCAGGGAGTCTCGTCCTGCCTGGAGGTCCCCTCAGCAGCGGAG
The DNA here is from genome assembly GCF_006542625.1 of Nomascus leucogenys. Taxonomy (NCBI): domain Eukaryota; kingdom Metazoa; phylum Chordata; class Mammalia; order Primates; family Hylobatidae; genus Nomascus; species Nomascus leucogenys. The sequence goes on along the minus strand of NC_044392.1, from coordinate 16,650,157 downwards.
AGGTCGGGGTGCAGGCTGCCAGCCGCGGGGCCGCAGGGTGCACAGCACTGGGTCCAGTGGCTTGAGAGTGGCCTGCTACTGCAGCCCGAAGCTCTGCCCGGGCACCAGCTGGAACTCCAGCCTCTGCAGCAGCTTTGCCATGACCACCTTCACCTCCATCTGAGCAAACTGCTGGCCGACGCAGGAGTGGTGGCCCAGGCAGAAGGGGAAGTAGGTGAACTGTGGCTTGGGTGCTCCGGGGCCGAAGCGATAGGGGTTGAAAGTCAGCGGGTCTCTTACTAATAAAATAGAACTTACAGACAAAAAAACTTTCCCATTAATGAAGAAAACTCTAGTTTCTTCACTAATGAATTATCCCAAACATTAAAAGAAGAAATAACACTAATTCTACACAAACTCTTCCAGAAAACTGAAGAAGGAATGCCTGCCAACTCATTATTTGATGCCAGCATTACCCTGACACTGAACCCAGATAATGACAATACCAGAAAACTACAAGCCAATATCTTTCAAAAACACAGATACAAATTTCTAAACAAAATTTTAGCAAATCAAATCCATATTAAAACTTAACAAACTAAATCCAGTAGATAAAAAGGATAATGTATTATGGCCAAGTGACGTTTTTCCAAGGAATGCAGGGTTAGTTTAACATAAGAAAATCAGTGCCAGTTCTGGAGATCTTTTGCACAACAATGTGAACATACTTAATAAACTGTACAGTTAAAAATGGTTTAGATAGAAAATGTTCGTTATGCAAGGTTTTTATCACAATTAAATTTTTTAAGAAAAATCAATGTAATTCACCATTTTAACACATTGAAAAGCAAAAAAAAAAAAAAAAAAAAAAACCCACATGATTATATCAACAGAGACAAGAAAAAGCATTTAGCAAAATCCAACAACCTTACAAAATCCAACTAATCTGGATAAAAACTCTCAACCACCTAGGAATAGAAGAAAATTTTCTCATTTTAAAAAGTCAACAAAAATATCTACAGCTAACATTTTATTTAATGGTAAAGACTAAATGTTTTCCCTCTAATATCGAGAATAAGAAAAAGATGTCTACTTTCAGCAATTTTTTCAACATTGTTCTGGATGTTTTAGCCATGTGTGCAATCAGGAAAGAAAAGAATAGAGAGAATCCAGGTTGGAAAGGAGTGAATAAAATCATTTTTTATTCCTAGACAATGTAACTGTCTATGTAGAAAATAATGGCATAATGGCATGTGCAAAAGCCTATTAGAACTAATAAGTTTAACAAGATTGCAGGATATAAGGTCAATATATAAAAAGCGATTGTATTTCCATATCAGATACACAAACTATCAGAAATAAAATATTTAAAAATATATTTACAATAGCATCCACCAAAAAAAATATTAAACAATTAGGGGTAAATCAGACAGAAGGTATGAAAGACCTATACACTGAGAACTACAAACCATCACTGAGAGCAAGCAAAGAAGATCTAAATAAATGGAGACATTCTTTGTTCATGGATCAGAAAACTCACCATGGTTAAAATTTTACTTCTCCCCAAATTGATCTATACATTCATGCATTCCACATCAAAATCCCAGCAGGCTTATGGCATAAATTGATAAGTTGATTCTAAAATTCATGTGATCATAAAAAAGACCTAGAATAACTAAAACAATTCTGAAAAAGAACAATGTTGATAGGATAACTACCTGATTTCAAAACTTATTATAAACTTTACTTATTATAAAGTAATCAAAGTGTGACATTAGAATCAAACTAAACAAATAGATCAATGGAACAGAATACAGAGTCCATAAATGGATCCACACATATATGGACAACTGGTGTTTGACAAAGATTTAAAAGCAATTCAATGGAGGAAGGACAGTCTTTTCAATAAACGCTGTTAAAACAGCTGGATGTATGTAAGCAAACAAAACAAAACAGAGAGGGTCCAATTCATAATTCACACTGTATATAAAAAATTAACTCAAACTAAGATATAGATCTAAATGTAAATCATACATTTATAACACTTTTTAGGAGAAAATCTTTGTGACCACAGGATAGGCAAAGTCTTTTAGATTCAACATCAAAGTACAATCCATAAAAGAAAATTTTGATAAATTGGACGTTATCAAAATTTAAAACTTCATACTTCAAAAGACACTATTAAGAAAATGAAGAGACAAGCTACAGAATGGGTGAAAATATTTGCAGAGCATATATTTGACAAAGGACTTGTATTCAAAATCTATAAAGAACTCTCAAATTCAATAAAAAGAAAACAAGCAATCCAATAAAAGAATAGATAAAATATTTGAAGAGACATTTTACCAAAGAATATATATGCATGGCAAATAAGCGCATGAAAAGGTGCTCATCATCCTTAGCAATTTTAAAACCACAAAACCACTACACACCTATTAAGATGGCTATAATCTAAAAGACTGATCATGCCAAGTGTTGGCGAGGATCTCAACTTGATACTCTTCTAATGGGAATGTAAAATGATAGAACCACTTCAGAAAAAATAGTTTGGCAGTCTCAAAATCTACAGCTACCATATGATCTAACCATTCCAACTGAAAATACATGAGCACATATGTTCATACAAGACCTGTACATGAATGCAGATAACAGCTTTATTTGTAATAGCCCCAAACTGAAAACAACTCAAAGGTCCATCACCAGGTGAGTGGATAAATACATGAGTGTATTTACATACCATGGAATGCTACTCTGCAGTAAAAAGGAATGAAGAAACCACACAGCAGCAATATGAGTAAATCTCAAAATATTTATACTAAGTGAGAGAAGTCAGACAGAAAAGAGTGCATACTGTATGATTTTATTTATGTGAAACTCCAGAAAATGCAAACTAATCTATAACAACAGAAAACAGATCAATGGTTGCCTGGGAAGGGTGGGTGGGGGATGAGATGGGGGAGTAATCACAAAGGGGCAAACTGTTACCAAATAAAAGTGAGGATGATGGGTCTATTCACTATCTTCATTGTGGTGAGGGCTTTAGATGTGTATATACATGTCAATACTTGCAGAACTGCACCCTTTGAATATGTGTAATATGTCTATTTCACCTCAATAAAGTTATTTTTTAAAAAAGAAGCAACAGCAAATCTCAATCTCTGGTTCATGTGTACCCTCAAATTCCAGTGAATTTTGAAGAGGCTAAGCTCTTCCTAGAACTTTCCCTGTAAGTTCCACTGTGCCCTAATAGGGATGGGCCTGCAAATTCTGCACATCAGCAAACTTCTAACCAGGAAATGAACCTCTCCCTGTCCCCACTTCCTGTAGGTGCTCCCAATCTCTACAGGGCTCTCTCTTGGAACCACCTCCCCCCCGCCCCACGGACTTAGATTAAGTTAGGAGAGAAGTGGGGGGATGGGAGTGAGAAGGGAGTATCCCCTCTACAAACATTGCACTTTCTGAAATGACTATAACAAATTTCTGTCCCTCTCCTGACCTATCTTCTTGTGCAGACTGGTGGGGGGCAGGGAGTGGGTGGTTCTTCAAAGCTTCAGTGAAGGTTAGGCATACCTGGGATGTTTATTTGCCTCCAAAGGTGATTTCTGACCCTGATTGTTAGCAGCTGCAGGGCAACCTCCTGCTCAGATAGAAAACTCAGGAGAAAGGGAGTCTTGCTGACTGGCTCAGGCTTTGCGAGAGGAGGAGGCTTTCTAAGTGGGAAGTGGGTAACGGCAGCCGTGGGTCCAGAAAGCTTCAAGCTGCCTATCAAGCTAAGACAGTAAATCTTTAATGACTTCTCTTTGGGGAGAATTAATGGTTGGGGGCCGGGCGCGGTGGCTCACGCTTGTAATCCCAGCACTTTGGGAGGCCGAGGCGGGCGGATCACGAGGTCAGGAGATCGAGACCACGGTGAAATCCCGTCTCTACTAAAAATACAAAAAATTAGCCGGGCATGGTGGCGGGCGCCTGTAGTCCCAGCTACTCGGAGAGGCTGAGGCAGGAGAATGGCGTGAACCCGCGAGGCGGAGCTTGCAGTCAGCCGAGATTGCACCACTGCACTCCAGCCTGGGCGACAGAGCAAGACTCCGTCTCAAAAAAAAAAAAAAAATAACAAAAGAGCTGGGGCAGCCAGATAGGGAAGGCAGCAGTGTTTTGTCTCAGGCTTTCTTCCACCACACTCTTTTCCCGTTTTTTGCTCCTCCTTTCAGCACTCAGTGTTGCTGATGAAGGAAACATAGAAAACTTTTTTATGTCTAATATTTTTCTACTATGAATGTAATTTGTAACATACAATTGTTTACTCTTGACCAAAAGTAATTAAATATTTAAATCATGCACACATCATGTCAATTAGAGTAGGTTTTAGTGATGCTTGCAGTATTCTGGAGGTTCTGAGAGAGATGGGAGAAAAAATATCCTTGTAAGGGTCTCATAGGAAACTCTAGAACAAGCTTGTACAACCTAAGGCCCATGGGCCGCATGCAGCCCCGGATGGCTTTGAATGCAGCCCAACACAAATTTGTCAACTTTCTTAAAACATTGTAAGATTTTTTTTGAGTTTTTCTTTTTTAGCTCATCGGCTACCATTAGTATTTTATATGTATTTTATATTTGGCCCAAGACAATTATTCTTTTTCTGATGTGGCCCAGGGAAATGAAAAGAGAACCTTCTCTCTGAACTGTTAGCTAGAGTTTATCCTTTACTCTTCATTCCCATAAACTGACCTCTCCCTTCTAACCTGGCATGAAATTCTCTGCCTCGTCTTTGAGGCTCTTGAGCAAGCCTTGCAAGGAGGTCCGAGACGCTGACACCCAGCTCAGTTGTGGGTAATGTGAAACTTTACAAGCAGATCTGCCAGTGAGCATTCTTCTGGGCTTCCAACCTTGCCCAAATGGGCTACATCAATCATTGCTCTGACTGCCTTCTGAGGAAGTCAGGATAAGGGTCTAGTTATTTATGACAACCTCCTGAAGGCTTCTCTCTGCGAACTGGTTCCCTAGGAGAGGAGGTGGTCATTAAACCACCCACCTCCACTGTGCCCTTCCCTTACAAACAAGATCTTATTCTTTAAGTGCATACTGATGCCAAGAAAGAGATTCGTTTGGTAGGGGAGAGGGAAATTCAAGCAACAGATAAACTTACATTGGATCTTAGAGCTACAGAAAAATCACCTTGCCCACTCTATAACAAGAGCCCTAAGATCCAGGGAAGGAATGTGTCCGAGCCTACACATGCCATTCAGAGGCAGGACTGGAACTAGAAGTCAAGTGCCCCTCTACCCCTCAGCCAAGGATTCTTTTCTGTAGCCATTTTTATTTTCAGAGAAAATTTCTGAGTAACTGCAAGATGTCTCAGAATCCTGCAAACATATTCCTTTCTCTTTCTTTGAGAACTGAGTTTCATGATCAGGATGAAACTTCCTTTTCTGCAGTGGGGTACCTCAGAGTCTTATTTTGGTTGGAAGAAGAAGGGATCACCTTTAAGAAGGCAGATAGGGCAAGAGAGCAGGAGAAACCCTCCCAACAATCCCTGCGAGGTCATTTGTATTAACTCTGTGTTGTAGATTAGCAAAGGGAAGACCAAAGAGTTAAAGCAGTTTGCCCTACTCAGTATTTTAATCCATGGGTGATTAAATTTGAATGATTTAAGAAATAAAAGAGAATAGAGATGGAGGCCAAAACAGCACCTTTACAGGTTATAGTTGGAGACAAATAGGTCTTATGGCAGAGAGTGGATAGATGCTCAGCAAACCTGCTTCCTCTTCTTGCTGGCCATCATTAGACCACAGTTCCCAGCCTTGTTACTTGTATGTGGTCATGTGACTTAGTTCTGGCCAGTAGAACGTGGGCAGAAGTGTTACACATCACTTACCAGTAAGATCCATAAAATTCTCTGACATATAATTCTCCATTCTCCCTCTTTTTCTTCATCTGCTGGTTGAATGATCCAAGAAGGCCCTAGAACAAGATTTTTCAACTTCAGCACTACTGGCATTTAGGCCAGATAATTCTTTATTAGAGATTGTCCTGTATACTGTAGGATATTTAGCAGCATCTCTGGTGTCTACCTACTAGATGCCAGTAGCATTCCCCACTCTCCAGTTGTGACAACCAAAATGTTTCTAGACATTTCCAAATGCCTCATCTGTGGCAAGATCATCCCCGGTTGAGAATCGCTGTTCTAGAAGATGCCAGAGCCACACAATGGAGGGAACTTGGGTCCTGAATGACTGCATGAAGCAGAGCACCCTTTTCACATCTTTCAGTGACATGAGCAAGAAATTAACTTTTAGGCTGGGTATGGGGGCTCATGCCTGTAATCCCAGAACTTGGAGAGGCCAAAACGGGCAGATAGATCACTTGAGCCCAGAAGTTTGAAACCAGCATGGGCAACATGGTAAAACTCCATCTCTACAAAAAAACACAAAAAATTAACCTGGTGTGGTGGCATGTGCCTGTGCCTCCAGCTACCTGGGATGCTGAGGTGGGGGGATCACATGAACCCAAGAGGTCAAGGGTGCAGTAAGCGTGATTCTGCTACTACACTCCAGCCTGGGTGACAGAGTAAACCCTGTCTCAAAAAAAAAGAAAAGAAAAAAAAGAAATTAACTTTTACCGCAGTTTAGGAGATGTTGGTTCAAAAGGTATCCTGAATGACATAGTACAGCTAAATCATCCCCCTAAGTAGGCAGACTTTCCCAACCAAGCACGGCAGCACTATACGAGGCCATCCTTGGCTATCAGGACAAGACCCAAGAGTAACAGCAGAAAGTGTGCTTCTTGTAGGCAGACAGCTCTCAAGATAAAGAAAGTAGCAGAACTGAGCTTTACATGCCCTAAAGTTCTTCCCAAATTCACCAATCAGATGTCACTTCTCATCCACAGGGGCAGAGAAATCTGAAATGTGCATAGTGAAAAAGCCTTCTCAGAAACTCCCTCTTCATGAAACCAGGAGGCTCTGTTCCAGGAGACCTAGAGCCTGTTGTCTTTCCCCTACACCAGAAGATCTGACTCAGTACCGAAAATGACCTGTATTCTGCTCAGTATGAAATATGGCCTGTGTTCTCATTTTCTCATTAAATGCTTTATCTTATTTTGTTATTGAAGTCAAGGCTCAGTCTTCAGCCAAGGCTGAGGGTCCGTCTGTGACTAGACCGAAGCCTCACTTTGGGACTAGCCAGTTCAGCCCATCAAGGACAGGAGTTGGTCTGTGACAGGAAAATAGAACTGGGCTGGAGAAGGGTAAAATTCACAGCCTCACCCTGAATTAACTCATGAATTTTGCCCAGCGCTCCCATCACACAATCCACTTCCTTTCTTCATTGTCCTTTATATTTCTGAACAGGCCAGTGATATACTAACTGCTTCCCATAAAGCTGTCAAGAGAATGCAATGAGTGACCTCAGTCCAGGAGGAGCAGACCAGTGAAAAGGAATTAACTGGCTGGAAGCCAAGCAACATGGACCCACATCCAGATCTGATCTGTCACTAACTGATTATTCCAAACTGGACATATTACTTTCCTTCTCTGGACCTCCGTTCCCTCGACGTAAAGTAGGAATATTAGGTGGGGCATCTCTTTCAATTTTATTTTAATTGCACTAAGAAGTATTAAATCAAGATCCTGTCTTACATCTATCATTAATGGTAACCATGTGCTGCTGCTTTTCCCTCCCTCATTGCTCCTCAGGTCCAGCTCAACTTTGGACGTTGTGAAACTCATAAAGCTGCAATAGCCCACAAGAGGTCTTCTTTATCCCAGACTGTCTCCAAACCCCAGCATATTTCACTGGGAAAAAGACTAGGTACATTCTTAGGACCCTTAAGTTATATTCTCCTAGAATTCTAGGATCCTAAGATTCTAATCTACATCTTTACTATTCTAGATTCTAGTCTAAATATCTGGTAGCCTAAAAGGCTTTGAGTCTTAATTCTTTCTTCTTCTTCTTTTTTTTTTTTTTTTGAGACAAGGTTTTGCTCTGTTGCCCAGGCTGGAGTGCAGTGACATGATCATAGCTCACTCCATCCTCAAACTCCTAGGCTCAAGTGATCCTCCCACCTCAGCCACCAAGTAGCTGGAACTAGAAGCTTGTGCCACCATGCCCGTCTATTTTTTTAGACGGCTAGCACAGGCTGGCCTTGAACTCCTGGGCTCAAGCAATCCACCTCCCTCAGCCTCCCAAAGTGCTGGGATTACAGGCATGAGTCCATTCATGGCTCTTTGAGTCTTAATTCTAAAGCCCTAAAAGTCCAGACTTCTAACTAACTTGAGTTAAATGAGGTTACTTAATAGTAATAGCTCAAATTTTCACTGGCTCCTGCCCCCAAGGTTCCCAAATTCCCCATAGGTATCTTTCATGTCCTTACGAACACATTTGGTCAGTGAGAATGCAGCACCTTCTGTTCCTCTCTGCAGCTTCCACCTTTCCCCACTCTTCAGCCAGGTCTACCTGTCTACTGCCAAATGTTACCTGGCCATTTCCCACCCCCACCTCCACCACACACACACCAGTTAGCTACATCCGTTTAGCCTCATCTAAACCCAATGGAGGACAGAGGCCTAGACTCAAACTAAGCTCCTCACTTCTGAAATTCTTCTCATTCGATATTTCAGTGCCCCCTATTTCTGTTTCAGATAGTTTAGAATTCCAAGTTTCTCACAATTTATAATCTGACTGTTCTTGGACATTAATAATCTCAGCTTGAAAGATGTTTAGATTCTAAAACACTATGCTTCTAATTCAGTGGGAGATGCCAGAGTATCTCCTACTCCCTCTCAGATGCTCTGGAATCAAGGAAGTCAGAGAGGCCTTAGCCAGCTCTGAGAGAGCCTATGAGAGGGAGTAATAGGTCTAAGGTGGGAACAACACCACATGGAAAGAGTGCTGTGGACTCAGGGTGGAAGGAAGAGCAATCAAGCTTCTCTGTAGAATGCCCAGAGTGGTCACACCCCAGCAGGCTTCCCAGGCCCTTGGCAAGCAGTGAGCACCAACTTAACAACCTCCAATCAAGTGTGTTATTTATTTTACAAGTGACTATAAATATCAAAATAAAACTGAGAGTTTACGTACATGAGCTGGCCCCAGAGCTATTAAACTGCTAGTGGCTGTACATTTAGGAAGTTCTCCTCCCAGGGCTAAGGGTGGGACCACCTGGCCTCTTGCAGGCTTGGTCCTAGCCCCACATCTCCCAGGGTTCAGAGTTTTGAAGGTTTGATTCTTCCCAGCTTGGCTGCAGACCCCTCTATCTGTGGTGAGTGGTGGATACATGGAGTAGGTTTCAGAACAGTGGAAGTGATTTGGGCATGTGTTGGGAAACTGGGGCCCCGTTCAAATATCTGATTTTGTAAGAACCCCAGAAGGCTGGCAGAAATTCTTGGCCCAACACATCCCAGAGCCAGGAGCATCATCTGCAGCCAGAAGCAAGGAAGTCTCAGCTTGGAGGAAATTGAGGGCAGAAAGAGAATTTTCTCTGTTGTAGCAGGGCTGGGCCTTCAACAGAAATGGCTCCAATATACTCCCTGGTGCTATGGAGAAGTTTTGACACATACCTCTATCAGCCAATCAACTCCTCTGTGTGTCAGTCAATATGAGGGTCAGCCAGGTCTGTCGTTCATGATCATTACCAATAAAGCATTATCATTGAGATAAAGCCTGCCCTTAGCTTGGTCTTCAAATCTTTCACATCTTGACCTCAAGCCCTTTCCAGTCTCACGTTCTGGCCCTCTCCATTGTAAACCCCACTGGTTCCTCCCAAATCCTGCTTTGCACCAGCATGTCTCAGCCTGCACTCTCTGTTCCCTCCCTCTTCTGGTGGTCATTTACTCAACTCAGATGCAGGTGAAATATTTCCTCCTCCTCTGTGAATCCTATTCTAACTCCCCAGGTGCTGGGGACATGCTTCTTTTTAGTACTTAAAGAACTACTTTGTAATGTTCCATTTAAATGTCAGCCTCCCTATTAGACTGCACCATTTCTCATATCTGCATTCCCAGCCCCTAGCACAGGGCCTGGAATGGTATTTTATTTGGATATTTGCAGACATGGAGGAGTAGGAAGTGTGGTTAAAGCATGTCAGAATAAAATGGAAGAATCTGTTTCGATTCAGTGAAAACAAGGTGACCTCTGAAAGGATAGCAGGAGAAAGGCCAGAGTGAGACATGAGGACAGCTTGTGCTGGGCTTTAACCCCAGAGAGATGTCTGGCCTTTCTGCTGCTGCTCCTCTCTTTACCAATGGGATGATCACAGGCAGATTACTTAACCTCATCTGTAAAACAATGGTGGCTATGAGGATTAACTGAGTCCATGCATGTAAAATACTAGGACAGTGCCCGGCACATAATAAGCATTAGAAAGATATGAACTTTTATAGTAGTAATTGAACTGTTGGAAAGGGTAGTGGTGGTAGTAGTGGCATCGTTGTGTAGGTTATGAGGAAAACAAAGCCTTGCTAGCCAGGTTGAAATAGGCAATAGAGGTTGGCTTCTAGTGGAAATTGAGGCTTCCCCATTTTTACCAAGGTTACTCATGCTGTGACCCACATGGATAAAGGTCAAGGGCACTGCTGAGCCCACGGTGAGGGGAGAGTTCTCAGAGTTCTGAAGTACACTCAGGCTGTCTGTCATGTAACATAGTATGTTTTGGATTTAATTCCTCTTAGGTCCCAATCCTGAGTCTCTCTGTCTTTCTCAATGTCTGTGTCTGTCTGTCTTTCTCACTATCTGTCTCTCTCTCAACTTGAGTGGAAATGCTTTCTTTCCTTTCACTTTCCTTTTCTTAGGTTTTTCTGTTTCATAATTCTCTACCCTTCTCTTTTACCTTAAAGACATGACTGACAGCATAATGTAGTATAAAGAACATCGGATGAGGAGTCAGAAGAGCTGAGTTCCAGCCCTAACATCTGGTGGAATCCTGGCCAAGTGTCTTCCCTCTCTGAACCTAAGCGTCTTCCTCTCAACAAAGAAGACCTCAAGTTGCCTGTTGTTCAAAAGCCCTTTCTGATTCTGAATGTCTGTATGTCTCTGTAGCAATGTTCTCATATTGAAATTTCTCTGTGCCTATGGAAATCATACGGAGAATTTGGTTTCATTCATTATTCAGCCAATGTTGATTGAGCACAGATAATATGTCAGGCACTCTACTGAGTGATGGGGATCCTGGGATGAACAAGCCAGACAAAGTCTCTGCCTCGAAGGAGCTTACATTCAAGAGTCTTGAGGAAGATTAGATGATAAATGCGTTACTCCATAATCACAGCTGAAGATAAGAGGAAATGATGTGTACTGCACACCTCCCATGGCAGGTGGCATGCTAGACACAGTGGCCTGGGTCATCCCAGTTGATCCTCACAATCACCTGAAGAGTTATTGTCATGCCCATTAAAGTCTAAAATGAGGCTAAGAGACATTTGGTAGCTTAGTCAATGTCACCCAGCTAGGTGTGATGGAGATGAGTCCAATACCACACCTTGTGTCCTTTTCACATGAGCACGCTCTTTGTTCTCTCTGGATTCTACACTCTGAGGTCTGGGCACACCAGGGGAGCAAATCTCAGAGCCCCACTTCTCAGGAAATACCCCAAGGTACTTTCTCTGGCCCTTGCTGGGACAACTATGCTTCAGACCACCATAGCTCACTCCCTCTGTCCCAACGTCTCGGCAGGGAGAGCTGTGAGATTTGTAGTTGGATTCTGCCCTCCTGGCCCATATCCCTATAAAATAGCAAGCAGAGAAAAGAGGGCGGAACACAATTTAAAAAAATAAACACTGACGCAGATAAGAAATGACTGGGGAGTCTTGGGGATTTATGCCTCATGAAGTGAGATGGCAAAGGAGGCCAGACAGGGAGCAGACAGCCCTGACGCCTCTGCCTCATGGATAATTTATCCCAGAAAGTAGAAGCCTCTGTTTGCAACTCACACAGGCCAGAGTGGTTTTCTGGGTCCTCCTAGCCCACTGTCTGAGGAGACCCAGGCTGAGTCAGAAGTTTTGTTTTCCCAGACTAAACCCACATGTGTGATACTTTTTTATTTCTTTCTACTTCGATGATTTGTTGGAGGTTCATCTTACACTCCCAGTGAGGCTGACAGGATGGAGACCCTTATCCCTGCTGGTCAGGTGAGAAAGTTGAAGCTAACAGACCCTTATCCAGGCATGTCCAGGGAATTGGGAGTATGAGCCATTGTTGGTTGACATTACAGCTCCCATAGGTACGCATTTCTCTCCTTCTCATTCTCCTTCCCCAACTCTAACCCACTGTTAAATTAACTTTTTTTAGCCAATAAATTAATTCAACTACCCTTTATGGAGTCATAATATGTATTAAGACTGCTGCAGAAGCAGAGATGAACAAGATAAAGGCAGATATTACAAACAAATGAACACTTTTTAAATACATGTTGTTGGTGATTATAAAGATTATGTTAATTGAGGGTCTCTCTCCAACATAAAAATCAGCAGAACTGAAAAGCAGAAGAAATTAACTAAAAACCTTGGGGATAAAATGAGAGAGGTAATCAATGCTTGGGTCAAGCACAAGAAAGACTTTATTTGCTGGGTTCTTCAAAAGCAATTCAATGGGCATTGGGAAGGTTCTTGTCCTTGATGATGTCCCAGCAAATGAGTTCATGGATAGGAACATGCTTCAAGATTAATAAGTAGCTGACAGTCACACTCGATTGTGATGTGGATGCTTAACTTGGCTGTGTGGCAGGCCCTCAAGCATTTTTATATCCACCAGCTGCTATAGAGGTAAAGCTCAATCTTCATGTAGGATGAAAAGAATTCAGGTTTTGATCTGATTAACTTGGTTTTTAATCCCCACTAGCTGTATGCTTACAGCTAGTTGCTTAGCCTCTCCCAATCTGTTTTCTCAACCATTAAATACAGGTAGCAATATCTACCTCAGAGTTTTGCCTTGGAAAAAAAATGTAAACTACATTAGTCCATATTTCATGTGAGGCCCCAAGATAATGGATACCATCTCTGCAAGTACAGTGCAGGACCAACCTGTAAGGACTGCAAAAGATTGTATTAAAAACTACTTTTGAGGTTCCTTGCTGATCCTTACTCAACTCTGGCATATAAAAGAGGTGGGAGAGGCCAAGAACAAAGTGGGGGATTAGACAGGGTTTTTCTGGAAAGAGCTGTAAGTACATCGTGTGTCTTTGTCCGCTCCCTCCATTAACTCAAGCCTAGGGAAAGTGGCTTTAATGGGATGGTTGGAGAACATGATGTTTTCCCTATATTTCGGGGATACTATAAACTAGAATCTGATTCCCACTGCTAAATGTAAAAGGTTAGACGCCGGCTGACCAGCTGCCCAACAGAAGAATAAAGGGAGGTTGCTGCACTGGGGACAACCTAAATTTTCAGTTTATCAAGGTAGAGAATGCAGATGTGTTTTCTTGAACCAGATCTGGAACACATGAGAGAGAGATGGTCTAAGTCTTCCTAAACCCTGTCAGAGGACCATCTAGTGGGATGAAGGACCTCAGCATAAAGAGGCAGGTGGTGCTGGAAGATGCCTAGGGGCTGGGGAAGGAATCTGAAGAAGCCAGCTGGAATCAAAATGCATTTACCCACATCAGGGATCACCTGCATGAGTTGAGGGTGGGGATTCTCCAAAGAACCCACAAAAATACCAAATGAAAGAAGAAGTAAGGTTAATGCCTGCCAAGCTCAGAGAGACCCTGAATCTTCAATTCTATACTTGTCCAGTAAGAATTCTCCTGTTCCTCTTCCTTCTTTTTCTCTTTCCATTCCTGACAATAGAGATATAAAAAAAAAAATCCACAATGGTTAGCAAGATGTAGACAGAGAAGTAGAAAGAAGAAACAGCCCCTTTCTCACTGCAGGAGATTAAGCCTCTTTCTCACTGCAGGCCAGCAGCAGTTCCAGTTCCAAGCAAGTAGTGAGGAAAAAAAAATCTTGCTTTTAAAGGAAGTTTGAAGTTTATTACTGCTATTATTGTTAATAGGTTAACAGTACTGCTATGGTTTAAATGTGTTCCCTGAAAAGCATGTGTTAGAAACTTAATCCCCAATGCAACAGCGTTGGGAGGTGGGGCTTAATGAGAGGTAATTAGGCCATGAGGGCTCCACCCTCATGAATGGATTAATACCAATTATAAAAGGGCGTGAGGCTGGGAGTTCAATCTCTTGCCCTCTCTTTGCCTTTCCACCATGGGATGATGCAGCAGGAGGGCCCTCACCAGATGCCAGCTCCTTGATCTTGGACTTCCTATCCTCCAGAACCGTAAGAAATAAACCTTGGGGGGGGGGGGGGGGGGGGGGGGGGGGGGGGGGGGGGGGGGGGGGGGGGGGGGGGGGGGGGGGGGGGGATTGCCATCCTCCAAGAACCTAAAAAAAAAAAAAAAAAAAAAAAAAATAAATTTCTCTTCCTTCTAAATTACCCAGTCTCAGTTATTCTGCTATAGCAGCACAAAATGGACTAAGATGAGTAATAGTAATATCCTAGACATGTTAATTACTGAGCAGAAACAATATTTTGTGATTTAAGACAGATGGGGAAATTTGTATTACCTAAGAGAAAACAGAAGAGTCATAAAGCAAATCCCAGATTTCATCAAAAAGGACAAAACAGACTCAGATGTGCAGAATGACTGATGAAAGTTGTTTCTTGATTATTCCCCCATGAGTCTGGCTTATTCAATGTAATAGTTACATGAGATAACATTGTCATCCCTTCCTTGAACACAGTTGACCTGAGTATATCTGAGTTTGCATCTACCATGTCTCTGGGCTTGGTTGACCAGCAGTGGACAAAGTCAAACAGCTAGGTTGTCTTCGAGCAGCTACTGTGGATCTGGCCTTTCCTCTAACCCAAGGGTAGAGATAGGAGGAGACCCAGTCTTAATCCTTGGCCAACATGCAGGTCACAGGGTTGGAAAGCCCCTTAGAGATGTATGAATGGGGTGGCAGAGGCCAGAGAGGGGTTAGTTTCCCAAATCCATTGTACAGCCAGGCGTGGTACCTGGTTCTCCTCTATCCCTCTTCCCTAACTATCCTATTACTCCCTCCACACAACCTCTGCCTAGAAACCTAAGACAGGGTAGAATCAAGTGCTAGGTTGACCAATCTGATGGTATCTACCATTTATTGAGCATCTACTATGTGCCAGGATATAAGCTAGCCCAAATTCTAATAATAACTTTCCAAGGTAGTGGTATCAGTAGCTTTTTCATAGATGAGGAAATTGAAGACCATGAGGTTAAACAACTTGTCCATGGTCATATAGCCATTAAGGGGTAAAGGGGATTTAAACCAGTCAGCCTGACTCCAAAGCCAGTGATCTTGTCACACTGCCTTACCATCTCTCCTGAGGGCTGCTGGAGCCAGGAAAGAGTGGTGCCAGCAAGGCTACAGGTGGGTCCTCAAAGCCCCAAAGGGAGCCCCCAGGCTTCCCACAGTGACATTTTTGTGGAAAAGAAATGGTGCAGACTGGCCCACATGCTCGCCCAAAGCCAAAATGACCAGAATAGGCTTGCACATTACCAATTCCTTCCAAGCAACTGAAAGTAATGCAAATTTTTAAAATTATAAAGCTGAATAACTTTCAATTAGTTGGCAAATTACATGGCCAGAGGGGCCTTACTCTGTTCTCTGAAGTAGATATTAACTTTATTAACTTTGTTCCTTTTGCAAGTTAAGTTGGTTCTTTGTGAAGGTGGGTGCGTGCGAGTGTGGTAAGTTCTCATTTTATTTGGCAGGAATTTTGGCTGAGGTTTACAAGGAAAAGATACTTTTAGATTTTTCTTCTGATGGTGAACTTGGCCTCCCTTACTCCCTACTGAAACTCTACTCTTTGGAGGCGGAAACAGGGGATAAAAAAAGGATAAAGAAAGAAAGAGATTAGGGGGCGAAAACAACTGAAGAATAAATAATCCTCTTAAACCAGTCACTGGGAGAGGCAACGGAAAGAGCCCGAGACGGGGGAAGCAGGGGCGGGGAGCAGGCGGGGTGGGTTCTGGTTGGGTGATTCACTTACTAGCTGGCTTTCTGACCTTGGACAAATGACCTAATCTCTCTAGGTCTCTGTTTCCCTGTCTGTAACATGGGGAGGATAACCCCAGCTCAAAGGCCTCCCTCAGGTCTGCTGAGAGGATCAAGTGGGATATCATCTGATAAAGTGATTTGACTTTTACAAAGCACTGTCCAAATAGAACGCTGTGGTGTTATCTCTGACATCTGAAGCGAGGTCCTTGGATGTTTCTGGAGTCAAACCTGACAACAAGGAAACTTTCAGCATGACCGAGAAAAAGGTCTCCCTTAGCTCAGCTCCTGGGAGGGCCCCTGAAGGAGATATAAAATGTGAGTCTGTGGGTGGGAGTGATTGTGCTGGGCATATTTCATGTATGTCAGCATGCACTCACACTTTTGAGTGTGCACATCTTATTTCTTGTATATACAAAAGTGATGTGTGTGAATGCCTGTGTCAATATGGTGGGCAGGGAGGGTCATTTATTCATCCATTCCATGAATGAGTTTTGAGGATTTACTCTGCTCTCTAAATGCTGGAGATTCAGCGGAGAACAAGACAGAGTAGCATTTGCATGTACGTAAGAGTGTTTATAAGAAAACGTGAGTTCTTAAGTGTATGGAGTATTAAGTGCATATGTGAGAATATCTGTGTGAAAACACATGTCCTTATGTATTAGGAAGTGTGTACTTGTGTGAGAGTTTGCATGTGAGTGTTTGAGAATCCATGTATCTGTACCTATGTGTGGTGAGAGAAAAAAGAAACAATTCTTGGTCACCCTAGAGGGCATCAAATTTTGTTAAAATACCTTAGAGCTGAAAGACCCTATCTTAGTCCATTTGTGCTGCTATAACAAAGGATCAGAGGACAGAAATTTATTTCTTATAGTTCTGAAGTTTGGGGAGTCCCAGATCAAAACACTGCCATTGGTCTCTGGTAAAGGTTGCTCTCTGCCTCTGAGATGATGCCTTGTTGCTGCGTCTTCCAGAGGGGAGGAACACTGCGTCCTCACATAGGGGAAGGCAGAAGGCAAGACAGTGCTCCCTTCAACCTGAGCTCTTTCATAAGGGGGCAAATCCCATTCATGAGACTAGAACCCTCATGACTTAATCACCTCCCATAGGCCACACCTCTTAGTACTGTTGCATCGGGGATTCCGTTTCAACATGGATTTTGGAGGAAGCACAAACATTCAAACCATAGGAGACTCTGAGCTCCTTTCAATCTAGTTCAATCCTTAACATTCCAGATAAGGAACCAGAGAAAGGAAAGAGTGTGTATAAGGTGACCAGATGGCCAAACAAGGGCCAGAATATACATCTACGGCTTTTGAGCCCAGGCATCTTTTCCTAATGAGGATGTGTGTAAATGTGAACATAAACTGCGCATCTGCGAGGAAGAATCTGGGAGAGCAAATGGAAAGGTTGGCCTGGCTCGAATATGGAGAACCCTGAATGCCATGCCAGGAGGATTTGAGCAGGAGGGCAGAGTGGTCAGGTTTCTGCCTTCTAGGTGCCCTTCTGCTGTGGAGAAAATCAGCTGGAGCAAAAGACACTGCAGGGGAGAGATTGTGAGAGGGCAGGTGGAGCCGTCCAGGTGAGAGGGGATGACACCTGAATTAGGGAGAGGGAAATAAAGGATGAGGTTGGGCCGGGCGCGGTGGCTCACACCTGTAATCCCAGCACTTTGGGAGGCCGAGGCGGGTGGATCACGAGGTCAGGAGATCGAGACCATCCTGGCTAACATGGTGAAACCCCGGCTCTACTAAAAAAAAAAAATACAAAAAAAATTAGCCAGGCATGGTGGCGGGCGCCTGTAGTCCCAGCTACTCAGGAGGCTGAGGCAGGAGAATGGCGTGAACCCAGGAGGCGGAGCTTGCAGTGGGCCGAGATCGCGCCACTGCACCCCAGCTTGGGTGACAGAGTGAGACCCTGTCTCAAAAAAAATAAAAAAAGGATGAGGTGGACAGGGGAATGCTTTGAGCCCAGAATCAGAGGCTTTTATATCCGTTAGGATGTGGAAAGTGAGCTCACACATTCCAATCGTTTACACGATAAGGCAGTTTCCCCTAAACCTGACAACAAGGAGGAGCCTGGGAGACTTTACGAGCATCTCATTAAAACTTCTCAATAGCCTTGTGAGGAGGCCATTATTTTCCCCATGTTACTGAACACAACTGTGCCTCAGAGTGAGAGGCAGCTGCCCAAAGACACATAGTCTGATTTTGGTGGATCTAAAATAAGAACCCAGGTCTTATTTGCTTAACAAAATATTGAATAAGTCAGCAATCACTTATTAAGCATCTACTTTGTGCCAGGAACTGTACTTGGCACTTTAGGCACATTACTTCACGTAAGCCTTCTGATGACCCTTTCTCCATTTTTCCAGTGAAGAAAATGAGATTCAGGGGTATGACCAAGAGTACACAGTTGGTTCAACCTGTATCTGAACCCAAGTCATCTGATTCCAATGCCCATCGTTTTCAATGATTCTGCATTTCCTTTCAAAATCAGAACAAATGTGTAGGAAGAAGTGAATTTAGGAATTCCCATCCCTAGAGAATGTACAGGTTTAGATTATGGGCTGGTTCAAAACAGTTGTATCAAATGCCTAGGTGATAAGTCCATGCAGCAGATTGAAGAGTCCTATTCCTAATCATCAAAAACCACATACAGGAAGTCAGATTGGGCCTCCTAAATCCCATTGCCTGCCTTTCTCAGGGGTAGAGCAACTGTGGTCTCTACTGTGTCCCAAGAGCAACCATATGGGGTTGGAGGCTGGAAATTAAGACATGGGACACAGGGTACCAATAATTTCATTGTGAGGCCCAGGCAAGACCTTGTGGGTATGGGTCCTTCCAGCTCCCACCATCTGGGATTCTACATCCTCATCCACTCGCAGACACAATGTGCTTTTCCTTCAGTGACAGAAGGCTTGGTCTTTGCATCAGTGCCAGCCTGGTTCCCTCACCCTGAGCAAGTATAGGCACTGAAGGCCTTCACGCCGCACACTTAGACCCGCTTCCTCAGATCCTGAGCCCACCCTGTCTAATGCAGAGAGGATAATGAGCCCCTCCCATTGGAGGCTGAGATCTAGAATTTGTCTGATTTTCCTAAGGCCTGTCTCAGGTTCAACTGCACTGAGACTCTCTAGCCCTGCCACTCTTTCAGATGTTTCCTGCTTTCTACTCTATTCCTGTTTCCTCAAATCGCTGACTGAAGTCCTACTATAAACCAGACAGGACGTGGAGAACCTGCCTTCCAAGACTGCCATGCGTGTCCCTGAGATACCCACTGCCAACCCTAGTCAGAGGCCCTGGATGAGGCATCAGAATGGATGGGACCTAAATACCACAGCCCCTCCTGAACTTTGATCTCCAACACTGGTCACCCTGATAGCCTGAGGCTATGCCAGCTCCAATACTACCTTTGTCTTCCCCCACCAACTTCTCTGCCAAGACCCCAACATGCCTTTGGTCAAACTTACCCATTTTACCTCAATTGAGTTGATTTCTTCTGACTTTTTTGTTCCGGAGTCTCTAACCTCACCCCACCCTAATCCCTGAAACTAATTCCTGGCCCCACTTGAAAGGCCTTTCAGACTGAGTGAAAGTAATCTACCCCAAGCACGCTGACACATCAAGTCCCCACGGGTACTTTCTTCTTGACCAGAAATGCCATCAGAGAGTCCAGGAAGGGCTTGGCATACTGCCCTTATCAAGGTCTCATCAATGTTCCTTCCAAGAAAACACAGTTGTCAGAAGACACACCCAAGAAAGTGGCCAGGAAGCAACCAGTCATCTGAATTATTTACTGTCACCTGGAACCTAGCCAACTAGATGCCGGCCATGCAATGCTGGGAAAATATTTATGTGGGTCTTGATGGATGCTTGGCCAGGAATGACTGCCCCCTGTCATCCTTCCTTCCTCCTGATAAGGTAAAGCTACACATGTCAGACAGCTCTTAGAAGAGCCCGACAGCCAAGGCCTGGCATCCGATCAGAGCCGGGTGAGCGGCCAGTCCTTGGTTCCAGACCTGTCTCTGCTACTAGAAAGTTTTGCCCCTCCCAGGGCCTCCACTTCTCCATCTAGTAGACTGGATGAACTCAAGGTCTCTGTGATCCTGTAAGATTGTGACTCAGACAGAGTCGAATGTATTTTCCAGATCTGCCATCATGATGCCATTGGTTCATCACAGCTGTTTTTCTTGGCATCGTGGAACGTTCTTAAAATTCCAACATCCTAGGATTTCTGTATTCACTGTTCCAGTTTCTGTAACCAGATGGGAGAACTCCATCTGGAGGAGGAAGATCTGAGCTTAAAATAAAGGGGTAAAATGAAAGAGGGGAAATTGAGTTCAAGGAGTGTTTTTCATGCATCCACTAATTGCAAAGCACAATGCAGAGCCCATGCTGGTAGCAGAGTGCCCCCATGTTTTGTCCTGTAAACCACATGGAGCCCCGGTCCTGTTCTCTGTGAGCTTACAATGTCAGTGATGAGGGTGGCCGACAAGGCTCATTTTATTCCCCAATGCTCTTCGTGTTTCTTCTTTCTTGTAAACCCCAGGATCTCTGCCTGCTGCCCTCCTTGGCTCTGGAATTCTGTCCTCATCAACGATCATCCTGGGCTCCTTTCTGGGAGGAGTTCTGGCCTCCCAACTCTCCATTCCTTGTAGACAACCTGACCTTGCAAGTCCATCTCCACTTCAGAGTTTACGGCTAGTTCCCTTGAAGACCCACCTGAAGTAGCAGTTGTGGGTACAGACACAGGACGAAGGTTCGGGAGCCTCCAGAGTTCTCTCAAACATTGTCTCTACTCATTGTCTCTGCTCCTGATGCCTCCTCTGAGATGCTCAGTGTCATCTCAGGAAACTGCTGCCTACCTCAGTTTCCCTGAGCAGGAAGCTCTTCTGGCCCTTCTCTCTCCTCAGACCTGCACCTCTCTAGGAAGTCTCTGTATCCCAATGTGAAAATGTGATCTGCTATAGTGGCCACTGAGGTTGGAATTTGAGTCTTCCAGGCTGAGTGAGTGAATTCAACGGGTCTTTCCCCAAGACAGTCATCAGGACAGGCCTGGTTGGGTTTGGGCATCATCTCAGTTTATCTGGTCTGAAGAACTATTCCTGTGGACTCTCCTTGTCTCCATTCAGCAGATACTCACTTAACACCCATTCTTTGCTGGTCACCATGCAAGCATGAGTAAGGCAATATGCAAAGACAGACAAAGCTCTGTCCTCTCTACCTCCCCAGGTGCCTGGGATTCTCAAACCATGGCCTAGGACATGACCAGGCAAGTTTCTCAGCCTCTTGTCCCTTGTCGTTCCTTGTTCCCTCATCACAACTCTTTCTAGTTACCTGCCTCACTCATGAAATCATGGCATCATGAGAGATCAGAGGCAAAGGGCCTTTAGAAACCAGACTACCTAAGAAACCAGTAAGAATGAAGCTGTGTGATGCAGGCCAAGAATGGCCTCCCAGAAGGCAATGGCCTATATGGTAGAGCTCTGTGACCAAGGATCACAGCTTGAGAAATGTTATCTTGCAGAGATAGTCGGATCATGTTATCTTACAGAGAGCCAGAGAGGCAGAGCTGGGACCCAGATAGCATGACTGATATCCTCAGGATGAGATATTCTACTATTCAGTGTAGATACCTCTTATAATCCTCACAAGAACCCTAAGAAGTAGGCTTTGTTAAATTCCTCTTTGTTCAAATGAGGAAACAGACCGAGAGAGATAAAATGACATCCAAGGTCACACGGCTTTGAAGTGGTTGAGTATAGATTCATACCCAGATCTCTTAGATTCTAGAGTTATTTTTTCCAGAGCCCAGGTACTCGGCTGTTTAAAAAAATCATGCCAAGGAACTAATTACCATAATTAAAATGCCAGTCCCCAGGAAAGTTGCATTTTAATATTATTTATTCATTCAAGAAGAAAAATAGCTAAAACCTAAATACTATACTCTGGTACCATAATAGTAAGAGCTACATGTCATGAGAAGCCAGGGGAAGCAACAAATAACTTCACCAGAGCCTTTTGATAGTGAACTGGAAAGGCTTCTCAGAAGACAGAACATTTGAAGCAAGTCCTTGAAAGATGAGTAGAAATTCTCTCAGAGAAAAGGGGATGGGAGCTTCAATGCACCAAGCTAACAGCTATAAAAGATCAGTTTGCTGTGTCTCAGGGGGCAGTTGATGGGTGGGGAGAAGCAAGAGATTCAGTTGATGAGGGAGAGAAGGGCCTTGGTTGCAAGGCAAGGGAGTCCTTACTTTATATTTAACCCCCTACGGGGTCATAAAGTGTTCAACCAGAGAAGCCACTCCTTGTAGAAGATGACTCTGGGGATGAAGAAATTAATATATCCCAGGGATAGGAGCTTATAATGTCAAGAATGATAATAGCAACTCACATGTGAGTATCATTCTTATAAATCTTGAAATAAAACACTTTCAAGAAAATTAATTTATTTCTAACATCGATCCTGCGAGGTCAATAACCTCATCCCACTTTTATAGAAGGGGAAGGCAGGGCTTCAAGTCACATGGATCTGTCTACTCTAAGTCCAGCGCCACCCCTCAAGCACACACAATCCAGATAATGAGCTCTTGGACAATGGTGAGTGTACAAACAGAGCCTGTACTTCTGCTCTGGGTGGGAGTCTAGACCAGCTGCTCTTTGAGTCTGATCTAACTTTGAGATGGTAAAATTCTGCAAGTCAGTGGCAGGACTGGCTGCCTCGTGGGGCTGACAGGCTGAGCCGTGGGTGGTCAGGAATGTTTCAGGACTTCCTGGGCCCAGTGTTCCAGGTCAGAGTGTCTACATTAATGATCCATCTCCAGGCAGACCAAGCCGAGGCCCTGACGCCAAGTGTGGGCCATTGATTAGACTTTACACTCTGAGCTTGCTTTCATCTTAAGCCCTCCGGGTGGGCTGGGGCCTAATAATTAACATTCTCTGAGCCCCACAATATGAGTGAGCTGGAAGAAGAGAGTGCAAGTCTCTGAGAAGGACCCCATTGGTGGTGGGAGTAGAGCCCCCAAAGCCTCAGCACAGCCACTTGGCAGATGACCACATCTACCCAGCCAACACTCCCACCCTGCCTGGAGTCTGTCCATGAGTGATTTTGGTCTCACCTTTGAGCTTCACAACATTTCTATGGGGAAATAGCACTAGGATTATTATCCTCACTGTAGAGATGGGGAAACTGACGTCCAGAGGACGGTAGGGGATCGCCCAATGGCAGAGGGATCCAGATCAGAACTCAAGTCTCCTGCTTCCCTCTCTGGCATCTTTCCAGGGCAAGAGGCTGTCTCTTTCCGGGATGTTAGACCCTCTTGGCATCTTGAGGAAAGAGAAGGTAGAAGTGTGATAAGATATTTTATTTCACAAGAGAAATCATTGCAGAAGGGCCCTTTTATTTGTTCACACACTGTTTCAACAAATACTGAACACCCAGTATGCTCCAGCTGCTGTGCAAAGTGCTGGGAGTAGCAAAAAATAGTCCCTGGCATCAAGAAGCTTATAATCAGGGAGGAGGGAGAGATGGATGGTGTGGCAGGGGAGAGATAGGTATGCAAATAGTGAGGTCAATGAGGTGTCATGGTGCTTTAAGTAGTAAGTATATTGAGCATATTTAATAGTACATACATTTAATAGTATAGCGCACCTTTGGCTGCAGGTAGGGTTTGAGTAAGAAAGCATGGGAGATGAGGCTGGAGAAATATGCAAGGAACAGGACACTGAGGCCTCCTAAGCTGGGGCAAGGGGACTGAATTTACCCTGAAGGATTCAAGCAAGAAGGCAGCAGGGTCAGAACTGCTTTTTAGGATGTCCCCTCCTCTGCTATGTTGAAGATGTCTTTGGAGAAATGAAGAAGACACTATCTGGGAAGGAAAAGATGGTAGTAGCCTGCTTTGATCAGGTTTTAGCCACAAAGGACACCAAAAACTTTTATCTAGTCTGGAAAAGCCTCTGTGTGGGGAATTTCCTTATTATAAAAAAGTATGTCCTATGGTTGCCAACTTATGCCAAGGTCCCTGGATCTGACCCACTCCACACTCCTCTGATCTAAGAAGAAGCCACAGCATTCTTTTCTCTCTTCACGTTGTAGAATTCTCCATACCACTCTACCCACTTCTGCAGGTTCACACTCTCCCGTAGTGGGTTCCCCACTACCACCAACACATGGCGGCAAAGCACCACACCTTTACAATCTTCTTCTTTGACCTTAGATGACTCCACATTATGCAGCCTTCCCCTTTCAACATCAGGTATAGATTAATTGAGCATCTACTATGTGCAGACATTTCTAGGCTTTGTGGATGTGGCCTCTGCCCTCACAGCCACTGGCCCCTATGGTTAAAACCCAAACTCCTCAGCCCAGCATTTCAGGGTCTTCTTAGATAAAGCCCAGCTGATCCCATATTCTCCTTTCCCCCTCCAGCACTCTGTACTTGTCACATTTTTTATTCTTTAAATACACTATACGATTTTTCTCAAAATTATAGCATTATTAAAATGCTAATATACACACTCTAATTCAAACAATACCAAAGGTAGAAAATAGAAAGTAAAATTTGTCCTATACCTCCTCGCAGTCGCTACCCTGCAAATCCCAGTCCCCAGGGATGAACTCTGTTAACATTTGGATAAATATCCTCTCAGATTCTTTAAAAAACTTTCCCTGCCCTCACACACCACCTTTTGTAAACAACTATTTGTCCTTCAAGAATCATGACACTGCCATATTCTGTCCTCTGAGAAGTTGTATGTGTTCCCACAGAGACACAATGCTCACATCTGCCATAGCACCTGCCACTCTCTATTGAAATCATCAGTGCACACATCATGCCTCCATCAGGTTGAGTGTGAGACCGTGACCTGAGATCATCATCTCTGCCGCAGTCTTGGTCATTATTCACTGTGCCTAGCATGTAGTAGGCCCTCAATAAGTATCTATAGAATACATAGGTGGGTGGATGGATGGATGGATGGATGGATGGATGAGTGGATGAGTGGATGGAGGGAGGGATGGATGGATGGATGGATGGATGGATGGATGGATGGAGAGACGGGCTGACGGATGGATGGATTGATGGACAGACAGCAGGTACGTCTGTGGGATGCTCCACAGGACACAGGTACGGTGACAGTGCTGGCACTAAGGAGCGGAAAGGACCTCAGCTAAGGGTAAAGGACCTGGATCCTGTCCTGGTTTTGCCTTCTACTTGCTAGGTAGCCTTGTATAAATGCCTCACCCTCTCTAAGACCCCATGTCCATACCTGAAACTGAAGAGCGGGGCTGTGGAGTTTCCCAGGACCCTCCCCAGCAGATGATCCAGAATGCTCAGCTGGCCCTGGCCCAGCACCCTCACTTTACACCTCTGTAATTACCCACCTGCATGCCTTTATTATAGAGATCGGGGTGGGGTGAGGGCTTGTTAAATAAAGGGCAAAAGGAAATTGCTGGCTTTGCCCAAATGACATCGTTGGCATTAACTAGATTAACTTCTGAAGTGAAAAGCCCACAAAAGCAAAATCAAAACAGAGAAGGGGCCATGGCTTCCGCTGGGGGCTTTGTGGTCCCCTGCTTCAGCCTGCCTGACCTCCAACCCTGGCTCCTGATCTGTCTTCATGAGGGAGGTCACAGAAGCTACTTTCCTGCCTTCACACATGACTTCATCTCAGCGGTCCCAGGAACATAGTCCTGGGCACTGAGCTCCAGACCAGGACTTGGGGGCTCCTCATGGAGCCTCCAGACTGTAAGAGGGATGGGCAGGTAAATAGGTACACACAGAGCAATGGAAAGTAGTGACTACTGGAGCCAGACTTTGCACTGAAGCCTTTCCACCTCCAAATCTGTGTTCTTTTCCCTCACATCTCTCCCATCCAGACCTTGTCCTTGCCCATCAGATGTTTCTGAGCTGAATGATGAGCTGTTCTCCAGACAGAGCTTCTAGGAAAGGCATTCCAGGCCGAGGGAAGAGGAAGAGGAAGACACAGGAACATGAAAGAGGGTGGCGCGTTCAGGCAGTCGGGGACAGTGCCACCTGGCACTGGAGCACAGAGGGAAGAATAGCACCTTTCCATTTGGTGTCCCTCCTGGCCATGCCTCTCAAGATGAAGGATACAAACTCTGCAGTGGCCTAGGCAGGGAACTGAAATGCCACATCTCTACACCATGCCAGAGGTGCCAGTGTGTGAGAGCATCCATCAGGCAGCAGAGGGAGGGAGTTGCTGTCAGACCCGTGGTTAATGCGGGCTGGTATCAAGACACAAAACAGAGGCAGGAGACTGTGACAGACTCTGACAAATGCAGTTTCTCAGTTTGCAATGTTTATAATCATCAGAAGAGGCAAGGAGATACTGAGGGCGATGGACCCAGCCCTGCTCAATGGTTCCAGATGCTTCAACAGGTAGGATAGGATGGAGCCCTGATACCTGGCTAACTGTCCAGTCTCACAGGGAGAGGCCATCCTTGTAAAAATCCCAACGTACATAAGAAAAATTCTTCTTCCCAGATGAACCAGGGATCTTCTCTTCCTCACTACAAAGGGTCAGCTAAGTCAAATTTAAGAAGAGAGAAAACGAAGGAAGGAACAGCATCTGTGCCTGGCTTAAGTCTGTGCCTCTGTAATAACCAGACACTTTACATATACTTTCTCATTTCATTCTCAGAAGAGTCTAGAGAGAGGTATTATTTTCTCCATTTGGTTGACAAATAAGCTGAGGCTCAGGGAGGCTTGCCCAAGTCCTCACAGCTAGTGACTGTCAGAGCTGGACTTTGCAACAAGGCCTTTCCAGCTCCAAATCTATGTTCTCTCCCCATACATCTCCAGACCCTTGTCTTTGCCCACAAGAAGCTTACAGTCTAATTTCACTGCAGATCCAGTGACATTTCATCAGCTTGCTAATCTGGGATTAAAAGTCATGAATCCTGTAATTCTTCTGAGCTGCTGGACACCAGAACTGTCAAACAACAGCCCAAGGAGTATTTGAAACACAACTTATGTTACTAGCTCCTCTTGCCAGGGACATTTGTAATACCCTACTTCTGAGGAATGACCATCTAAATAACAGAATTTCAGGCACAGGACAGAGAAGATATTCTTAGGTAGGAGGCCATTCCAGCACTTGTCAAGCCTCATCCACCTGCATATGAGCCCGCACTTGGGCCTGAAGGCCACCAACACTCTCCTGGGTCAGGCCTGGTCAGGTTCACTAGATGCCAGACTAGGTCACTGGGTATTAATCATTGCCAAGGGAGCAGTTAAACTGAAAGCCAGTTCATTAAAGATTAAGCTTCATCTTCGGAGCCCTAAGGGAAAGGGAGCTTTGGGTGGGGAGCCAGGTCCTATTCCAGGAGGTCACCTACTGTGAACAGGAGGCATCAGGAGCATCTGAGTAGAGACAATGTTTGAGAGAACTCTGGGGGCTCCTGAACCTTTGTCCTGTGTCTGTATCCATGACTGCTACTTCAGGTGGGCCTTCAAGGGAACTAGCTATAAACTCTGAAGTGGAGAAGGACCTGCAAGGTCAGGTTGTCTACAGGGAATGAAGAGTTAGGAGGCCAGTCTCCCTGGAAAGCATATGGTAAGGAGTCAAAAGGCCTGGATTCTGGTCCTGACTCCATTCTCCATCTGCTAGGGGTCTTGCACAGGGCAGTTCCCCACTCTGAGCTCCTGTCTTTTCCTTTGATGAATGGAGAAAACATTTGATAAGTGGATTTGTAGTGATGCTTTAGCATGGGTTGCCCTGTGAATGATCTATACATGTTTGCCTTCCTCAGTCTATATTAGCTCTGCACCCCCAGGCTGTCTGGCCCAAGTTTCACTTCCTGTTCACAATCTGTGGCCAAGGAGAGTTGGCAGTAAATCTCAAATTCGCCATGAGCCCTGAATTGCAGAGATCAGATCTCTCTTTCTGGCTCCCCACACTGGACAGATTGTATCTGCATACTGGCCTAAGAAAACTCTGGGGGAAACTCCTGTGAGCTCACTAAACCTCAAGAGTAAGAATTCCCCATTTGGTCAATTCTCAGTACTTACATTTAGATTATCCCATCCCAATGGAATCTGTTAAGCCAAAGTTTTGTAAATTCTGCAAAGATACAGAACCTTCACAATTTTGATCCAGTACCAAAGCAATGATACAATATATACTGGATCAATCAATAAATGGATACAGAATCATCTCATCTCTTATACAAGGTGCCATGGTGATTTCAGGGCTCCAATGGTGGCCCCCCAAATGGAAATGGCACTATATGCATCCTGGTTTGCAACCAGCGATTTCTGTTAAGGTGAGATGTCTGAAGATAATAGTGGTAAACGTGATAGATTTTTAAATAGTAGGGTAATAAGGTGAGGGAGATTTTTGGGGCTGACGGCGAAAGCTCTCCTCGCTTTTTCTGCTGCTCTTTAACCAGGCTCTTTATGAAATGAATCTAATCACCTTTATGTCTGTAGGTGGCAGCACTGGCCCCTTTCACTCTCCAAGGGGGACCTTGATTGTCATTTAGAACAAGTGCTCCTCTCAAGAGCAAATTATAGGACAATGCGAGGATAGAATAAGATAAACTAGCTTCAGAACAAATGTTCTCACACAGTTAAGATGGGATGCATCTGGTGAACTCACAAAACTTCTAAAGCCTCACTCCACTTACAGAATAGCCCCTTCCAGATTCCAGTAAGATAATACAGATCACCACAAATGTTTTAAGGAACCATTGCAAAGATGAAAGTTGAGGAAGACTCCCCAGAAGCCCATAGGGTCCACAGAACCCAGCTTGAAAACCCTTGAGGCCGGGCGCGGTGGGTCACGCCTGTAATCCCAGCACTTTGGGAGGCCGAGGCGGGTGGATCACGAGGTCAGGAGATCGAGACCATCCTGGCTAACACAGTGAAACCCCGTCTCTACTAAAAATACAAAAAATTAGCCGGGCGAGATGGCAGGCGCCTGTAGTCCCAGCTACTCGGGAGGCTGAGGCAGGAGAATGGCGTGAACCCCGGGGGGCGGAGCCTGCAGTGAGCCGAGATCACGCCACTGCACTCCAGCCTGGGCGACAGCGAGACTCTGTCTCAAAAAAAAAAAAGGAAACCCTTGAGCAGGGGAAAGGCAGACCAACCACCCAAAGACAACACAATTCTCTCGCCAGCCTGTTCTGTAACAACCTGGAGTGTCTCACCCTGGGGTCTATTCTCTCAGATATTGCCCAAAACTTATATATGTTGAGTGCTCACTCTGTGCCAGGCATATTGCTAAGCTGGTTACATGCATGTGTCAATTACGCCTCATGACTGGTACTTCCACCATCCCATTTTACCAAGAGGAATCAGTGGATCTGAAAGGTTCACTTCCCAGAATATCCAACCATCACCTTGCACAAATGGGAAAACTGAAGAGAGCAGAAGACTGTTGCTCAGTGTCACATGACAAATCAGTGACAGGGCTAGGATGCTGATTTCTGCTGTCCACGGTGCACACCTTCGAATGAAGGGTTTACAGGAACCATATGATGATGCAGGACTGGGGCTATTGAAATGGGAAGAGGAGGACAGGAATGAGGCTCCAGGCTCAGGACACACCCAATATCTCTTCAATAGTTTACCCCACCCTCAAAGAAAGTCCTGGGGAAGGAGTCAGGAACACCCCTTGAATCTAGTGCCAGCTTTGCCCTGAACAACCTGAACAAGCTGTGTGGCCTCAGGCAAGTCCCTTCACCTTTCTGCGCATCTACACCCTCCCCAAAGCATGGTGAGTATCTAATGAGATACTGGCAGGAAAAAAGCTTTTAAAAGTATAAAAGCTCCCTTGAAGCTATTATTATTAATTATTATTATTATTACCATCATCATCTTTCATGGTTATTAATGACCTGTTACCTGCTAGGGATCTGTCATCTAGGAATTTCTTTAAGCCCTTCTTGAACCTGTTTATATTCACAGTCAGCAGCACCTCCCTTGCTTTTGATCCCCAGTCTCTGGCCCAGGTTGCTACAGGCAAGATCACTGGCCTATAGGCCTGTGTTTGAACAACTCTTCTCAGTCTTTTTTGTGGGTTGCATCATGGCCAATTGATACAGTGCAATGCAGCCTCATTTCCTCCTGCCAAACCCCATTTGTATGCCCAGGTCTGTGTTAGGGATCTCAGAAAGAAAGAGAGAAACATACAGGCTTTGACTTCTCAACCCGCCCCTTCCCTAGGCCCAGAAGCCCAGGGTAAGGTGGGGATATAAGAACCCCTCTTAACCACCTATGCCAGGGCTGAGAAGAGCATCCAGACCTTACAGCCCCAGAGAACACCAAGGACCAGGGCCCCACCTATTCTCAAAGTCTGTTTTCCTCTTCATACCAGGGACAAAGGACCAGGAGCCCTTTCCTGAAGACACTGTACAAGCCAAACATAAACTAAGCTCAACCAACTTTGACACCTACTCTGCTCTGGGCTGCACAGAATTCAAGTTGATTAGACACTGTCAGGCCCCTGCCTTCAAGAAGTTCATTGTCTGATAGGCGAGACCAAGGCATTAACAGCCATCTTGCAGAGCAAGGTTAGCTAAAGGCTTGAATAGAGGATTCATGAAAAGCAGAGTTAGGGAAGGGCCTAATTAACCCTGCCTGGGACAATCTGGAAAGGATTAATAAAGAAGGGACATTTGAATCAGGTGCTAAAGGATGGGTAGGAGTTTGCTAGGCAGAGGAGGTGGTGAGCAGAAGAGAAGAATTTCTAGAGCAGGTAGAGCATGAACCAATATTGATGGCCACATGGTTTTCAGGGAATAGGGATGGACTGGTCAGAGGACAGAGGGGCCCACCTGGGGTTTACTAGCAGGTGAGAACTGCTGGGTGCACGGTTCTACCTGTCACAGAAACTGACAAAAGCCCTCATTTCCTGTTGTTCAGAAAGGAGCCTGTGGACAATTGAAGTTAAAGCCCCATAGAAGAACCCTCTGACTTCCCCTAGGCAAGTCCTTTAGATCTCTCAGGTTGTGGAGAACCCCGAAGAGCATGGGCATTAAGGTATTTTCATCCTCAGTCCTGTGTTGACTGTTCACCAACAGCATGGGTCCCAGTGTCCCAGCTGAGAAGGGCTACTCAGACATATCGCATCCTTTCCCTTAAGTACTTCTTCATTGTAGGCGACAAGCCAGAAAAAGACCCCTTCCTCATGAATCAGGAGCAGGGGCTGGGAGTGGAGCCCAGGCATCCTGACCCCTCCCCTCCCTTCTGCTCATGTAATGGGGTAAAGCCCACCTGATGCAGTGGAGGAGCGCTCCAGACAAATTCAAGGTGATTGTAACAGTAGCATTTGCAGGCAAATTATACTCCATGAGCTAATTAGGAAAGGATTGGGGCCCTCAGCCTTAATTAATATCTAGTCCCTAACAACTTAATCCTTGGTAAAATCATAGCAGGGATCTCACCCGAATGCTGAAATTCTTTCCTCCAACAAATCACCTATATAAATACATATATTTTAATAGCAGCAATTATAAAGTTCTCTGCCAGCTTATGGGGCTGTTTAACATTCCTGGATTGAGGCCACAGTTTGTTCCCCGGTCTCCCCCCTCCCCACAACCGGGGCCTAATGAATAGTAACTCTTTTGTGGCTCTGCGTTCCATTTAACCAATATCTCCTGCCCAATGGGTCTTCACAGGGAGTTAATAAGCAGCCTGGGAGGACTGCCTGAGGAGGTCCACGAACCTAATCGTTAACTGCAAGGCCTAATCAACGTCTGCTTCCCACCCAGAGTCCCCCACAGCTACACAGCCCTGGTCCTCCCAGTAATGGATGGAAAATCGGCAATTTCCTGACAGTTAGCAACCAATTTTCCACCAATTAGGAGAGAGATGGTGGTCTCTGGAGGAAACAAGATGGCTCCTCTGCAAGGAGCTGGTACCGGAAGACAGATGATCCTAGAAGCACCACGGAACCAAAACCTGTTGGGGTGGGGGGAGGTTGCCAGATCCCTCCCCTGCCTGTTTCTCCCTCCCCTAGGTCCGCCTTGGCTTGTATCAGTGGGAGGAAATTTCCAGGGACAGAAACTGCCCTGGAAATTCCACAGGAGCTCTTCTCACTCAGATACCCCATTACACAATAAACTTACCCCTTCCTTTTCTCCTCCAAGGCCAGCCTGACACAGGCTTCTCCTGCTGGGTCTCTCCTCAGTGCCCAGGACTGCCCAAGAAATACCTCCAAGGTGGCTGGTGTGGTGGCTTAATTAGAGTGTAAGCTCTGAGTTGGACAGTTGTGCCTTGAAGTTTTCTTTCTCTCCCCAGTTGTGTGCGACCTTTGGCATAGCACCTAACTTCTCTGGGCCTCAGTTTCCTCATTTGTAAAATAGGGATAGTAAAGCACCTACCTGATAGGATAGTTACAAGGATTAAACAAAATAGTGTGGATAAAGTACTTTATACCACACGTTATAAGACTCAATAAATAGGCATAAGTATTCTTCTTACTATTGTTTTCGTAATGAATATTATTAATTAATATTAACAACATGTGTGCCAGGCATGGTGCTAAGCTCTATGAGAGCCAATATCTTAGATAATTCTCTGGCTCACTTGCCCCTATTATCTCCCATTTAGATTACTACGATGGTCTTCTCCCATCTGGCCTCACACCCTTCCAGTTCATCCCACACCAGATCTTTATTTATTTTAGAGATGGGGTCTCACTGTATTGCCCAGGCTGGGGTGTGGTGGCACAAGCATAGCTCACTGAAGCCTCAAATTCCTGGGCTCAAGTGATCCTCCCACCCCCGCCTTCTGAGTAGCTGAGACTACAGGCACACGCCATCACACCTGGCTGATTTTTAAATTTTTTGTAGAGACGGAGTCTCACTGTGTTACCCAGGCTGGTCTCAGAACTACTGGTCTCAAGCAATCCTCCTGGCCTCGACCTCTCAAAATTATGGAATTACAGGCATAAGCCCCTACACTTGGCCCAAAGATCTTTCTGAAATACAGATCTGACTATGCCATGTCACTCCTGGATTAAGCCCTTCCATGGCTTTTGCCCTCGAAGAACAGTACATGCTCCTTTCCTGTGGTTCACAAGCCCTGAGCCATGTGCTCCCTGCAAACTCCCCAAGTTCACCTCTCACCACTCCCAGTCCTATCTCTTATAATCCTAAAACAGAACAGCTCTTTAATGGCCATAGTCCCTTAGCACCAGACCTACCTCTCTGGCTGAATGTGCGGACTCAATGACAGAAAGAAGAAAGCTTTGCACGCAGTAGATACACAAGATATGTGGCTCCCTTGCTCGGTGCTCCTGGGCCACAGCACAGTGCAAAGAGGAGGTGGGTAATAAAGTTGCAGTAATGCTTTTCAGTCATGAAAGAGAGACAAAGTTATCCTCAGCATCACTATGGCATTTATTGGACTTGATTGTACTCTGAATTCTCTCATAATTGGCCATTCTCATCTGGTAATTGTAACTGAATCAGACACGGTGCCTCCCTCAACAAGCTCAGTCTGCTGGAGAGAGAAATAACAAAAGCAAAGATTTAATGAGCACTTACTCTATGCCAGGCACTCTGCTGAGAAACTTTACATGGATTATCTCATGGTATCATCTAATTTGATCTTCATAAGAGCTTTAGGAGTAGAGTGAACATATAATTTATCACACAAACTGAGACACTTCTGCGAGTAAAAGGGCACACTATTAATAATTACACAGAGACAACAGGCAGAAACTGGGATGTCTCAGGCAAGCCAGGACAGATGGACATCCTGTCTACGAGGCCTATATTCAAGAATCTTATTTTACAAACGAGAAAATGGAGTAATGAGTAAGTTAAGGACCACACCCAAATTTCCACCACTCTTCAGAGCAGGGCTTCAAACCAGCCCGTCTGACTCCAATCACACGGACACAAGTAATGACAATTCAAGGTGAAACAATGTTTTCTAAAAGAAGAGGGTGAGACCTGGCTCAGGCCGGAAGTTGAAGCAGGAAGAAAGGGCAGCAACAGGGCAAGGGAGGCCGGCCAGGACAGAGGCACCTGAGCTGAGGGCAGGTGGGAAAGGGTGCCGCGGGGACACAGGATGTGCAGCAGGTGGAGGCAGAAGAGGGAGGGAGTTGCTTGGAGAAGAGGGAGGAGCCGGACCCCAGGGGGTGTGGGGAGGAGGCGCTTAAGGTAGAGAAGCGGACACAGAAACAGGAGAGGACTCAACAGAAAGGGTCCTGAATGCCAGGCCACAGGAAATACAGAGGAAAGAACAGTCATTCGGCTTTAGCCCCAGCCTCCTGTACGCACTGCGTACCCCCTAGTCACTTACAGTACACCCCCACCCCACGGCCCTCTATGGGTGTCAGAGTCTCTCCTTTTCTAAACACGCCTCTTCAAAGCAGGCTAGAAAACCCTGGACATCAGAGTCCCATCAGAAAAACGAAGGGGCTGCAGAGGTGCTTGTACCCCTTCCTTGGGTTGATGTTCTGAGTTCTCCCAATGGGCAGGATTGGGAGTGGTGACCTGGACACAGTCACCTTGCAGAGCTGGGCTCAAACAGCATCCTCTTGCCGCAGGCTTTCTTA
The DNA here is from genome assembly GCF_006542625.1 of Nomascus leucogenys. Taxonomy (NCBI): domain Eukaryota; kingdom Metazoa; phylum Chordata; class Mammalia; order Primates; family Hylobatidae; genus Nomascus; species Nomascus leucogenys. The sequence continues at coordinate 16,615,631 of NC_044392.1, read as the reverse complement.
TTCTTCAGACCCCAGTGCCCCCCACTGCCTTGCCCTACTGTCTGCTCTCTGTTCTATGTGCCCCCCATTGCCTCCAGCTCCTCCTCCACAGAACCCAAGAGGTGTGACGTCACCCCCTGCCTGAAATTGGGGTCAGAGCTGCTGGTTTGACTCAGGTGGTCCCTGGGTTCCAAGCTCATGTCCAGCCTGGGAGAGATACCAGATGCTGCTTCTGACTGGCAGGCTCAGGGTCCAGGCAGGAAACACTGCTGCTGGTGGAGAAGGAGCCCCACACCCGTGAGAGCCAGGCTTGGGGAACACGCCCAGTGCCTCTGTATCCATGCAGCCCTGCCTTCTTCAGCCTTCTGAGGGCTCTGCACCAAACTCTGCCCTGGCCTACTCACCCTGCTCAGAGCCATGGCAGCACAGGTGGCTGAGGCCACCCTGCTCCCAGCTCAATCCTCTGAGCCATCTCCACACCTTTGCCAGAATGATTGTTCCAACAAATCTCATCAGTCACTCAATAGCTCCCTGTCACCAATAAGAGAAACATTTGAGCATCTTCACATAGAGCCCAGGGGACCCTGCAGATCCAGGCCTTGCCCAACTCCCCAGCTTCACCTTTCTCCAGTTCCCCCACAGGCACCCATGTACCTGCATTCAGTCACTTACTCAGGCATCTAATGGGTGCTAAAGGTCTTCCCCACCCTGAACCCTGCAAGGGAGCTGAGAATCACTCCTCACCCTCCAGTGTCACCTTGCTGCCTAGGCCTCCCACCCCAGCTCTCCTACCTGATGTCCTCCTGTTGATCCTTCACAGCCTGGAGCTGGGGAGCATCTGGAGACCACCCCTCAACCCCCAGCTCCCACAGCTTTTCCTCATGGTTGGTTGGGTGTCTGTTTCCTATGTTGGACTAGAGCTCTTACGCGAAGGCACTGGGTCTGAGTCAGTCCTGTGCTCTGTCTTCATGGGGAGGCCTGAAGCATACAAGCCTTCAGGAAAAGGCTAGATAAATGTCACCCTTCCCAGCTCCTATATTCCTGGGCTGGCATTTTCCCTTAATTTATCACCCACTCCACCCACCTCCTTTTGTGTGCTGCTAGACCTTGGGACACCAGTGTATGCATTAGAAAAAAGTGCCCCTTCCTCTGGTTGGACACTGCCCCAGGCCAGGGGATTGTGTCTTATGAGCAGAGCTCTGGCTGGATCTCAGCCCCTCACCAGACACCTTTGTGCAGGACACACCCATACAGCCTTACATATCTTCCCAATGCTCACCAGATGCCCAGCAAGCTGCATTTGGGAGAAATGCCTTCAACTCACAGTCACACTTGCATCGGGGTGAATAGGTGTCCCGTCTGCAGGCTGTTTGCTTCTTCTGAAAGGAAATAATATGGGGAAATTATGAAACAATAAAATGGGATATTGTAGATGTTCTGCAGACCCATTGGAGGCTACATAAGACAAAGGCCTTGCTAGCCTGCTGCCCATCTGACCACTTCAGCAGGTGCCCTCATGATGAGGACTGGGCCAGTCTCCACTGGGAGAACTTCAACCATTGTACTTCCTTCCTTTTCCCTCTAGTCTTGACAGTCTTAAATTCTGAGATTCAGCCTCAAAACTCCCTTTCCAATCTTCTACTGAAATACACACGTACATAGGCTCACACGCATACACATGCATATACATGCATGCCCACTCCTGGAACTATTCGCTGCAATGGGCTCTAGGAGTTGAGCTCCAGGGAAGCTAACCTGCCAGGAAGAGCCTGGTCCTGGACCAGCTTAAGAGATATGGAGGGTGACAGAAATCCCTCTAAGCCCTGCCACAGGCATATTTACCTGGTATTCACACGGGGACAATAGGAGATGGGGCTTGGCCAAGCCAAGGTAGCCCAGCAATGGCACGATGGAAAGCCCAGTTGAGAGGAAACAGCTTAAAGAAGAGCCGGCTTTGGGTGCTGTCTCCATCTCTCCCCAGTTTCTCGTGGGAGGAGGAAGCAGATATGTTCTGGTAGCCAGAGAGAACTAGGACCAATAGGGGCTGACAAAAGGAGGCAAAACTGGGTTCCATATTCAACAGCTTCCCAGGGGCAGCCTTAGGAGGTAATGGGCTGTCAGTCATGGAGATTTTAGAGCAGACCCTGGACAGCTAGCTAGTCTGAACTTTAAGGCCTCAAGATGTGAATATCATTCTGTTTCATAGCCTAAGAGTCCACATTGAAAGTTATTATTTGATTCCATTACTCCATCATCTTAAGGCTGTCGTAGTTCAGTGATTCAAATAATCTTAAGACTTTCATAGTTCAGTGAGTCAAAAATGCTAAGACTTTTATTATTCCCTGACTCTGGAACCTGGGATACTTAGAATTGTAAAATTATCTGAGACATGGTCATCTCTGAACATTTATTTTAAAGATGTATTAAGCACATGCTTGCATGAGCTACTTTACATATATTAGCTCATTTAATCTTCACAGTGTATGTTACATACTATTATTATCCGTACTTTTCAGGTGAGGAAACTGAGGCACAGAGAGATTAAGTAACTTACCTAAGATCACACAAGTAGTACATAGTGGTCCTATAACCAAAACCTGGAGTCTATAATCTTAACCACTGTACTAGGCTGCCTCCTTGTGCTATAAAAGGAATATATCCAGAAGCCCTGGCCAGGCCCAGAGCAAAGTTATGGAGCCCTCTGAGACTGTTGCAGGACCTGGACTCCACTGGCCTGTTGCAGCCCCAGCCCTTGGGCTGGAGGAGCTGTGACTCTCCCTTCCCCTTCCCACCTTAACAGGGGGTGTTCCTTCCATAGTCTCAGGTCGTGAATTCCCCAGGCAAAGCCAGCCACATTCTTCGGGCTAGAGTCCAAGTTTATTTAAGAAGAGGAAAATGTTATTATGGAAATTACAACAGCTTTACAAAACAGAGCGTCGCTGTATCAATCCAGGACCACAAGAATGCTCATCAACTTAATAGCTTCCTGTTGGGAGCCTTTCAAGCTGTGCCTGAAGCTGGCAGGCATCAGGGTGTGGGAGTGAGGCCAAGCAACTGGGTGACATTGCCCCCTCCTCTGCCCCCTGCCCTTGGGAATGAGAGCCGACAGAGGTCCCCCTCCCTGACTCCTCATACCCTGCAATCCTAAACAATACAAACAGCTCAGTTTCCCATTCTTAAAAGTGGAGGGGTGTGTGTGTGTGTGTGTGCGCGCGCTTGTATGTCTAGGGGTAGTGAGCAGAGCAGTGCAGAGGCCTGGGGCTCCCCTTCCTGCCAGCCCCAATCCCATTCCACACCCTCAGCCTAACTCAAGCATAAATGAGGTTGCTGCTCTTCAGACTCTCTTGGCAAACCCAGTGCTTAGCATCTAAATCTAGGTCCCTGATAAGGAGAGGGTAGAAAAAAGTTTAGGAAAGATTCCTTTTTTTTTTTTTTTTTTTTTAACCTCCTAAGCCTAAGGAGAGAGAAAGCCAGGGTCTTAACTCTTTTTCTCTCTTTTTTTAATAAAGGAAGAAGAAAAGAAAAACCATTAAAGCAAAATTCCTGGGGCTGGGAGCAGCCAGGAGTCTGGCGCGTGTCTCCTCCTGGGTAATTATCTGGCATTTAGCACCCCTCTTCCCAGCACTTGTAATTAGCAGGGAAATTAAGATGCTGTCATCCTACCTCCCAGCTTCTTGCCACTATACCCAGAGGCCTAGGGAGGGGCCTAATGAGATGGGAAGGGGACCTGCACAGCTAGAAGAAGTGAAACTACACATCGGAAAGGGCTTTGCGCTGTTTACAGGGCCTTTTGACAGGAGGAGAGCAGTGGAGGGTCCTTTGGGGACCACTTCCTGCTGTCTCCAGCTGAAGCCATCTCTTTCCCCCTGAATTCCTGGAGCATGTGCAAGCTGGGCTGCACCCCTTCCCACGGGATGCTACCCTAGCTTTGATTAAATGGCTGGGTTTCAGCAGGGTCTTATTGCACTCACCAACATCATCACAGATGCCTCTTGGGTGCCTGCCTCTGTGCTGGACCCTGAGGACAGAGATGAGTCAGACCCACCTGGAATTGCAGGTGTTCACCAGGCAAAAGATACGGCATTTGAGTGGACAAATGTAATGCAAGGTCAAAAGTGACAAGACCTAAGGGAGGCAGGACCAGCTGCAAAACTGGAGGGGACTAGTGAAAAAAGGAAAATGTGGGGCCCTTGTTAAAAAATTACTACTAATTTCAAGACAACAACAGCAGAGGATTAAACCGAGTGCAGGGTCCTACGTGAGGACACAAGCTGCACGCCCATGAAGCCAGGCCTGGAGGGAGGGCTGTGTAGGTCTTGCCAATTTGGGAAGAATCCTTGGAAGAAGCAACCTTTGAACTGGTCTGGTTAAAGAGATCAGTACTGTTTAACAGATAAGGTTCCTTTGCCTGTCTGGCCAGTTTTCTCATCCTTTGAGGCCTCACTGTATGCTCTCTCCTCCAGAAAACCTTCCCCACCAAACCCAGGCTGGGTTAGGGCTCTCACAGCCCCTTCCCCAATCCCTCTAACCCTAGACTTCTCTAAAAACCCATTTCACACCACTGCAAATGATCTGTTTATGAATCTGCATCTCCCACAAATCCACATGCTGTCTAAGGACAAGGTCTACACCTAATCCCTGTCTGTATTCTTAGTGCCCCATGGAGGCCCTGGACAAGGTAGGTGCTCAACAGTGGTTGGCAGAACGAATGAATACACCTGAGGGAGTGGATTGGGCAAAGGCCTCCTCTGACTGATGCTTAGGGAACACGAAGGTGAATTTTTACCTGTAAGCCTGGAAAGTTAAGCTGGAATTCCATCAGAAAGACCCCTAAATGGCAGGCCAAGGTAGGAAGGCGTTACTGTCTAGGAAGGTTTGAGCTTTTAATGATCTATTTAGCTGCTATGTAGAGGATGGATTGGAGTGGATGATGGGGTGCAGGGTAGTCAGAAAGAGGCAGCACAGTTAGGAAGCTGTAATCATGATCCAAGCAGAAGGTCAGGATGGTTTGGACCAGACAACAGCCACGGGAATGGAGAGAGAGAGGAAGAGTTGGATGAGAGCTTTGACGCTCCAACTACCCTGGTGGCAGCAATACTGGGTCACTAGCCAGCTATTCCAATTATTCACAGAAATCAATTCCATTCCACAGAGGCTCAGATAAAACTTGTGTTGCCAGCCGACAGTAATGGATGGGGAGCTTAGAGTAAGGAGATAAGAGGAGGCCCAGAGTGTGGGGTGATCAGGTGGGGCTTTGCAGGGTGGGGGAGGAGCGGTAAGAGGTTATCAAAACATCCCTTCAAATAGCAAAGGCTCAGAGCTGGCCCGCCCAGTTGTGATCTGTGACGGGACAAGTAGGCTCCTTTCCAGGCCTGGAGCTGTGAGACTCAGCCCTAGTGGTCCTTGGGCATTATTCCCAAGGAGAATAATGGGGAAGCTAGATCAGTCTTGCTGCCCTGAGGCTTATATTGACATCTAGTGCCTTCTATGGGTGGGGGGGGGGGGGGGGTGGAGAGACAAGGGCAAGGCCAAGGAGTAGGGAGGATGCCCTCTGAGGGCAGTCCTTTCAGCCTGGACTTTCTGGAATTCTGAGTCCATGAATCACCATAATGACATTTTGTCTGCAGGATCAGGAATAGAAAGTTCCATTCTCCCTCATGGGACAGAGGGAGTAGGAGGCAGCCTTCATGGTCTCAACTAAGCTGGGCCAGAAAGGCTGTGTCCCCATCAGCCTCAAATTCCTCCACATATGCTACTAAGGGATCCACAGAGCATCCTTCCCCCTGAGACGTAAGAGAGGATGTGAATGTGAGAGAGAAAGTTTGCCCAGGGGAAGAGAAAGCAAGCAAAAGACACTGGGGCTTCAGCAGTCAGAAGGTGGACCACAGACTGATGCTGATAATAAATAACTGATTCTTCCATAGTGTTTGCCACCATGCCGGGCACTATCCTAGATGCTTTATGTGAACTCACCATCACCCTCTCAACAACCCTCATTTTATAAAAGAGGAGACCAAGGCACCAAGTTGAAGTGAACTTCCCCGCAGTCACACAGCTAGAGGTGCAGACACACTTGGACCCGGACAGTCTGACTTCACTTCATCCCAACACTGTGAAGATCATCTGCTTGCAAAGGGCGTGCTATGCACCAGACCCTAATTTTGGCACTTTTATAAGAATAATATCACTTAGCACCTAGAAGGAGTTATCAGCTCCCTTTTACTGATGAGAAGCTAAGGCTCACAGAAGTAATTTGCCCATCTTCTGCCCATTTCAGAAAAGTAGCAGAACTAGGATGTGAACACTCATCTCAGATCCTTGCACGCTCACCTCTGGGTCCTCCCTGCTGGGCAGGGGCTGTGCTGAATGGCTGTGCTCAGGCAGCTCCAGATGGAGGCAGAGCCTGAGGGACCGGCCCCTCCTGCCCTCCTCAGACAGCTTTTCCTCACAGTGTGGGTGGAGGCAGCTGGAGGTTGGCCCTAGCGGCCCCATCTGCTAACACTCAGGGCTGGGAGAAGATAGTGCTTTTTATCTCTGCAGAGAGTTCAAGAGTTTATCCCCACCCGGGGCAGTGGGGAGCCTGGTGCCCATTCTTGGAGGGTGTCCCGTGACAGGAGAGATGGAAGGCACTTCCTCTCCCCTCCAGCACTCACTCCTCTCCACACCCCAGCATCACCAGAGGCCAGCAGGAGATGTCTTGGACCAAGCCCTTGGACATGGGTGTTGGGTCCAGTGGAAAATATCCGCCTCAGAGTCCAGGGAGGGCTGGGTACCAAGCAGCCAGAGCGGCCTGTAAAAAGATCACAGCTCTGGAGGTGGGCATCCCATGGGCGGTGGGGATGGGCGTGCACTTCTAGCTCTGCCACCTTCAGACTGTGTAACCTGGGACACAGTACTGCACCATCGAGCCTGTTTCCTCCTATCGAAAGCTGAATTCCCATTCCTGCTTTGGAGAGTTGTTGTCAGGGTTAAAACAAGAAAGATCGAGTATTCAGTACCTGCCTCACAGTCTGACTTATAGATGGGGCTCTGAAATGACCCCTTTCCTGTATGCACCACATGAATTAGATTTCAATCAATAAAACAAACTCCACTCTAGTCTCCCATAGATAGAGTGAGTGAGCTCACCCTCCTCCTCCAGCCACCTTCCTTTCCCCAGGTCCTCCACATTTTCCCCGTGCCCTACAGAGGACAGAGCGCACCCCTCAGCCATTCAGGACCCCCCATGAGTATCTGGCTACCTGTCTCTAGCCCCCAAGTAACTCATTATCCCTGAACAAAGCGGGCCCTATCTTTGTCCCCTAGTGCATCCTTCAAGGCCCAGATCATCCGCTGCCTCCTCTCTGAAGCCGCCCTCAGATCCCTGAGGGAGAATGAATCACTTGCTCCACTGTGCTCTGACAGTTCTGAGCTCATTCTGCTTTGTGTTATGGGTATGGATTTGTGTATCTGCCTCTAGAGCAGACTGTAATCATGGTCTTCTAAAATGCCTGGCACAAAATTTGTAAATGTTATTTAATTAATTAATCATACAGAATATCCTAGAATTAGAGCATCTCAGAGCTAGAAGGTCTTAACAATCATCTGGTCCAAATGCCTTACTCAATAGTTGAAGGGCCCCGGAGCTGGAAAGTGGGGGAGGGTTGACATGAGGGTAGAGAAGGACAGGTCTGAGGTTGCACAGTGAGATAGCAGCAGAGGATACACTAGAACGCTGTCCTTCACAGCAGAATAAAATCAAGTGTTGTTATTTTTGCTTTACAGTTAGATAGACCAAGACCCATCATGGCTCTCCATTGCCCTCTGAATAAAGTTCAGATTTGTTATCCTGACTCCCTAAGTCGCTTTGTGGTGTGATCCCAGCCAACCTGTCCACCCTCATCTCCTAGTGGACACCCTCACCAGGAGGGGACCCTCATCCTCCTCCATCTCAGGTTACACTGCACTCCTCCAGTACCTGGAATGGGCCCTTCTCTTTTGCCTCCAGGCCTTCCTTGCTGTGCTCTGTGTCTGGGACCCCAACCCTTTGCCTAGGACACTCGCTGTTCCTTTGTCTGGCCAAGTCAGATAATCCTTCAGGTGTAAGTTTAGACGCCACATCCTCTGAAAAGGCTCCCTGTCGCTCCTTGTGCCACAGGCCCATGTGATCCCATCTATCAACCCAGGCTCTAGTTGTCTCTGTTTCCAGTCAGCCTGAGAGTTCACCAAGTCAGAAACTGAGTATCTTGTATTCCCAGTGCCCAGCACAAGGAATTCGTTCTGGAATTCTGAGTCCATGAATCACCATAATGACATTTTGTCTGAAGGATCAGGAATAGAATATTCCATTCTCCATTCGTTCAAAACGAATGAACACGGAAGAATGAAGTATAAGGACCAGAACTCCACACCACAGACAGGGATATTAGTGATCCCAAATTAACTCCAAGCCCTGTGCAAGGGGTAAGCCACTGAGTTGAGAGGAGATAGAAGGAAGGTGTGTGTCAGGGCAACCGGGGGCGGAGTAGAGGAAATGCTAGCAGGAGGGAGAGGGAAACGATGTCCAGTTCATTTACCGGAGCCTCCCTTCTATTCTGAGATCCAGTGACCGCTCTTGTTTCTGGAAAGTCTTTGAATCACTGGGAAGCATTTGGGAGAAAGAAATCCCTTGGGGAAAAAAATCAGTCAGCACTTCAGCCCAAGTACACCTTCACCATCCTGCCAGTATTCCCACCCTCCGGCCAGCCCTGGGAAGCTGCTCTAAAGCTGGCCTTGAAAAATAGCCTGAAGTTGGCCAGAGGAAGAAGTGGGGAGGCCATCCAAGGTGACTGCATACACAAAGCCTTGGAGGGAATGTGGCTTGTTCAAGGAACAAGGAAGAGTTTGGGGACAGGAAGAGATGAGCCCGAGGGTGAGCCAGAGCTTGATGGTAAAAGACTTGGAATGCCATGCTAAAATACCCAGACTTTCCACAAGTTCACACATTCATTGCACTCCTGCCCTGTGCCAGACTCAGTCCCTACCCCAGAGAGCTTACGGTCTAGTTAGGAGAAAAGGAACCAAGACACACTCAAAATTCAGTGTAAGAATGGATGTATAATGGAGACACAGGGAGGCTTCTGCCCAGCCTGCCCCTGAAGGTGCTCTGGGGAAGCAATAGCTGCTAGAAATTAGATGATGAATAGGACCTCTTTCCTTCTTTCTCTCTTCCTTCTATCCTATCTCTTCTTTCTTCTTTTCTTTCCTTTTTCCTTTGTTTTCTCATTCTATCTTTCATTCAATTATTAAATAAGTCATCACTAAAGAACTACCATGTGTCAACCACTCTCCTAGGCCGGGCTATATGAGGTGAATGTAGTCAGTTGCGGCCCATGACTACGTGAAGATTGTGGTCTACTGGGGAGACAGACATCATACACATGACCACACCCTATATGCACATACACACGAAAAAACCACAAACCTGCGAAGGTCTATCAGAGGGAGAGAGAGAGAGAGACATTTAGCACCATTAGAAAGCAGACTACGATCTGCCGAATGAGCAGGAGGGCTTGGCAGAGGAGTGCGAAGGACACACTCGGCAAGAAGGAGTCATGCATACAAAGGCTCTGCAGTGGGAAGGAGCTTCACACGTTCAAGGAAACAAACAAATAAACAAACAGAAGGCCAGGGCAGGCCAGGCACAGTGGCTTATGCATGTAATCCCAGCATTTTGGGAGGCCAAGGTGGGAGGATAATTTGAGGTCAGGAGTTTGAGACCAGCCTGAAAACCCGTCTCTACTAAAAATACAAAAATTAGCCAGGCCTGGTAGCGGGTGCCTGTAATCCCAGCTACTTGGGAGGCTGAGGCAAGAGAATCGCTGGAAGCCGGCAGGCGGAGGTTGCAGTGAGCTGAGATTGTGCCGCTGCACTCCAGCCTGGGCGACAGAGCAAGACTCCATCTCAAAAATAATAATAATAATAAAGAAAGAAAAGAAGGCCAGAGCAGCTGGCATGCAGGGAACACCAGGGAGAATAGCACGAGAGGATCCTGGAGAGGCAAGGTGCTGGTCAAGTTTTAATGAGAGAAGCAGAACTGCTAGGGGTGATCAGAATAATAAGGGCTTTATTCCAGGGATTTGACCTGATGCAGCTGTGGGGGGTGGTTTAACTATCTATCTGAGGCTGTTTTCTCGGGTCTGCTGCTGGGGCCTGAAGTCACAAGGGCAGACAATTAGAGGAAAGATGGATGTGAAGTGGAATCCTGAAGGTCTCACTAACTCCAAAGTTCCAGCTTGGTCTGTGAGGGTAGCCTCCACGAGAAGCAGCTTTTCACCTGGAATTGAACACATCCTTAAGGCAGGAGAAGAGGCCAAGGGAAAATACCGCAGGAGGTGGAGGAATTGCAGGCCCAGCTGCTTTCCCATGCCAACAGGTGTGACTGCACCAATGCTTGGGGCCCTGCACTGCCCTTCCGAGTGTCAAAGAATACTACTGCTGTTTATATCCTTCCAAATCTCCCACAAAATGTCTCTTGTGCCCCTTGTACACCTGACTCCATGCAGGGAAGGGAACTCTGGAAAACCCAGTTCCAACCTAGCTAACTTGACACACTACAAATCCACTATAGGGGGCAGGGAGCAGATCATACCGGGCCTTGTTAAGTTGGATATTAAGAGCCCATGAAGTCTGCATTGTAAGAGGAAGGCTCCATCCATATTCCAGTCCCATTCCAACAGCACTGCTTTCCTCCCTGAGCCTGGGCTGCACAGAGATGCAGAAGATGCTCTCCCTACGAGCTGCCAACACAGAAGCCACACTGGTCCATGCTGTTCCCTTCCTCTGCCTCCACAGATCAGGAAGCTCAGCCCCACCTGGCTGGGCCCTCTCCATGCAGGATGCAGAGCCTGCTTCATTTTCTCCACAGACAAGAGGAGGGTCTGAGGCCAGCTCCTCTCACCCAAGGCCCCTTTCCCATCTGCTAGAGCCAGACAGAGCCCCAGCTGGGCCTACAGCCAGAAAGATAAGAAGATTCAGTCACTCACTTTCAATTTCCCACAAACTTGACACCCAATTCCTGTTGCAGAAAAAAACAAATCACCTTCTACTCTTGAGATACCAGGAAATCACAGTGTCTTAGAGCTGCAGTGACTGATCCTAAGTGAGCACCCATTCAGACCTGCCTAGCCCCTGCTGTGCAGGAGACTGTTGTGCAAACAAACGATGACATAGACACAGGTAGGACATGGTGAGGCACAGACAAAGGTAGGAATTTAGTCAGACCCATAGTGAGTGTCACTAAGAGAGCTGGGGCCGTAAACCCAGCTCTCCTGTTGCTTGGCTTCATACACTTTCCAACCCACAAGTACCTGAGAATCTTCATCTGCACACCTGGGGCTCCTCTGCAACCTCACTCTACTGGCACACCTTTTTTGACAGGGAGCTCAGCACCTCTAGGCAATCTGGATAATTCTCAGTGTTAGAAAAGGCTTCTCTATCCTGAGTCTGAATCTGGTTCACTGCCCTCGGTGAACTCATCTGGGAATTCAAAGAGCCCGGAACCCTCTTGGGAAGATTAATGTGGAAGGGAAAAAATGGAGAATGTTGTATTCCTTGGAATTTCCTGAGACTGAGGAAAGCAGACTGGTAGTTCTCCCTGCAAGAAAAGCCACAGGTTGGAATGAGAAAGGAGCTGGTAGATGTCCACTGGGGAGTCCATAAAGTTGGCAAAACCTGTGATTCCTCCCCATGACACCCTCAAATTTTCAGTCAAGTGACAAAGCATGGCAAAATCCCCAGTGCAATCAAATTTTTGTGGAAAAAGGAGAAAGGCAAAGCTTTATGTCTAAGTCTATGGATTGACATGACACAAAGGGTGCTGCAGACCCCCAGGAGCAGGAACAGAGAAGCAAGACAAACACCTGCAGAATAACCAAACAATCTGAGCTTCACACCAAGGTTGACACAAATCTCCCAGGGGCATAAAAGTCCCAAAGGGCATACAGATAACATACAAACATTGTGCCATTCGCTTGCCTTATTCCTTCATGTGTCAGATATTTATTGAATGCTGACTATGTGCATGAGGCACTGGGGGCACTATTATGAACAGACCAGACATGAGATCTTGGACTCCCTGTATTTTTATCTAACATCTCTTAAATAGGTGTCCCACATCTCCAAAGAGTTTGAAAGTTCCTTGAGGGCTGGAGTATATATTTGCCTCCTCCCTTATCCCTAACACCCACCCCTCCCCCCGTCACCCCCACCACTGCTCCACGAGAAAGACACACCCTTTACACTGAGTCTCTAGGGATCCGTTCAGGGATTCAGTGGGAGATACAATTTCATCAGTCACATTTACTGACCAGCCGTTTCATCAGTTTTACACAACACACCGGGGCTCAATTCTTATTACAACCTCTCCAGCTGAATCAGGCAGACCCAGAAAGGGTCAACCCAAGGTCATCAAGTCTATCACTCTGCTTCCAGACCAGGATAAAACCTAGGCTAGATCAATATGAGGATCTGGTACAGGGCAAGAACCAAACTCTGGGAGTCAAGGGACCTGAGTTTGAGCTGGATTCTGGGTTGAGCCCACTGCATGGTTGGCGATAATGGTAATGTCCATTGGTAGCAATTTGGAAACTCTTTCTCTCATTTGATCCTCTCAACAACCTGTGAGTTAGGCAAGGCAGTTTCTACCACCCCCATTTGACAGAGGAGGATACTGAGGCTTGGAAAAGTCCAGTTGCTTACCCAAGCTCACAGAGCTGGTGAGCGGAGGTGCCAGGATTTGAGCCAGGTCTGTCTGGTCCTGGAGGTGCCTTCTCCTTCCCTACCACAGTGCCCCTGGGGCACCGACTCCAGATGCTGCTGTGCTGGGTTCGACTGACAGGAGCCCCAGAGCTGGGCTGATTCATGAACTGATGGTCCAAGTCTTCCCGCCTCCCCCGCCTGATGGATTTACTGGCTCTTCCACCCACCACATCACTGGCCAGTAAACAGGGAGAGGACAAGAAGGCAAGATGGAGGTTGGGGGTGTGCAGAAGAGACAGAGCAGAGGCAGATGAGGCAGCCTCAGAGCATCCATTACCATCCCAAGGGCCAATTCATCCTGGGATCTCAGCTGCTGTCTGATCTGCCCTGAGAGCCAAGTTCCCATCCAAGAGTCTGTGCTGCCTGACAACCTGTCAGTCACTCCCCCAGGAGAGCTCCTTCCCAGGGTAGCTCCTTCCCAGGCTCCCTTGGCCTCAGGGCCTGCTGGGACCCAAGCAAATGGGCAACATGTACAGGGCTTTGACAAAGAAGGGAAGCAGCCACTCAAATGCCAACAACAGACAGACGCACGCTTTTTCAGCTTCCTGCTTTTTAAGCCGATTCTCTGAACACTTAGTCCCAATCCTAAATTCCTTAAGCTCCTTTGCTTACTGCTTTAGGAGATGCAAACTCTTCTTAGGCATTTCTCCTTCACCTGGACTTCATCCTCACTTCCTAGGTTGGCCTACTTGGTTGGACATGCCTGGCCACTGCGCATTCTGCCCTGCATATCCTGTTGGCCTGAATGTGGGACCAGGAAGAAAGGAGGGAGGGAAGGACCCAGACCAACTAGGGTGGGGTCATGCTGCTGAGGTCAAATCCAGAGGGAAGGGTGACTGTTGGAATTACAGACTCTGCCCATCACTCCCTTGGGGAGCTGAAGTTTAGGCGAGTGCTGCCCTGTTGTGCTTCTGTACTGGTTCCATTTCAACAAACAGGCATTGATGCCTGCTCTGTGCCAGACCCTATGCTGGGCCCCTGGTCCAGGCATGATTCCAGCTCCTGAAAGGCTTTTAGACTGGTAGGGACAAGAGCTCAGCAAACAAATAATGAGGACCCAGATGGTCATTGCTCTGAGAGGAGCTGAGGAAGCCCAGGGAAGAAGGACACCTAAGGAAGTGGCAAAGAGCCTTGAGGAAACAGCTGGGAACCTGGACTCAGAGCTGAATGAAGATTGCATCCTGCCATGGTTCACTCACTTCTCTAAGTCTCAGTGTTTTATCTGTAAATGAGAGTGATCATATTAAGCACCTCACAGCATTGCTCCAGGGATTGTGACGTCCCTGTTCCTACCTACTGTATGGATTGTCCTCATCCGCTTGTCTCTGCCAGGAGTCTGTGGGCTGCTCCAAGGGCTGGGACCCATCTCACTCACCACAGCATCCACAGTGCCTGCTTCCAATGCCACTCAGTGACTGTATACAGCAATAATGAACGATGATTCTTCAGAATGAAAAACAGGAGAAACAGACTAGAAAGAAAAGAAGAAACAAAAGGGAACTCATATTTTAAGCCCCCACTGTGTGTCAGGCGTTAGGCTGGTTCCTTACGCGAATGATTAGGTTTAGCTCCCACCACAGACTGCTATGTATGGTATCCTCCCCACGTTACAGGAAAGGACATGGAAGCTCCACGACCTGCTGCTGGAACGCAGCAGCCCTGTGGCTCCACGTCCACTCATGGATCCGCACAGCCCTTTCCATCATTCTGGGCCACTTCCAACTGTCCGAAGAATATCTGGCCAGAGCCTCAGGTCCCAGAGGGCAGCCCCTCCCCACCCACTCCTCTCCCCATCCCCAGCTGTGCAAACATACTCCAGCTGGGTAGTTCAAGGAGTGCTGGGGGAGGGCCTGGGGGTCTGACAGGTCCAGTGAGCCAGGCTTTCCTGAGAACAGCTCCCACCCCAAGGTGGCCTAGAATCCATCCTCGGCAGGCTCAGGAGAGGGGCTGAGAGCCAGGCTGAGACCTCAGCCAGCAGTCGGACTCTAAAAATGAAAATGTGTCCCACCCCAAACCCACACACAAATCCCAACCCCCAACCTCCATCCTCAACCCCCTACCCTCATTCCAAGTGCAGCAGGGTCCCTGCCTGGTTAGCGCTGCACTAAAAACCTTTCAGCAAGTCCTAGGCTTGTGTGACACACATGCCTCTCACGGTACTACCATGCTGCTGGGAGGGACAGAAGGCCTGGGAACCCCCACTGGCTTTCTTCATCTGCTTGAGTGTACCCTCCCTCTCTGTCCTCTCCCTGCCCCAGAGTCCTACACACAGCACTAGCTTCATCTCCCTGTTTCCTCCCTGCAGAGCCCATCTAAAGCCAGAGCCTTGACAGATATTGTGACCCTAAGGGTCCTGTCACCAGTTCTGCAGCAATCTCAGAAGGGAGTGGATGTTAGGGAAAAGATCTCCCTGCAAAGAGCACGTGCAGGACACCCATGGCCAAACACCCACAGTCAGAACTTCCCAGCCTGGGTTTCCTCAGCTGAGTGATTTTCTTTTTTCCTGAAGGATCAGATAATCCACATCTAGGAGGAAATGGGCAAGAAGACTGATTGGTTCACACTAACACAAACACAAGCTGCTATACACCCACCCAGCAATGTGAGACACATTCGCTTTTCATCCACACTTGGCTTTCAGACAAGCTGATACGGTCTTGCACATACCACCCAGAGAGCTGGGGATCCACCCTGCCCAAGGGCTGACACAAGCACAAAGGAAAAAAAACTTTGTCAGGGGATGCCCACCACCTGTCCCCAGAGGCTGCCTGAAAACTTTCCATTTGGAGATGAGGCCCTGTGAATCAGGGAAGCAGTGTCTGTCTGCAGGTGGGGACTTCCCAGTTCAGGAGAGCCCAACCCATCCTTCTTATGGGTCAAGTGCAGGGAGGCAACCCCACCAAAGTGGATCCTGGAATTCATCTAACACACATTTAATGCTCACCTACGATGTGCAAAACCCTTGGGATGAGGAATGGGGTGGCAGAGGAACCAAAGTTTAGAGTCAGAAAACCTTGGCCTTGTCACTTCATTACTCATGTCAGACTCGTGTCAGACTGAGATTCAACAAACATTTCTTGCACACCAACTGTGTGTTGGCCATGCAAACATGAGCAATTTTATATAGTTCATTTCTCTATGTAATGGATGCAAAACCAAGACCCCGAGAACATATGTCATTTGTCCAAGGCTACCTGCATTTGCTTATATGTAAAATGGGTTCATAGCAGTACCTACCTCATAGGATTATTGTGAGGACACATGAGTTACTTCATGTAATGTTATTAAAACAGTGCCTGGCACAAAGTAAGTAGTCAATAAATGTTAACTAATATTTAATGACCTTGTTATAAATTCTGTTCATAGGAACAGCAGAAACTGAACAGAAATAACTCAAATCTCATTTTTCCCCCATAATACCAAGCTTCTTTTTGCATTTTCTTGGCTTGTAAATATTTCCAAAAAATAGCTATTTGGTGTTAACTCTATACTAGGAGCATTGCAAAGTATGAGCAGCTCTTAGTCTGATGTTCAAAGCCCCCAGTGCACAGGTCCAAATTCCCCTGTTAGCATCAGCTCCCTCCCCTCCCTTAAGCAAACACTCTCCTCTGTCATGATGAAGAGTAACTACTCCAACAAGCTCACCCCTGGTTCTCCTGCCTCCAGGTCTTTGTTCAGACTCAAAGCTTCCAAGCTCTGTTCCTGTGGGCTCAGGAATTCCAGGAGTTGTACTCAGGAATCCTTCTGCTGAGATAGATCTTAAGATCCCTGTGGTATAATAGAGATTAGCAGGCTTCCAAGTCAGAGCTAAAGCACCAGATCTCAGTTTTGCCCCTTTGACTGTGGAACTGTGAACAAGTTATTTAACCTCCCTGAACTCAAGCATTCCTATATGAAAAGTGTGTGTAATAATTCTCATATGAAGTGTATTAAATGAAACAATGTACAGAGAGTACACTTCCCATTCGAGTTTTCAATTGACACTCAAATTACAATAAGAATATGGTTTTCTCTATTTTTAATTTTCTTCCATAAGCTTTTCATGAATTTGTATGCCTACTCTATCTTTTTTTAATCTAATTTTATTTTAAGTTCCAGGATACATGTGTAGGACATGCAGATTTGTTTCGTAGGTAAACGTGTTCCATGGTGCTTTGCTGCACCCATCAACCCATCACCTAGGTATTAAGCCCCACATGCATTAGCTACTTATCCTAATACTATATGTTATCCATACCAAAGCCCAATTTAAGAAGGCATAAACTTAACACCAACCAAGATATTTGGCCATTTTGAATTTCACCTCAAAGTGGTTCATGAAATGTTCAGAGCTTCTCAAATCCTATGGGAGTGACCCTGAACTCTCTTTGAGAATTTGGCTCAACCTTGTCCTCAGCCTGTAGTCACACCCTTTCCATCTTTCAAGGTCTGTCCCCATGTTGAATTACAACTGTGGTCTTACCCATCTGTTTACTGTGAGCTCGTTGGGGAGAGACGCTGGGTATGACTCTTTGCACAGAGCCTAAGGAAACTTTCAAGAAGTCCTTGAATGGACCGCCATTCATTCCAGTCATCCACTCAACCATCCATCTCCAATCATTCACTCATCACACGTGAATTAAGGACTCTGTCCTCTTTAGGGAATTCCCCACCAAAAGTGAGAACCTCTGCCTTATTTGTCCCCTTTCATTCTCCCTCTCCTGGAATCCTTCCACCCAGTTCTGTTGCCCTCATTGATATTCTCTGCCTTTCCTATTTCCAGGCAGCCTCTTCCATTCCCATTCTGCAGGGCCTCACACCTCCATGCAGGTAGAAGTTGGAACTGACACCTCAGAAGGAACAATGTCCTATGGTCCACAGCTGAAGGCCTTTAAGGACATCTGGATGGACCATGAGTTCCCTCCCTTAGCCTTTTAAGCCCCAGGGTGCCAAATCTGAGCCTAGGCAGATAAGAAAGCTAGATTTTCATGTGCACATTTGGTGTGTATGTGGAAAGGGGAGGGGAGGGGTGGGGCAGGATCTCACTTACCCCAGAAAGCCCTTCTTATCTACAAATCCTTTGAAGTAGGGCGCTCTCAGAGACTGGCAGCCAGAGGGGAGCCTTTTTTCCACACCAAGTCCCTGCCATTCCTCAGCTGCAGAGGCCAGGCCCAGTAATTCCGGAATCCAGAAGCTCACACATTATTCATTCACTCAGCAAGTGCTTACTGAACCTAGCAAGTGCTAGGCTCTGGAGATGAATCAGACCCACATGCTTACTTCCCAACCACAAAAGCTCTCAAACTGCTCCCAGCCCAAGAAGGATGCAGACATGGAAATACAGACAGTGCAGTGGAGTGTTTACAATCTTGGGTCCTGGTTTGGAATTCGACACCTGTATTTGATGCCTAAGAACCCTCTACAATGTTGGAGGAAGAAAAGAGGTCTCAGACTCCTGCTCATACACCTCTACTGATGGGAGAAACCACTACTACCCCATCTTCTCTGCCCCAGGGCAGCTTGTTACAACAGTAGACCCTCTGGCTGGTAGTTGTGCTACCTCCCTCAGAGCTGAAACCTGCCCCCTGTGCTCCTCCCACTGGTCTTAACTCTGACCTCTGGGGCCGCACAGACCCTCTCTGGCTGTACATGTCCCAGAACAGCTCTGAAGAGAATTGAAAGCAATGTCAGATTCCTACAAAACTCAGTTTCTAAAGATTGTTTGGCTTCAGAAAGGCCACTCTAGAACCAGTAAGCAGGAATCACAAGACTGGTGGGGGCTGGAGATGAGGAGCTCAGTAACACATCAAGTGGGATATGATGTGACTTGAGCCAAGCAGGATCTGGGCTGGGGAAAGCCAGAGGGCCACTCATTGAGAAGTCTTGCTGTTGGGGACTGAATAGGAGGCCATCTATTGGAGACTGCATGGGAGGGCATGCTGGAGGCTGAAGACTCAATGAGAGGACATGCTGGAGGTTGGGAGAGGAGAGGCTGACTCAGAGAGCCAGTTAGAGGGAGCTCCCAGGCTAATGAGAGAGACTTAATCCCTCTTTTACTCAAGGAGAGGATATAAGACAAATGAGAACGAGAAAATAGAAAACAAGAGAGGCTTTCCAATTCCCAGCCCTCTGCCCCCTCCCCCTTCTAGCCAGATGTGCATCCCTCCCCCTGCTCTTTCCTTTGAAAGCATCTATTCTCAGGCTGCTAATGTTCTTGCCTAAGCAGCTGGAGGTCAAGCAGCTGGTTCATCTCTGTCCCATCTCAAGCACTACCCTTGTCCATGACTATGCCTGGTTCACAAACTGCACATGCAAAGGCTTAGTAAATGAGTATTGAATAAATATCAGCATATAAAATTGTTCATTGCACTAGTTTATGCTGATTGTGGCTGGTGCAGAAGCTGCATGTCTAAAGTGTAGGAATCAGTGAACTTTAGGGTCTGGAGAACCAGATCTTAGCCTTGGCTCTGACATTAACTTAGTTTGCTCCAGAATGACCTTGAGCTGGTCTTTTTTCCTCCATGGGATTCAGTTTCTCCATCTAAAGGGACCACACAAGACAACTCTGGGGCCTACTAAGCCACAGATGCCATATGATGATCAAGGAGACCCCCTCCGCCTTTATTTGGCACATTCTATGTCCACGTAGGGGACGCCTGAAGAGACCACCTTCTAATTTCTCCCATGGCACCTCCACCCCCCTACCAGACTAGTTCTGAGCCCTCCATCCCCCAACCAGACTAGTTCCAAAAGAGGAATGTGTTCAACTGTGAGCTTGGCCAAATTAAGCCAAAACCTCTTTCTCTGCAGAGGCATCTATTGAGGCTGGGAGGAGAAGCAAATTCCTATTTTTGAATAATTCACTTTGCAGTGGCTCTAAATTCCCCAGGATCAAGAAACCTCCAATGCCAGCTTTCCACTGCCCTTTTCTCTCAATTCTCCCCTGAGGCCACTTCAGTGGTAGGTCTTCTGGAGCACTCTGCTGGCCTTACTGTTTTCCAGAACTGATCTGTCATTATAGTCCCTGGCCCAGTCATGTCCATCAGGCCTGAGTTATGCAGCACAGAAGGCCCAGATCTTCTAGGCTGCAGGCCTGTGTATCAGAGGGTAGCTGGGAATGAACTAGATCAAGACTAGAGCTGACTGAGGGAGGATGGTGGATCTAGTGTTACAAACTTTTGCGTTGTAGCATTTCAAACTGGAAGAGACTTTCAGGATTATTTTGTCACAGACCCCAGTTGTACAAATGGGAAAGGAAGTCACAGAGAGGGCATAGGACTTACCCAAAGCCACATCACATGTTCCTGGTAAGCTTAGGATGCAGATCCAGGTTTCATTTATTCACTTATCCCACAATCATTTTTCTACCACCTCCCAAGTTCTAGGATTGAACTTGACTGACTTACATAAATTTGCATTCATTTAACCAACATTTATATAAAACTTATTATGTGCCAGGCACTGTTCTAAGCACTTTATTAATATTATTTCATTTAATACTTCTAAGAACTCTGAAGGTAGGTTCTACTATGTGCAATTTACTAAGAAGGTTGAAACTCCAAGAGGCCAAATAATTTTTCCAGGGTCACACAGCCAAGAAGTGGATCATTGAGGTCTGGATTCTGGTCTGTCCTGTACTCCTTCATAACTCTGGATTGTTCACTTGGAGGCAAGATAAGTTAAATCCAGGTAACACGCAGTGCAAACAGTGGGAGATCCAAGGCCACAGAACAGAGAAATCCTGGGCAGGCAATGGAGCTCTGAGGACATCAGGCTCACATATAGCTGGGAGATGGCCCCAGTGATAGGCTTGTCCCCGGCAGCCTCGCTTCTGCCCCAGTACAGCAGCAATACACAGGCCCAGGGAACACCGTCCACTCTGTATTCCATGTGAATTGTGCCCCGTGGGGTTGTGCATCGCAGCAGTAGCCCAGCCTTCATGTGCACAAGCGACCGCAAGCCAGGTATGTGCCTCAGCCATTTAGTCAGGGCTGCTTTTCTCCAAGATGAGGACTCCTCAGCCCAGAACGGATGCCTTGCCAGCCCCAGACGTAATGTGCCCCAGCTGCTGCTGCAGCCCCCACCAGCTCTGCGCAAGATCATGCCAAGGGCAGCCTGGGGGTCACATGTCTAGACAGTCAGACTGAGAATGGGGCTCGGCATCTTGGGAGAAGTTTCCTGAATTCCTCCCATCTTTGGGAATGGAAACTGAGCTAACAGGGAATTTGTTCTAATTATAGGGAAATAAGGAGAATTGAACAAGAGCTCCTCAGAGCTGAACTCTTCTGCAGAGTTTCTCCAACCCCCGCTTTGTTCTTCTGTTCCATGAGAAATTACAGAGCACCAACTCTGCGCCAGCTTCCGGCTGGGCATTGGGCACAGAGAGGATTAGACAGGGGCCCTAACTGCCAGCAATGCCCATCTAGCTGGGCAGGGAACTGACAAGCTCAGCCCATGATGCTGTAGTTCCATCAACAAGGAATCCTGGGGATGGAGGAGGGCACACAGACACATGCTTCCAAAAGCCCAGCCTGGAGGTCAGCCCAGGCTTCTGGACAAAGTCCAGGTTGAGCTGCTCTTTCCTTTCTTCTCCCCAGACCAAGGGACCCAGCTGAAAGGCCACCTCCTTCAGGAAATCTGATTTCAGGACACACCAATTGTCATTCAACAGGCACCATTCAACAAATACTGAGGAAAGAGCAGTGGATGAGAGAGAAGAGTTGTCCACTCGTGGGGTTATGGCCACTCCCTTCTGTAAGAAACCTTTGCACACATTTCACCCATTGAACTATCTCAGGGGTGTGTGTATGTGTGCGTGTGTGTGTGTGTTTACTCTTAAGCATTTCCCACGTTTATTTCAAGAAATAGGCAAGTATAATGATTAAGAACCTAGCTTCTAGAATGAGACATTCAAATCCTGAGCTCATCTCTATGTAATGTTAAGCAAGCTACTTCGCCTCAGTTCCATTTATCAAATTGGTACAGTGAGAGTTACTTGAGAAATCTGTGTGGATTACATAAAGGAATGCTTGTTAATTGCTTAACCTAGAGCTTGGTTATTATTGTGAGTGTAAACATGCGCAGTCCCTACTGCTAGTCACATCAGTCCACAGTGTGTTAAGACAGGCTCTGTACTTAGTAGGCACCTTATGAATGCCTGGTGTTTGACTGATGTTTGGCAAGAAACAGAAGGTAGGTATGTGTGGCCTTTTAAAAAAATTGTTTTTAGGCCGGGTGCGGTGGCTCATGCCTGTAATCCCAGCACTTTGGGAGGCTTAGGCGGGCGGATCACGAGGTCAGGAGATCGAGACCATCCTGGCTAACATGGTGAAACCCCGTCTCCACTAAAAATACAAAAAATTAGCCGGGCACGGGCAGGTGCTTGCAGTCCCAGCTACTCAGGAGCCTGAGGCAGAAAAATGGTGTGAGCCCGGGAGGTGGAGTTTGCCGTGAGCCGAGATTGCGCCACTGCACTCCAGCCTGGGTGACAGAGCGAGACTCCATCTCAAAAAAAAAAAAAAATTGTTTTTATTAAGGTAAATATATCTTTAAAAATTTACCATATTTATAATCCCAGCACTTTGGGAGGCTGAGGCGGGCTCACATCCGTAATCTCAACACTTTGGGAGGCTGAGGCAAGAGGATTGCTTGAGGCCAGGAGTTCCAAGGCTAGCCTGTCAACATAACAAGACCCCACCTCTACTAAAAAAAAAATTAGCCAGGCAAGGCATGGTGGTGCATGCCCGTAGTCCCAGCTACTCAGGAGGCTAAGGTGGGAGGATCACTTGATCCCAGGATTTTGAAGCTACAGTGAGCTATGATCCCACCACTCTACTCCAGCCTGGGTGACAGAGTGAGATCCTGTCTCTTAAAAAAAAAAAACAAACTACATTCACAATATTGTGCAACCATCACCATTATCCATTTCCAGAACTTTTTCATCATTCCAAACAGAAACTCTGTATCCATTAAACAATAACTCCCTGTTTACTACCCCCCAACACACACATACCGCTATTCTACTTTTTGTCTCTATGAATTTGCCTATTGTAGGTACCTCATAACAGTGAAATCACACGATATTTGTCCTTTTGTGTCTAGTTAATTTAGCATAATGTTTTCAAGGTTCATCCATGTAGTAGCACGTGACAGATTTTCTTCCTTTTTAAGGCTGATTAATATTCCATTGTATGTATATACACATATTATTTACCCATTTACCCATTGATGAATATTTGGGTTGTTTCAACTCTTTGACTATTGTGAAAAACACCGCAATGAGCATTGGTAAACAATGTCTGAGTCCCTGCTTTTAATTCTTTGGAGTACATACTAAAAAGTGGAATTGCTGGGTCTATGTTTAAGTTTTTGAGTAACTGCCATACTGTTTTTCACAGCAGCTGTACTATGGTATATTCTCACCAGCAATGATGTGTGTGCTCTCAAAGTAGGAGTTGCCTCCAAGGGTACCTGGCACCCTGCGTTGAAGATGTTCCTCAAAGCAATGGAAGCAGAGTGATGACAAGGAGGGCAAGCCTGGAGGAGGTGCTCAGCATGGGGAGGGCCCAGAAGCCACACTGAGGAGGCAGTGGAAGGCCCAGAGTGTGGGTCTGGCCAGAAGGCCCTGGAGGATGTGATGGCTGCCGTTATATCTCCACCATGCTGCCTGGGGGCAGAGTGGGCAGCCCCAGAAACAGAGAGAAGTCTGGGGAGAAGAATTCTAGGGAAACTGGATCCATTTCCATATGAAGAAAAGGAAGGCTTTCTGAGAGTCAGGGCCATCCGGTGACATGAGCAGGGAGCTTTCCATCATTGGAGGTGTGCCAGGAACAACTGATGGCCTTTTGGACAAGAGGCGAAAGGGCATAGGAGGTTGGACCAGATGGCCTCTGCGAGTCTGTAGAGCACTGTGTTCTGAAAGTATGTGACTCAAGGATTCTGTAGCTGGATTCCATTTAAGCCCATTTGTGGGCAAAGATTCTATGACTTGCTATTCCTACCCATCCAGACAAATCCTGCCCTGGCTTCTCTGTGTGAGCCGTATTGGCAAGGACCCCATATTGGCAAGGACATCACTCAGCCTAAGCAGAGGTGAGCTTCATTTCCATTTGCTGATGCGGATATTATGTGACTCTATACATTCCTGTGGCTCCCATCTACATTTTCAGTTGGAAATAATACCATATGCCTACAAAAAAGAAAGATGCAGGGAATGGATTTGGAAACCGTGCAGAGGTGGGCAGGGGGCAGAGGGAAAAGGTACAAGGAGCTTTGCTGTCTGGCCTTCAAGGGCATCCAGAGCCTGCCCCTTCCCTGCCACCTGTGTCCCCCACCTCTGCCTCTGGCCTGGGTGCAGAACTAACATTATCTCCGTCTCTGCTGGGCACTCAGCCTCCCTGCTTCTGTGGTGCTCTCTTTTGTACTCTTCTCTCCTTCCAACCCTTCAACTCATGCTCCCTGCCAAGCCTGCTTCCTGGGATACCTGCTCTGATTCTCTCTGCCTATGCAAATCCCACCCATCATTTATGGCTCACCCAGAAAGCCCACAAAGGCCTTCTGCCATAAAGTTTTGTATGCTGAGATGCCACTCCATGCAATCATTCAAAGATATTTATCTATCAAGTGTTCAGCACCAGGAGTGCTAGAGGCACTGGGGATATGCCAGTAAAGAGAGTCAGCATCATCTCTGCCATCACTGAGCTTCAATTGTAGCTGGAGACACCAGAAAAGAAATACAGAAGCAAATACACAAAAATTCTTGGTACAGGGATGATTAGTGTGAAAACAATAGAACAGCAGATATAACAGAGGCTACTCTGTAGAATGGTCAGTGAAGACCTCTCTAAGAAGTGATATTTGAGCTTGAATTATGAAAGCAGCCAGCCCTGAGAGGATCTGGAAGAAGCCTCCAGAGGAGTACAAAGGCAAAATAAGGTTAGCTTGTTCAAGGAACAAGAAAGTGGCTACTGTGGCTGGATCATGGAGAACAAGGCAGAGTGGAAGATGCGACAATAGGAAGACAGGCAAGAGAGGTGATTCAAGACATGGTAAAGATTGTAATTGGAAGCTGTTTGAGAGTTTTTGTTTTGTTTTGTTCTGTTTTAGAGACAAAATCTTGCTCTGTTGCCCAGGCTAAAGTGCAGTACCATGATAATAGCTCACTGCAGCCTCGAACTCCTGGGCTTGAGTGATCTGTTTGAGGGTTTTAAGCATAGGAGGGACACGATCTGATTTATAATGGCAAGAAGACACCATGGCTGCTGCATAGAGAATGGTTTGTAGTAGGAAAGGCTGGAAGCAGGGAGGCCAGTTAGGAGCCTACTGCAGCAGACCAGGCAAGAGACAATAGTTGCTTGGACCTGGGAGGTAGTGATGTGAATGGTGAAGAGTCAGATTGGCCAGGCGCGGTGGCTCACGCCTCTAATCCCAGCACTTTGGGAGGTCAAGGCAGGGGGATCACGAAGTCAGGAGTTCGAGACCAGCCTGGCCAACATGGTGAAACCCTGTCTCTACTAAAAATACAAAAATTAGCCGGGTGTGGTGGCAGGTGCTTGTAATCCCAGCTACTTGGGAGGCTGAGGCAGGAGAATCGCTTGAAACTGGAAGGTGGAGGTTGCAGCGAACCGAGATCGCACTGCACTCCAGCCTGGGTGACAAGAGTGAAATTCCATCTAAAAAAAAAAAAACCCAAAAGAATCAGATTTGAGATACATTTTAAAGTTATAATAGCCTGGGGTTTGAGAGAAGAGCTCTTTCTACTCAGAACTCACTTGCATGTCTCATCTTCACACAGGGGAAAAAAGCCATCGTGTTTGCATGAAGCCCATTCTATGAACAGGCTCAGTCCTGCAGTGAGAGAGGCCCAGCTGGACTCCACTAAAGGGAAACACAGGATCCTGGTAGGTCTGCTCTTCCCTGTGTTCTGGAAAGCACTTGCAAAGCCTGAATTCCCAGCCCGCATGCTGGAGCAAAGCATTCCGTTCTCCCTTTGAAACTTAAGAAAGTTGCAGAAACAGCCATTTACCTGTCACATGGTTTTCATAATTTCCCTGCCACCTCCGCTAATCACTGAAGGGAGTTTTGGCCGGTGGTAGGTCTAAGGCGGGCATGCTGAACTGCAGCTAGTTCATGAGTAAAGAATTGGAGCCGAGATATTACAGGGCCCCTCCTGAGTGGGTCCAGCCACAGGGGTCTGCTCATGAATATTTGGAGGCCTTGACGAAACCTGAGAAGCAAACCAATGTACAGGAGGGTAAACCAGGTGACGTGTTACAAAGTCGAGTCAGTGAGTACCTGTGAGCCCAGCCCGGAAACACCCACGTGTGGTGTAAGAGGAGGGTGAAGAATTGTGGACAGTGTAAAAGATACTGAGTGACTCAGGACTGATGCAAAGTACATGATATGTCCATGTGGTCTCAAAAATCATATCTTTTTATTCCTTCTCTCGATGAAGATTAATATGTGTGCTGTTCCAAGCACTAGGATACAGTGGCGGAACATTAACCCAGTCCTTTTCTTCCCAGAAATATGGATTAAAGGAAAGTGCGCAACGTGGTTCCAATTGCAGACACTCAGGAGAAGGGGATATGAGCACGGCCTTGAATGATGACTAGGAAGGCTTTCTGGAGGTGGTGACATGCCAGATTAACTAGAAAAGGCACTAAGGGAAATCCAGGGCTTCATAGCATCAGTGGAGAAAGCTTGGACTTTGGACCAAACAGGCTTGTTTTCAAGCTAACTGAGCCTTTGTTTTCTCGTCCATAAAATGGGAATTTTAATTCTTGTTTTAGGTATATCACAGAGATTAAAGGACCTTGGAGCAAATGTGCCTGGTTCAAAGTGAGGTTTCCTGAAATGGTTGGTTGCTGGGCGCCAGGGAGCAGGAGGTGATAAAGAGTCTCAGAGAGAAAATCTACAAAACTGTCTCTTCCCCCTCAATCTGTGGACAAGGTTAGGGTAAGTAGGCCCCAAGGCAGCACCCCAGATTGTTTGAGTCTGGTGACCTATTGGCCCAGAGCTTCCAGAGGGCACTAGCACAGAAGGCAGCCAGACAGGCTTTGCTGAGCAAATTTTCACAAGCCAGGAGGGCCCTACTCTGAGGTTCACACCTTGCAAACTTGAGATGTTGGCTAAGTTCAGGCTGTGGGAGGGGATGGCAAGTGCTGCATCAGCTGGATTTGGTGGGGAAGTAGGCCTCCAGGGTGGAAAAGGAAAATCAAGAGAAGGATTCTTGCCATAGCTTGCTCACAGAGAGATGCAGTTCTCGAAGCTCCCCGCCTCCCCCATCCCAGGATTTTGTTGGAGAACTAATCTTTGGAATCTGACCCAGCAAAGACCTGCCTCCTCCAGGAAGCCTGCTTGGACTGCACTAGTCACTTACGAGCTCTTACTCCTCCAACCCTGTGCACCTGACTGTGGCTTCACTCTCATATGCCAAGTACGTGCAACACATCCTGTTTTGTACAGTTCATTCTTGATTCAGATTGTAGAAGTCCACTAGGAAAGGCAAAAGGAGGAGGAGAAAGTACACACTTATTGAGCCCCTACTGTGTACCTCACTCCGGGCTAGGCACTTCTCATGTCATGTCATGTAAATCTTGCAACAGCTCTCCAATGTAAGGACCACTATCTCCATTTTACAGATGAAAGGACAGGCTCAAAGAAATGTCATTTCTGGAATTGGAACCCAAGTTGGCTGGACTCTGAAGCTTTTCTAAAGTCATCTCTCTTTCAGGGCCTACTTCCTCCACATCAAAGCAAGATACTCTGTGGGAAAAAGAGTACATTATGCATACCGTGGTGACATGTTTAGTAAATGCTCCTTGTTAAGCATTTCTCTTAAGTTTCCCAAACCACAGTCGTATATTCGAGGCTCTGAGAAGTCCTGCAGAGAAGACACCAGACTTACTTTACCTAGCCTAACATTCCTGAGGTACACCTCAGTTGCATTATAGCTTCTATAACAACATCCTCCAAAGCCCCTGGGTACACACTTTGAGATACGCTATCTATAAAGCAAAGATCATCAAAATGGCAGTATTCAGGAACAAGCTCTCTGAGAAATCTGAGGTGGGTGGTGAAAGCTGAATGAGACGTGAATAAGAGGGAATAGGAAGAAGGGTATGTGAGGTGGTGGAATAGAGAAAAGGCACAGAGTTGAGAGTGAGCAGCACGAGGGGTCAGGACTGGGAAAAGACAGCCTCAGCTGAAACTCAGCATCTTAAGTCCATGAACTGTTATCTTCTTTGACCACAAAAGCCTGTCTTTAAAGCCAGAAGCTCAGTATGATGCCGAGTCATGCTATCAGGTGTTGCAAGCAGGAGGCAGTAGTTGAAATAAATACGAGTACGTGTCCCTGTTGCCTAAGGAAACAGCAGAATGCAGCAGGAAGGACTTTAGTTAGACATTAGTTAGGCCATCAGTAGGAAATTATAATCAATCCACCCCAAACCACATGCATTGTCCTACCACCATCCCATTGCTTATGTTCCCCGCGCTGTAATGCTCAGGTGAAAGAAGCATGGCCTCCAGTGATGAGTATCTTCCTTTCTGCACATTTCCATCTTCCCAGGCTCCACCATGCAGTTCATTTCCCAAAAGACTTCTAAAGGCTCCATGCTGTCTGCTTTCTCTGGAATCAGAGGTCCCAGTGCATTTGTCCTTCCAGAGAAGATGCTGGAGACTTAAGATGTCAATGTCAGGATTTGGAATCTTGGTACCAAGATTGGGCAGGGAAGTGGTCCTGCCAATTTCTGCCTAGGACTGAGTATACCTGGAGTATTAGACACTATCAGGGCACCACACAGTGACAAATGCTGGGGTGTCCAAGTATTGATAGCCCAGACGCGAAGCTCCTAGAAATTGCCATAGGAGGCATAGGTTAAGGAAAGTGGTGGGGAGACACTTATTGAGGGAAATACAATCAAAATCTTTAAGTAATAGCTCACATTTGTACAACCCCTTATGTAGTCTGGAGTAGGGCTTCTCAAATGTGGTCCCCGAATCAGCATCATCACCATCATCTGGGAACAAGTTAAAAATGCAAATTCTTGCACACCACCCTTCCCAGAACACCTGAGTCAGAAAGTCAGGGTAGAGCCCAGTCAAGAGTTTTAATGAGGCCTCAGGGTGGTTCTGAAGCACGCTCAAGTTTGAGAACCTCTGACCTATATTCCCGTTATAATACTAGCTTCTCATGAAAATAGCATTATTATTTTTTGTTGTAGAAAGCATCTCAGAAAGGACATTTGTTCAGTCCTAGGACTCACAGCAGATAAGCTGCAGAGCTGGGGTCCCAACCCAGATGGGACATCAAATCCCAGTCATTCTGCTCCCAAGGACACCAGACTCCAGCTCTGTAGGGGGAGGAGCTTCCCGGCAGCAGGACAGAGCTGTCTGCCTAAGGTACTAAGAGAGCTGCCTGCCTTGGCCCCAGTCGGCCTTAATTGGCTCATTAATAGCTGTGATTAGCGAGAATGGAGAAGCCTTTATCTTTGAAGTCCCTGGGCTGTGCTAGAAGCTCACGCAGTGAGCTTGCTGTGGCTAATTAAAGCTGAGCTGTGTTTCCTGTCAAGGGCCCAGAGTGTTAATGGCTTCAAGCAAGAAAAATTAAGCTTCGATTTCCATTCAGGGGTAATGGATAGAACCAGCAGAATGAAGATGAGAAGACAGAGTCTTTTAAAGGGGCAGGGACCCTGGGCAGGAAGCAGAGCTCTAGGTCTCTTCTGAAGTGCATAGCCAAATAGGTACTGCTGGCTTTAGGGGGGATGGGGTGGGGGCAGGCTCAGATCCTCACATGGCAGCCCCAGGGCTGACATCGTCTTCATCAGAGTGTTATTAGGATTTTTGAGCACTTCAGCTTCTGGCCCCTGATCACACCTGCTCAGGTGGGTATGAATTGTAAGTGGGGAGGGAGAGCTGGATGACAGTCCTGGTGGTAACAGGATCTCAGGGGCTGTGAAGGTTCTGGTTTCAAAAGTCATATCCATTGCAGACTTGAGGTCCTCCAACTACTACTATTAATTTATCAGTCACCTTTCCTTGAGTCTTCACTAAATGCCAGATACAGGGCATTATCTCATATAACGTTGCCAATAATCCTACAGAAATTGCACAAGGCATAGGTACATTAGTTAATTGTCTTGTCCAGACATATGTATCTGACAATGGACTAAACCCAGCTGTAGCTGATTCAAAATCCCTTGTCCTTAACCATGAATATAGCCAAGACACCCTGATCCTTGAACTTCCTTGAGGCCTGGGTCATTTCAAGCTGCAAATGCCAACTCCACCCAGCCAACTACCTGGTGAGGGCTCTTTTCTTATCCACCCCCACCCTGCCTCTACCTTGCTTCAGGGGAGATGACTGAGGACAGAATCTTTCCTGAGACACATTGTGGTTGGGCGAAGGGGTCAAACTAGACCCTGGCTGTGTGGATATAAGTATAGAAATGATGCTTCTGAATCAGAAATCAGAACATGTGGTCTAAAAAATGGCCTATTCTTATTTAATTTCTTCTTCCAAAAAGTTTGATCAAAGTAATTAAATGTTAGGAAGTTTGAACACATATTACCTTTAGTGAAAAGAGTATTACATAATAAACACAAAAGTCAGCCCATAATTGATATATCCATTCAACTAAAACCCTGATTGTTTAAATAAGAATTATCCAGGACACCCGGCAGGTGGTAAATGTGGCTCCCCTGGAGCCCATTATCATAGCTCCAAATAGTCAAACGCTTTCCCTTCTTCAAGGCCTAAGTCCTAGGAGCTGTCCCACTGCCCACTACTCTTAACCCTCCTCCCCAGGAAAGTGGTTGCACCATCCCACCCCCAATTTCCTACCACTCTCTTTTTAATGACTTATTTCAGAGTTCAATGTGTCTGCCCATCCTCCGCCACCTCAAGGTCTGAGATTTTTAAAAAATTTAAAAATGGTCTGAGTCATCTCTGCCTCCCCAGGGCCCAGGCCCACAGAGCCCAGCAGGCGTCAGTGAGTGTTGGCTGAATGAACAAATGAATGACCATGCTGACTGAGAGGAACGTTTCTTGGCCTAGAATTCATCTCTGCATACCCTGGGCTTTGTTTTTTTCTCACAGTCCTCCAGCACAGCTGGTGATTATGGGTCTCCGCGTCTGCCTCCTCAGAGGCGGTGGTCCAGGTCAAGGGCTAGGTCTAACTTGCCTCTTTATCCCCAGTGTCAACCCAGGGAACAGTGCCAAAGAGACCTATGGAAGGGCTTATTGAAAGAATGAATGATCGAAAGAACAAAGAACTTGCCTCAGAAATGTTCCATCCTTGGCAGAGAAAGCATTAACCTGTATGTGTGAGCCTACCCCCATCCCCAGCAACCTAAATCAAATTAGAAGGAGGTCCCTGCTGATTGGTTATTCTAGGCCAGGCAGAGCACACCAGGCTGAGCCCAGAGGGTAGGGCTGGGGCATGGCCAAACTGGGAGCCCAGGCAGGACAGAAGGGGCAGGGCCAAATGACCACTGTCTCCAAGGACCCCTCCACGTGGATGGGGTTAGGACAGCTTCCCCAGCTCCAGGCTCTACTCAGCAGCTCCCTTTGGCTCCTAAGGCTCCTCAGTGGTCTATCTCCTTGGCCCAGACATGAAGGTCAACATAGTAAAGAAGAAAAAAACACAGAGAAGTCCTGGCTCCTTCAAGGATGATGCTACCCTCCTCCTACCTCCCTTAATCCATGAAATGGGGCAATAATAATAATGCCACTTTCAGGGTGTCGTTGAAATATGGAGCTCAATTGGCCAATGAGATTGGGCTTTGTGAATTGTTATGTGGGACCTTTGGGTGGCAGCTTGCCCATAGTAGCTTCCGTGAAGACAGAAAGTGGTGTTGTACGTGGGGAGAAAAACAGATCAAATTACGCTGGGGGTGATGCAAAATTTCCTTCCCGAGCATTTACCGCATGCCAACCCCTGGGCTTGTAGACACATAACCATGCATTACTTCATTAATTTTCATAGTCAATATTCAGAGTAGGGATTAATCCCATGGAAAAGATGGGGAAATTGAGGCCAGAGAGACTCAAAGAGGTAAAGCCATGTGGCCTACATTGGTCTCAAATGTCAAGGCTGAGCCAGGCTCAGAACCCAGGACTTTCTGACCCCATACTCATGTTGCCTCCCCCAAACCACAAACAGACATCCATTCTGGCTCAGTCTCAGCCATGCACTTGTTCTGTTTCCTTGGGCAAATCCTTCCTGCTGTGTCTGTTGAAGTCTGACTCACTCCCTACCCCCAACTTCAAGGAGCTACTCTGTCCCAGTCTGCTCATTCACATGCCCATCTCTCTCCACGATCACCTCAAACTGCAGCTGCCATTTCTGTTAGAGATAGAATCAGCATAGCAGCATGTATTTCTACTGGAAAGGACTGCATGAGCCTGTGCCCCTCCCTGACTGGGATCCCTGGGAAGACAGAGTCTGTATTCTATTCATCTCTATGCTCCTCTACACCACCAAGTCACACGGCCCAGTACACAGCCTTGAGCAAAAGAAGGACACAGAGAAGATGCATCTATTAAAATGTCCCTTTTCCAGGCCTGTTTTTTCTCTAAATAGTGGATGAGTTCGATTAAATCAATGGTTTCAGAAAGGCCAGGAGTAAGCCCTATCCAAACAGTCTGCTCCCATTACCTCTTTGACCTCATCTCCTGTGTTCCAGCAACACTGGCTTCCAGGACATCAGTCAGCCCTGCCTCAGGACCTTTGTATCTGCCATTGTCTCCACCTGGAGTGATCTTTTCTCAGATCTACTCATGGCTACCTCCTTCACTCCTTCAGGTCTTCCTTTCCTGACCACACTATTTAAAGTTGTGTCACCCCCACCCCCCAAAAAATTCTCTGTCTCCTCCTCTTCTTTATTTCTCTCCATTGCATTTATCAGCATCTTACATTTTTTTTTTTTTTTTTTTTGAGAAGGAGTCTTGCTCTATCGCCCAGGCTGGAGTGCAGTGGCGCGATCTCGGCTCACTGCAGGCTCCGCCCCCCGGGGTTCAGCCATTCTCCTGCCTCAGCCTCCCGTGTAGCTGGGACTACAGGCGCCCGCCACCTCGCCCAGCTAATTTTTTTTGTGTGTTTTTAATAGAGATGGGGTTTCACCGTGTTAGCCAGGATGGTCTCGATCTCCTAACCTTGTGATCCGCCCGCCTCGGCCTCCCAAAGTGCTGGGATTACAGGCGTGAGCCACCGCGCCCAGCCAGCATCTTACATTTTTAAAAAAGTTCTAAGGTGTTGGCTAGCTGCCTCAGACTTACCTGGGAGAGCTTGTTTAAAAATGCAGATTCCTGAACCCCACCAGACCAGCTAAATCAGGATCTCAGGAATGAAGACTGACTATTTGCATTTTATAAATGCTTTCTAGGTAATTCTGATGCACAAACAGGCTTGGGAACTGTAGAAAATCACTGGAACAAACTAAAGTCCCTCCCAGGTGGGACATCTTTGGATCAGCCAAGCCCCAGCCTCAGCTCTGGCCTTTGTTCCATCATCTGCACCCCACACCCCCCTAAGGCTGTTCACGCAGCCTCCCTCATGCTACATGAAACTACTTGCTGTTCTCTGACCATAGTATCCTTTTAGACTTGTTCAACTTTTTTTTAATATACTTTAAGTTCTAGGGTACATGTGCACAATGTGCAGGTTTGTTACATATGTATACATGTGCCATGTTGGTGTGCTGCACCCGTTAACTTGTCATTTACATTAGGTATATCTCCTAATGCTATCCCTCCTCCTTCCCCCGACCCCACGACAGGCCCCGGTGTGTGATGTTCCCCTTCCTGTGTCCAAGTGTTCTCATTGTTCAATTCCCACCTATGAGTGAGAACATGTCATGTTTAGTTTTTTGTCCTTGCTATAGTTTGCTGAGAATGATGGTTTCCAGCTTCATCCATGCCCCTACAAAGGACATAAACTTGTTCAACTTTTGTTCATGCCCTTTCCTCTGCTCTAACTGTCCTCTCCAGTATTCTCAACTTATTCTCCAAAGCACTGCTGAGATGCCACCTTCTCTGAGAAGCCTGCCTGTCTCCTTCACCCCACCTAAGTCAGAGTCCCTAATTTCTTCCTCCACTCAGAGAATCCGCAAATTTCGTTGGTACAGGATTTATCACACATTTTAGCATCAATTTTTCAAATGCTTGTTCTTCTCAGTAGACCATGGCTCCAAATAAAAACAATGATTGAGTCAGATTCATGGATATTCTCAGTGCCTAGAATAGTACTTGGAACGTAGCTAGTGCCTACTATGGTGAGTGCATGAGTGAATGTATTAATAAATGCATGGGTGCTTAAGTTGACGCATGCTTAGGAAAGCCAGAGTTGTAAGGTTAATATCATTTGTCTTCAAACTGACCCAGCATTTTCCAGTTTCATCTGAGCACAGCTGACCATCATTGACAGCTCGAATTTGCCCTTAGGACAAAACAGACCCTGCCAAACTCCCCACCTACCAATCTGTCAACAAGTGACCCAGCTTAGCTGAGAAGCACTCCCCTCCTGGAGCTCTTTACCCTGTTTCAAGGTGAATCCAAGCCTTCTGCTACAAAAGTTCGAGATATCGAAGCAGCCCTTGGGGAGTTCTTTTGTTCATGGAAAGGACTTTCTCTAACCTTGCCCAAGTCAGGTGATTCTTAGCCCACTCCATCACAGAATATGAGACCTGCCCTGATGGTGCTCCAAGCAGAAAGACAACATCACACACACAGACAAAAGTCACAGGACAGCCCTCTAGTTTGGTATGAACCACCAGAGATCACTGGGTGTAGCCTCCTCACTCTTCAGATGGACAGAGAGGGCCAGAGTGATTTGGACAATTACACGCAAGGTCACTGGGCCCTGGCAGAACTCAATGCTTCAGTGGGAGGCTCTTCCCCTTCCCCACCTCTTGCCCCTTCCAGAGAATGGCTGGACTTCCTCTTAATGAGAGACATGATTTATGTCGGCTGGGCCCAATTAGCGTCAAGCGTTCTTGGGCCGCCAAATGCCCTGCTGGCCAGCAGCTGAGGCCTGTCTGGCAGGACATATTTGCATGATGAAACCATGCTACATGCTAAACTCAGCCCAGGAAACCGCAACTTGACTTGGATGCCCACCAAAGACTGCCAGGCTTGGCTCCTGCCCTCAAGTTGGGCAACAAGGCTGTTTGGCAGGGGATGGAGCCGTGCTTCTCTGGCAAGAGGGGTGAGGCTGGTCTAGGAGAGCACCACCCCAGGGCAGGATGCCCTCCTTGGGCTTGGCTGGGCCCAGCAAGTATAGGCAGTGGCAGAACCCTGAGCTGTGAGCCAGGAGATCTGGACTCAGAGCCAGCTCCACTACTGACTCCTTATTGGGTGACCCTGAGCCCATTGTTTATCTTCCTCTTTATGTCTCAGCTTCTCATCTGTAAAGTGGGAAGGATTTCTTTGCCTGCCTCAGGAAACACTTAAGGGACATACATGGTACCAAAAAAGGGCTTACTCTTTTTAGGCCTTGGTTTCCTTATCTCTAAAATGGGACAAGCATGGCATTTCCTTCACAGAGCTGGTATAAGTTTAGGTGTAGATTAACACATGATGCCTGGCATGGAATGAGAGCTAAATCAGCTTCATATTATTAGTATTACATTGGCTTAGCCATACTCTCACTAACTCTTAGTTTTCTAATATGCCTTCTTCATAAGTGTTGGTGTGAAAATCAAATTTGGAAACCATGTCTGAGAAAGAAGCTTATGTAAGTTGGTACAACTAAGAATTGGTAAATTGGGGTTCTAAATTTAGATCTGTCTGACCCTCAAGCCTCAGTTTCATCTACAATAGCAATATCCACTTACCATCCACTGGTTTTCAGATCCTGCTTTCAGTGCTGGGCATGCAGGGTGGAGCTGGCCTGGAGAGCCTAGACATACCAAAACAGCCCCAGCCCCCACACTGCCACCCCAGATCTGCCCTGTTATGTTCATGGTAACACTTCTGAAAAGCCCAACTTCCAGGAGAACAGACTAAAACAGAAAGCAAGGAGGGACTGTCCTGAGCCCCCAGTGAGTCAAGTGCAGGCCCTGAAGAGAATAACCACAAGCTCCAGGCTCTGTCCAGACCTGCCCCGGCTGTGTGCCTGGCCCTACGGAGCCACACAGCCTCCTTCTTCCTCTGCCCTAAGTCTTCCCTGCTTTACAGGGTGGAGGCTTGAGCTGAGAGAAAGAGCACATGGATTTTAATCTCAATTCTAGTACTGACTTTCTTCAAGACTTTGGAGAAGCACTTTAAACTTTCTGGGCCTGAGAGTATTGTGTGTTGAGTGGAAGTGCCACGCAAACTCATTAATGTGGGTGTGCTTCTCACACGTTCCTCAGAACAGGATTTTTTGCCCTTATAAACTTTAAGGCAGAGGGATGACTGACTCCTCTTGGCTTTGTGCTTCGTTCTATTTCTTCAACATGTTAAAAAAAAAAAAAGAAAGAAAAGAAAAGAAGGAAAAAGCAAACATCCCCCCTTATTAATGTCTCTGGGACACCCAGCTAGGGGATGAAGAATGCAAGGAAGATGGCCATGGAGCCCAGATAAATCTGCTGCTCTTCATTTCCACTTGGAGGAGTACAGATCCAGGCCCTCACCAAGCCCTGAGGACACGAGAGCCTGCAACTCCCAGAGAAATAAACACGCTTCAGAGTGAGAGGGGAGCCAATGGAAGTCAGCTCAGAGAGACTTGAGAGATTTTTGGATGTTTAAGGCAGAGTATAATTTATTTAGGGGAGTTGTGGGCTGCTAGACCCAAAATCTGGACCCCAAATCTAATCTAGATAGAGAAATTAAAATCTGCCCATACATGCCTTAAGTTTTCACCCCAAACCTGCCACCATCCTCAGTCACCTTCTTTCCTCCTGAGGAGCTAGGACCCAGTCTCTTGATTGTTTTTATTCCACCATCAACACCCTCCACCCTAGGACTGAACACGTGGGGTGCTCAGTAGACATTCCCTCCGCAATCCTCAGCCCTTACCGATCGGGGCCCCTGTAGACTGTAAGATGTTAGATGGCCAGGAGCCAGCCCTGTTCTCAGTAGGTGGAAGGTGTCTACTTCAGCTGAGCTCACACAAATTGCAGCCCATGGGTTCCAGGAAGGATGGTCAGTTCAGATGTGATTCATCCCAGCCACAGAGCCTCTGGGTGTGACCTTAGATAAGTGAATATGTGGTGGAATGTATGAACATCCAGAATTAGGGTCAAGAGACACCCTGATTCAATCAACTTAGGAAGGAATACATGTCTGTTTATTAATCAGCAGATGGTATCTTTCTGACCTCCCAACTGCTGGGCGTGGGGAACCCAGAGAAACTGGGACAGAAGAGATATATGAGAATGGAATGAACGTTAGTTTACAAAAAAGTTAGTCACTGAATGGGGAAAAAAGGTCAGAGACAGAAAGCAAATTTAACCCTTGGTACTATCATAAAGAATAACAGTAGGATTTCCTAATTCTGCAGAAATTTCGTACTTTCCCAGAATCTAGTTTCACCCTCACCACAACCTCATCAAATAAGTCTCATTATGGCCATTTTATAAATGGGGAAATGGAGGCAACTACCAATAAGGTTGCTCACTCTAACATCTTAGAAACAAACTCATTAAAAATAAGTGCTATACTTTTGAAATCACAGAAGGTCATCAATTTGACCAGCTTTTTTTTTTTTCCAGAGTAAGAATGATGTAAAAAGGATTCTAAAAGATTGATTGTGGTCATTAATTAAACTTCCAAAGTGCCTTCATAGGAGATGTAAAACTTTTTGCCCTGTAATGCTAATCCTGTGGCAAGTTTCCTCTGAATGACCCTTCTCCCTTCTTACTTTACTTTAAATGGCTCAGCCCCTCAGGGTCTATTCTTAGTCCTCTTCTTCTGTATACATTCTTTCTAAGTGCTCTCATTCACATCAGGACTTCAAGTGGTATCCCTCAATTGTACACCTCTAGCATGGAAGCCTCCTAAGATCCACATCTGCACGTTCTACGGTGGTGGGCACTTTAACAGCTGAGTATCCCCATAGCACTTAAAACTAGACAGAGCAGTTTCCCTTCTCCAGGTACTACTGTTCTTTCTTTCACACTCAATCATGGAAGAAGAAAGGCAGGGCAGGAGGGAGGGAGGAAGACGGATGCTGCTAAAGAGCCCTAAAAGACTGACTAGTCCAACCCTTCATTCTAAAGATGAACAAACTGGCTAGACAGAATCAGATTTGGGACTGGAAATCCTGACATCTGGTCTGGATCTTTATTAAGAGTAGTGACACAGAGCACTGAGAAATGACACAGAAAAGGCAGAAGGCCAGGAACGAAAGCTGGGCCTTTGTTTCAGAGCATTCAACACAACGTGTGGTCATATATTTGTCTGTTTAAATGTGTGATGTCTGTCTTTGCAGTGTCGGGTCTATGAAACCAGGGACCATGTCATGCTCACTACTGTATCTGTAGCACCAAGCATAGGGCCTGCACATAGAAGGCATTCACTAAATATGTGCATGATTTATAGTATCCACAATGTAGAAATCTAAGAATTAGTCTAGGAATTAATTAATCTAGGAATTAATTTAACCAAGAAAACACGATACAAGATAAGTGGTTAATTTAACCAATTATCTAGGAATTAATGTAACCAAGAATACAATAGACCTCTACGTAGATGAGCATAACACTAACAAAAGGCATAGAAGATTGTGTGAATAAGTAGAGAGACATTCCTGTGCATGAATGAGCTGACTTAATATTAAAAACATGCCCCTTCTCCAAAATCACTATAAACATATAATACGAAGCCAATCAAAATACCAGTTGATTTCTTGAGGATGCAATACACTTACTCTAAAATGTACATGGAGGAATTCAAATGGAGTTAACCTAAAAATGTTAAATCGTAATAAAGAAAAAAGAAAAGAGGAGAACCTCACTCTTCCAGATATTAACATGCTACAAAAGCAAGATAATAAACACACTGTAATAATGGCCAATAACGATAGAGGCACTGTTGCAGAACAGAGAGCACGGAGACACATCCTCACACTCTCACATGTATTGCACTGGATATTCTAGGTTTGCCCCTCCACATCCTTTCTCCACCCTTCTCTAGCTTCATATGAGAGACTGGCCTCCCTGCATTGCATTAACTGTACTTACTTGCCCTGTGATCCCCTGTTGAATTTGGCCAAAGAGAGTCACTGGAGGGAGGCTGGAGAGAAAAGGAGTTAGAGGGTAGTTATGCCCTAGCTCTCACCTGCCAGGCTGCACTCATATGCCCAAGACCAGAACACCATCTACAGCTTTTTGTGGGTTTGATAGCCACTCCCTTCAACAGCTTGTTCATACTTGGTGGGTAGGAGCTGGAGGATGGGAGATAAGACTTCCCCACTGTTGCTACTGAGTATCCTACCCATCCTTGTTGGTGTCCTTAACCTGGGAGTCCTTCATTACGTTCTCCTCCATCACCCCACTTCGGCTTGCATTCTGTGTCCTGCTAGGATGCTCACGGATACATATATAAAAGAACTCCACATACAATAGAATATGATGAATCAAGTCACTACAAATTGTTAAGTATGTCATGTTGGAAAATCAGTTCACCATAGGTAGAAGAGGAAAACTGGATCTCTTACTTAATATCATATACAAAGGTGGTATTATGTGGATTAAAAACACAAATGTGAAAGAAAAAATAAAGTTATCAGAAAAATGATAAAGTTAATAGAAGATTTAAAAAATTTAAAGTTAATAGAATACATTGAAGTTTATCTTTATGACTTAGATATGAGGAATAATTTCACACAAAAAAACATTAAAAGCACAAACAATGTGGGAACAGATAAATATTACTCCATTACATTTTTAAAAGATTTCTATCCAATGAAGGGCTCTATGGAGAAAATAAATAAATAATAGAAGGTATTCACAACATCTGAAATTGGCATGGGATTAACATTGAAAAGATACAAAAACTCCTACAAATCAACAAGAAAAAGAGAAAAGCCATGAGAAAAGTGAGCAAAGGATATTTGTGCATAGGTAATTTTCAAAAGAGGAAACTCAAAAAGAGGAAAAGTATTAGGAGAGTGGCTCAAAATTATTAGTAGCCAGAGAAATGTCCCTTATGTAATTTATACCAATAAAAATTAGAAAGCTGGATAAACAACAAGATTTGCAAGGATATAGGAAACTCTCATATAGCAGGATTATTGAGTGGTGGAGCCATTCTACAGAACATCCCCCGCCACTCTGTCAAATTAGGTATATGCATAGTCTGTAAGTCAGCTATTACACTTCGGGATATGCATTCCCTAAAAAAGCCAATCTAGGGTGTGTAAGAGAATTATTTCTGGAGTCAGGGAGTTGTAGGCAACCTGAAAGATCGTCACTCAGAGAGTAGACAGGTAAAACATGTGAAATACCACTACTGAGTGTTACATAGCAGTCAGAAGAAATAAATTGATTGTTAAGAGTATAGTCTTTGATGCAAAAGATAAGAACAGATTCAGACTAATTACACAACATCGTTTATCTAAATTAAAAATATATGCGCACAAAAGAGGTATACATATTTGCAAGGACATATACAAACAAAAAAATATACATTAAACATGTAATTGTTGCCTATGTGGTGAGGAGAAAGGGAATGAGATATGAGAATAAAAGAGAATAAATAAAGAGAGACAGAAGGAGAGAGAGAGACTAATTTCTGCCACTAACCTGGGCATGTGCACTATAGACCATGAAGAAACAATTTATTTAAAAAGAAAAGGAGGATATAGGTAAGGGGAAGTAGAAAGCAGAGAAGGAGAAGAACAAGGGGGAAGATGAGGAGGAGGAAGAAGACGAGAGGAGGGAAAAAGCTACTAAGATTATAAAAGAAAATGAAATCACAAGAAAGTCAGTTAATCTAAATGGAACAAATAGAAAACAGACAGCAAAATGGTAGATTTAAACTCAAGCAGACCCATGATCACATTAAATTTAAAAAAATTGTCAGATTGGAACAAAAAAGCAAACCCAACTACATGGTGCCTACAAGAAATCCATTTTAAATATAAAGACACAGTAGGTTATAAGCAAGACATGGAAAAAAGATATACGATGCTAACACTAATCTAAATAAAGTGGGTATAGATTTATTAATATCAGACAAAATAGACTTCAGAGCAAGAAATCTTGCCATAGATAAAAAAGGTCATTTCATAATGATAAAGGGTTCAATTAATCAAGAGGACATGACCAAAATGTATATGTACCTAATAGTAGAGTTTCTAAGAACATGAAGCAAAAACTCACAGAAGCAAAAGGAAAAATAGACAACTCAAAAATCATACTTGGGACTTCAACACTCCTCTCTCAATAATTTATGATAGACTAGGTAGACAAAAAATAAGATTAAGATAACCTCAAAAACATTATAATCAACTTGATGTCATTGGCATTTGTAGAACATTTCACCAAACAACAGATAAACATTCTTTTCATGGGTCCACAGAACATCTATCAAGATAAATCTTATTCAGTGCCATAGGACAAGTCTCAATAAATTCAAAAAGATTAAAATCATATGAAGTATGTTCTCTGACTACAAGATAATTAAATTAGAAATGAATAACAGGAAGAAATCTGGAACATAACCAATAATTTGCAAATTAAACAATGCATTTCTAAATAACCCATGGGACAAAGAAGAAATCAGAAAGGAAATTACAAAGTATTTTTAATTAAATCAAAATGAAAAAACAAATAGCAAAATCTATGAAATGCAGATAAAGAAAATATGTAGAATTAAAGGCATATATTAGAAATAAAGGATAATTAATGACCTGAGTTTACATCTTAAAACATGAGAACAAGGAGGGAAAACTAAAACCAAAGCAAGCAGAAAAAGAAGGAAATCTCGAAAATTAAAACGGAAAACAGGGAAACAGAATGGAGAAAAATTATGGAGAACATCAGTAAAGCCCAAGCTGGTTATTTGGGAAGATATAAATTTGATAAACCTCCGACCAGACTGACCAGGAAAAAAAAAAATAGAAGATTCAGATTACTAGTAGCAAGAGTAAGAGGAGGGGATATATTTACAGATCCATTTGATCACTTCAATAGATGCAGAAAATGCAAGGTTATAGAAACCAAGAATAATATACAACTTTTAATTGTATTTTACATACTTTCAAGGAATTGTTGTAAGTTGAAAAATTTTAAATACTATTTCTAAGAGCATTAAAAATCATGAAATGCTTTGGAAAAGTTTTTACGAAAGGTGTACCGATATGTACACTGAATAACTCAAAATATTGCTGAGAGAAGTTTCAGAAAATCTAAACAGAGATAAACCATGCCTATGGATTATAAGACTCAATGTTATTAAGATGTAAATTCTCCCCTGATTGATCTAGAGATTAATGACCATATCTATCAAAATCCCAGGAAACTTTTTGCAGAAATTGACAAGTTGATTTTAAAATTTACATGAAAATACAAATAATTTGATAGCCAAACAAATGCTATAAAGCAACACCTGAGACTGGGTAATTTATAAAAGAGGTTCAACTGGCTCACAGTTCTGCGGGCAGTA
Source organism: Nomascus leucogenys (assembly GCF_006542625.1). Lineage (NCBI taxonomy): Eukaryota > Metazoa > Chordata > Mammalia > Primates > Hylobatidae > Nomascus > Nomascus leucogenys. The sequence goes on along the minus strand of NC_044392.1, from coordinate 16,573,303 downwards.
CAGAAAGCATACAGGCATCTGCTTCTGGAGAGGCCTCAGGGAGCTTTTACTCATGGAGGAAGGTGAAGCGGGAGCAAGCACTTCACATAGTGAAAGCAGGAGTAAGAGAGAGAGAAAGAGAGAGAGAGTAGAAGGGAGGTACCATACGCTTTTAAATGACCAGATCTCATGTGAACTCAGAGCGAGAGCTCTCCTGTCACCAAGGGGATGGCCCAAGCCATTCATGAGAGATCAGCCCCCACGATCCAAACGCCTCCCACCAGGCCCTACCTCCAACATTAGGGATTATAATTCAACATGAGATTTACACAGGGACAAATGTCCAAACTATATCAAAGATAAAGAACAAAATTAGAGACTTAATACCTGGTTTCATGACTAAGTATAAAACTACAGTAATACAGTGTGATGTTGCTGTAAATGTAGATACGTCTACCAATGGCACAGAACAGAGTCCAAAAACAGACTCACACAAAAACGATAATTGATTTTTGATAAAGGTACCAAGGCAATTCTATGCAGAAAGGGTAATCTTTCAATAAATGTTGTCAGGCAAATATGTAGTAAACTGAAACATCATGGGATGCTCAGTCCCCTTAGCTTTCCAGAGAAAGCAAAGCTTGCAATCACCCAGCTCACCAATGACTTACATCATATCCACTGTTACAGATTCTACGCCGAGTTCACTCCCAAGTGACCAGAAGATCCATCTCGGTTTCCCCTGGACGCAGGCTATTCAGGGACTGCCAGCTTCAGTAGACAGTGTTCTTCTGTTGCCTGAAGAAAATTCAGCAACTGCTGTGATGCAGCAAATGCCCCGACAGATGGAATTCTCCACTCATCCAAAATATAGGCAACCAATGAAGGGTTTAGATTTGCCTCACAAATCTCAGAGTTGATGGTCTTTGTTCCCAGGCTACAAGGGGCTGTAGAAAGAGGGAAATTAAAGATTTTTTTTTCCAGATGCTGTGAGAAAAACAAAAGAGGCAAATGGTGTTGGGACATAGATATCCATTAGCAAAAAGGAAAAGAGAAAGAGAAAGAAAAGGAAGGTGGGGCCGGGAGCGGTGGCTCACGCTTGTAATCCCAGCACTTTGGGAGGCCGAGGTGGGCGGATCACGAGGTCAGGAGATCGAGACCACAGTGAAACCCCGTCTCTACTAAAAACACAAAAAAATTAGCCGGGCGAGATGGCGGGCGCCTGTAGTCCCAGCTACTCGGAGAGGCTGAGGCAGGAGAATGGCGTGAACCCGGGAGGCGGAGCTTGTAGTGAGCCGAGATTGCGCCACTGCACTCCAGCCTGGGCGACAGAGCGAGACTCCGTCTCAAAAAAAAAAAAAAAAAAAAAAAAAGAAAAGAAAAGGAAGGGGGAACGAGGAGGAGGAAGACGAGAGGAGAAAGAGGAAGAAGTGGGGAAAAGAAGGTGAGAAGGAGGAGGAAAGAAAAGAAGGAGATGAGGAAGAGGAGGAGGAAGAGAAACAAGGGGAGAAGTGGAGGGAGTAGTAGGACAAAGAGGAAAAGAAGCAGCGGCACCCTTGCCCGTGGTTCTTACCTCACAACTCAGACAAGGTCCAAGTAAAGACTGATCATCGACCGAAGTGAAAAACCTAAAACTATAAAAATTCTAGAATAAAACAAAGGAGAGAAAATCTTAGTGACCTTGGGTTAGGCCAAGATTTTTTAAATAGAAGAAAAAATGCACAAATTATTAAAGAAGACAATTGATAATTTGGATTTCTTCAAAATTAAAATATTTGCTGTCCAAAAGACACCATTAAGAAAATAAAAACACAAGTCATGAGAAAATATTTGCAAAACTATGTTTCACAAACCACTTGCATACAAAATACATGAAGAACTATCACAACTCAAAAAGAAAAAGCCAAACAGCCCAATATAAATGTGCAAAAGATTTGAACAAAGGCTTCACCAAATAAAATGTAAGAATGGCAAATAAGTATATGAAAAGATGCTCAACACCATTAATCATTAGTGGTGAGGCACAGTAACTCACGCCTGTAATTCCAGCACCTTGGGAGGTCAAGGCAGGAGGATCGCTGGAGCCCAGGAGTTCAAGACCAGCCTGAGCAACATAGCAAGATCTCATCTCTACTAAAAACTAAAAAATTAGCTGGGTGTGGTGGTGCAAGCCTGTGGTCCCAGCTACACAGGAGGCTGAGGTGGGAGCATCCCTTCAGCCCATGAGGAGCCCCTTTCAGTGAGCTGAGATGGCACCAGTGCACTCCAGCCTGGGTGACAGAGCAAGACCCTGTTTCAAAAAACCAAAAAAAGAAAAAGGCATATTACAATCACAATAAGATGCCACTTCACACTCACTAGGACGGCCGTAATTACAAAATCTGGCAAGACCGAGTATTTGTGAGGTGGCGAACAACTGGAATTCCCATACATTGTTAAATGCCTGTCATATAATTAGTGCTCCAATATATTAGCAATTAGTCATAGCAGCTAGCAGTAGCAGCTATTATGAATATGAGCTACACACAATGCAAAATGAAAAACCCTGACATGGTCTCTACTCTCATGAAGCGTCTGTCTAACCACACTTGTTCCCTGTATATGTGAGAATTTTTTGAATTGACTCTCTTAAAGACTCATGTTTCTCTAGTCCTGGGCTAATGCTTTATGTTGTAGGTAGAAATGGTGATTTCCATCTATAACATTACTGGAAAAGAGATCTAGAACCGTGAGAAAATAGTTTATATTGAATAGGTTAGACCAGGAGCTGTTGATTTTTTTCTTTTTCTTTTTCTTTTTCTTTTTTTTTTTTTCAGTTCTTGTTCTGTTGCCCAGGCTGGAGCATAGTGGTGCAATCATGGATCACCACAGCCTCGACCTCCCAGGCTCAAGCGAACCTCTCACCTCAGCCTCCTGAGTTGTTAGGACCACAGGTGTGCACCACCATGCCCAGTGAATTTTTAAAATTTTTGTAGAGATGGAGTCTCCCTATGTTGCCCAGGCTGGTCTCAAACACCTGGGCTTGAGCCATCCTTCCACCTTGGTTGGCCTCCCAAAGTGACCTCCCAAAGATTACAGGTATGAACCACTGTGCCTGGCTAAGCTGCTGATTTGAGAAGGGGAGAAAGAGAAGGGAATGCTAAATACAACAGATAGATTACTAAAAAGCTCAGAGGCAAAAAACTAAGCTAAACTAAAAATTACAACAACAACAAAAGAATCAATTAAGTTGGCGAGTCTGCCAAAGCTTCTGCCACTTCAGAAGTTGCCTGAACTCCAGGGCCACTGCTTCTATATGAAGGCAGCTGTGTATTAGTGAAATAATATGGATCTGGGTCAGAGAAGAGCTTAGGAGCTGTAAGACCCTGGACAAATCACTTCATCTCTTAGCCTTGGATCCCAGGGCACATAGATGTTGAATAAATGAGTTAGTAAATCAATGAATGAAAAAAACTATAAATTATTGGTGCCATTTCCAGACACAAATAATTTTTTTTAGTGGACAGGAGAGTGAAAAGCAGCAAAAGTTTTTATATAAGAAATGGAAGAAATAGCAATAAGACACAGGCTAATTTGATCCCTCTATCCAAATCAATGAACAGCTGTTGTGAAGAAGATAGAGATTTGTTCCATGTGGTCCCAAGGGCAGGAACCAGGGACTACTGGGTATAAGCTCCAGTTATGCGGGTGTGGACTTAATAGATAGAAGTTTCTGAATGTGAAGAGCTGCTTCAAAGTGGCATCAGCTACCTGAGGTGGTAGTGAGCTTCTTGGCACTAAATGTCATAAACAGCATTGAGACAACTACTTGATAAGATTCAAGAAAAGGGCTTTCAAACATAAAATGGGAGGAGAGAATCCAGCCCAAACTCTCAACTGAGAAAAATGGATGTATGAATTTGGACATAATGAGTTTGAGAGGAAAGCAAGGCATTCAAGTAGAGGAAAGACCAGTCTGGGTATACGAATGGAAAAGTCGTCATAAAATTCCAATGGCTGAAGATCAGAAACTCATCTGATTCTCCATGATTGGATTTGCTAATTAAAGGTCAAGCAAACCTAAACATTTCAGGAAGCATGCCGGTGGATGCTAGCCTATATGGTGCCTGGCGGAATCACTGCAGATGCAGCTCCTTTCCAGGGCATATGGCTGGACAAGTGGAATGCTGGCTCAATTTCACTGCCACTCACCTCCTTAACAGAGCTCCCTCCAGTGAAGTGCAACCTGCCCACCTGCTCCATGCAGTGGCCCCGGGTGCCACCATGACAGAGACTTCCATGGCTCCTTCCACAAGGCATCCGTGTTGCAGGTGATGCAGGCCCTTTCATGACTTTTTAAGAGAACTTGAAAGTAGTACAGGAAATACTTTTGAGGCCTCTTCTTTTTCTTAGTATTGTTAATAATGATGACAGAAGTAATATTCACAGCCCTTTACAGCACACAAAGTGCATTCACATGCATTATCTAACTTGATTCCCACAACAGACCTGTAAGATACACATTACTATTGTTCCTCACTTTGCAGAAGAGGAAATTGATGTGTGAAAGGATTAAGCTAGGCCTTAAGTGAAGCCTTTAGTGAGCTTCTTGTCACTAAACATCATAAGCAGTGTCCAGACAACTACTTGATAAGACTGACAAAAAGGGCTTTCAAACATAAAATGGGAGCAGAGAATCCAACCCAATCCAATCCACTACTAATGGTAGTAAAGGCTTTTCTTTTCTTTTCTTTTCTTTTCTTTTTTCTTTTCTTTTCTTTTCTTTCTTCCTTCCTTCCTTCCTTTCTTTTTTTTTTTGAGACAAGGTCTCACTCTGTTGCCTAGGCTGGAGTGAAATGGCATGATCTTGGCTCACTGCAACCTTTGCCTGGGCTCAAGCCATCCTCCCACCGCAACCTCTCAAGTAGCTGGAACTATAGGTGTGTGCCACCATGCCCAGCTAATTTTTTTTTATTTTTTGAAGAGATGGGGTTTCACTATGTTGCCCAGGCTGGTCTCAAACTCCTGGGTTCAATCTGCCCATCTCAGCCTTCCAAAGAGCTGAGATTACAGCTGTGAGTCTGTGCCTGGCCAAAGCCTTTTCTTATACAGCATATATTTTACAGTTATAAACTCGATCACCATATAAATGTGTAAATCTATTTGCGTAGACCACATTGGCCCTGCAAGAGTCCACAAAGAAGGAAAGCACTGAAGAGCACTTAGCAGTCCGAGATTTAGTTGGATCACCCATAACTACACCCAACCCACTGCATTCAGATCTACTTACATGTCCTCATGGTCAGCCTCATTCATTTTCCATTCCTACTTCAGTCTGGGCCGTTCCTTCTAATGAATCCCAACTTTTGGTCCATTTCGATAGCCTCCTGCTCTTGGCTCTATCCGGTCATGACACGCCCCATCAGTGGTTCTACTCTTACCAACCTCTCCTCTGACAAGTTTGGGGAATTTCCTTTCATCTGTGGACCTATCCAGGTCCTGCTGAGCCTGGCTTAGCTTCAAGTTTTCTCTTCAGCTGTAGAGATGGGTTATGCTGAGTCACCATAGTGAAAGAAGCTTTCCCAGCTTCTTTCTTATCAACAAAGGGAGGTGGCTGGACAGAACTAGACATTCAGTCTACAAGAAGAGCTCAGTCTGGCGCCAGGACTGGCTCAGTCTGTATCAACGGTCAGGGCTAGGAGCTGACCAGTGGCTCAGGTCAGAGCTCAGATCTTCTTCTCTGAGAAAGTGGAAATCATTCTCCCAGAACAGCATTATCTAGCCACCAGACTACCTGCATCATTCACATGCTTGAGGCCTTCTCTCCTACAATCACAGATGAAATATCCTAACAAGAATTAGCCACTCCAGGGCCAGGTGCAATGGCTCACGCCTGTAATCCCAGCACTTTGGGAGGCCGAGGTGGGAGGATCACGAGGTCAAGAGATCAAGACCATCCTGGCCAATGTGGTGAAACTCGGTCAGTACTAAAAATACAAAAATTATCTGGGTGTGGTGGCGCATGCCTGTAGCTTCAGCTGCTCGGGAGGCTGAGGCAGGAGAATCGCTTGAACCCGGGAGGCGGAGGCTGCAGTGAGCCAAGATCGTGTCACTGCACTCCAGCCTGGGCGACAGAGTGAGACTGTCTCAAAAAAAAAAAAAAAAAAATAGCCACTCCATTCTCTCTGGATCCCAAGCCTCTTGCTGCTGTAGTACTTCTCAAGGACTTCTCCCGTGAACCCCCGTCTCTCTGGGATCAGAAGTTCCCTTCTCTCTGCCAGATCCTTCACATTGGCTTGCAAATACATATATGACTCATATTTTTAACAGTCTTGCCTTTGACCCTTGTTCTTACTCCATTCCATTTCTTTACCCTTTACCATAAAATTCCTAGAAAGAGTTCCCTGTAGTGGCTGTCTCCACTTGCTCAACTCTCTGTCTTCAACCCATTTCACTTGAGCTTGCATCCCCAAGAATTCACTGAAATGTCTCATGTCAGCCTCCTGTGGTCAAATTTAATGGTCACTTCCCTGTTTTGTTTTATTTTGTTGGATGTCTTGATACCTCTCTCTCCTGGTTTTTCTCCTACTTCTGTCTCTTTTGATGAATGCCTCTTTCAAATTTGAAATGAATGAGTTCCCTGACTTACATCTAGGCCTTCTTCCATTCTCTCCCTCTCTTTAACAGCACCTTGGCTTCAAATATCATCTTTGTACAATGGATACTAAATTTATTCTTCCAGCCCGGACTGCTGCCCTGAGCCCCAGGCTCATTTATAAGCTGTTTTCTTCACACCTCTACTTGGATCCTAGCAAGCAGCTCTTACTTAACATGACCTAATGGTGGCCTCTTGATACCTTCCCTCCACTCCCTCCAACCCCTGCTCCTCCCTCAGGCCTCCCTATCTCAGCTGATGGAGCCAGTTGCTCAAGATAAAAACTTCAGCGTCACCTTTGATTCCTCTCTTTCTTTCCCTCTCACATGATATATGTCACAAATCGGTCACTGCATGTGAACCACATTTGCTCACTGTCCTCCAGTTTCACTACAATCACCCTGGGCCAAGACACTATCATCATACCCTTTAACTACTGCCCTAGCGTCCTTACTGAATCACTCCCTGAACTCCCCATGTGTCAGCCTCATCATCCCCCACATCAAAATCTGAATACTGTTTTACAGATGTAAATTGGATCCTGTTACCCTTCTTCAAAACTCTCCTATAGCTTCTCAGCAAAGCTGGAATTCAAACTCCTTACCTTGACCTACAAAGTCTTACTCCACCTGGCCCCTCCTATCTCTCTAATGTTATCTCTTAGAATTTCCTCCCTCATAGAAGAATCGCTTGAACCCGGGAGGCAGAGGCTGCCATGAGCAGAGATCGCGCCACTACACTCCAGCCTGGGCAACGAAGTGAGATCTTGTCTCAAAAACAAACAAACAGAATTTCCTCCCTCATGACCTAGGTTCACTGGACTTCTCTCTATTTCCTGAACTCACCAAGGTGCCTCCCCACCTCTGGGCCTTTTCCCAGCCTGTTCTCTCTGCTGGACATGCTCTTGCCCCACATCTTCTCATGGCAGACTCCTTCTCATCATTCACCAGACATTCTCTGTCACTTACATTATCTCCATATTTATTCATTTGCTTGTTTATAATTTTTCTTCTCAACTAGAAAATAAGTTGTGTGAGCAAGGACTTTGCCTATCGTGTCGACCAATTCTTTATCACCACGCTGTGATTAAGCTCTCAATGCATATATGTTGCATGAATGGATGAATGAATCCGCCCACTCTGGAGGTGGAGAAGTCACCGTCACCACCACGTTCCAGACACTGAAGTAGACACACATGAGTTCATGCCACTGCTTTGCTTCGAACCCTGGCACATTGCCTTGGTTCCATCACTTACTAGGTGTGCGATTTGGGGCACGTTTTCTCCCTGTGCTTCAGTTTCCTTATCTACAGAATGAGGATAATGGTAGTACTACCCTCCTAGCTTTGCTATTAACAGGTACAGGTTGACACACTTGAGTGATAGAACAGTGCCTGACATATAGTTAGTGCTCAATAAAAGTTTGCAATTATTATATCATCACATAGCAACCCTAGAAGGCAAGGTTTCTCAATCTTGGCTGGATTCGCATTTTGGGCAGGATAATTCTTTGTTGTGAGGTAGTGTGGGGGGCAGCATCCTGGCCTCTACCCACTAGATGCCTTCCAAGTTATGACAAACAGAAGTGTCTTTAGACATCGTCAGATGTCCCTGGAGGCCAGGATGAGGACAAAACCACTGCTATAAGACATGCGCTTTGCCTCCTTTGACAGGTATGAAATTGGAAGTTTACAGTGTTTAAATAACTTGCCCAAGGTCAAAGGGCTACAAAGTGGTGAAGCAGGAATTCAAACTCTTGTCTTCTGGGCTCCACCATGCATGCTCTTTCCTCCACAGCTCATTGCCCGGGGCCTAAGCACCCCTCCCCTCACCCGGGCCTGCATGCTCACTCACAGATCTGTGCTAATTACACAGCAACATAAAACTTTATATGTGGTTTGTTATTTTATATCCAGGAACATGGTCCACAGCCTTCATTACATAAAGCAGCTGTGTGTATACTTGGGGTCTAAGTGCTATTTAGTGGTCAGCTCGATGGGGTATTTTGTTTCAAGCATCACATTTCTTTTTTCCCTTTCCATACTCCTATTGAATCCTAAATAGAGGAGTGGAGCCTCACACAGCTTGGGCTAAAGTGAAAGGCAAAAGTCTCCTAAATGGCAATCATCCCACTAATTAGATTGGGAGCCACAGCACAGGAATTGCCATATTCGGTATGTATGTGCCCCCCCAGTGTGTGCGTGTGTGTCTGTGTGTGTGTGTGTGTTTACTAGCCATACCATCTGGCCTGTGCTACCTGTGCTACCTTTCCACTCATGTCTTAAAGGAAGCAAACGCTTTAGTGGAAAGACCTAGACAGTCCAGTTCTTCTAGTTATCAGCTATATGACTGGAATATGTCATGTCTCCCCTCTGAGACCCAGTTTCCTCATCTTTAAAATGGGGATAAAAATATCTGTCTCACAACATCATTAAAATTCTTTAGATACAGGATCTGGCACAGAATTGGTCTGCAATAACCCCCAGCTCCTTTTCCTCCTTCATAGCCAAACTGCACCCCAGCCCAGTCCCGACTTCAGCCTGCTATCTCAATATTCACCCCTTCTACTCTAGCCAGAACCTTCTTTTCCCCTACCCCACGTTGGCCCTTTCACTTTCCTCATTCCCATTATCTGCAATGCAAGCAAGGCCCTTTCCATCGATTTAAATCCTACTTTTCCTTTATAGCCTAATTCAAATCCTGCCTCCTCCAGGATCATTTGGTAGTTCTATATGAAGGTGAGAGTCTTCAGTTCACTGACTTTGCCTGGACTTTTACAATCCTGCACCACTCACCTGGCCCTTCCATGCATACGAGTGGGTGGATGGTGATTTCTAACTCTTTTTCTCTTTTAAAATATTTAATTGACAAATAAAGATTGTAAAGGCTGGCCAGGCGCTGTGGCTCATGCCTGTAATCTCAGTACTTTGGGAGGCCAAGGCAGGCGGATCACTTGAGGTCATGAGTTCCAGACCAGCCTGGCCAACATGGTGAACCCCATCTCTACCAAAAATACAAAAACTTTGCTGGGCGTGGTGGCAGGGACCTGTAATCCCAGCAACTCAGGAGGCTGAGGCAGGAGAATTGCTTGAACCTGGGAGGCATAGGTTGCAGTGAGCCGAGATTGTGCCACTGCACTCCAGCCTGAGCAACAAGAGCGAAACTCCGTCTCAAAAAAAAAAAGAAGATTGTATATATGTTCAAGGTATACAAAGTGATAATTTAATTTATGTATATATTATGTAATGATTATTAAAATCAAAGTAATAAACACATCCGTCACCACACTTGCTGTATATTTAGATTCCCAGAACTTATTCATCATATAACTGAAAATTTATACTTTTGACCAGTCCTTCTATACTGTTGGTAAGAATGTAAATGGTAAAGCCATTATGAAAAACAGAATGAATGCTCTTCAAAAAATTAGAAATAGAACTACCATTTGATCCAGCAATCCCACTTCTGGGTATATATCTATAGGAAATGAAAACAGCGTGATCCAGAGATATCTGTACCTACCATATTCATTGCAGCACTATTCACATAAACGCATCTTAACTTACCACCTACCCATGTTTTGTCTTGTTCAGAAATGGCAAGTATCCAGAGGGCAGGACTATATTCCTTCCTGCCTAAGACACCACAGTTCATATGGGGACCCAGTAAATATTTGTGAGTTAACACAGCCAATGCCTCTCATTGCTGTTATATCCCTGAGGCTGCACACAGCCCGTCTGGTACCTGGCAGGTCAGCCACCCACAACCAGCACCCACAATTTATGCAGAACAAGCTCAGGGGATTATCTCCTCTGAATGGCAGGATGAAGGGATTTCCAAGATAATGCATAGTCCTTCCTGGTACAGTCGGATTTCTGAGTCTCCCCAATAGTTCTCCTCCATTCTGCCTCTCCGCCTTCATTGTTGACAATCCCTGTATGTGCCAAGCACTTGCAGTCCCATGCCTTTGCACATTCAGTTCCCACTGCCTGACCTTCCCTTCTTCCTCTTCCCTGTCCAACTCCTGCTCATCTTTAAAAATCAACTCAAACATGACCTTCTCAGCAAAGACCTTTGCTGATCTCCTTTCTCCTAAGGCTGACTTCGTTGCTCCTTTTGTCCCCTCTATTTGTTTCCCAAAGACCCTGTTTGTTTGCATCTCTGTCCTCCTCACTGGATTGCAAGCTCCCTAAGAACAAAACCCTGGACTGATTCCTGTGTACTCTATACTCCCCCACTGGGCAGGCCCACGTAGGGTTTTTTGTTTTTAATGAATGCCATATTATATGGCAATTTTAATCCTTTGTTGCACTTTTGTGACTATGTGTCTATTTTCCCATTGCTAGGAGGAAATGCCCTTTTCTGAATTAGTTTCTGCACTTTTTCACTTTTTCTGTTTTTTGTTTTGTTTTGTTTTGTTTTGAGACAGAGTCTCTCTCTGTCGCCCAGGCTGGAGTACAGTGGCGTGATCTTGGCTCACTGCAACCTACGCCTCCTGGGTTCAAGAGATTCTCCTGCTCAGCCTCCCAAGTAGCTGGGATTGCAGGTGCCTGCCAGTACGCGCAGCTAATTTTTTGTATTTTTAGTAGAGACGAGTTTTCACCATATTGGCCAGGCTGGTCTCAAACTCCTGACTTCATGTTTCGCCTGCCTTGGCCCCCCAAAGTGCTGGGATTACAGGCGTGAGCCACTGTGCCTGGCCCTTTTTCTGGCTCCTTCCACCACTCTAGACTGTCTTAAGCACTGCCAATCTCTTGGTCCTAAAGTCAGCTGTCCTTCTCTCCCATGCCCCATGTCCTTCCCTCCCACACTCCATGTCCTTCCATCATCAACGATTAACTGCCAACCCAGGTGAGGGAGTGGGGGGAGAGGGTGTGGAGGAGACAGAGCCTGAGGGTGGGTAGGAAGGAGTAGGACTGGGATAGGAGTCAGAGCTGGAAGTCAGGCCAGGCCAGGCCCATTTGAAAATGCCAGTGTGGCCAATGGCCAGGGCAATGGCCTTGCAGGAGGGCAGCCCTCAGGCCCAGAGCAAAGCTCCTCCTTTCGGTGGACTGGAGCAGGGGAGCCCCTCATCTCCCTCCCTGAGAGATGCCCTTTGGCAGCACTGGGCTCCTGGATCTGCTCAGGAGGCAGACTTTGTTGGTTTAGTTCCACTACAGGGCTTTCTGCTCCTGCCCTAGCTGTTACAGCCTTCAATTCCTGGTACCAATTTGATGGAACAACTTAATTAAAATGCAATAAAAGGAAAGTGAGCCAGATGTGCCCAGGGGAGAGGAGGCAAGCTATGAGTCCCCTGACTTTCTCCTGAGCCCTGTGCTCTTCCCCATCCTGCCTAAAGGCTCTAAGCAGGCTGTGGCCAAGGGGCTCAGAATTCCAGTGTTATGTATAGAGGCTCCTAAAGGTGACCTGCTCCACAAACTTCTTCATAATGATGACATGGAACCTCAGTTCTTACTCAGGTGCAGAGAGAACAAGTGAATTACCCAAAGCTACCTCGTGAGATGTTAGCAGAAGAAGGATAAGTCTCCAGGACTTAGGACTATCATCATCCAGGGTTTCTCACACTACACAATGTGGGAGGAAAAAAATGGTTTGAAAACACTGAGACCCTTGCTCTTGAGTCTTGAGGAACACTCTCTCCTGAGGCCCCAAACTTATTTATTTATTTGGTAACAGCTTTATGGAGATATAATTCACATACCCTATAATCCACCCATTTAAAATGTAATTCAATGGTGTTTAATATATTCACAGAGTTGTGCAACCATCACCATTCTAGAATATTTTCATTACTCCAGAAGGAAACCCAGTACTCTTCAGCTATGGCCCCACCATTGCCCCCATTTTTCCTAGCCCTAGGCAACCACCAATCTACTTTCTGCCTTGCTATATATTTGTCAATTCTGAACATTTCATATAAATGGAATAATATATGTCCTCTTGCAACTGGCTTCATTTGGTATAATGTTTTCAAGATTGATTTATCCTATCCTGGAAATAGCATGTATCAGTACTTCATTTTGTTTTATGGCCAAATAATATTCCATCATACGACTATAACATGTTTTTTAAATGTATATATTTAAGGCATATGATATGATATTTTTATATATCACATTTTGTTAATTTATTCATAAGTTGATGAACATTTGGGTTGTTTCCACCTTTTGGCTATTATAAATAATGCTGCTATCAGGCTTTACGTAGAAGTTTTTGTGTGGATGACTGTCTTCAGTTCTCTTGGGTATATCTCTAGGAATAGAAAAATCTATTTGTTCTTGCATCTCTTTAAGAATATCAGTAACAATACTGGTAAAGATCTTAAGACATTATTGCACACATTGACTCACAGAAAGTGAGGGGGACAGGAAACTGGCTGGGGAAAAAGAGGCACAGAGAAGCTAACTGTCCTGCCCTGGTCACAGTCACCATGTGTACCATGGAGGAGGAAGTCATAGCTGACACTCATGAAAATTAGCCAACAAAACTTTTATAATTTTAGGAAAAAAGATACCAGGGAAACTTTGTTTACAATACAACAGGGGAAGGTTTTAAAAATCCACACACATATTTACACACATCATTATTTTAAATTGATTGGGCTCTTTCTTACCCACTATCTGACTTGTGTCTTCTAATTCTCCAATGAGAACCATGACCCTCCCTCCAGGGGAATTCAGTTCTCACTTCCCCTCATCCTACCAGCAGAGTGGTGACCTTGTAGGGAGTTTTGGAGCTCTGGAAAGTGGAGGCTCTTTAAAGGACATCTCTTGTCAGAGCTGCAGGTCTCAGAGCTCTGTGTGTGGGAAGCATGGCGCTGTCCTGTGCTCTCATACATACCATCTGGGCACTGTGGCCTGCTCGGTGTCTGTCACCAAGTGTGTGTGTAGCTAAGAGGCTGAGATTGCTCCAGACACCCAGTAAGTTGAACCATATGAAATTGCCAACATGCATTCACTTGTAACTTACAAAAGTGGCCACTTCATGTGGCACATGAGGGTAAACCTGCCAGTCTCTGGCGTCCCCTTCTTTCCTTCCCGTGTTCCTCCCAACCACCCAAATCCTGTGCTCTGGAAAACCTTTCTGACGCTCCAGCCCTGCTTGGTCTTTCTCACTCAGCCTTCCAGTGTGGTCATTTTCTAGCTGCTCAATCTGGTACCTGCAGGCATGAGAGGGAGAAGCGGGGAGAACACTGGGCTGGGAGTCAGGAGACTGAGGCATGGGCTCTGGCTCCCTCCTCACTGACTATCTGCTCACTGGTCTCCCTGCCTCCAACTTGCCCCCTCCAATTCATGCTCCCGATGAGCACAGATCTACTCTAGCCACCTTAAACGCCAAATCTTGCAGTGACTTCCTGTCACCTGATACCTAGAACGGACAGACTCCCCAGCTTGGCCAGAAGACACAACTTCAGCTCCTGCCACTTGCTTTTTGCCGCAGCCAGGGGTAACTGCTTGCAGTCCCCTGCAGGTGTGCTGTCACACTGCTGCGCCTTGGCACCTGCTCTTCCTCCGCTTGGAAGGCGTGTGCACCTCCTTCTCTAAGCTACCTCTGACTTATTTTTCAAGACCTTCTCCCAGGTGTCTTTCCTGGGCCTCCGGGCTGTGTTAGGAGCTCCTCCTCTCTGCTCCCATTTCCTTGTGCTTCTGTCTCTCCTGGCCCTCATCATCTGTATTTTAATGGCTTCTTTGCATATCTGTCCCTGTCTGTCTCCTTCTCTAGGCTGTGGACTCCTGACGGTATGACCTAATTCATCCGTCAATCTTTGTCGTCAGGATAGGAAGAGACGACAAACTCTCCTTTAACAGAACCAAGCAGGGGTGCCTGTGCCTCCCTTTCTTCATTTGCTGGAAATGGCTCAGAAGCTTAGATCTTGTGCCCTGGCCTTCTCTAAGTCTCATTTGCCTCTTGAGGACGAGTAGGTTGGTTTAAGGGGTCTTTCAAGTCTTGTGGTCTAAGAAACTGGGATATCAATCCTCACTCTTCCAGAGACAGACACAGGGATCCTGCGTGGGTCCAAGGACATAGATAAGAGGGGATTACTTAAATGGAAGATTCCAAGGAATTTTAAGGATTTCTTTAATTTTCTTTTCTTTTTCAGTTGATGTTTGCAGAGCACCTACCAAGCGAATCCCAGAGCTACGCGTGACATAAGGTTGCACACAGCAGCTTTCTGAATTTTGTATGATTGCTACCTCCCCAGTCCAACTCCTGTCCCTCTCGCTGTTCGTTCCTACCAGGATCTGTGGGATGGATGCGTTGGGCGAGACTGGTCCCCAAACCTGTCGCTGCCACCCAGTCCGCGTCCGCCGCCGAGCACGCGGAGGTTGGCCGAGCCGGTCCTTAGCCCGGGCGCCCTCTGGCGGCCGCACCGGGAAGCTGCGGCCCGGTCGCGCCTGGCGAAGGGGAGGAGGGATGGCGGGGAGAGGCGGAGGCGCGGGCAGGGGAGGGGAGGAAAAAGTCGCGCTGGGAAGTTTGGAAAGTTGGGAAGTGGCTGCTGCGGGCTTCGTCTCCCTCCGCGCGTGTGTGAGGGAGCGAACGAGGGAGCGAGAGAGGAGCGAGCGAGCGCCTGCCATGCCCATCAGACCCCGCCTCGCCGCGCCCGGGCGCGGAGCTAGCCCCGACTCCCTGCCGCCCGGCCCGGCCCGGCGCGGCCCCGGCCCCCCGCCCCCCCCGCCCCCTCGCCAGGTCCTCCCCTCCCCCGCCCCAGCGGCCCCAGCCCCCCGCCCGGCCCGGCTCCGCGCCGCTCTCCCGCCCTCCTCTCTCCCTCCCTCCCGGCCGCGGAGCAGCATGGCGGAACCCGGGCAACGGCCGCGCGGCCGCCCGCCGCCCCTCTGAGCCGGGCTCGGGGGCAGTCGGCCGCCCCAGAGCCGCCCCCCACCCCTGCCGCGCCCTCCGCCGCACTTGTCCCACTGCGCGCCTCCTGGAGCGCCGCGCACCCCTGGGACCCTTGCGCGCCCCGGGTGCCCAGCATAACCCCGGGACCCTCGCGCACCCCGGGTTCTCGGTTCTGCCCCAGGAACCCCGCGCGCCCCTGGACCCCGACGCAGCTCCGGGACCCCGCGCGCCCCCGGACCCCAACACGCCCTCAGCACCCGGGGGCTCGGCCAAGGAGGTTGAGCGCCCGGGGGAGGGGCCCAGCCCTAGAGGGTCCCCCTCTTCCAACAGACGGAGTCCCGCCCCAGAGAAACCCCCAGGTCCGACAGGGACAGTCAGCCACGCCCCAGAGGGCGCCCAGCATCCTGCGGCTGGAGCCCCGTGCTCCAGAGGAAACTCCGTGCCCAACTGGGGGCTCCCCGCCCCGCTGAGGGGCGCAGCCCAGGAGGGTCCCCCGCGCCCCGCGGGCCCCGGCAGGATGCACGCCGCCCTGGCGGGGCCGCTGCTCGCCGCCCTCCTCGCCACCGCTCGCGCCCGCCCGCAGCCCCCGGACGGAGGACAGTGCCGGCCGCCCGGATCGGTGAGCGAGCGCCTGCCCGGCCACTCTCCCGCCTGCCTGGGTATTCCAGTCCCGTGGGACGAAGGTTTGGGTCCTGCTTCCGCACCCACCTTAGCCCACCCGCTCCACCTCCACCCGCCGGGCGCAGCCTGGGGCGCCCTTCCTTCGCTCCTGCCTGCCCCGGCTCCAGCTCCAGCTCCGAGCCAGGAGCGAGAAGGGGCGCTCCCTCTCCGGTTCCTTCTCCACACGCTGCCGCTCTCGTGCTCTCCTCTTGACTTGTGGTCCTGCTTAGACGCCTCCTCTCTCTGTGCCCCTTTTTGTCTCTCCTTTCTCATATTTTTTCTGTCTTTACCTTTCTGGTCTCTCTGCCCGCTTCTGACTGTGTTTTTCTACCATTCTTTGCCCTTCTCTTGACTTCCATCGAACCCTTTTGCTCTCCCATTCACACACACTGCCCCCTCCCAGGCTTCCCTCTCTCTCCCTGCCCTCCCACTCTGACCTAAGACAAACTTTCTCCCTGTTGCTGGTTCTCACCTCCATCTCTGCGGCCCAGGCTCCCACCACCTACTCTCCCAAGCGTCCATATTTCGTGAAAAGAAGGAAGATTTCAGAGGAGAGGAAAAGGCAATGCCAGGACATACTGGCCTAATATTTTTTGGGGTCGAGTAATTACTGGTTCTCCTAATTTTCCGTCCAAAACAAAGAACCTCCTTATTTCCTTCAGTATCTTTCCCTCTAAGTGTAAATTAATGCATTGACAGTAACCCTGAATTGGAGGCCAGGAGACCGTAGGGTCTGGCTGCTGTAGGTGTGCTGCCTGTTAGCCCGGAATTCGCTGACCTTGGGCAAGGTGCACCTCCAGCGGCCTGCCTTGTGCACAAACAGGGAGCTCGTTGGCTGGCTGGGCTCTCAGTCTGTCGCCAACATGCTGGGATTAACAGTTTGGGGTTGTTAGTAAAGTAAGGTACTGTTCTCCTACAACCCACCCATCGCAACACATACTTTTCATTTGTGCCAGAATCAGGCAGAAAAGTGTTATGAGTTGGTCTAAAGCTTGCAAGTGGTCAGTAGGCACTCCAGGGATTTTTCTGGATGGAAAATGGCTTTGCCTAAGAGAAATGAGAGTCCTCTTCTCATGCCCTTTATGCCTAGCCCTGACTTGGATCTGTAGAAAGGACCCCTGTCTGCATGCCTCTCTTCAGCTCCTACACCCACACACACCCACACACACACACTCCCCTAAGTCGGAGCTTAGGTCATAGAAAATGACAAACAACTGGGGTTGGAGATCAGGTGTACATTTTTAGGGGAGGAGCCTGGAAAGTACCCAGAATATGTACATTTCTTGGGACTAATTGTAATGGAATCCTTTCCTCCCAAACCAGATTCTGAAACTTGACTTGGCCTTGCAAGATTTTAAAGCACTTTCTCATCTGTGGTCTCAGCTGGTGGAGCAAAGTAGCTGACACCCCAGACCTGCCCTCCAAAAAGAAAAGTGTATTCACCGTGATGAATGTGAAGTAGCTGTTTAAATAGGTGTGCTATTTTTAATAGGTGTTCTGCTTTCAAAGTGCTCTTGGCTTGTATCTTCTAATGGTTGGATTTAAAAGTTATATGACTTCCTCCCTTCTTGCCAGAGCAGGACTCTTGGTCCCCCTTTCCCCACCCTCCACATGAAACACCACTGATGATGGTTTGACTTGGCCAAGCATGAATATTCTCAGGTGGTGTGGCAGTCCTTGGCACTCACAGCGAACGCTAATCATGAGAGTTTCCCTTCATTGCTGACTTCCTCTGTGCCTGGCACTGCTCTGAGGGCTTAATATACATACATTGTATCTTTTAATCCTCCCAACAACCCGAGGTAGTTGCTTTCACCCCCATTTTACAGATGAGGAAACTGAGCCTGTGGGAAGTGAAATGATTCACTCAAGATCATACATCTAAGACAGGGCAAAGCTAGGTTTTCAATGTGGGTCTTTCAGGCTCCAAAGCCCTGGCTCTTTACCATGGCCTGTGTATGGTCTCTGCCTCCCATCCCCACCTCCCTCTGCAACGTGCCTCTGGGCTACCCTGACTCTACTCTGTTGCCTTCGGCCTCACTGCCTTGCCTCTCCTCTACTCCTGCAGCAGAGGGACTTGAACTCCTTCCTGTGGACGATTCGGCGTGATCCTCCGGCCTACCTGTTTGGCACTATCCATGTCCCCTACACCCGCGTCTGGGACTTCATCCCGGACAACTCCAAGGCAGCCTTCCAGGCTAGCGCCCATGTCTACTTTGAACTGGACCTGACAGACCCCTACACCATCTCGGCCCTGGCCAGCTGCCAGCTGCTGCCGCATGGGGAAAACCTGCAGGATGTGCTGCCCCACGAGCTTTACTGGCGCTTGAAGCGCCACCTGGACTACGTGAAGTTGATGATGCCCTCCTGGATGACGCCTGCTCAGCGGGGCAAGGGGCTCTATGCTGACTACCTATTCAATGCCATCGCGGGCAACTGGGAGCGCAAGAGGCCCGTCTGGGTGATGCTCATGGTGAACTCGCTCACAGAGAGGGACGTGCGCTTCCGCGGCGTGCCCGTGCTCGACCTCTACCTGGCCCAGCAGGCTGAGAAGATGAAGAAGACCACAGGGGCTGTGGAGCAGGTGGAGGAGCAGTGCCATCCCCTCAACAACGGGCTCAACTTCTCCCAGGTAGGCATGCAGTGCTCCAGCCCGGAGCTGACAGCCCTGGGTGCCTGGGTCCTCTTCTCTGATTGTCTTTCTTCTCCGAGGGGGAGGGGAAGGCAGCCAGAGTCAGGTCCTTTTTCTGGAAGGAGAGGTTCTGCTGGGCAGCGAGGCAGCACCTGGCTGCTCTGGTGGTATCAGTTGAGAGTGGCGTATACTGGGATTTGGGGTAAGAGTCTGAGTGTTTGCTTCTATTTCAGCAGTATTACATGTTGGGGATGTACACTCCTCACCTGCTGTGCTTGCCTGGGCAGAAAGAATTTCCCTCAAAGCATCAGAGTGATCAAAAACAAAAAGAGGGGGCTTCCGGTTTGTGTCAGGCCTTCCTGAGGCCCTGGAGGCTGTATTGAGGCTGGTGTGTGGACAGTGCCCAAGAAAGCAAGAGGAAGGCATAGCTCCCAGGGCTGAGCCAACAAGGAGTTGGCTGGGACCTGGAGACAGCAGAGTGCCGCTTGCCATTTGAGGTTAAGCACTGTCAGTTTCCTGGCTCTGTGCAAAGCTCTAGGTGACCCTCGGACTGCCTCCCTAAGGCCAGGAGAAAGTAAGCCAGGAGAGTTTTAAGGTTAATAATTTCAGAGAAGCGTTTTCGCTTAAAGGTTGACTGTCCTGATTTCTGAACCTCAGAAGTAGGAGAGAAGGGAGGGGCTTAAGAGGTTTAAAGTCTCTGGCTGCCAGAGATCTGATAGAGCAAAATGTCATTAAAAGCCCTTTCTCCATGGGCAGAGGTCACTTGCTACTCACTGGCCCCAAACTCAACTCTGAGACCCTGGGAACAATGAGTTCACATCTGTGCCTTGAGAACGGGGCTGTCAATCCCAGGATGGGGACTCCTTCAAGGAGGCCCCAAGATGGGGCTTGGGTCAATTTCCCGAGTGAGGCATGGCTCAGAGACGTGCTGCCCATTAAGGAGACAGCCTCATAAATTGGCTGGACCAGAAACTACCACTGGAATCAGACCTACTTGCTGCTCCAGAGATGTTGCAAGCTCTTCACCAGGGAAACAGCGGCAGAAACCGATCCCCTTTCCAAGATCTCTGGCCTTTGTTTTTCCAAGGGAAATGCAATATTGTCCCTGGGGAGGTAAGAAGCCAGATTGATTTGCCGGCCAAATGAAAGGCGGGTTTGTCGGTTCTCCTGCTGGCTCTCCCATAATTGTGGAGTCCTTACCCAGAGGGCCCCAGTGGCAGGAGTATTGGGGCAGTTAGTCACGCCCTGCAGGGTTCTGACTACGCCTGACTCCTTCTCCACGGGGGAAAATCCTGTGTATTCTCTGGCCCAGTGCTGATTCCTCTGAACATAGCCGCTTTCTCCCTCTGAAGTGACTTTTCCCTTGCCGGCCTTGGGAGCTGAAATTATCTGTGTCGGGACCCCTGGCGCTCACCACCCATCTCATTTCGGAGGCAGGTTTGTGGGAGGCCTCTCTGTTCAGAGGCCTAGGTCTGGCCTCGATATCTTTTTTGGGATGGGGAGATGAGGTATCCACCGCCACTCTCAACACTCTCTTTGCACCAGCCACAGAGGAATCCGACAAAGGCTGAAGGGAGTATACATAAACTCTGGCTAAGCAGCCCCTGTCTTTAATCCGTCTCTCTTAAAACAACAAAACTATCTTTTTTGGGGTCGGGAAACACTGCTGTTCAACCAAATGATGGCTTTGGTAGGGTGAAACATTTGCTGGCAAGTGTGTGTCAAGTTATGTTTTAGGAAAAGTTACTGAGAGCCATTCATTGGCTGGGAGGGAGCCTGCTGACAGTCTCCAAAGCTCATGTTTGAAGATCAAACAGACTCCAATCTGTATTTCAAAAATGTGCCCACCCCATCACCAGCCTGGGCCCACTCTTAAAATTGTTCTTGGGTCCAGCTCCTCAAAAGAGCTGCAGAAAGCAAGTCCCAAACAAAAGAAAACAGAACTCCTCTTAGTTGCCTAATCTCCATACCCTTCACCACCTGCCAGAGTGTCCAATCATGCCAATTTGTCCTGTTATCATTTTGTAGGGAGGCGATGAAATCTCTCCTCCATCCCCTTGGGCAGCCTTGGACTAAATGGGAAGGGTGGGATTCTGGAGCCTAGGCAGATGAGGTCATTAGGGATCCAAAAATTCAAAATCAGAAATGCAACAGCCTTCTCAGTAAAATTGCATGCACGCGTGCACAGTTTGATATGAACATCTGTGATGCATTAGTGTACTGAAATATCTGTTAAGTGCATCAGATTTTTATTTTTTCTTTCCTTGCAGCATTACTGTTATTGCAAAATATTTGGGTTGGGGGGGCAGTGAGAGAAGAAGGTGGGAAAAATAAGGCTTAAAAGAGTGTCTTTTTGTTAAGATCTGGGATTTTAGTATTAATGTTGTTTTTAAAATTTTTATAATTTTTTCTGGACAGAAATACCATAATTTTGCTTGTTAAATGGAGAAAGAAAGCTTAAGTTTTGGAACCCCGGAAAAAGCTTCTTCCACCTTTGCGCAGCTTGGAAGATCAGGTCTATTGTTAGGTTTTGGTCTTTGATTTCAAAATAAACTGAGGGTGGGAGACCCAACATCACCATCACTTCGCTATGTGACCTTGGGCAAGTCACTTCCTCTCTCTGGGCCCTGTTTTTTTGGTCTGTGAAATGAGACACTGAGATGAGGTCATCGTTCAAGCTCCTTGCAGCCCTGACATTCCATAGGATGATTCTAATCAATTCCACGTGCCAGGCACCCTGCAGAAGGCTCCACACGCTTTTCCATCGCATTGAATTCTCATAACAACCCTATGGCCTTCTAAAGTGGGCATCCAGAAATGTTGAATGACTTGCCCAAGGTCACGTGGCTAATAAGGAACAGAGCCAGTCAGCCTGACTCTGTATGAAGGATGTGTTCTCCCAGCTTCCCCACACTGTTTCTCTAGACTTCCTCCTGTCTAGGTGTTTGATATCTTCTGTAACCACTCCTTAGTTCTTTCTTCTGTCTCTCTCTCCCCTTTAGGACTTGAGGGCTTAAAATTTTCTTTCTTGGAAAATTTATACTTGTAGAGATATTATTTCCTTCGGCTTTGAGGCTGGTAGTGAGGCAGGTCTCTGAAGGTTTTCTTGATGTATTGTAGACAGCTCAGCACAGTGGGCTGGAGATAGGAAACTTGCTTCCAGGTGTCAGTCCCAGCCTCAACACTAAAACCAATGACTTGTATATAATCTTGGGCAAGACTTGGTATGCCCACCCATCCAGTGGGGCAGCAACTACCAGTCTTTCAAAGTTGAGCTGGTTTTTGTGGGGACATGAGAAGATACTACCTGTGGGAGGTTGTTGATGGGTTAAAACGACTACCTGGATGTTGGTTTTGTGCTTGGCAAACAGTCTAGGCTGGCTCCAGGGCAGGGAAAGAGGAAGGCTGCATGGGAAGTTGCCACTCCCTTCTCCCACCAGCCATATCCACTCCTCATCCCTTGCTGAACGTAGTAAAGTTGGAGTATTAGGAGGCGGTGAGCCCCTGCCCTTGGGGGTCCGAGGATGCCTAAGTCTTGAGTCCAGATCTTATGACAAGCTTGAGACCTGCAGATTTCTATCAGCTCTGCCTGCTGCCTCCAAGGACTGGTACTGGCTGCCACTACTTCTCCCTCTAGGGGACCTGAGTCCTTCCCTTCAACTCCCTGCATGGCAGAGTCAGAGACACTGGATGAGAACTCAAAGTTACATGGTTCTCTGAGGTATAATGAGAAAACAAGGACTCTGCTATTCTGTACTTTACCAAGCATGCGAGCATTACCCGTCTAATATGTGTAGCGCCTGAACACTGAAGTGTGCCTGCCAAAGGTATGCAAAATGTTTGTAAAATTCTACAAGTCCCTCACTTCAGGATTTAGAAACCACAATACCATTTATTGAGTTTTGTCTCTATTCAGGGTGCTGCATTAGACCTCATAATTACATTATCTCTAACCCTCACAGAGATGCAACAAGGTTTGTTATCGTATTTATTTTTAAGACCATAAATTGAGATCTGAAAAGGTGAAGTCATTTGGCTGTGATTACACAGACAGGCCAAGTGGACTCAGTGTTCAAGCTCACGTGAGTCCATTACCACAACCCCTGCTTGCCCAGGGTCTGAAAGATGACCTGGTTTTTATTAGATGACATTTCTGCTGAATTTTGTGTGTGTGTGTGTGTGTGTGTGTGTGTGTGTGTGTGTGTGTTGAAATGGTGGTAGATCATCATTTCTTGCCGAAAAAGAAAGAGAGAGAGAGAATTGAAAAGTGCTGGAACTGATTTTCTCCTTGACTTATAAATTGGATCTCAAGGTGATTCTAAAATAGGAGTTCTCAAAGACATTCTGGGCATGAGCTACTCCCAGGAAATATGTCCCCAACTTTCTAAGCCACTGCCATGAAGACATACACACACCCCCACCCCCAATATAGGCTAAGCCTGCACAGTTGAATAAAGATCTCCTTGGTTTATAGTCAGAGCTCTTATGTCTACACGCTGGCGGGGCCAGCAGGTATTAGTAAGTGCTCAGTAAATATTGGGAGCATGAATGAATTAAGGAGCAAATGGTCAGAAATCATGATGTGACCATACCTGATTCCGTTCCACCATGCAGCACCATTGAAGGAATGAACGATGAAGAAAAGTATAAATCACAGCGAGGAGCCCCCTTCTGAACTTTGAAAGCTCCTTTCCGTCCTATAAGGATAAAAAATGTCAAAATTATCATGTAGGCTGCTACAGCAAAATACCTTACAGTGGGTAATTTATAAACAACAGAAATTATGGCTCACAGTTCTGGAGGCTGGGAAGTTCAAGATCAAGGTACCAGCAGATTTTGTGTCTGGTGAGGGCCTGTTTCTCATAGGTGATGCCTTCTGTGTATTTACATGGTGGAAAGGGTGAACAAGCTTCCTCTAGCCTCTTTTGTAAGGGCCCTTATCCCATTCGTGAGTGTAGAGACCTCATGAACTAATCTACTCCCAGAAGTTCCACCTCTTCAGATCATCACCTTGGTGGTTAGGTTTCAACATTTTGGAGGGACACATACGTTTGGACCACAGCATAGGCAGGTCATATTCAAAGCAGGTTCTAATCCTGATCTTGTTAGTACCTTACCTGTGACTTTGGGCCAGCCCTTTTCCCTCTCTAGGCTTAAGTTGCCCCCTTTGTCCCATGAGAGCGCTGGGCTAGGTGATTTCCAGTGTTGGCTCAGGACTGACTTCTGTGATGCGTATCTCCCATATTTTGGAGAGCTTAGGCCAACCAAGTCTGAAATTTTGAACCTGAGTTATCTGTAGTTGGGAGGGGCTGGCAGGCTTGTCTTTGGCGGTTGCTGCTGATACCTATTTGTCCAGAGCCTGTTGGTTCCAGTGGGTGATCCTGCTGCCAGGCTTCAGACAGGAGAGCCCCAGCCTGTCACGGCACAGGCTGCCGGACACCCACCCAGCCTCAGCTGCTCTCCCTCATTGTGACTCTTCTCCCTCTGTTGCTCCTCATTCAACCAGAGCACCTCACTGTGTTGTGCCAGTTAAGGGTCTGGGAAGAGACTTGGAAATGTGTCTTTGCCTGCCGAGAATTCATTACCTGAGTGTGCACCCCATTGCTTTTATGCCCTGAGAGGTGGGTATTATTAGCCCTGTTTGCAGCATGGAAACTGAGGCACAGAGCACCTGAATATTAGTCTCCCCCGTGCCCTGGTTCTCCACACTTCAGATAGAGACCCTGTTCTTTCTTCCCCTTTCGGTTGTATGCTCCCACCTTTCAGAACCATTCTCTAATTTCCTGTCCTCCAAGAATGGCCATTCTTGAGTCCTCCAGCCCTCTCTGGGCCTCTGTGGCAGCCCTGGAACCCACAATGTTATACCTTGTCAGATCTATGTGCCCTCCTTAGAGTAGAGGGAGCAAGCCTCCCCTGAGGCCCCAGACACCCCTGGAGGACCTCAGACCATGCCGAAGCCTTTTCTCCCAGGAAGTCATCCACGGAGGGAGAGCCCCTCCATCACCGTGTAATTAAACACAGGCTGGCATCACCTACACCATATACCTCCAGAACCTGGACTGAGAAACAGGCTTCTTCTGGCGCGACCTTCACCTTGTGCTTCTGCAGTCTGCCACACCCGCTGTGTCTCCCCCACAGAGCCATCTGGTAAGGAGCTGCTCAGCAAATGTCCATCACTGGGTGTCCCCCAGCAGCGACCCCTGGGCATGTGCTCATTCAGATTATTTCTGTGCCCAGATGGCTGTTTGTGAAGAACCCTTGCAGGCATGGTGAGCTCTGTCCATCTCCTCTCCATGACCTGGTTCATTCATGTCTTAATATTTAATATATTATCTACATGTAGGGGGAAACACGCAGAGGCAGGCGCACAGGATAGCTTACGCACCTCCACCAGAGGAGAGGGAGGTCCTAAAGCTGGAGGTGACCAAAATGTCATGAGATATTCTAGTCTCAGAATTGGAAGCTCACAGCAAGAAGACTTCTAGGCTCAGAGAATCTCCAACCATAAATCCAAACTCTGAGGCTCAAGGAATCTAGGAATGGTGAAATCTCAGAACATTAGGCTCAGAGACATTTTGGGACTCGAAGAATCTTCACTTCATGAAATCCTAGCCTCTAAGCTTTGAAGAATTGTCAGCTCGTGGACACAGACTTCTAAAATCTTAAAGTTGGAAGGGGCCAGCTCTCAAGAATTCCAAGAAGCCTCATCCGCAAACATGTTGTCTGATCTTCCCCCAACCCGCTCTCCAATTCCAGGCCAAGCAGAGAAAACCTGACCGGCAAAGCACTTTCTGACGGAGATAAAAATGGGAGCGTGCCTTTGTTAATAGTTCCCATTTGGACGTCTCTCAAAGCCAGGAAGAGGTCGCCTGGTAATGCAGCTTTCCTAGGGAGGAAACAAGAATGCCGGCGCGAGCGCCACAGCCTGCCAGCCGGGCTGCTGACGTTCTTTTCCCCTTGAGTTTGCTTCTAAATATTATCCACTTCACTCCCTTTTATCTCCCATCACTGGCTCTCTGTCCGCCCACTTAATCCACAGGCAGCCGGTGGCCGAGCCTTCAGTTCTGTTCAGCGGCTGCCAAGCCGTCTCGCCGAGCAGCTCCTCCAAGATCCGCAGGCTTTTAAATCTGTGCACTATATCCGCTGGAGCACAAAACTGTTGCCCCAAGCTTGGAAACGCTGTTGCTTCTGCTAGGCCCCCTCCCTCTTTAGGAATTTCCTCCTTTTCTATTCTATTTCTGAATCCTGAGATTTTTCGAGGCTCAGCTCAAAGCCGTACCTCCTCCAGGAAGTCTTCCTAGAATGTTCCCAGGTCTAATCTGCTCGGAAAGCCTTGAGCCAAAGCTTTACTTAATGACCCAGCCACATATATTTTTCCCCTCTGTGGAATTATTTACGGCATTTTATGACATTCTTTCAGCACTTGTGTATTTTGTTTATAATTTTTTCTCAGGCAGTCTTTTTTCTTCTGATTCAAACCTAGCTCAAAATGTGCTCACAATTGATTACAAAATTAGATTGAACATGCTCCAGTTCTGAAGTTGGGGCTTTGTGGTGTATTCTGTGGTTGGAGTGTTGGCAGCTCTGGATGCTAAAAAGGGACTATGTCTTGGCCTCTGTAATTCTCAGAAACTTGTTAGGCTTCCACCTGAGACATATTCAGTACTGTTGCTGGCCCATTTGGTCAAAACTTTGTAACATTCATGGGTCCCTATTGGATTCATTAATCTCCATCCTGGGATATTTTGGTGTTTTTTTTTTCCCTCTTTTTCAACTGTTACTTGCAAACAAGTCTCTGTTTTTCTCCTCTTCACTGTCCAGAGCACACATGATCTTCTCCAGGCTCACTGCATCCCTCCACTTATTTTCATGTTAAAATGCTTAATTTTATTCTTTGCTCGCTATCTTGGTTTTGGAGCACCAGGGTTGCTGAGCTGTATGATTTCTCCCTCCCTCCCTCTCACATACACTCCTTAGTTATGCCTCCATGCATTTACTTATGTTGTTCCCTCTACCTGGGAGCCCCTTCCCAGTTTTTATTTTTTGGCTAACTCTTAACTCCTCTGAATTGGTAAAGGCCCCTGAGGACCATCCACGTTAAAAGCTTGGGCTCGTCAAACAAATGTCACTTTACAGCAAGACTTTTATCCATGGTCATCAGATTGGATGGATGCCTCGTAATCATAACTCAGTTGTTTGAGTTTAGGTGCAACAATGTAATTGGCTTTTAGCATTGTTTTTTGAAAGAACTGGTAGGTAAATTGTACTTGGGCCACACTGAATGCCTGGCTTTCCTGGAAAAGAGCCATGAGGTCATCAGACCAGGCCTGTAAAAGTCAGGGCCCTGGGGCCATCTCTGAGGGACAACCTAGGGCCTTAAGAGATGTGTGGTCTCTGCCTTTGCACCTGTTGCTGGATTCTGTGTTCCTTCTGAAGGACTTAGACAAGGTGGTTTCCTTGGGAGAACCCGGGGTTTTCCGAACAGCACCTGACCACCCTTGCCCTGAATGCTGACACTCTGTCACCTTCATTCTTGGGATTCTCCCTTTACTTCCCATTGACTCAGGAAGGGCAGGAGGAGACATTAAGCTCCTTCCCACCTCCCTTATTCAGAGGAACATCCTGGTCTGATTCTACCTTCAGAACCAAAAGTCAGTCTTTAAATTTACACGTCATAGTGCAGACTCAGCTCAGGAGTCCCCTCCACTGGAAAACTTCCAGACATTGGCCGGATGGCCCAGTGCTCCTTCAATTCCCAGAATAAGTGCACTTATCGGGAGTATAAGTAACCTTGGGGTAGTTACATAAGCTGTCTGTGCGTCAGTTTTCTCATGTCAACTGTATAGGATTGCTGTGAGGATTAACTGATTAATGTAAAGCACTACAGCACAGTGCCACACACACAGATGCTCGGTACATACTAGCTCATAGTTATTACTTCATTTTCAAATTATCATTTTACAACTTTTCAAGAAATGTTTGTTAGTTCCTACTGAGTGCCTGACATGGGAGAAGTGCTGGACGTAGTGAGCGAGAAGAACGTTGCTGTTGCCCAGGTGCTTCCTTTCTGGGTAGGGAGGGGACACAGCATCCGTGCAGGTGCCGGGAGGAGGGAGGCTGTGGCTTGTCTTGTGGTGTGTTGTGGGAGTACAGAAGAGGCACAGCTTCCTCGGCCCTGAGGAGATCCAGGAAGGCTTCCTGGAAGAAGCCCAGATGAACCTGAGATGGGAAGGAGTAAAAAAGCCAGGTAAAGGCTAGGGAGTACTAGGCTCAGGAGATTGGAGGCATCTACGCTAGAGGACGGGGCGCGAGTTGTGCTTTTGAGGGCCATGAGCAGTTCAGCTTGGCCGCTCTCTGCATGGACTGCGACTAGAGAGAGACCATGCTGCATAAAGCCGGCTGCTGGTGTCCCTCCACCTGCAGTTCACCTTGGCGCTCCCCCGGGAGGCTTGCATGACTGTGCCCATTTCACGCCCTGGCGCAGAGGCGAGCGCTCTGTGCATGACGCGTTTGGCCCGAGCCGCGCCGCCTCTCTGGCCTGGCCTCCGCGAGCACAAGTGCACGTTTCCTAAAAGAGCAGCCGCTGGGCGGCTGCGCCTTGGGGGCCGCAGCGTGTATGTCCCCGCCCGTCACTGGGTCAGGCAGCGACACAGGCGGGGCCCTGCGGACAGGCACCTCGGGGCGAGGCGAGTCCGAGTTGCCGCGGTGGAGGAGTCGGCGCGGCCCGCGACCAGCCCTGCCCGGGGAGCCACCGTACAAAGGTAAAAGGACAGGCCTTCCCCTGTCTTCTGTTTAAAGAATTTGGCTCCTTCCTCCCTATTAAGGTTATTTAAAGTTTCCTGGCCAGTGTTATCCCCTGGGGATTTAATGCGCCTTCAAGGCCGTTAGTAATTTAAGCCTTGGGTCTCATTCGACAGCACCTTTTAGAATGATACCAGCGGAGAAAGCCATTTGGAAATCTCTCTGGCTCATCTTTTAGCTTTAGTTCACACGGTTTCCCTTTCTTGAGCTGCTTGGCCTTGAGTCTGAAAAGAGACAAAAGCCGAATTGGCAATGATAATTTCAACCATTTGCATCGCGGTTTGCAATTTCCAGAAGCTTTTCACATGCAGGACCGCGTTCCCTCCCGTCTCCAACAAGGACACCAAGAAGAGTGTTAGTCTGTTCCTGGCTCGTCTTTTCTTTTTTCCTTTTTTCTTTTTTGCCAGTGTGGTTACTGAGCTCAGAAAGGGAACTGGATTTGCTTCAGAGTGCCAGGTGTTGGGACCCCCAGATATCCAGCTGGGTGGCTCCAGCATCCACTGGATTATAGTACATTTTTGAGCACCAGACCCTGTATTGGGGCCGAGTTGCAGCTGGAAGAGCTGTGGATTGGTCACGGGTTGGGTAAACTGAGCCACTTGGGGACTTCGGTGATAACAATGCTTGGTCATTGTGCTTGATCTTGACTGTTATTTTTTTTTAATTTTTATTTTAGGTTCAGGAGTACATATGCAGGTTTGTTACGTACATAAACTACTGTCACAGAGGTTTTTTTGTACAGATTATTTCATCACCCAGGTATTAAGCCCAGTATCCAATAGTTAGCTTTTCTGCTTCTCTCCCTTCTTCCAAACTCCACGCTCAAGTAGACCCCAGTGTCTGCTGCTCCCTTCTTTGTGTTCCTGAGTTCTTGTCATTTAGCTCCCACTTAGAAGTGAGAACATGCAGTATTTGGTTTTCTGTCCCTCTTAGTTTGCTGAGGGTAGTAGCTTCTAGCTGCTTCCGTGTTCCCACAAAAGACATGGTCTCATTCTTTTTTATGGCTGCCTAGTATTCCATGGCACGTATGTACCACATTTTCTTCATCCAGTCTGTCACCAATGGGCATTTAGGTTGATTCCATGTCTTTGCTATTGTGAATAGTGCTGCAGTGAACATTAGTGTGCATGTGTCTCTATGGTAGAATGATTTATAGTCTTCTGGGTATAGACAGTGATGTTTGTTGACCCAGCACTACAGAACCCGCATGCCGAGGCCTGCTGGTAGTCTTGGAGGTAATTTAATATTCTGCTTCTATCAGTAGTTTTGCGGGGAGGCTTTTTGATGGAGGTGGCTTTGAGAGACACCTTGCAAGTGGAATAGGATTTGAGCCCCTGGAGATGAGGTGGAAAGGAAGCAGACTTACGCGGAAGTGCCAGGATGGGAAAATGCAGAGGGAATGCAGAACAAGTCTTTCTACACTCCCTCCACTGGCTTTATTCTTTCTCTTTCCTATCCAGCCCCTAAGAGAGCCATTGCTGTTTGGTGCCTGTTATATGCTAGGCCTCTCTGGTTTATCGCAGTAAATTTCTAAAACAATCCTGAAAGGTAAGCATTTTTCCCCCATTTTGAGGACATTGAGGCTAAGTACTTTGTTCAAAATGGTGGAGCCAGGACTTCTACTTGGATCTTTTGATACATTAAGGAAGAAACTGGACTGGAGTTGGAAATCCAGCTCCTCCACTTTGGCTAGATGGCTGAACATCTGTTTCCACATCTAAAAAAATGGGGCTCACAACAGTATTTACCTCCCGGGGTTGTTGTGAGGCATAAATGAGATAATGCATATAAACCACACAGCTGAGTGGCTGGCACACAGTGAGAGTTAATGAATGTTAACTGTGGTGGCTTAAGTAGTGGTCATTTTCATATTATTATTGGCCCATTTTCACAATGTCTGTCTTGAAGTGAAGCCCATCCCATACAAAAGATGGCTCTTGGTCCTTTGGTCTCTCACACACTGAGCATCATCCAGTGCAGGGATGGGTTGTTGGTTGGTCTGATGGGAACTATGTGGTTGGACCACCCAGAGCATGGCCATTTATTTTTCTGACCATCTGCTCTGTGTAATGTCTGACTGTATTCACTCTGGCTTGCCTTCACTGTGGTCTCCCACTGCTCTCTGGAGTTGGACACACCAAAAGGAGGGATCGAAAGGTTTAGGCTGGAGTCCCCGGCTTGAAGCCCACCTCTGCCCTGGGTTAGATCTGTGACCTGGGGCTCCTGCCTCTCAGCATCCTTTTCCTCTACTGCTCAGACAGGTTGGATGTTACCTAGAAACAGCTCAGAGCTCTTGGGAGAATCCAGTGGGGTCAAGTCTGAGAAGGCCTTTATCAGCCATCAGGTGCTCTATGCTCTCAGTAGTGCTAGAGGTGCATGTGTTTTTCCTCTTCTTTTTCTCCTGAAGAGAAATTCCCCGTAAATAATTAATTATTAAACAGTTATTATTAAACTGTTCATTAATTTATTTGTTCATTTCTTTGAAAAGCACTGCTGGGAACTACATTGTGCCAGGCTCAGTTCCAGATCCTGAGGGTTCAGAGAGGAATATGGGGCTAGTGGGGAAGGGGGTGGGGTTGAAGAGAACCGAGAGAGAGGTACCTCGCTGCAAGAGTGCCAGGAATGATTCTGAGCCCTTTATGTGCACTGCCCCACTTAATCCTCATGGCAGTCTCTCAGGTAGATTCAGCCGCATTTTGCAGGTGAGGAAACTGGGTCACAGAGCAGTAATTCACTTGCCTGGGGTCACACAGCTAATGAGTGGGGGATCTGGAGTTTAAACACAGAAACTCTGGCTGCAGAGCCCTGTGCTCTTGACTTATCTGCATCTAAAGAAAAGAGAGAATGTGGCCAGATGCAGTGGCTCATGCCTGTAATCTTAGCCCTTTGGGAGGCTGAGGTGGGTGGATCACTTGAAGCCAGGAGTTCAAAACCATCTGGTCAACATGGTGAAACCCTGTCTCTACTAAAAGTACAGAAATTAGCCAGGCTTGGTGGTGCACACCTATTATCTCAGCTACTTGGGAGGCTGAGGTACGAGAATTGCTTGAACTGAACCCGGAAGGCAGAGGTTGCAGTGAGCCAAGATCATGCCACTGCACTCCAGCCTGGGTGACAGAGCAAGACTGTCAAAAAAAGAAAAGAAAAGAGGGAATGTGACCCAGAGGAGGTGGAGCTGGAATCTGAGAGTAGAGGCGACAGCCCCTCTGAAACTCGAGATGTGATGAAAGGTAAGAGGCCAGGAGGTGACAGGGACAAGGAGTTGAGAGACTTCTGAGGGTTCCTCTTGAGGAAGACTGTGGCACTGGGAAGCAGAGAGTGAGATAGTCCATTTTCTATAGGAGATAGAATGAAGAGGGAGTGTAAGGAGAAAGTCTGTGGTGGGCATTCAGAGTAGAAGCTGACCTTGGCAGTTGAAGCGATGGCAGGGCAGGCTGAGGGGCCCAACAGACATACAGGTGCCAAATTTGTAATGGCACCAGTCTAGATGGCTGGGATGCTTCTCTGCAGAGCTTTCTAGTGTAGGGCAGGGAAAGGGGAAATGTGATGGAGGACCGCCCCCAGCCTAGAGGAATCTGTTCAATTTGCCTCAGTAGCTGGACAGAATGTCACTTCCCACCTATCATTCCATCTGCTGTGTTAGTGTACTGTTGAGCACTGACTCTGAGTCCCCCACCGCCATGGCAGCTGGGGCTTTGCAGAGCTCAGGTGATCTGGAGGGTCCTATGGATGCTACCAAATGGATGAGCCCGTATTCTTGCTGTCTAGGAGTTAGTTCTCTTTGCTGTTGCTTATGCTTAATTGTATACAATAGACCGGCCTCACCTCGTTGTGAGTACCTGGTTTGGCTTTAGTGTGATACCACTTGAGCTGTATTGAAGGACAAGTGGGCATGTCCTGGGTTCAGGAGTGGCACCATGTTATGGGGGTGGGTGCTGATGGTGATATTGATCCGGATTGAAGGAATATAGTTACTCACACCACTCACATTTGGAGAACACTAGTGGGAAGCATGGGGAGACTAGGCAATTGACTATAGAAGCACACGGGTCACATCATGGAGGCCTTACAACCATGTTAAGAAGTTTGGGCTTCATCCTGGGTGCATTGGGGGGCCATTGACCCTCACTCTCGTGTTCTGCATTTCAGAATTCCTTCTGGTTAATAATTGGCCCACCCACTCACTCCTTTGTTGGCTAAACTGGAACACCTCACCCAGGCTTGTCTGTACCTTCCCAAGCCTCTTGCTTGAGCCAGAGCAGAAGGGCTCCTAGCTTCTGGGACAGGAGCTCAGGACTGGGTTTCCTTTAGAAACAAGGTGGTAAAAGTGGTCTGGTGACTGAATGAGACCACAGTAGTTGTGTATTACAGGGCCTTTTGTGAGGGAGCCTGAGACACTGACCACCATTTGTAACGTCGTTGCTGGAGATAACATTTCCCTGCATTTTGTGTCACTTATTTTATGTGATTTATTTGTGGGATTCCATCTGTTCAAAGTGGGGGCGGGGTAAGGCAGGCGATTCCTGATGTTCGCCCCAGCCCCAGCAGAAGTGGGGGATGGGAGGATCTTTGGTCGGTGAATAGAGCACTGGGTTGGGAGTCCCACAGCATGACCAAAGCAAGTCCCTTCCCTCGCTCAGCCCCCTTGGTGGGTGTGAGATTGGTTGGTAAACCATAAACCACACCCCTGCTGCTGCAAAGCCACTTTCTAAGCTGGCTCTGACCTCACTGGAAGGTGGCATTTTAAATGTTATTGTCTTTTATATGTTCACATGTCTGTCTCCTTCATTAAACTGAAGTTCTTTGCGGGAAGGAACCTCCTAGAATGAATCTGGGTTTCCCTGACACCTGGCATTGAGTACACATGCAGGGACCCTGTGTGTAGCTGTAAAATTATCGACCATGTCTACACAACATCGCCTGAGTATCCTGGTAGAAAACAGGAAGCCGCCTTCCCGCATTGTTTCCAGATTTCTAGATGTTTGGTTCCAGGAGGTCAAGTACCTCGGCAGCCACCTCCACTTCCCACGGCAGTCCCCAGGTGCTTTGGCTTTGGGAGGCCGTGACCACTGAGAGCCTTCTCAGCCTCATGCTCTGACCGACTCCTGGTGCAGCTGTAGCATCCCCCTGACCCTCCATTCCCAAAGGGGCCCTAAGGGCTTTGACTGGGCCACCCTGTGGGTGGGAGTTGCTTCTCCTCGGATTGGAGGAAACTTCCCAGCTCTTCCCCACAACCTCCTTCCTTGCGCTTCTGTGTTTTTCCCAGGGCACGGATCAGAGCTTCTGTTTGCTGGTCATTCCGTGATCCTCACACAACATAAATGAAAGCTGCTAAAACCAATAAATTCAAACCATGTGTGGGGCACCGGGGAGGAGCGAGGACGTCAGAGGGCCGCAGTGTGAAGTGGCATCAGCTCTGACGGCACCCAAGCTGATTTGTTTATGAGAAAAGTAAATATCCAAAGCCATAAACAGCCTTGGGTCTCTCATCATCGCTGGGATTCAAAGGCATTTCGTAGGAACACACACTATCTGTCTCATGTAAACAAAGTGAGATTCTCTGTGTGTGCTGACCTAAATTCTGGATTTTCATCTTTGGGAATGCCAGCCAGTCATCCGAGTCGGGATACCACAGGCAGTCTGGGCCCGTGCTGGGTTGCCTTGTTTCCGGTTTTGGCAGTTGGCCTTGCACCTTGCTTTGCAGAGGGCTGCCCCATCATCACTCCTTGGCCTTAGAGCAGTCCTGGGTAGTTGTCTTAGTCTGTTCATGTTGCTATAACAAAATACCATAAGCTAGTTTGCTTATTAGCAATGGAAATCTATTTCTCACAGTTCTGGGGGCCAGGAAGTCCAAGATCAAGACACTAGTAGATTCAGTGTCTGGTGAGGAACAGCTTTCTGGTTCATGGATGGTGCCTTGTCTCTGTGTATTTACATGGTGGAAGGGGAGAACTATGGTCCCTTCAGTCCCTTATAAATGCACTAATACTATTCATGTGGGCTCCACTCTCAAGACCTAATGACCTCCCCAAATCCCCACTTCCTAATACCATCACATTGGGGATTAGGTTTCAACATATAAATTTGGGGGTGGGGGAGGGACACAAATTTGGGGGAGAATTTTGTGAATGGGAACATATTATGGACGTTTAGAGCATACCAGATGGATGGAATGGGGTGGCCATTCCCACCCTTGTATGGACGAGGAACATGAAACCCAGAGATGTAAATCGACTTGCCCAAGATCACACATGAAATCAGGGCTGAACCAGGACATCTCCCTTTTCTTCTCCTTTAGAGCCCTCCAGCTCTTCCTTTCCTCTTCCCGTGATGATACTTCTGTTCTCCCTAGCTCAGAATCCAGAGGCATCCTTTTCAACTCCCCCTCATTTCCTCTCTCCTCCAATGTCTCCTGGAGCCTGACCTTCCTCTTGGTTCCTTATTCTTGTATTTTTTTTTTTCATCCAGGCCATTCTTGTGCTCAAGAAAGAGTCCCAGGAAGTAGCTAGACAGTCAGAGATTTGGGGTTCTGATTTTTCTGCCTGCTGTGACTTCCAACAGATTCCTTCTCTGAGTGCCTCAGTCTTCACATAAGTAAAATGGAGATAAGAATACCTATCTTCTTAGGGTGATTCCTCGGGTAAATGGAGCTCAGGCATGTGAAAATGAACAGCGTGCCTAGTGGCTGGTGGTTCACTTCGTCCCACTTCCCTTCAGCGCTACACCCTTTAAGTGGCCTTCTAACTCACGTATTAAAAATGGACTAACCTGGCCAGGCACAGTGGCTCACACCTGTTATCCTAGAACCTTGGGAAGCCAAGGCGGGTGATCACTTGAGGCTAGGAGTTCAAGACCATCCTGGCAAGTGTGGTGAAACTCCATCTACTACAGATTTAAAAAATTAGCTGGTGGCATAGTGGCGTGCACCTGTGGTCCCAGCTACTCGGGAGGCTGAGGCATAACAATCACTTGAACCTGGGAGGCAGAGGTTGCAGTGAGCCAAGATCACACCACTGCACTCCAGCTTGAGCAACAGAGCAAGACTCTGTCTTGCAGAAAAAAAAAAAAAAGGACTAAACCTTAAAATTGCATAGAGCTAAATACACCACCCACACATATACATAACTGAGTGCATGTAAAACTGGTGAAACCTGAATCACATCAGTGGATTGTTACCAACCTCAATTCCCTGGTTTTGATATTGTACTATAGTTATGTAAGATGCTACCACTGGGGGAAACTGGGTAAAGGGTATTAATTTCTTACAACTGCATGTGAATCTACAATTCTCTTAAAAGTTTAATTTAAAAAATGGATCAATCTTCCCAACACCCTCAGTTCATACACTCATTCATTCTTCTGTGCCTGCTGCGTGCCAGGTACTGCTCATGTACCAAGCATGTATGCAAAAGAAAAGAATTCCATCCCTATCTACCTCAGGTGCTCAAAGATGTTTTCCCCTGACCACCCTATTTGAAATTGCAAATCACTCCCTTGAATTTAGTTTCCTTTCTCCTTGCCCTTTTCTACCATAGCACCTGTCATCAATTGCATTCTATACATTTTACATATTGCTCTTCATCCCGTCACTACAATGCTAGCTCCATGAGAGTAGAAATGTTTGTGTGTTGTCTGTATCCTTAGCACCTACAACATGTCTAGCACATAGTAGGTAATCAGTTAATGATTGTTGAATGCCTGGAAGGTGACAGATAAGAAACAAGTACGCAAAGTACACAAATGATTAATAAGAAGTCAGAGAGGGATAAATGCTGAATGAAAACAAGCAAAGGAAGGGGTTGGGGAGACAGTGGAGGAAATGTCATTTTGATTGTGGATTTTTCTATAAACCCTGCAGGCCTCCCAGTGTGTAAGGGGTAGAAGGTTGGCTTCTTAGATTATAATTCACTGATTAATTCTCTCTTTTATTCACTCGCCAGATATTCCTTTGGGCCATTACTATGTGCAGGACCTTTTAGAGCAGGCAGAAATTGGGGAGGAAAGGATCTTGCCCCCAGGAAGCTTACAAGTGGAGTAGGAGAGATGGGACAAGAATGCAAATGACACATGAAAAGGAACATGAAGCAGGGGACCTTGAAGGTCTGGAAGGTCTTTTGTGGTCTGGCCCCAGCTCAACTACCAACCTCCTTTTCCATTGCCCCTCTAGGGAACCCCACAGCTCTACTCAGACTACCCTCTGCAGTTAATTCTGGACTCTGTGGTCACCCTGGGGTGCCCTCTGTCCTTCCAAATCCTGTTTCCTATTTCAAATCCAGCCTGGCCCTTCCTGCAGGAAGGCCTCTTTGACTACCCCACTCCCATGATCAGTTTCCTCTGAACATCTTTGCCATTTGTAGCTTGTATTGCATCATTTGACCCCTTAAAAGAGTCTTGTGTTTGGCCAGATTTGTGTTTGCCCCTCTAGGACAAGAGCTGGCTGTTAAGCCAAACCCAGGCGTGGGTGTGCAGTAGGCCCTCAGCAGTGCTTATGGCTGAATGGACTTGAGAACAGTGAGATAACTGAATTCATCCTCAAAAAGGGCAAGATTTGTTATTTTTGTCATTGACTCCAACCTTCCTCACTTAGAACCACTGATGGTTCAGCTTTGGGTGTACCGATGTCTGCCTTTACAATGTTTCAGGTGCACAAAGTAATGATGCAAATGGTATGACCCAGACAGTGCTTAACAGACTTCAGGAATTCTGTTTTCTAGTATCATGCTAAACCCTGTGCTCAGTAAATGCTTACAAAAAGACCTGAAAATATATGTGCAGTATTTATTACTGCACATTCATTCACCTAACAAATGTTTTTTAAATAAACTTTTAATTTTAGAACAGTTTTTGATTTACAGAATTATTGAGAAGATACTACAGAGAGTTCCCCACACCCAGTTCCCCTGTTATTAGCATCTTATGTTAATGTGGTACATTTGTCATAATGAATGAACCTGATACATCGTTATTAACTAAAGTCCATATGTTACTCAGATTTCCTCAGTTTTCCCCTAAAGTTATTTTTTTATTCCAGGATCTTATCTAGGATACTGTCACGTTTACTTATCATACCTCCTTAGAATCCACTTGGCTGTGACAGTTTCTCAGACTCTCCTTGTTTTCGATGACCCTGACAGTTTTGAAGAGCACTGTCCCTCAATAGGGATTTGTCTGATGTTTTTCTTACAATTAGAGTGGAATTATGTGTTTTGGGGAGGAAGGCCACAGAGGCAAAGTGCTGTTCTCCTCACATCATATCAAAGGTACATGCTAGCAACATGACTTACTACTGTTGATATTAACCTTGATCACCTGGATGAAGTAGTATTTGTCAGGTTTCTCCACTATAGAAAAGGTACCCTTTTTTCCCTCCATCTTTTCATACTGCACACATTGGAAAGGAGTTGCTGTGAACCACCCATTCCTAAAAAGTGGGGAGGTAACTGCTCTGTCGTTAGCAAGTGCGTTTTGAAGGCTCAGTCTGCACTGGGCACTGTTACAGATGCTGAAAATGTAATGGTGAACAAAACAGAAAAAGATTTTTTTTTCCTGCATGGAACTTTTATTCCAGTGAGGATTTAGCAATGAATTAATAAATAATTTTAGGGCATGATAAGGGTATAATGAAAAACAAAAATCAGTAGGCTAGAGAGGGACCAGGCTGCAAGTGGGTGGGGGTTGGATGGGAGCAGCTGCTTGGTGTCCTTGGGGTTTGGGGAGAGGGTGCCTTAAGAGCTGAATCCAGAAGGATGAGGAGGAGCCAGCCATGAACACCTGGGGAAGGCACATTTTGGGTAGAAGGAACAGCACGTGCCAAGGCCCTGAGGCTGCTTAAGGGACAGAAAGGATGTAACTGGAGCCATGCATGTACAGGACATGCATGTCAGGAGATGGAGCAGAGAGGAGGTGAGGTGAGATCTCACCTGGCCTACAGATAATAGGACGATACTTGGATTTTATTCCAACAGTGGAAGTCATTGGTTTGAAGCAGGGGGTGATCTAATTTACTTTTTGGAGGAGATGCAGACAGAATCTCACTCTGTTCCCTAGGCTAGAGTGCAGTGGTGTGGTGTGATCATGGCTCACTGCAGCCTCGACCTTCCAGGCTCAAGCTATCCTCCTACCTCAGCCTCCCCAACAGTTGAGACTGCAGGCACATTCCACTGCACCCAGCAGATTTTTGTATTTTTTGTAGTGATGGGATCTCACTGTCTTGCCCAGGCTGGTCTCGAACTCCTGAGCTCAAGATATTGGCCCGTCCCAGCATCCCAAAGTGCTGGGATTACAGGTGTGAGTCACCAGCCCTGGCCTAATTAAATTTTTAAATGTAACATTGCTTTGCCTGTGGTATGCAAAATGGACTTTCCTGGAGGACAGAATAGAGAAAGCCGGGAGGCCAGCGTGGACGCTATTAGAATAGTCCAGGTGGGAGACGCTGGTGGTTGACCTGGGGTAGGAGTGAGATAGGTGTGGCTCTGTTTTGAAGGTGGAGCTGAGACATGACTGTTGGTTGCTTGTGGAGATTTCAAGAAACTGGGGTGGCACTTGCACATTTTGGTCCATGGTGGTGCCATTCACTGAAATTAGGGGAGGCTGGAGGAGGAGCAAGTACGAGTATACATACAGTACTTGTAAAAGTTCAAGTACTATGTGGTTCATTAGAGAAGCTCCCTGGAATTCGTTTATTGGTAACATTGTTAGTGGCATCTTTGGGTTACATCACATACCTGGTGAGATTAGAATAATGCCCTGTTTCTTGATTCCCATGCCCCCTTTCTCCCCAGTAGTCCATACTATTGAAATAGGAGATGCAAATATCAAGTGTCCCTGGATGTAAAGAGCACACCAGTTGCCGGAGACCTGGCTGTGGGGTCTGCCCCCTGCTGGTCCAGGCCCTGTGTGCCTGGCATTGAACTGTACACCTTCTAGCCTTTCCTAGTGTCTAGCCCATAGTAATTTATTTTTTCCTATCCCACCTGCCACTAAATCAGCATCTCTTGGTTTGTGTTGAATTACGTCCACAGTAAAGTCTGTCAACAAGTATTTATTGAACACCAGCTATTGCGTAATGCTGTCTTAGACAGGAGCCATGATCTCTGTCTAGGTGGGTAGATAAGACATACACAAGGTGAATGAAGTGTGTGGGGCCATGTCCAATAAAGAGTACACAACCATGCACGTACAGTCCCCACAAGAGAGAAAGCACATGTCCTTAGAGATGCCTCATTTACTAGGAGGGATCCAGGAGGGCTCCCTGGAGGAGATGGACACACACTGTGTAGATCTGAAG
Organism: Nomascus leucogenys; assembly: GCF_006542625.1. NCBI lineage: Eukaryota > Metazoa > Chordata > Mammalia > Primates > Hylobatidae > Nomascus > Nomascus leucogenys. The sequence continues at coordinate 16,533,473 of NC_044392.1, read as the reverse complement.
GGCATTGAGGGGATTGGGCCGTGTTGTTGGGGGTTCTGTTAGAGAATTAGCGAGAGAAAGGATTGGAAAGGTAAATTTATGGACTTTGACTAGCATGAGGGTCAAAAATTGGTGCTTGTCTTAGCTCAGGCTGCTGTAACAAAGTACCATAGACTGAGTGGCTTATAAATAAACAAAAAAAAATTCTCACAGTTCTAGAGGCTGGAAGTCTGAGATCAGGAAGCCAGCATGTTCGGGTTCTGGTAAGGGTCTTCTTTCAGATTACAAGACTGCCGTTTTCTGGTTTTGTCCTCACGTGGTGGAAAGAGGGCTAGAGAGCTCTCTGGGGTCTCTTTTATAAGGATCCTAATCCCATTCACTAGGGTGCCACCCTTATGGCCTATTACCTCTCAGAGGCCCCACCTCCTAATACCATCACATTGTGGGTTAGAATTTCAGCATAGGAATTTGGGTCAGGAGGCTAAGGGGACACAAACATTCAGTACATAACAGTACTGAAAAACTAGTTGTTGAATGAGTGAATGATTGGAAAGTAGGTGGATACTGCTGCCTGGAGGGACTCTCAGGCCAGAATGAGGAATTCAGTGGCTCCCATGGGTAGTGGGGGACCACTGCTGGATATAACCCGTGTGCAAGAAAACTGGAAGAAACCAGATCCTAAAGAAAGACTTTTGAATTTCTAGCCAGTATTTAATTTATTGTAATCATAATGATACTGCTAATAATAACAATAATTTTTATAACTACTTAGTTAGCATTATTTCTGCCGGAAAGGCTCAGTTAGTTGCATGCTTGGCCCTGTCTTTGTGTGAGTAGAGGTTGTGTACTTATCTTAAGATTTTGCTGTTTTCTTTCCTGGTTGGTCTCTGCGGATAGTCCATCTCACTGTTGGCTCTTTCATCTGTTTGTGCTCCATGAGATACCACAAAAGCACAGTCTTTGATAAGGCAAATATGTCAAATCCTTATTATAACATTTAATCACTTAGGGAGGTTTCATCTGGGGTGAGAGTGGGAGGGGTGGTGGGAATGGAAAGAAAAGGCCAGATTGCTTTGATTAACTGCATTTTTCTTTCTGGGTGAATAGGAAGTCTTTGGTGGAAACCTCAGTGTTTGAGGCTGTTTCCAAGAAAGAGTAAGAAAAGCAATTGAGGAGGTTCTGGAGTCTTGGTCAGCAGCATATATTGAGTACCTATTGTGGGTGTGGCATTAGGCTGGGTGCTGTCAGGGAAGGCAGGAAGAACACACCTGTCCTCCTGTTAGGGTGTGGTATCTGAGCATAGGGAGTTAGGGCTGGGCAGGCCTACCTGGCACAAGGTAGACCTGGATAAATTCTCATTGATTGGTTGGGCCTTTACCTGTTCGGTAATTAAGTTGTTTTAAGAATTCAGATTGGCGAGAGAGATCATTTCCGAGGAGATAAGCCTTTCTCCACTTATAACTATACCCAAGGCTGTCTTCCCATGGGTTTTCCCATTTATTGCAAGGTTTCTCATGTATTGAGAGAGCTGACATTCAGAAGGTTAAGAGCTTCATTCATACTACCAGGATAGCAGGGACATGTCTGTTTACAATACTGGCTCAGGGTGTGGCATGATATTCCTATATATAGTAGATTGTTAGCTTATGTGCACTGAACGAATGAAGTATTGGGGGAGTATACTGTGTCTGAGTCTCTCAGAAAGTAGGATGTGTACCTATGATACAAGCCAGACCTTCCATTTCCAAGCCTGATTTCTTTTACCATACTATCAAATTTCATTAGGCAGAGATGGTGTGTTAGATTAGATTATTGTTCAAACATATTCACTCCCTGCCTCTTCCTTCCCCCAGCCTCCAGTGATGTAGAGTTTGACGATGTCACTTGCTTTGGCTTTCTGGTGGGCTAAGTGTACTTCTTGCTTCTTGACTTTGGGCTCTGTCTTGTCACTTGCTTTGGCCAGTGAGACACTAGCAGACATGCGCCACCAGATGTGCTTGCTTTAGTTGAGCTCATCCTCTCGTGCCTCTGCCATCACCATGAGAAGGGAATCTTCCATGTAGCTGCTGCCTCTTCAGCCTGGGTCTCAGAATGCACACAGCAGACCTGAGTCCAACCCACAATGAAGAGCCACACCCAAGGTACATAGGTTGAGTCCAGCCAAGTCCAACTCAGATCAACCAACCCCCGGCTGACCCACAGACGTGGAAGTGAAAATACATGATTATTGCTTTAAGCCACAGAGGTGTGGGGTGGTTTGTAACACAGCAATAGCTGACCAGTACAGATGAGAAGGGCATTTCAGGCAAGGGCAGGACCATAAAATATGTCATGGAGGGAAAGAGGGAATGAGGGATGGGAGATGAGAATGGGAATATAGATTTCAGCTAGATCTTAGACGGTCTTAAATGTCGGTGTAAGGAATTTGGCCATTTTCCAATAAGCAGTGGGAGGCATTGAAAGTTGTTGAGTCAGGAGGAATGAGATCCAAACTCAGCTATAGAAGGGTAAATTTGAAAATAAGTGCAAAATGGTTAAAATGGAGAGGGAACTAAAGGTCAAAAGACCTTTTGAAAAGCTGTTGTGTTTTGTCCCCCACTGAACTGCAGAGCCTAACACCCTGCCTCTTATCTAGTAGGTATTCCATATTTATTCATATTCGTTGAATGCATATATGTGTAACAGAATTGTCCAGGCACTTGATAATGAGGACCTGGAAAACAGGAGTCTCTGATAAGTCATCCGTTTACCCATTCATCCATTCACCAATGTTTGCTGAGCTCTTAAAATGAGTAAGTGCTTGAGTCTGGGGTCAGGGCTGGATAGAGCCTGAAGAGAGATCCATAGGGTCCTTCCCCAAACATTTTGGAAAAGGGACCAGAACAACAAGGAGGTCAGGCTACAATGTGAGAGTGAGGAGCGGTGGGGGAGGTGAAGTCAGACACTGGAAGGGGCAGCCTCGAGGGAGGGCATGCTCCTTTCTCTTGATCATGAAGACATGGCAGGGGAAACATCACCTTGCTGGCTTCACCTGGGACCAGGACAGCATCACTTGTCCTCCCTCTGAACCCCAGGGCTGGCTCTGCAAGGGCCACTAGGTTTGTGAATCTGATTCTATTTGGCCTTTCTTTTTAGGCCAAATTACTAATGCCATGCTGTCCAATCGTTTTAGGCTTTGTGTCTACGCTTTCAATCATTTATGTGTTCTAGGTCACCGACCTGGGTGTGGGGAAACACCAATGACTGAGAGGTCTCTTCCCTAGAGGAGGGCACAGTCCAGTGTTTGTAAGTTTCTAAAGTGTGACTTTTGGCCCATCATGGACCCCTCCCAGCCTTTTTCCTCATCTGTGAAATGATCACTGAAGGGTCTTCTCAAACTGCCCTGTGCTGGCTTCTGTCCTTGAGTGAATCACTGCTTAACTGAGCCCTTGTGAAAGGTGGTCTCATCTCTCTCTGCACGGCGTGAAGATCTTGGAGGATGGCACCTGGGAGAGAGGCTGAGTGTAAACTTAGAGAATGTCAGCTTTTTTTTTTTATTATTATACTTTAAGTTTTAGGGTACATGTGCACAACGTGCAGGTTAGTTACATATGTATACATGTGCCATGTTGGTGTGCTGCACCCACCAACTCGTCATTTAACATTAGGTATATCTCCTAATGCTATCCCTCCCCCCTCCCCCCACCCCACAACAGGCCCCGGGGTGTGATGTTCCCCTTCCTGTGTCCATGTGTTCTCATTGTTCAATTCCCACCTATGAGTGAGAACATGTGGTGTTTGGTTTTTTGTCCTTGCGATAGTTTGCTGAGAATGATGGTTTCCAGCTTCATCCATGTCCCTACAAAGGACATGAACTCATCCGTTTTATGGCTGCATAGTATTCCATGGTGTATATGTGCCACATTTTCTTAATCCAGTCTATCGTTGTTGGACATTTGGGTTGGTTCCAAGTCTTTGCTATTGTGAATAGTGCCGCAATAAACATACGTGTGCATGTGTCTTTATAGCACATGATTTATAATCCTTTGGGTATATACCCAGTAATGGGATGGCTGGGTCAAATGGTATTTCTAGTTCAAGATCCCTGAGGAATCGCCACATTGACTTCAACAATGGTCGAACTAGTTTACAGTCTCACCAACAGTGTAAAAGTGTTCCTATTTCTCCACATCCTTTCCAGCACCTGTTGTTTCCTGACTTTTTAATGATCGCCATTCTAACTGGTGTGAGATGATATCTCGTTGTGGTTTTGATTTGCATTTCTCTGATGGCCAGTGATGATGAGAGAATGCCAGTTTTTTAAAAGCCTGCCCCTGCATCTCAGAGTTCCTGCTTGTAAGCAGACATACACAGTGAGCACTTATTTCCTACCCAAGGTCAGAAGACACTAAATCCCTGCTTGTGGATCCACTTGCAAAAGAAAACCAAACAAGCAAGCAAACAAAACCTCCAGGCTTCTGTGATAACAGCCTGGGCTGGGAATGGCGAGCAGAGCTCCTGTGTTAACGAGGAGCTGATGGTAATGGCTTCCTGAAATCTTGGGTTGAGAATGATTCTGAGGCTCTGTTGGACTTGACACAGGGCTATAATGTGTTAATGATAGGCACGGGGACACTGCGATTCAGCAAGTCAGCTTGCCAGGGCTGATATCTTTCTTTAGTCTACAGGATAAGCCACCATTCATTTGTCTTTATTCGGCATGTTATTACTGAGCCCCTACTCTACTGTCAGGGAGTGGCCTGGGTACTGAAATCGCAACTCCAAAACAAAACAAGGTTCAGGGTCCTCAGGCAGCTTCCATTCTAGTAAGGACAGATAGATAGCAAATAATAAACATAACAAGTAAATAAAATAGTAGATTGGAAGGTAATGTGTGCCATGGAAATAGGAGAAGAACGAGGTGAAGAGGCTTTGAAATGCCACTCCCACACCAGAGCTAGTCTTGTTTGATGTAGTTAGAGCAACCTATGAACCCTAACCATTGCTGGAGCTTCTGCCTGGGGGCTCATACATGGTGAGTTGTTGAGGTGATTCAAAGGGATATGTTGTCTTGGAGTGTGTGTGTGTGTGTGTGCACGCATGTGCATGCCAAAGTGTGATCCTGTGTTCCTGAGCCCAAGATGAATGACTTTGGAGTAACCGTTGTTTGGCATTAGCTGTACTTCCTCTAGCTGCACAGACAGCTAAGAGTTATTTTCCCTTTGTGGCAGCTCACACCCAAGGTCCTGGCCTTCTGGCAGCTGGTTTGGGGACTTGAGTAGTAGAGGGAGTAAAACCATAGTGGTTGTCATAGGAGCAGCCTGCAGTTTACCTTCTCGGACTCTAGGAAAAGGATTTGCTGAGCAAATTAGAATGAAAATACATATTCATGAGGAAATGTGCATCTGGGTCATGAACGCATAGTTATCACAAGGCAGGGATGTTATTTGTTCGGGATCAAATATTAATATGCTAATTTGAACAGTTCTTATCTCTGTGAAAGTTAATGTAAGTATCTCTAGTAGGTAATACTCTCTTGCCTAGTTCCAGTTACCATGGCAATCAGTCAGCCAGGGTGGTTCCCATCACATGCTCATCATTGCAGTATGCATTACAATCAGTCTCATCTTCCCTTGAAAACCATGCCGTACACTGTAAGATAACACACAGTGACACCTCATTTAGTCAACATCACTGTGGAGTGAACTCTTCCACCGAAATGAATTATCTGGATAAAAAATTATAACCTTTAGGTATCATGATGTTGGTTGGCATAACCATGTTGGATGAAAAGTTTATAGAAGTATGTTTGTTGTGTATAGCAGCCAACTCTTGAACTGGTTCACAGTTTTCTTGGAGACTCAGTGTCATTTATAATTTTCCTGGATATCACATGGTGAGGTGTACATAGTATTGCCTTTTCTCTGGATGACTCTAGGCTGCTATTATTTTCTAGTTCCTATTTTTCTAGTTTCCAGTCATTTATCTATCTCTCTTTTCAGAGTCAGGCAGAACATTTTGACTTCTTACTGGAGCAGCATCCTTTGCAGTGTATTGGTTGTTTTTAATCTTTTGTGAGCTAGAAAGCTAGAGAACCAGATGTAAAAGAGAGTCCAAAGATAAACTAAATAATTTCAGATGAAGATGCTGAGGTATTCTTCTAGGAGTCAAGTGCATGGATGTGGTGCGGTGTTAATTTTGTTGTTTTAACATGTGTTCTGGATACGGGAAGTTGCTAGATAATGGACTTCTGGATAAGTGAAGTATTGCTCTGTGTGTGTGTGTGTGTGTGTGTGTGTGTGTGTGTGTTTTCTTGCTTATTCACATACACTCATAATACATGGTGAGGGGTGGATAACTCAGCTAATTCAATTTCTGAAGGGCTGTCTCTAAGCACCAGGATCTAATGTGTTTTTTATGGCCCTGCTTAGTGAATAAAAGCTTCCAGGAGGCAATTTCAGCTCAGTAGGAAGAACTTGCTAAAAGAGAAGTCCAGTCTTAGAACAGCTGCCTTGGGGGCATGAGCTCCTGTCAAGGAGCTGTGTGCCAGCAGAGGCCATCCAAGCACATGGTCAAGGGGATTTAAACATCTGTTAAGCTATTGAACTGTTTTTCTCCCATTTTTAAGATTTGTTCAACTTTATTGAACTACACTAAACTATGTATTTGAAGGATTGACGTGATTATTTTATTTTATTTTATTTTATTTTATTTTAGACAGAGTCTTGCTCTGTTACCCAGTCTGTGGTGCAGTGGTGTGATCTCAGCTCACTGCAACCTCTGCCTCCCGGGTTCAAGCGATCCTCCCGCGTCAGCCTCCCAAGTAGCTAGGATTACAAGTGTGCGCCACCACACCTGGGTAATTTTTATATTTCCAGTAGAGATGGGGTTTCACCATGTTGGCCAGGGTGGTCTCAAACTCCTGACCTCAAGTGATCTGCCCACCTCGGCCTCCCAAAATGCTGAGATTACAAGTGTGAGCCACTGCACCAGGCCAACCTGATTGATTTTAAATTCCTTCTTGAGATTGGCAAAGCTGTGTTAGCCAAATATAAATCTGCACATCCACTGTATACATGTGGCTCAGCTTAGCACTCCACTTCCCAGGTGGGCTGGAATTGCCGGTTTCTGTCATGTACTCATCAGGCGGTCTGGTGAGCACCTCCTTTTTGTCATCCCACTGAAAGCTGAGTGGAGATATGTCCCTTCTCACCTCCTCAGGTGAGATATTCACCTTAACAACTAGAAATGGGTGACATTTCCTTTGGTGTCAGCTGACAGCTGGGCAAGTCAAGAGCCCAGCTGTGTGGCCGTAAATACTGACAAGCTTGGCCAGGCTGCCTTCCAGAGTCACATTGGAGGTTCTGGGCTACATGGGTCAGTGTTGGGGAGCGGTGCCAGGGTTCCTAAGGGTTCCCACAGCCCCCCTGCCCTGGCACTTCCAGACGTCATAACACACAGCCCTGCCACCTCCCTGCTGTCTATGCCTGAGTTGGTGTATGGGACTCAAACCCTCAGACCCTGTGCTGACCTTCAAGAGGACTTAATAGGCCTTTTTGTAAACAGCGCCAGACAGTTCTTCAAGTGACATGTATGGCTTCATATGGCTGTGACGTGGAGTGCAGCTGGGGCTTTTTGTTTGTTTAGGTTATTTCCCCCTTTATAAACAGTGAGGGGTGTCTGCTACAAAATATTCTTCTTGACGGGATAGAGAGGGGATAGAGATGGGAGAGTCAGGGATTCTTCCATTCCTGCTCTATTCTCCATGGGTCTGGGGTAGCCTTAGGTTTCCAGACCCTTCTTCGAGTACCCTTGCTCTTCATGATCTGAAATCCTGAGCGGTCATCCTAATATCCTAGAAGTGGAAGAGACTCAACGTAGACTCAAAACAATGCCAGATCACATGGTGTCAGGAAAGAAGAGGTAGCCCCATTTCCCCATGTACTGAAGTGGGAAGAGAGGTGCGGTGTCACATTTAGGTATTGGGCACCTTGTCAGAGACCTTTCAGAAACAGACTCCCCCCCAGTGTCCACTGGGTTTGAGGCTGGGGCTGGGGGAGGGCTGGGGCCCGGGTCAGCAGGGCAGACATTCTCAGGACAAGGGGAGGGAAGGGGCAGTCAGATATTGCCAAAGTGAGTCAAGGGGCATCTGGTTTGCCCTCCCTCTGCCTGGACTTCATCCACAGGAGTGCACTAGACTTTCTAGACCCCAAGGAGATTTTTTTTTTTTGCAGGGAAGGAGATGCTTAATTTCAAGTCCAGATCTGTAACTTTGTCCTGGATCTTGCCAGACACCCTGTCGCTTTGGAATGCAGAGATGTAGCCCCAACTTTGCAGAAAAGTCAGACTTGTACTCTTGTTGAAACTCCCCCCGCCCCCCCTCCCCCGAATCTGATGGGATATTCCCTCTTCTCTAGTGGCTTTGGTTGAAACCGCAACCTGGTCTTGATGCTTGAGTTGAACCTATTTGATCAAGTCCTGGAAGAAAAATCAAAGGCTATTGAGGAAGAATCATGTGCCATGCTTAAAGCCCCTTAGTACATCTCTAAACAAAAAAGACTTATTCTTTGAAGATCGAGTCAGATGGCTCAGTGCCCTGAATGGAGGGGAAAAGGCTGTAAAGAGTTAGGTAAAACCCTGGGATGAGAAGAAATGGTGTCTGCCTGGGGTAGGAAGTGGGGGCCGCATCCTTCCTGGGCAGGGCTTCCAAGGGGTCTCTGACTTATGCAGTGCCTGGCTGGTCCATTGTTTCCTCTCTCTGGGCTTCCACTGCCTCCTTTGCAACGTGAGAGAAACTGGATGAAGTAACTAAGTCCGGCCCAGACCCCAGAGCTCCCTAGACATGGAGGAATACAGTAATACGGTGTTACCATAATACCTAGTTGAAATCCCAAGGCTGCTCAGCATTAAAAACAAACAAATTGTTAGAGGCAAAACTATAAAGATAACTAAAATTTCAAGTTTCTACCCCCCAAAATATATCAATATCCATGGCTCAAACTCTGTCATCTTTTTCCTGATTAGAAGCCTGGACTGGCAATTTGACACAATCATTTGGGACAGGGATGTGGTTTGGTTAACAGGGAAAATATTTCAAAACATGACACTCAGTAGTCTAAGGGTAGGCAGGTCTTTTCTAGTAAAAAGTTTGGAAACAATGTTTACAATGTTTCAGAATTCTTAATGAAGTTTGTGCCCCTTCCTCAGCAAGTCTATGGGTGATCTTTGTGGACTGCCCCCTAAAACTGCGGGTTGGACAAGGTTTTGGGTCTGGAACCTGCTAAGCCCACTCATGGGAAGTTTCAGGGAACCTCCTTGACCCCCTGTGCCTGACTCACGTAGTGATTTCAGTGTGTAATGTGACCGTAACGCTCCCTTTTCATCTCCGTTAATTTCCAAATTGGCTCGTTAAATCTATACATTCCAGAAACTCGGTCCAACATTCCAGGGAACCTTTCCATGGGCAACCAGAGCAGGAGTTCTTTTCACCAGGGTTTGTTTAAGCAGGGGGAATGTAGGGGGAAAAAACAACACTCCAGAACAAATTATCTTTATTTCTGCAAAGGGGACCTCAGATGGTAGCCTCACGGTGACCATGGCCTGTATCTTTCTTTTGCTTCATGAAGTGTCTCAGTCTGGCCTTTGGGCCTGGCCCAAGTTCACTTGCTCACATGTTTGTTGAGCTCCTATTGCATATAGACTAGACATTGTTAACTCCGCCAGAGAGTCAGCGCAGTAAACTCCAGGGTGTTCTTTTTCTGTTCCCTTTCTGTGTTGTTGTTATTGGGACGCAAACATGTAAGCGTGTTTGAAACTTCGTAGGATGGTTGCCAGGGGAGGTGTCAGTCTTGCTGCCAGATGGGTACATAATGTACCACACATGCAAGCAAGGCACTGGGGAATTTTAGCTGGAATTAACAACTGCACAAGGACTGGAAGCAAATAAATAACCCAAATGTTCAAAGGCCGTTTATCAGCTCAGTTTATCTCCACTGCTGAATGCTAACTTTTTTCCTGACTTACCTTTTCCATTTCCCTGACCTTCAAAATTCTTCCCACATTCTGGATTAATTGAAGTTACTCTCATGTTTCTTTATGCCCTGGCTTAAAGCAAGGGCCTGCTCTTTTTCTCATAAGTTCTTTGGTCCCTAAGAGGCAGCTCCAGGCAGTGGGAAAATGCCCTGGCCTGAGAATCAAGAGGGATGGGCTCTGATGTCTTGCTGGTCTCTCTGTTCACCACCTGTAACCTGGGGATGGGGCTAGCAGAGCACTTCCAAGCCTTGTCCAGATGTCACCTGCCATCTGTCGCTGTATTCAACATGCATGTCTTGAATATCCAGTGAATGCATATTGCAAGACACCTATTTGTGAGATGGTCCCTGCTTCCAGAAACCCATTATGTTAATCTGTCTTTGGGAGACGATCCATCAGATAAATTCATATGTGTGTTTAAGTCAGTCTGTGCTCACTGCCCTGGCACAGACATAGTTGGTCTCCCTGCATCTAATGGCATCCCACATACAATTAATATTTAGTGAATGAATGAATGGATGGATGGATACCAAAATTATAGAGCTTCAATTCCAACTCAGAGGTAAACCAGGGAGGCTAATTGTGTTTCATGGCGGGGCAGCAGGCCTGCTTGCATGGCATCTTTGTTATGTGGCAGTAGATACCCCTTCCTGTGAATGGAGGCAGCCCTGTGCTCAATGCATGGCTTGTCCTCACCAGGAGCCCTTGGGCTAGAGTCGGAATGCACCAGTGTGCAGGGTGGCCCCACTGGGTGGGATGGGATCTGAGGAGAAACAGAGAGGTATAGAGCGTACACTGAGGCTGAATTGCCAGCTTCACCACTTTGTGCCAGTGCCTCAGTTTCCTCATCTATAAAACAGAGGAATCACAGTACCTACTTCAAAGGGTTGCTGTGAAGCCTAAATCAATCAATCATATGTAAAGTGTCTAGAGCAGTGCCTGGCACGTGGTAAGGACTAATTAAGTATTAGCTCTTGTTCATGCTGATATTATTATTAAGGGCAAAGGGGGCAGGGGGCAGGATCTGAGAGACAGAGCAAACTGTAGGACACCTCAGTTTCTAGATGGGTGAAGGGGTGAGAGGAAGAGGAGCTACAATAGGAAATAATCTGGTTTGCTGGGCTGCAGTCAATGAGTTGGGTTTCTTTCTATTTATTTATTTGTTTGTTTGTTTTTATTATACTTTAAGTTCTAGGTTACATGTGCACAACGTACAGGTTTGTTACATATGTATAGATGTGCCATGTTGGTGTGCTGCACCCATTAACTCGTCATTTACATTAGGTATATCTCCTAATGCTATCCCTCCCCACTCCCTGCACCCCACAACAGGCCCCGGTGGGTTATGTTCCCCTTCCTGTGTCCATGAGTTCTCATTGTTCAATTCCCACCTATGAGTGAGAACATGCGGTGTTTGGTTTTCTGTCCTTGCAATAGTTTGCTGAGAATGATGGTTTCCAGTTTCATCCATGTCCCTACAAAGGACATGAACTCATCCTTTTTTATGGCTGCATAGTATTCCATGGTGTATATGTGCCACATTTTTTTAATCCAGTCTATCATTGTTGGACATTTGGATTGGTTCCGAGTCTTTGCTATTGTGAATAGTGCCGCAATAAACATACGTGTGCATGTGTCTTTATAGCAGCATGATTTATAATCCTTTGGGTATATACCCAGTAATGAGATGGCTAGGTCAAATGGTATTTCTAGTTCTAGATCCTTGAGGAGTTGCCACACTGTCTTCCACAGTGGCTGAACTAGTTTGCAGTCCCACCAACAGTGTAAAAGTGTTCCTATTTCTCCACATCCTCTCCAGCACCTGTTGTTTCCTGACTTTTTAATGATTGCCATTCTAACTGGTGTGAGATGGTATCTCATTGTGGTTTTGATTTGCATTTCTCTGATGGCCAGTGATGATGAGCATTTTTTCATGTGTTTTTTGGCTGCATAAATGTCTTCTTTTGAGAAGTGTCTGTTCATATCCTTTGCCCACTTTTTGATGGGGTTGTTTGATTTTTTCTTGTAAAGTTGTCTAAGTTATTTGTAGATTCTGAATATTAGCCCTTTGTCACATGGGTAGGTTGTAAAAATTTTCTCCCATTCTGTAGGTTGCCTGTTCACTCTGGTGGTAGTTTCTTTTGCTGTGCAGAAGCTCTTTAGTTTAATTAGATCCCATTTGTCAATTTTGGCTTTTGTTGCCATTGCTTTTGGTGTTTTAGTCATGAAGTCCTTGCCCATGCCTATGTCCTGAATGGTACTGCCTAGGTTTTCTTCTAGGGTTTTTATGGTTTTAGGTCTAACATTTAAGTCTTTAATGCATTTTGAATTGATTTTTGTATAAGGAAGGGATCCAGTTTCAGCTTTCTGCATATGGCTAGCCAGTTTTCCCAGCACCATTTTAAAATGGTTAAATAGGGAATCCTTTCCCCATTTCTTGTTTTTGTCAGGTTTGTCAAAGATCAGATGGTCATAGACGTGAGGTATTATTTCTGAGGGCTCTGTTCTGTTCCATTGGTCTATATCTCTGTTTTGGTACCGGTACCATGCTGTTTTGGTTACTGTAGCCTTGTAGTATAGTTTGAAGTTAGGTAGCATGATGCCTCCAACTTTGTTCTTTTGGCTTAGGATTGTCTTGGCAATGTGGGCTCTTTTTTGGATCCATATGACCTTTAAACTAGTTTTTTCCAATTCTGTGAAGAAAGTCATTGGTAGCTTGATGGGAATGGCATTGAATCTATAAATTACCTTGGTCAGTGTGGCCATTTTCATGATATTGATTCTTCCTACCCACGAGCATGGAATGTTCTTCCATTTGTTTGGATCCTCTTTTATTTCATTGAGCAGTGGTTTGTAGTTCTCCTTGAAGAGGTCCTTGACCTCCCTTGTAAGTTGGATTCCTAGGTATTTTATTCTCTTTGAAGCAATTGTGAATGGGAGTTCACTCATGATTTGGCTCTCTGTTTGTCTGTTACTGGTGTATAGGAATGCTTGTGATTTTTGCACATTGATTTTGTATCCTGAGACTTTGCTGAAGTTGCTGATCAGCTTAAGGATATTTTGGGCTGAGACGATGGGGTTTTCTAAATATACAATCATGTCGTCTGCAAACAGGGACAATTTGACTTCCTCTTTTCCTAATTGAATACCCTTTATTTCCTTCTCCTGCCTGATTGCCCTGACCAGAACTTCCAACACTGTGTTGAATAGGAGTGGTGAGAGAGGGCATCCCTGTCTTGTGACAGTTTTCAAAGGGAATGCTTCCAGTTTTTGCCCATTCAGTATGATATGGGCTGTGAGTATGTCATAAAGAGCTCTTATTATTTTGAGATACGTCCCATCAATACCTAGTTTATTGAGAGTTTTTAGCATGAAGGGCTGTTGAATTTTGGCAGAGGCCTTTTTTGCATCTATTGAGATAATCATGTGGTTTTTGTCTTTGGTTCTGTTTATATGATGGATTACATTTATTGATTTGCATATGTTGAACCAGTCCTGCATCCCAGGGATGAAGCCAACTTGATCGTGGTGGATAAGCTTTTTTTTTTTTTAATTATACTTTAAGTTTTAGGGTACATGTGCACAACATGCAGGTTTATTACATGTGTATACATGTGCCATGTTGATGTGCTGCACCCATTAACTCGTCATTTAACATTAGGTATATCTCCTAATGCTATCCCTCCCCCCTCCCCCAACCCCACAACAGGCCCCGGTGTGTGATGTTCCCCTTCCTGTGTCCATGTGTTCTCATTGTTCAATTTCCACCTATGAGTGAGAACATGCAGTGTTTGGTTTTTTGTCCTTGCGATAGTTTGCTGAGAATTATGGTTTCCAGCTTCATCCATGTCCCTGCAAAGGACATGAACTCATCCTTTTTTATGGCCGCATAATATTCCATGGTGTACATGTGCCACATTTTTTTTAATCCAGTCTATCATTGTTGGACATTTGGGTTGGTTCCAAGTCTATGCTATTGTGAATAGTGCCACAATAAACATACGTGTGCATGTGTCTTTATAGCAGCATGATTGATAATCCTTTGGGTATATACCCAGTAATGAGATGGCTGGGTCAAATGATATTTCTAGTTCTAGATCCCTGAGGAATTGCCACAGTGACTTCCAGGATGGTTGAACTAGTTTACAGTCCCAGCAACAGTGTAAAAGTGTTCCTATTTCTCCACATCCTCTCCAGCACCTGTTGTTTCCTGACTTTTTAATGACGGCCATTCTAACTGGTGTGAGATGGTATCTCATTGTGGTTTTGATTTGCATTTTTCTGATGGCCAGTGATGATAAGCATTTTTTCATGTATCTTTTGGCTGCATAAATGTCTTCTTTTGAGAAGTGTCTGTTCATATCCTTTGCCCATTTGTTGATGGGATTGTTTGTTTTTTCTTGGAAATTTGTTTGAGTTCATTGTAGATTCTAGATATTAGCCCTTTGTCAGATGAGTAGGTTGCAAAAATTCTCTCCCATTCTGTAGGTTGCCTGTTCACTCTGGTGGTAGTTTCTTTTGCTTTGTAGAAGCTCTTTAGTTTAATTAGATCCCATTTGTCAATTTTGGCTTTTGTTGCCATTGCTTTTGGTGTTTTAGACATGAAGTCCTTGCCCATGCCTATGTCCTGAGTAGTATTGCCTGGGTTTTCTTCTAGGGTTTTTATGGTTGTAGGTCTAACATTTAAGTCTTTAATCCATCTTGAATTAATATTTGTATAAGGTGTTAGGAAGGGATCCAGTTTCAGCTTTCTGCATATGGCTAGCCAGTTTTCCCAGCACCATTTATTAAATAGGGAATCCTTTCCCCATTTGTTTTTGTCAGGTTTGTCAAAGATGAGATAGTTGTAGATATGTGGCATTATTTCTGAGGGCTCTGTCCTTTGGGCTATATCTCTGTTTTGGTACCAGTACCATGCTGTTTTGGTTACTGTAACCTTGTAGTATAGTTTGAAGTCAGGTAGCGTGATGCCTCCAGCTTTGTTCTTTTTGCTTAGGATTGACTTGGCAATGTGGGCTCTTTTTTGATTCCATATGAACTTTAAAGTAATTTTTTCCAATTCTGTGAAGAAAGTAATTGGTAGCTTGATGGGAATGGCATTGAATCTATAAATTACCTTGGTCAGTATGGCCATTTTCACGATATTGATTCTTCCTACCCGTGAGCATGGAATGTTCTTCCATTTGTTTGGGTCCTCTTTTATTTCGTTGAGCAGTGGTTTGTAGTTCTCCTTAAAGAGGTCCTTCACATCCCTTGTAAGTTGCATTCCTAGGTATTTTATTCTCTTTGAAGCAACTGTGAATGAGAGTTCACTCATGATTTGGCTCTCTATTTGTCTGTTATTGGTGTATAAGAATGCTTATGATTTTTGCACATTGATTTTGTATCCTGAGACTTTGCTGAAGTTGCTGATCAGCTTAAGGATATTTTGGGCTGAGACAATGGGGTTTTCTAGATATACAATCATGTCATTTGCAAACGGACAATTTGACTTCCTCTTTTCCTAATAGAATACCCTTTATTTCCTTCTCCTGCCTGATTGTCCTGACCAGAACTTCCAACACTGTGTTGAATAGGAGTGGTGAGAGAGGGCATCCCTGTCTTGTGACAGTTTTCAAAGGGAATGCTTCCAGTTTTTGTCCATTCAGTATGATATTGGCTGTGGGTTTGTCATAGATAGCTCTTATTATTTTGAGATACATCTCATCAATACCTAGTTTATTGAGAGTTTTTAGCATGAAGCGTTGTTGAATTTTGTCAAAGGCCTTTTCTGCATCTATTGAGATAATCATGTGGTTTTTGTCTTTGGTTCTGTTTATATGCTGGATTACGTTTATTGATTTGCGTATGTTGAACCAGCCTTGCATCCCAGGATTGAAGCCCACTTGATGATGGTGGATAAGCTTTTTGATGTGCTGCTGGATTCGGTTTGCCAGTATTTTATTGAGGATTTTTGCATCGATGTTCATCAGGGGTATTGGTCTAAAATTCTCTTTTTTTGTTGTGTCTCTGCCAGGCTTTGGTATCAGGATGATGCTGGCCTCATAAAATGAGTTAGGGGGGATTCCCTCTTTTTCTATTGATTGGAATAGTTTCAGAAGGAATGGTATCAGCTCCTCCTTGTACCTCTGGTAGAATTCGGCTGTGAATCCATCTGGTCCTGGACTGTTTTTGGTGGGTAGGCTATTAATTATTGTCTCAATTTCAGAGCATGTTATTGGTCTATTCAGGGATTCAGCTTCTTCCTGGTTTAGTCTTGGCAGGGTGTATGTGTCCAGGAATTTATCCATTTCTTCTAGATTTTCTAGTTTATTTGCATAGAGGTGTTTATAGTATTCTCTGATGGTGGTTTGTATTTCTGTGGGATCAGTGGTGATATCCCCTTTATCATTTTTTATTGCATCTATTTGATTCTTCTCTCTTTTCTTCTGTATTAGTCTTGCTAATCATCTATCAATTTTGTTGATCTTTCAAAAAACCAGCTCCTGTATTCACTGATTTTTTGAAGGGCTTTTTGTGTCTCTATCTCCTTCAGTTCTGCTCTGATCTTAGTTATTTCTTGCCTTCTGCTAGCTTTTGAATGTGTCTGCCCTTGCTTCTCTAGTTCTTTTAATTGTGATATTAGGGTGTCAATTTTGGATCTTTCCTGCTTTCTCTTGTGGGCAGTTAGTGCTATAAATTTCCCTCTACACACTGCTTTGAATGTGTCCCAGAGATTCTGGTATGTTGTGTCTTTGTTCTCGTTGGTTTCAAAGAACATCTTTATTTCTGCCTTCATTTTGTTATGTACCCAGTAGTCATTCAGGAGCAGGTTGTTCAGTTTCCATGTAGTTAAGCGGTTTTGAGTGAGTTTCTTAATCATGAGTTCTAGTTTGATTGCACTGTGGTCTGAGAGATAGTTTGTTATAATTTCTGTTCTTTTACATTTGCTGAGCAGTGCTTTACTTCCAACTATGTGGTCAATTTTGGAATAAGTGCGATGTGGTGCTGAGAAGAATGTATATTCTGTTGATTTGGGGTGGAGAGTTCTGTAGATGTCTATTAAATCCACTTGGTGCAGAGCTGAGTTCAATTCCTGGATATCCTTGTTAACTTTCTGTCTTGTTGATCTGACTAGTGTTGACAGTGGGGTGTTAAAGTCTCCCATTATTATTGTGTGGGAGTCTAAGTTTTGTCATAGGTCTCTAAGGACTTGCTTTATGAATCTGGGTGCTCCTGTATTGGGTGCATATATATTTAGGATAGTTAGCTCTTCTTGTTGAATTCATCCCTTTACCATTATGTAATGGACTTCTTTGTCTCTTTTGATCTTTGTTGGTTTAAAGTCTGTTTTATCAGAGACTAGGATTGCAACCCCTGCTTTTTTTTGTTTTCCATTTGCTTGGTAGATCTTCCTGCATCCCTTTATTTTGAGCCTATGTGTGTCTCTGCATGTGAGATGGGTCTCCTGAATACAGCACACTGATGGGTCTTGACTCTTTATCCAATTTGCCAGTCTGTGTGTTTTAATTGGAGCATTTAGTCCATTTACATTTAAGGTTAATATTGTTATGTGTGAATTTGATCCTGTTATTATGATGTAAGGTGGTTATTTTGCTCGCTAGTTGATGCAGTTTCTTCCTAGCATTGATGGTTTTTACAGTTTGCCACTTTTTAGCAGTGGCTGTTACCAGTTGTTCCTTTTCATGTTTAGTGCTTCCTTCAGGAGCTCTTGTAAGGCAGGCCAGGTGGTTAGAAAATCTCTCAGTATTTGCTTGTCTGTAAAGGATTTTATTTCTCCTTCACTTATGAAGCTTAGTTTTGCTGGATATGAAATTCTGGGTTGAAAATTCTTTTCTTTAAGAATGTTGAATATTGGCCCCTACTCTCTTCTGGCTTGTAGAGTTTCTGCTGAGAGGTCTGCTGTTAGTCTGATGGGCTTCTCTTTGTGGGCAACCCGACCTTTCTCTCTGGCTGCCCTTAACATTTTTTCCCTCATTTCAACTTTGGTGAATCTGACAATTATGTGTCTTGGAGTTGCTCTTCTCAAAGAGTATCTTTGTGGCATTCTCTGTATTTCCTGAAATTGAATGTTGGCCTGCCTTGCTAGGTTGCAGAAGTTCTCTTGGATAATATCCTGCAGAGTGTTTTCCAACTTGGTTCCATTCCCCCCATCACTTTCAGGTAACCAATCAGACGTAGATTTGGTCTTTTCACACAGTCCTATATTTCTTGGACGCTTTGTTCATTTCTTTTTACTCTTTTTTCTCTAAACTTCTCTTCTCACTTCATTTAATTCATCTGATCTTCAATCACTGATACCCTTTCTTCCAGTTGATCGAATTGGCTGCTGAAGCTTGTGCATGCATCATAAAGTTCTTGTACCATGGTTTTCAGCTCCATCAGGTCATTTAAGGTCTTCTCTATGCTGTTTATTCTAGTTAGCCATTCATCTAATCTTTTTTCAAGGTTTTTAGCTTCTTTGTGATGGATTCGAACATCCTTCTTTAGCTCGGAGAAATTTGTTATTCCCGATCGTATGATGCCTTCTTCTCTCAACTCATCGAAGTCATTCTCCATCTAGCTTTGTTCCATTGCTGGCAAGGAGCTGCATTCCTTTGGAGGAGAAGAGGCACTCTGATTTTTAGAATTTTCAGCTTTTCTGCTCTGGTTTCTCCCCATCTTTGTGATTTTATCTACCTTTGGTCTTTGATGATGGTGGTGTACAGATGGCGTTTTGGTGTGGTTGTCCTTTCTGTTTGTTAGTTTTTCTTCTAACAGTCAGGACCTTCAGCTGCGGGTCTGTTGGAGTTTGCTGGAGGTCCACTCCAGACCCTGTTTGCCTGGATATCACCAGCAGAGGCTGTAAAATGGTATCTTGCAGAATGGCAAATGTTGCTGCCTGATCTTTCCTCTGGAAGCTTCGTCTCAGAGGGGCACCTGGCCGTATGAGGTGTCAGTCAGCCCCTACTGAGAGATGCCTCCCAGTTAGGCTACTCCCAGGTCAGGGACCCACTTGAGGAGGCAGTCTGTCCGTTCTCAGATCTCAAACTCCGTGCTGGGAGAACCACTCCTGTCTTCAAAGCTGTCAGACAGGGTCTTTTAAGTCTGCAGAAATTTCTGCTACCTTTTGTTCAGCTATGCCCTGACCCCAAAGGTGGAGTCTACAGAGGCAGGCAGGCCTCCTTGAGCTGTGGTGGGCTCCACCCAGTTTGAGCTTCCCCGCCACTTTGTTTACCTACTCAAGCCTCAGCAATGGCGGGCACCCCTCCCCGAGCCTCGCTGCTGCCTTGCAGTTTGATCTCAGACTGCATGATAGCAGTGAGTGAGGCCCCGTGGGCATGGGACCCTCCAAGACAGGCGTGGGATATAGTCTCCTGGTGTGCCATTTGCTAAGACGATTGGAAAAGCACAGTATTAGGGTGGGAGTGACCCGATTTTCCAAGTACCATCTGTCACGGCTTCCCTTGGCTAGGAAAGGGAATTCCCCAACCCTTTGAGCTTCCCAGGTGAGGTGATGCCCGCCTTGCTTCGGCTCACACTCCGTGGGCTGCACCCAGTGTCCGACAAGCCCCAGTGAGATGAACCCAGTACCTCAGTTGGAAATGCAGAAATCACCAGCTTCTGCGTCACTCATGCTGGGAGCTGTAGACTGGAGCTGTTCCTATTCGGCCGTCTTGGAACCTCCATGAGTTGGATTTCTGAAGCTGTAGTTCTCTGTAGTCTTCAGGTCTTATGTGGTGGGTGGGTTTCTATCATGGTAGAGGCAGGAGATCGTAGGCAAAATTAGGTAGCCAGCAGCTTCCTCTTTGTTCTGGTTCTGAGCAACAAATACCTCTCACCATCTCGCACCCCCAGGTTCTGAGCAACAAATACCTCTCACCATCTCCCACCCCCATATACTCTTACTGAATGGCAGCAAGGTTAGCAAATGGCATCCAGGAAACTGGCAAGATCAGGCAGGGCAGTCAGAAGCCAACTAGGTAGGCCAGGATACAGAGATTCATCTACGTGCCAAGCAAGGAGACTGAGGCAGCAGCCTAGGAGGTAAAGGCTGCCCTGAGTTCCTTGCAAGCTTAACTGAAATCTATGGCAGCCAGACTATCTGTCCCCCTCCTGGGGTTGCTGAGCAGTGGACTCTTGGCCTGGCAGGCTTGGCCCAAGGACCACATGAGCACATTCAGCAGTGACCTGCAGCCTGGAAGGGAGGGGGTCCTGGAGACATCTGAGGCTAATGAGTTGGGGTGGGAGGCTTCATGAGGGCCTTAGAGTTGAAATGAGGCCTAGAAAGAGGGTTAGGGCTTAGATGACCAGAGCTGAGAAATTCCAGGCGGAGGAAGGAAAGCAAGGGGAGATTCAGGTGGGCTTGGGCATGATGAGATCCAGAAATATGAGTAAATTTGTGTGTTTGGAACAAAGTGATGGCCGGTGCTTGTAGGGGAGAAGACTGAGATCAGACTGAGGAGATAAGGCCAGAATGGGAAGCTTTGAAGGCTGAGCTGGTGGTGAAGAGCCACTGGCCATTCTTTGAGCAGACAGTTATAGTCAAAGTTGAATATTAAGATAATGGATCAGATGGTGACATGGAGTCTGTACTATTCTCTGTGTCTGTGCTATAGATAATGGATCAGTAACAGGCGCGATTCGGGAGAGGTGGTGGAAGGAGAAAGGGATTGGGGAAGGAGGTGACTAGAAGCAGCTGGAGCAGGTTCTTAACATAATAGTTGTAACTATAGTCTGGAAAATGAAAAGGCTTAGGTGGAGGCAGTAGGAACAGTGAGGAAAGGAGAAATGGGAGAAATGTCATGAAGAAAAAAGCCCTAGGGCTTAGTGGCTGATGAGCTACAGAAGACGTGTGGATGGGGAATGGGGGCCCATTTAGGAGGAGAGGCCAGCTGTGGGTAGAAAGGAATTCCATTTCCATCCCACAGGACTCAAGGTGAATGTGAAGGACTCAAGTGGACAGGCTGTCAGGCAGTTGGGCCCTAGGGAGTAGGGTCTGGGCTGGAGATGAAGATGCGGGAGGCCTCTGGACAGAGCTGAAGCCACAGGCTTGGAGGGATGGAGCACAGAGAGAAAGAGAGGAGACCAGTGACAGAAGTTGGGACCACAGCCATCCTTGGGGCCCAGAGCAGGAAGAGGAGGTGTGGCAGCCTCAGAAGGCAAGGGTCACAGTGGCCAGAGATGCAGGAAGCAAAAAGAGAGTGCAACTTCCTGCTATGCCAGCCACTGAGAGCTTCTGCAACTTCGCCCAGCCTGACCCCTCTGCTGAAATCCATTCTCTGCAACACACAGGCACACACATACAGACACACACACAGAGACATGCATATAGCTCAACCCCACAACCTTATTCACATGACAGCTCAAATGTTATCTCTCCTTGAAAACTCTCAGCAGTTCCTGGCTCAAGCACCATTTTAGTTATTCCCTCCTCTGTAAGCCCATGGCTCCTCTCTCTCCATAGCACCTGTCAGACTCTATTGCAGTCTATTTCAGGGTCTCCCCACTGGACTGTGAGCTTTGCAGGTCTGATTTTTCTCTGTGGTGCCACAGCCCTGGCTAGTACTTGATACTGTAGTGACTCCCAAATGGATATCAGCCCATTGAGGAGACAGTTTCCAGGGAAAGGGAGGGAAATGGGGTAAACGGAGGCCTGGAAAAGCCCCTGGGTGTTCAGCCATGGCCTTTGAGACTGCAGTGAGAGTGGAAGGTGGTAGGGGAGGAAGTCCAATTTGGGGAACATACCCCACACTTCCAGCTGCCAGGAATCACTCATCTCCAAGTTGCCAGTCACCTCCTTACCACCTCTACCATGATTTGAATCTGTGGTGACCCTCACTGGCCTTTCCTTGTTACTTGCATCTCTTGTTTCTGCAATCCTTTGAAGCTGTGACTTGAGCTTCTCCCGTAACTGTACCCTCAAGAAATGCTAGTTTGAATTAAATGTTATACATTCTTAAAATGAGAACTGTCGAAAGAAGAGAAAGAGTCGGCCACTCAGGCAGAAGGGAGCTCACGTTGTCTGATTCTCCGAATTCATGTGAACAGCTATGAGGGAGGCTGAGCCATTTACTAGAAAGAGCTCTGGAGCACTGGAGTGGGAGGCACTGGGTGGATTCAGCCCCCACTCAGCTACCAACCCCCAAGCTAGGTGAAGGAATAAGAAACTCACATTTCCTAAGTGTCTTCTGAAGCCAGGCATAAAGGTCAGAACTCATTTTATTTCATTAATCCATATAGCAACCTTGGGATACTGGCTCATGTGCTGATTCATTGTCTTCATTTTATTTAAGAACGTAGGGGGCCTCAAAGAGGTGAAGTGACTAGCTCAAGGTCTCAGAGCTGGTAAGTTACAGGTTGTCTGATTGTATATCTTTTCTGGCCATCCCAACTTGCCCGGAGGCCTCTGTAAGTAGGAGAGGTTTCCTTTTGTCTGAGAAATGGTAGGACTGAGCTTTTAGGAAGGTATAGGGTGGGGAGCTTCCTGTGTCCAGCCCTGTGATTTTAAGAGCAAAGGACCATGTGACTTGAATACACAGTATTTAGGGCCAAACTCTGTCTTGGATGCCTGGAAATATTTGACATGATGTCATGAAAAGCTGTGAAAGTGCACCTCTCCAAGCTCCAAGGAAGAAATTAGGCTTTTGCACGTTTGTATGTGTTCCATTTATGCTGTCCTGATTTCTCTCAAAAAGCTGGTTCTTTCTCAAAGTTGCCCACGCCCCTCTGTGCATCATCTGCACTGGGACAAGTGCAGTACCTGCATGCCTGGCACTCTCGGCCCATTTTTCTGGTCTGGCTGGGCTGGGCAGTCCTCCGTGGCATTTTTCAATTATGCACTGTCAGGAGCTACGAAAATTAAAACAAAGCAAATATTCCCCCAAGCAAATGTTCCCCTAATGGTAGCTAGGGATTGCTGAGTTGCCCCGTGGATTGGACCAGAACCTGGGGCCAGAGATGTCAGCCAGACAGAGTCCCTCTTCTGTCACAGCAGAGTGCGGCTGTCCTGAAAGACAGGGCAATAGGAGACCCGCACCTTCCTCTGGGAGCTGATAGTCGAGAAGACCCAGAAGAGAAAGAGACTGGCCCTGCCCTTGGGGAGGCCTCGGTGTCCTCCAGGAGACAGGTCATGTTGGAGAGCAGTTCTGTAAGAGTAGGGATAGTTCATTTTGCTCATTTGGTGTTCAGTAAATACTGAATAAGTCAAGGAGGGCCTGGGTCACAGGAGCCCTGGGTGGCCCTTCTCTCTGCACAGTGTATTATGCCCTTGAGGGACACACAGTCTAGTGGGAGAGATAGACAGACACATGTGAGTCCAGGAGTGGGCGACAGGTGCTGAGACAGAGGGAGAGGTGTGCTCGAGGCCTTCAAGTGTCGGGTAAGGAATCCTGGAGGATTAGGCACTGCCATCCGAAGAGGAGAAAGGGTGCCTTAGATACAGGGAACAGCAGTCAGCAGATGGGACTCGAGGCCTGAAGCAGCCTAGCATTCTTCTGTTTGTGGCCACTGTGGGCTTGGCTGCCCTCTGCACCCTATCTAAAGGCCACCAGATGTCTGCTTAGGGTCTTAGTGGAGCCCAGCTATCAGAATGGGCAGCAGAGGCTATAAAAAGGGCTAGATGAACAGAGGCAGGAGGGAGCAAGGGAGGATTCCTGGAGGAGATGTACCTGGGGCCTCAATGAAGGAGCACATTTGGACAGGTACGAAGGAAAGCAGGATAGGAGCTCAACAGAAGCAAAGACTAGGGGTGGGATGGGAACGTGACATGGAGGGGGCCTCAGACTGCAGGTGCCTTGGAGTGTGGCACATGGCATAATGCCTGGCTCCTTTAGGTAAGGCTGTAGCTTACTTCTCCCAACTGCAGTGAGTGCCAGGGAGGAAGCTTTGGGTCAGAAGAAGGCTTCTGCAATAGAAGTGGCTGCCCCCTCCTCAGGGCACTGAGGGTGCTGAGCGATGCAGGGGTCAGAACTCCCAGCTTCTATGGGATCAGGCAATGCCTTTGACTGCTTTATGCCTCAGTTTGACCATCTAGAAAAAAAGGACACCGGAGGGAACCTCTGGCATTCTGTGATTATCTCACTTTGTAATATTGAGCAAGGCACGTCACTTTTGGGACTTGTTGCCTAGTATATAAAGTGGGGAGAAGCATGGGCCACTGCTGTCACCTCACTGAGAGTTTGAGAGGACTGTGCAGATGGTCTCTGCAGACCAAGCCTCTGGACCAAGGTGAGGGATCAGAGGACACTGGGCTACTAGGGACTGCTCAGCCTGCTTCCCTGCAGCCAGGCCGCTATCTTCTCCTCTCCTCTGCTGCCCCACCCTCTCTACCTTGGGTATGAGATGGTACAGCCAGCCAGCTGTGCCCCACATCTGGAGGGACTTCCTCAGGCCGCAGGAGCCTAGCCTGGAGCCTGCCCCTCTGCAAACTCACCCACACGCCTGGCAGCAGGAGCGCAGGTGGGCCCACCTGACAAAGGAACTCCCTGGCCCTGGGAGGACAGCATCCGGTCTGCTCTGGGCTCAGGGTCCTGGCTCCAGTGCTCTGAGCTCACCAAGGTTTATTTATTTATCATTTGTTTGGGGTGAAATGGGATAGAATCAAATCCAGTGGGCCGTTTAAGCAGCAGTTGGTGGAAAGAAAGCCATGTCTGTTTCTCCCAAAAGAATCCCCCGCATTGTGGCCCTGGCCCCTTGGTTGGGTTTCAGCAGACAATGCCCTCCTTTCTCCGTGTGCCCGATGACTTGCCCCCGCCTGCCCTCCTGCCTGTCTGCCTCTGGTCCAGTGGGCCTGCTGCTGCCCGCTTGGCTTGACTGCTGGAGAGAAAAGGAGAATAGACGCCTGAGGTCTCAGCCCATCAGTCCAGCCTGGCTTACCATGCCCTGCAGGACTTGTGGGACCACCATGCCCCTGTGACCTCCAGATCTCTGTTTGGGACATTTAGTTCATAAAAATGCATTGAAGGCCTACTGTGTGCCAGGCATTGTGCTCACAGAAATGAAACCCTCTTCCCTACTGGAAGCAGGCCCAAGGGTTCAGGTCCCAGGTGAGCCTCAGTGCACTTCCCACCAGTGCCCCTCTCACCACTGCCAGTGGAGTTTCCATTGCCTTTTTGCAGATAAAAAATAAAGGAGACATCAAGGGGCTGAGCGACTTGCCAAGTTCACACAGCGAGGTTTTGGTGGCTGAAAATTTGGGGACACATTTTTCCACCACTCTGGTAGAGGCAAAGACGAGTGGATCAGCAGAGGCTGCGGGTGACCGAGGCAGCCTCCGTTGGTGAGCTCAGCATTCTCTATTTGCTTGTCTGCAGCCATCTCTTCTCACTCCCCTTGTGACTTGGCTGAAGCCGTTCTTCACATGTGGAATAGAATCCAGAGCCATCCCCTGGCCCCTGTCTCCTTCTCTCCTCTCTGTCTGCCTCTCCAGCTTCATTGTCTCCCTTGGCTTTTCCCATTCTGATCTCATTCTAACTTTGCTGTTTCTTCAGCTCATCACACTCATTTCTGTCTTGGGCCTTTATACTTGAGCTCATCTGCACAGAGCTCTCTGCTTCTGATGTGTGTATGTGGCTGGTCCTGGACAGATAAAGGGTCCATTAGATTTGCATGATTTCCCACTGCCCATGCTCCTGAACGCCTTACCTCTCTCTCCTTTCTTTTTATCTTTTTATTTTTTATTTTTCTTTTGAGACGGAGTCTCGCTCTATCGACCAAGCTGGAGTGCAGTGGCGCAATCTCGGCTCACTGCAAGCTCCGCCTCCCGGGTTCACACCATTCTCCTGCTTCAGCCTCCTGAGTAGCTGGGACTACAGGTACCCGCCATACACCTGGCTAGTTTTTTTGTATTTTTAGTAGAGACAGGGTTTCACCGTGTTAGCCAGGATGGTCTCGATCTCCTGACCTTGTGATCCGTCCCCCTCGGCCTCCCAAAGTGCTGGGATTACAGGTGTGAGCCACTGTGCCCCGCCTGCCTCTCTCTCCTTTCTTTACACCATTTGTCACTTCCTGAAATCTTGGCACTTACTTGCCTCCTTCTTATATTTTTGTCTCTCCCACTGGAATGTAGGCTCCATGTCTGGTACATCCTAGGAGCTTGGTAAATGTGTTTATTTTTTGAATGAGTGAATAAATGAATGAAATCTGAAATGTTGTGTCTTGATTTTCAGGGACTTTTTCTCAGAAAAATGTATTGTTTTCTCTAGAAAGTTTCTGGGACCCTGGGAACACAGATCCGAAGAACCGTGGCCTAGAAAGTACAATCATAGGCTGGGCACAGTGGCTCACACCTGTAATCCCAGCACTTTGGGAGACTGAGGCGGGTGGATCATTTGAGGTGAGGAGATCAAGACCAGCCTGGCCAACATAGTGAAACCTTGTCCCTATTAAAAATACAAATATTAGCCGGCCATAGTGGCATGCATCTGTAATCTGGAAGGCTGAGGCAGGAGAAGAATCACTTGAACCCAGGAGGCAGAGGTTGCAGTGAGCCAAGATCGCACCACTGCACTCCAGTCTGGGTGACAGAGTGAGACCCTGTCTCAAAAAAAAAAAAAAAAAAAAAAAAAAAAAAAAAAAAAAAGAGAAGAAAATACAATCATAGAGTGGACTGATGGGAGAGGCCAGTAGAGTTGGGCATGGAAGTGACCAGGCTCCACAGGCTTCAGAGTCAAACAGAACTTTGAGACCTTGGGCAATTTACTCAGCTCTCTGGGCCTCAGTTTCCCCATCTGTAAAATGAGAATAATAATAGCCATATCACCCTCAAAAATTACTTTAATATTTTAAAAGTACTTAGAATAGTGTCTGTCCCACAGCAGGCATCATAGTAGCATTAATTGCAGTTACTCTTACTATATATTAGCAATTTTACTATTATTAGTAATAGTATTAAAGTTATTGTTTGAACTCAGCTCTGACATTTACAACCCATGTGCCCTTATGTTAGTCACATAACCCCCTTGAACCTCAATTTTCTTACTTATAAAATATGGTTAATGTCAGTGTATTAGTCTTACAGATTTGTCATGAGGATTTAATTAAAAAACTTAGCAAAGTCATGGGAGCTGGAAATGTAGGGACAGAAAGATGGAGACTAAAAGTGAGAAAGGGGTGATGAGGAGGCTTGGCGAGAAGGTGGGTGGGGCTCACGGAGAAGAGATGATTCAGATGCAGAGAAGTGGCGAGTATAAGTAACTAAGTGGAAGGGAAACATCTTGAAATTTTGAAGGAAGAATACTGAGATTAAGGAGAGAGAAAGTTCATTTTATTTGTCGCTTGGGACGGTCTTAGAAGCTTATGGAGGGGTAAGAATTTTGTATTCTTCTCAATAAACCAAGTGCAAAGAAAAGAATTTGGGGTGAGGTCTTGGAGTTGCATTTCCTCTCCCTCATTCTCTTGAAAATGAAAATATGGTCTGATTTTTTAAACCCAAGGGTTGGAAAGAGATAGGGAGGTCTAGACATTCGAGGTTTAAATCTGAAGGCTGTACTCGACCCTCAACTCCTGTCTCTTGTCTCCTGTCTCCAGGGGCAAGAAGAGGTAAAAAGTTAACAGCCTGAGATAGGCGTGTTTACCACCAGGTGCTCTAAGCACAGCAGCTTGGCTGGGGTGACAGTTCCGGCCTGATTGGGAAGTTTAATGTTTGACTAGGCCCCTTTTACCTTTTGCAAAGCCATTTTGCTTATTGGCCTTTAGCTGGTCTGTCTGCTCCCCCTAAAGGACGTCCCTGGCAAGCCGTCACTCAGGATATGCCCTCAGTCCAAAAGTCCAAAAGTCCCAGAGCCTTTTGGGGTACTTATCTGGCTTCATTCAGATTCATGACACCTGGGCTCCTCTGTTGCTTGACTTTCTGTCTAAGGAGTACCGGACTAGGAATCAGGTCTAGGCCTGGGGCTTCTGATAGGTTGTGTATAGTCACCAGCAAGGGCTTTACCCTCTGAGCCTTGGTTTCCTTACGTATAAAGTGTGGGTAATCACCCTGTGAGCTGCAGGAGACAATGTGTTGGAAGGCAAGTGTTCTGCAGATGTGAGCTATTCCTGTGTTAGTGCATGTCAGCTCTGCCTAGCAATCAGCGTCATGACACTGGAAAATCTAACTGCATGACCTCCTTGTTTTGGCTTTTATTCACTCTATGGGCTGTGTCCATCCTTTGCTGTTTACCAAAATTTTTAACTCAGTTGACACCCGAACTCCTCCAACCATGTCTTCTGGTCTTGCTGTTTGCCCTCTTTCCTGTACACTTTCTAGGAGTGCCCAAGTCATAATTAATCCCTCCCTTGCCTTCAACCTCTCTGCTTATGCCTCAGTTGTGGCACTCTGCAAAGCTGCTTTGTATGAGTTATATATTGTATGTGTTAATGATGCCATTATGCTAATTACCTCCTGCCCCATCACTCCTGGGTGTTTGGTGTCTAACAGTATTGACCAACCTTGGGTGAGGCCCTTGGCCTTTCTGAATCTTAATTTCCTTGCTGTTAATGTGGGAGAAAGTAACACAAATCTCATAAAGTTGTAGTGATTAACAGTGACAAGAAATAAAAGATTTAAAATAGCTGGCACTTAGTAGGTGTTCATAAGCATTAGTAGAGATGACAAAATAAGGTGGGAAGAACATAAGCTTTGAACCAGGCTTCAAACCACAGCTCTTGCTTTTGAAAGTAATGTGACTTTAGACAGGCTACTTACCTCTTCTAAGCCTAAACTTTCTCATCCTTAAAATCCTTAAAGCTGGCATAACAGGGTTGCAACAAAGGTTTGGTGTTCATATGAGTAAAATGCATGGAAAAGACCAGGAGCTCAATAAAGGGTAGGTACCTATTATTATTATTTCTCTTTACCTCCATATGGAAAAAAAAAAAACTAGTCTTACTTGTCTTTTTTCATCACCTTGAGCTATTGTGTATAGCACAATTTAGTCTCTGAAGTAAACTGAATTAGCAAAACTAGTAACACAGATGGAAAAGACTACAAAGAATAGTGAAAGGACAAAATATAAAATTTTGAGAGGGTAGAGGAGGGAACATTTCCTAACTCACTTCCCAACTTTATAAGGCCAGGACTACCCTGATACCAAAACAAGACCAAGAAATTATAAGAGAACTATAGACCAAAACCCTTTGTGTCATTAAATTGATGCAAAAACTCTCAACAAAATTATTAGTCATTCAAATCCAGCAAAATATAAAAAGGATAATACAGTATGACCCAGGAATTATCCTGGGAATACAAGGCTGGTTTAATGTTCAAAAATCAATCAATGTAATTTCCTAAATCAGTAGACTAAAGAATAAAAACCCATATGATCATCTCATTAGATGCAGAAAAGGCCTTTGACAAAATTCAGTATTGCTCATGATCAAAACTCTCAGTAAACTAGGACTAAAAGAGAACCTTGTTTATCTGATAAAGAACATTTACAAAAAACCTACAAGCAATATCATATATAATGGTGAAAATAAAATACTTTCTCCCAAGATCAGAGACAAAGCAAATTACGTATCTGATAAAGAACTTGTCTTTAGAATATATAATGTTCAAAACTAAATGATAAGAAAACAAATACATTTTTTTAAATGAGCAAAAGATTTGAACACTTCTCAAAAGAAGATATATGAATGGCAAGTAAGTACCATAATAAAAGATGCTTAACATTTTTAGTCATTAGAAAAATGCAAATTAAAAGTACAGTGGAGTACTACAGCACACTTACTCCAGTGGCTACAGTTAAAACTGATAATAGCAAGGGCTGATGAGATTAAGGAGCTATTACAAATCTCGTACATTGTGGCTGGGAATGCAAAATGGTACAACCACTCTGGAAATCAGTTTTGCAGTTTTTATAACATTAAACATACACTTACCACATACACTTACCACATCCAGAAATCCCACTCGCAGGTATTTAACCAAGTGAAATCAAAACCTCTGTTCACACAGAAATGTTTATAGTGGCTTTCTTTGTAACTACCCCAAATTTAAACAACCCAAATATCCCTAAACTGGGGAGACGATACAACACACTATGGTGTATCCAAATAATGAAATACCGCTCAGCAACAAAAGGAAAAAAACTACTGATACAGGCCCAACATTGATGAATCTCGAATGCATGATGGGTGAATGAAAAGAAGTCAGACTCAAAAATGATTCATTTATATAACATGCTGGAAAAGAAAAAACTATAGAGATAGAAAACACCAGTGATTGTCAGGGGCTGGGGAGGAGGGAGGGTTTACTACAAAGGGACACGAATTATTTGGAGTGTTGGAACTGTTTTATATCTCAACTTGGGTAGTTACATGACTGTATATGTTCATCAAAACTCACAGAACCGTACACCAAAAAAAGGTGCATTTATTGTATGTAAATTATTTTTCAATAATGAAAACCATGAAAGCTCTGAGAGCCGGTTAGTAAAACTTTAAGGTCTGTAACACAGGCAGAAAGCATGCAAATGTTTGTTGGATCTGGTAAAATCCTTCCTGAAGCCTCTTTCCCTTAGACTAGTTTCAGAGCTACAGCTACATCCATGTCCAATCCAAGATGTACCCGGGGGCTCATCTTCTCCCTGGAACATGGCAACGTTGTTTCCCTGCCTTCCTGCCCTTTCACCTATCTCCAAGTGCTGCTACAGAGATCTAAAACAGAAATGCACACACAACTCTTTCTTTCAGAGCTCCCCATTGCCTGGGCTGTGAAGTCTGAATCAGTCCCGTGGCATACACAGCCCTTGGAGATCTGTTCCCCACCCACCCTCAACTTCCCCAGCCCTTTATAAGCTCCAGAATCACTGAACTACTTGTCCTGCAGCACATGTCAGACTTGTCCCCGCATCAGTGCCTTTGGGGGTTCATTTTCTACTCCAAGAATTCTAGCCCCTTTTTTTCTATCTAATGAGTGTTTTTTCTCAACCTCCAAATCTCCTCTGAGATGTTCCCTCCTGGGAAGTTTGCCTGGGACAGAGCTGGCTATTTCCTCCTTGGTGTTCTGGAATCAGCCTACTTATCACATCTTCTACTGTGGTAGCCATGTCCATGAGCTGCTCACATCTGCTTTCGGGAAGAGTCTGCTGCCAGGGAGTACAGAGAAGTGGCAGACTTCCAGCTAACAGTCAAGCCTGACCATTTATGCCCAAACTCCTATATGGACAATTTTTGCACTGGAGCTTCTTGTTGGGCAGGCTGAGACATGTGTAGAGGGGCTTCAGTCTGCAGCACTTCCTACCTGATCCTTCTTCCTTCCTCCACCTGTTCTTTTCACCATGTCTGGCCTGCACTACAGTCAACTTTTTCCTTGTCTACTTGTGCTTCCTCTGTCCTTTGCCTTTCGTAAGCATTACTCCCAGTGAGTTGCTTGCACCTCTGACTCTGTCTTGGCTTCTGTTCCCTGAGACACTTCCTAATGGTTATTTCTTTTTTCCCATTGATCTTTACTTCATTCTCCACTGGCTCTGAATTCATACATTTATTTATTCATTCAACAAATATTTCTTGAGAACCACCATCCAGAGTTCCCACCATTCACAGCTCTGTGCCAAGGTTGCTCTCTTTTCCCAGGACCTAGCTGGATCCAACTCTTCTGCCATTCCCCCTGCTCCCTCTCTCCACACCCCTCAGAATTTCATGTCCTGTGGCCCCTCCATTCCTGGGCTCATGCACTCCCGTGTCCTGCAGCGTCATCCTTTATTCCCCAGGTAGTTTCCTCCTTTAAGGCTTTGCCAAGCCTCAGGTCTGGGAAGCCTCCCTCGATGGCCCCTGGCCCTGGTTATTGCTCATGACAGTGCATAGCATATATTAGGTTGCAGAAATGATCAGTTGAGTGTCTGGCTGAATCTCAGATGACTATTGTCAGCATTGATTAGAAGACACAATATGTGTAAAGCAACAAACATGGGGTCTGGCAGGCAGTAGGTGTGTGGTAAATGCTCATGGTTGAGTTCCAGTAAATTCTGTTTGAAGGCATAGCTCATAAATTGCAGCTGATGTTTCTTTCCATTGTGTTCTGTGTGTGTGTGTGTGTGTTTCTGGATGCATCTCACGTATAGTTGGAAAAGAAAGAGACAGTGAAATTTTCTACATTGTGTTTTTGTTTTGCTTTTTTGGGACAGAGGTTGCAAATGTGCATGCCTCTTGTGGTGCCAGCACACCAAGCTGGAGTCAAGAGAATAAGTTCTAGCGTGAGTGGGGGTGTCTCTTCCAGTAGCTGAATATATGACCCTGTCCTTCTAAGGACCTCAGTTTCCCCATCTGTAATGAAGAATTGGACTCTGATTTCTGTGATCTTTGTGGAACTATGGTCTTGCATTAGGGTGTAGAACCAATGAAATGAACTTGCATTTGTTTTTTGTTTGAGATTATTTGTGCTTTTTTCAACCTCCTTTCTCCATGAAGGCTGAAAGTGTACAATACTGACTTGTAATAATGGGACGTAGAAGCTCAATAATCACTTTATAACTTGATATTAATTATATTTTACAGTTTACCTGTGGGGAAACATTGACTTCTTTCACACACATGTGAAATTTTGTGCCAAAAGTGGGAGGACCCTAACATGGATTAAACACTAGTCGTGTGGGGCCGGGCGCGGTGGCTCACGCCTGTAATCCCAGCACTTTGGGAGGCCGAGATGGGTGGATCA
The DNA here is from genome assembly GCF_006542625.1 of Nomascus leucogenys. Classification (NCBI taxonomy): domain Eukaryota; kingdom Metazoa; phylum Chordata; class Mammalia; order Primates; family Hylobatidae; genus Nomascus; species Nomascus leucogenys. The sequence continues at coordinate 16,500,865 of NC_044392.1, read as the reverse complement.
CGAGGTCAGGAGATCAAGACCATCCTGGCTAACACAGTGAAACCCCGTTTCTACTAAAAATACAAAAAATTAGCCGGGCGTATTGGCGGGCACCTGTAGTCCCAGCTACTCGGGAGGCTGAGGCAGGAGAATGGCGTGAACCTAGGAGGCAGAGCTTGCAGTGAGCCAAGATCGCGCCACTGCACTCCAGCCTGGGCGACAGAGTGAGACTCTGTCTCAAACAAACAAACAAACAAACAAACAAAAATAAAATAACACTAGTCGTGTGCCATGTCCTTGAGTGGGGATTGTGTGTGCGTGTCCTCGTTGAATCTTCAGAACCCCATTCTGGAGTAACCAGTGTTATCCCCATTTTTTTAAATTGGGGAACCAAGGCTTAGAGAGAGGAAGAAACTTTTCTAGAGGCTCAGAATGATTGGACTTTGAACCCACTGTTCCCTGACTTCAAAGCCTGTGCTCTTCTTTTGGAGTCAAGTACCTTTGGGTTTAGGCTTTCGAAAAAGAAAAGAAAAATCCAGTAACAACTCTAAAATACTTAGAAATGACAAATCAGTAAATGCTTGGGTATAGCAAGTAAGAAGCATGAGCTCTCACATTGCCGGCCTCATTCAAATCCCAGCTCGGGTCCCTACCAGTCTTCCTGTGTAGAGCAAGTTCCTTAGCCTCCTTTGCTTCCATTACTTCAACTGTGAAATAAATGTAATAATAGTATCTGCCTCCTAGGTTGTTATAAGCATCAAATAAATTAATATGCATGAAGAGTTTAAAGTAATGCCTGCTTGGAACCTGGTAAATATGCAAAATTATTGTCATTAACATTATTGTTGTTGCGGCAGTCATCATTATTTTGATCCAAGCCTGGGATCTGGGAGATTTCTTCTGATCAGGAGGGCAGTAGGTGGGTGGTGAGGGATGTCCTGAGAGTGTCATCATAGCAGCAGCCACAGCTCCTTTGAGTCACGCAGAGGAACAGCAGAGCACCTGAACACTACTTGGTCTGGAGTAGTGCTTGCTGATTGCTGGAGCAGGACACTGCAAATGTATAAACACCGCAGCTATGGAGCCACTGCCTCCCCCTGATCGGCCCCTTCACCCCATCCCAACCACTTCCAGCTCTGGCTCTGCTCTGCTCTTAAGTGCTTAAGTGCCCTGGGCCGATGAGCCTAGGAACTGCCATGCGTATTTTCCAAAGAGGGCAGGATGCTTTTGCTCACCCGTAGATGGAGAACGTGACATCCTGAATGGGGTACTGGGGACTCTTGGTGTCCCTGGTGAACCAGGGAGTCTGAGAACAAAAGAAGGAAGAGGAAGGCAGAACCTAATTCAGAGAGACCATAATGCAATCAGATTTACTCCCAGTACCGGGTGTGAGTAAATCTGATTGCATCACCCTCCTCTTCCAATAGTGTTTAGTCATTCATTAGACAAACATTTACTGAACTCCTGTGTTGCACCAGGCAAAGCTAAGCTAATAAGTATTAATTTGACAATGGTATTCCATTGACTAACATTTATTGGACACTTATAATAGCCCAGGCATTGTTCCAAGAACTTCACAAGTGTTAATTCATTGAATCCTCACACTAAAACCTGGTGGCTAAGTTCTATGATTATTCCTTTTTTGCAGATGAGGAAACCGAAGCACAGAGAGGTAAAGTTACTTGCCCAGGGTCACACAGATAGTATGTGGCACAGAACGGACTCAAACCCAAGTGTCTGGGCCTCTGAGCTGCCAAGCCATCAGCTTCCAAGGAGACAGAGGCAAGTGAGCATAGCTCATCAGTACCTTCTCACACCTCTCCTTTCAACCTTGTAACAGACAGCCTGGAGAAGTAGGCAAGTGGATTACTAGCCTGTTTTATACATGGAGAACTGAGAGGTGAAATGACTTAGCCAGGTTCACATAGCTAGGCAGTGTCCAGGTAAATTGGAAGTCAGGTTTCCCAGTTCTCAATGTAGTTCACTTTTTCTTGAACCAGGTGCATTTGTGTGGGTAAGTGGGCACACATCCATGTGTTTGTGTATGCAAGTATGTGTATATGTGTATACATGTATGTCTGCGAGTATGTGCATACAAGTGTTTGTGTGTATATTCATGTGTACCCATAGATGTGTATGTGTGTGCATGGGTGTGTGTACATGCATGTGTGTGCTTATCAGGATGGGGTCTGGTGGCGGGGGAGGGTAATGAGATACAGTGTGGCTAGCAGAAGCTTGGGGACTTCTACTCTAAAGAACTTGGTGTTCATCTTGGCTCTACCACTGAGGTTTTGGGACCTTGAATAGGTCCCCTCTCCTCTCCTTGGTTAGGATGAGGAGTGGCCAGGGTGAAAGTCTCAGAGGTGCTGCTCTTCTCTGGCATCCTCTGGCCATAGAGAGAAGGGAGGAGGGGTAAGTCTGGGAAGGCTGCATGGAAGAAGCACAAGATGTTTTGGGACAGAGACAGCCAGCCAGTCGGGAGTGGGTAAGTGTGGGTGGAGAGTGTCATTCATATGGCCCTACTGCTCTTCTGGGCTGGAGTCCAGGAATAGCTGTGGTGAGAACTACATTTCTAAAGTGGGTCTTAATGTTTTTCACTGCTGGAAAATACGCCATTATGGGCATTTTCCCCTCTGGATTCCTGGACTGCCATGCTCTCGAGATTCCCCCACACTGCTGCCTTTATTTCTTTCTGGCTGAAGCTTATTTTTATTCCTGCATCCTGCCTCTGTCCCTGGGTTTTATTGGACTTTAGGAGATGACTCAGGTCGAGGCTGGATGGCAAGGTCCTGTCCAGCAAGCCTGCCTGGCAGATGGGGACAGGGCACTGCAGCGGGGCTCAGGAAGCCTGCGGGGTCCTGGCCCTGCGGCCACTGATCTTCACTTCATGGGAGGGAACGTGTAGTCACATCTGCTACATCCAGAGCTCTCCAGGAAGCAGTAGTGACACAGCAGGCAGGCATGTGACTTCTGTACCAGCTCCAGCTTTTTCCTTCCTAGAGCGCGTGGATTTGGGCCATTCCTCTGTCTCTGTGCCTCAGTTTTCTCAAGTATTAGATAATAATAGTCCCTGTCCATAGTACACCCCAACAAATTCCATCATCACCATCATCGGACACAGTGACTTGTTTTTGAGATGCTCACAGTCTGAGACAGTCTGATGGTAGAGACAGGTAACTACTCAGCGACCTGTGAAGCAGGGAGAGTGATCCTGCCGCACGAGAATTCTGTGGGGTGCTGGGTGCTGGAAGCATTATCCATTCTACCTAGGAGCCAGGGGAGGTTCGCCAAGGCTGCATCTTGAAGAGTCAGAGTTTACGGATAGGACGGAGAAGGGGTCTAAGGGCACTGTAAACAGAGGAGCAGACGGTGTAAGCAAGAGTCCCTGTGGGAAACCGCATGGTGATCAGGGCCAGGGAGAAGCTTAATAAAGGGTGCATCAGGGATGATGGGGAACGGAAGGCTGGGAAATTAGGTTGGGGCCAGATTGCGAAGGGCCTTCCATGACAGAGTGTTTCCTGGGGCATTGGGAGCTCTGCAGGGTTTGCTTGGATCTCAGAAGGACCACTCTGGATTCAGTGTGGGAGGGAGGTGGACTAGAAAGGAGAGGCCAGAGGCAGGAAGGCCAGTAAGGAGGCTATAGAATAGTCCAGAAGTTACCAGAGGCCTGAGCTAGACAGAGCCTGGTTCCTAGGAAGCTCTGAGTTTATGTTTGAATGAAGAACTTGGAAAGGAGGACTCCTTGTGTGACGTTGAGTAAGTCACTTGTCCTCTGGAGGCTTCAGTTTTCCTGTCTGTAACAGTGACACTGAAATAGTCTTGTGGTTAATATCAGAGTTAGACTCCCAGCCCAGCTTCTCATGAGCTGGGTGAATTAGGACAAGTAACTCCACCTCTCCAAGCTCCTGTAATTTTTCTGCCCAGGGGATTTACTGCCCTGTCTCATAGGGCTGTTGAGAGGACTAAAAGAGAACTCAGACAGAACAGAGAACATGGCACCTGGCAAATGGCAATCCTACATAACCGTAAGCTCTCATCAGCGTTCTTCACTGCTACCTTATTTTATTCTTAGTATTACTACTACTGTCATTTAAAATCTTCTTATCATTTAATGGTAACATTTAAATGTAGAACTTCTCTAACTTAAATCACAGCATCTGTCCTGGTATCCTTGTCTGTGTGCACCAGCCTGCTCATCGAATGTCTTCTCTTCATTGTCATGTTGGCTTTTATTGGATTTTGACCTCAAAAACTTTCAAAACTCTCTGCCTGTGCTTTCAATCCCATCTTCTGCCTGCATACCCTAATCGAAAGTGGAACTTATTAATTAATGATAATTACAGAATCCTGGGGGTGGGGGGGCAGCATTAGGAATTCAAGGCGTGATCCTCGTTCTCTTCCTCATCACCGTTACCCCAGGCACCTAAGCCTGGAAAGCTCTTTCCTGCATGCCACTCATCTTTCCCTACGCTGTTTCTTCCTCCTAATTCACACCCTGTGTCTGTCTGCCCCTCTCTGTCTCTGTCTCTGTCTCTCTCTCTGTCTGTCTGTCTCATGCACACACTCTTACTTTTCTGTGTATGAGATTGGGAACCCATTAAAGTCAACCTCTTATCCTCCTCCTGCCAAGAAATTGTCTCAAATCCCTGCCTCCAGAAGAAATGAGTCCTCTGGTTCTCAGCCAGGACCTTCTCTCCGGCTGTGCGCACTGTCTTCACCCCACAGGTCTCAAATGTTGTGTGCTTAATGCTGGAGTTGAACTGAATCCCATCCAACACCATCATTTTAGACAGGGACACATGATTCCGGTAAAAGGAAAGTGGGAGATCCCTCTTCTCCATTTCCCAATCTCAATCCCAGAGAGAAGAATTCCTCTGGGATCCCTCCAGCTGTTAGTAAGCTAAAGTCATGGAGTATGCACTATTCTCAAAGCAGAGAGAGAGATGCATTTTCCCAGTTTCTAGTCCTTCCAAAAAGAAGACAGATTGGAGCAGATGCCTTCTACCACTGCTCCCTACCTCCCCATCCACCACTATGTTTAGTCCAGGGTTTGGGACAGAAGGGACCATAGTTTTCAGAAAAACAGATGGACAGGTGAAAAGGTTTGTAGACGGCCATACTCTAGAGACAGATAGAGCTGGGACTAAAATAACCAGTGGTGGTTTGACTCCTTAATCCTGAGTTTACTCTTGCTTGGCCTCTCTGCTCTCCTTTCCTTCACCTTCTGTGCCCTCTCTGTGCCTGCAGCCTTGAACCCCGCTCACCTGTATAACACTTAAAAGAGAGAAGGGTCCTGCTAATGGACTGTACATCCCTTTCTGTTTTCTAGTCTCTTCCAGGCCTGAGTTCCCTTTGGCCTCATCTAATTTCCCTCAGGCCTTGTTCTGTGGGCCTGTGCCGGAAGTTTGGTGGCTACAATATGTAATTTAGGCCCCATTTGCGGCTGGCAAAATATATCATGAGTAGTACAACTGGAGAATGATAATATTGTTGGAGACCACTGTGGGATTGAGGTGGAGAGCTAGGAGTTTTTCCCCTATCCTCTTGGAACAAGGAAGTCATGACAGATGTGTGCACTGCCCCTGCTTCAATCCGTCACTGAGTCTGGAGCATTTGATTCCTCTCCTTGGGTATCGGGGTTGGAATGTTCCCCTCTGTCCTTGGCTGCAGGTGGTATGAGCTGAAGGACAGTTTGCATCCATAGGGCAGGAGGCAGAATGATTGGCCTTAAGAGACAATATCTTCATCTAAACATTGGGTGGCCCCATCTCCATGAACCCTACTCCTTTATCAAGGATCTTGGGTCTCTTACCTGTGACAGGAAGCTTGTTTTTTTTTTTCCTAAAAATTCTGTGAATGTTAGAAAAGTAAAAGTGTCAGGGCCTGCCTCTGACTATCTAAGTCACCCTGAACAAACCTCTTCCATTTTCTGGGCCTCAGTTTTCTCATTCATAATAATGATGATGATGGTGATGATGGCAATGATAGTGATGTTGATGGTGATGATAGTGACAGTGGTGGTGATGATGGTAATGATAGTAGTGATGATTATGGTGATGATCATGATGGTAGTAGTGATGATGGTGATGATTATGGTGGTGATGGTGGTGATGATGATGATCATGATGGTAGTGGTGATGATGGTGACAGTGATGATCATGAAGGTGGTGGTGATAATGGTGGTGATGATGATGGTGATGATCATGATGGTGATAATCATTATGGTGATGATCATGATGGTGGTGGTGGTGATGGTGATGATCATGATGGTGGTGGTGATGGTGATGATCGTGATGGTGGTGGTGATGGTGATGATCATGATGGTGGTGGTGATGATGGTGATGGTGATGATCATGAAGGTGATGGTTATAATGATGGTGATGTTGGTGGTGATGATGAAGGTGATCATGATGGTAGTAGTGATGTTTGTGATGATTGTGATGATTATGATGGTGATGGTGGTTATTATCATGATCATGATAGTGGTGGTGATGGTGATGATCATGATGGTGGTGGTGGTGATGGTGATGATCGTGATGGTGGTGGTGATGGTGATGATCGTGATGGTGGTGATGATGGTGATGATCATGATGGTGGTGGTGATGATGGTGATGGTGATGATCATGAAGGTGATGGTTATAATGATGGTGATGTTGGTGGTGATGATGAAGGTGATCATGATGGTAGTGATGATTGTGATGATTATGATGGTGATGGTGGTGATGATGATGATCATGGTGGTGGTGGTGACGGTGATGATCATGAAGATGGTGGTGATAATGATGGTGATGGTGGTGATGATGATGGTGATGATCATGATGGTGATAATCATTATGGTGATGATCATGGTGGTAGTGGTGATGATGATGGTGGTGATCATGATGGTGGTGGTGGTGATGGTGATGATCATGATGGTAGTGGTGATGATGGTGATGGTGGTGATCATGATGGTGGTGGTGATGGTGATGATCATGATGGTAGTGGTGATGATGGTGATGGTGGTGATCATGATGGTGGTGGTGATGGTGATGATCATGATGGTGGTGGTGATGATGGTGATGGTGATAATTATGGTGGTGGTGATGGTGATGATCATGATGGTGATGGTAGTGATGGTGATGGTGGTGGTGGTGATGATGATGATGATTCTTATTTGTTGATCAATGTGTTATAAATGGTTTCCACATACTTATTCCATAGAACATTCCAATGTGGCAGGTACTGTTTTCATACTTATTCTACAGATGAGAAAACTGAAGCATTGAATGATTAATTTGGCCAAGATCACGCAGCTCATAAGCGGAGGAAACAGAATACCTTTGACAACAAGGAGAGTGCAATCGATTTTTTTAAGCTTCCTCCAAAATCCGAAATATAATGGCAAACTAATTTTTAAAACTTACTATCCTTTTTATGCCTTTTCCTTTGTCTGTACGGCACCCCTCTGTAACTGAAGATACGCTTTCCTAGAAGTTCTATCCCTTCCTTAAGACTCAGCTCTTCCACAAGCCTCTCTTGACATCTCTGGGCCTGGTAGAGCTCCTCATGGTCTGTCTGCCCTTTGCCCTCATACCTGCTGGGTCCTCTGTTCACCTTTCCTGTTGTTTTTCTGCTCCAGCACACTATGAGCTCCTAGTTGGGAGTGGGGCAAGATTTTACCCGTCTCTTTCCATCTGCGCTAATGTAGAGCTGCTCTTAGGGTGACCTGTTATTTCATCCACACTCATTGTGAGTCTATAAATGAGGAAGAAGTCAATTCATGACCTCAGCCCCAAGTAAGCAATCTCTTCTCTTTGATCATTGGTCCACCAGCACATCACACCCTTTGCATTCAGCTGAGTCTGTTGCTAAGAATGGCTTTCTTGCCTGACCTCATCTGAGAGAGAGGAGAGACCTCATAGTTCCTGAGTCCCTCCTGTGTGCCAGGTGCCATTCTGGGTACTTTCCCATATGTTCTTCTGTTTACTACTCTTAACAGCCGTGCAAGGCAGCAGCTCTTAGCTCTATTTTTACATTTGAGTCTCAGAGAAGGGAAACAGTTTGTCCAAGATTGCACAGCTAATGAGCAGCAAAATTGGAATTTGAGCATGGGTCTGCCTTCCTCTAAAGTTGATGCTCTTTTTTTCTGTGGCTTTATTTCCTGCATCCTAAATTACAAGACATAGTGGGATCTTTGGGATGCCTCTTCTGGGCCTGAAATATCATATAAGAGATACAGTTTAGATATCTAAATATTGGGGTTTCTAGGTCATTCTGGTAACGTAAGGAACTGATGAGATACGGTATTTAAAAGTAGGACTAGCCTAGAAAATTCAGGACTTTCAGTCTCAGTTGAGATATAGCATTTTTTTCCTGCAGTCCTATCTTACTTGCTCATTCAAGCCTTTGCCCACTGCTTTTTTGAGTCCTCTTAAATATCCTGCAGTAGGGCAGTAATAAGTGACTGCCCTAATTTTATTACCTACTTAGTGCACTAGGACTTTCTTTATGTGAAGTTTGCTCGGTGGTCATTTCCTGAGCACCCGTGTTATTGAGGTCAGATATGTCCCCAGAAGCTCTATTTTAATGAAGCAAGAGACAAAACAGCCTGTTGCAATACAGTGATGATGGGTGTGAACACACGTGGTGTAAGGCCTAAATTTTGAGTTGGAATCTTCTGAATTTAAGTCCAGCTCCATTATTTGGCAGTTGTTTGATCTTAAGCAACTCCCTTAACCTCTCTGAGCTTTTGTTCCCTAGTCTGTCAAATGTGGATAAGGGTAGTGCCTTTCTCCCAGGGATGAGGTGAAAAATGATAAGGTAAATGGTGCCTGGCAAAGAGGAAACCCTCAATAAATAGTAGGTGTAATTATGATTATGGTGTGCCATGCTAGAAGAGATTTACAGGGAGCAGAGACTACTTGTGTACCTGCGGGTGGGAGGCTGTGGGTGTCAGAGCAGGCTTCTTGCAGGACTCCAAAGCTGCCTCCTGAGGCATGAGTAGGAATTTTCCAGGTGGATAAAGAGAGGGCATTAGCAGGGTTGGACAATGTTTTTCGGAGGCCCCTTTCACTGTGACTGTATCAACTGCTGCTTCCAACTTGGACTCTGCCTTGCATTTTGAGAGGAAGGGAGCAGGCGCTTTTGAGTCCCACCTTGAAGTTTCTCCAGGACTCAGGAGATGCCCTGTTGGGGCTCTGATGGGAATTCCAGGTCACCAGATGCCTCCTGTTACATCCCCACTCTGAGCCCTGTGTCTGGCCTTGGATACTCCTCCCTTGTAAATGTGGCCAATGATGAAACAGAGACATGAGTCCCATTTGTGGCTCCATCAGCTTTGGAAGCAGATCATGGGAATTTTCTGAGTCTGGGCCCCCAGCCAGAAGGCATTTATAATCAGACATGGAGCAATCATTAGAGCAGAAACAATAAATTACAACAGCACCAAGAGAACTCCCCAAAGCTGCTCACGCGAGGGGAGATCCAAGGAGCAGAATGCTAGCAGGCTCTGGGCCCCACCTGCCCCTCCCGCTGGCAGCCAAGGCCTCCTGCCTCACCACACTCAGCCTCTGCCCCCAGACGTCTGTGAGTGATGCAGCAGCACTGCCAGAAGAATGCGCCTTGCCAGCTAGGACAGGGCTGTGGGCCTGACCTGTGTGCCTGACCTGTGTGCCTGCAGGGACTGTGGGAGGGGGCGTGGGAATGGGGAGGACTCCTTCACAAAGCACCTCCAGGGCCAGGCCTTGCATAGGTGTGAGGTCAGCTTAGTGTGGTGGGATGAACCAGAGACTGGGGAATCAGGGACCTGCTGTGCAGTCTCCAAGCTGGAGGGCTCACAGCAAGTCACTGCCTCTCTCTGAGGTTCAACTTTCTTGTCTAAAATGGGAAAATAGTTTTTCTTGCCATCTCACAGAATTATTGTAAAGATTAACATATTAAAGAGTGTCAAAAGCCTAGCACATACTAAGTGTTTAATAACATCAGCTGTTCCCCAACCCCTTCTTTCTGCCCTCCAACTTGTGCTGTCCAATATAACAACCCTTAGCCATCTGTGACTATTTAAACCTAAACTAAATTAAATTAAAAATTCAGTTTCTCAGTTGCACCAGCACATTTCAAGGGCTCAGTAACCACAAACTTGTGTTGAGTGATCACTGTATTGGAAAGCACAGACACAGAACATTTCTGTTGTTGCATAAAATTCTGTTGGACAGTGCTGTCTATCCCTCTGATTCATCTGCTGTCTGGGAAAAGTTTGCTTCAGCAGATACTCACTGTGTCAAGCCCTGTAGTTGCAAAGATGATTGGAGCTCTGTTCTGTCTCTCCAGGGGCACACAGTGTACCAACAGAGCAGTGTGTGCAAGAGGCTAGCCCCAGTGGAAGGGCACCTACATATGACTAGAGGAAGTCAGAGAAGGTTCTCTGGAGGGGAATGTGTCAGCTGCTATTTATATACATCAAAGTGGAGAATGACATTCTAGGTAGCACGGCAGAGAGGAGAGCATTCCCAAAGATATAAAGCTGAGTAACAGCAGTGTGGTTGTTTCATAGTCTCACATGTGAGACTATCAGAAACTCATTGCCGCCAAAGCACAAAGTGCAAGGTAAAGGATGACAGGAGAGGCCGGGTGTGGTGGCTCACGCCTGTAATCCCAGCACTTTGGGAGGCCGAGGCGGGTGGATCACAAGGTCAGGAGATCGAGATCATCCTGGCTAATACAGTGAAACCCCGTCTCTACTAAAAAAATACAAAGAAAAAAAAAGATTAGCCTGGTGTGGTGGCGGGCGCCTGTAGTCCCAGCTACTCGGGAGGCTGAGGCAGGAGAATGGCGTGAACCCAGGAGGCGGAGCTTGCAGTGAGCCAAGATTGTGCCACTGCACACCAGCCAGGGCTACAGAGCGAGACTCTGTCTCAAAAAAAAAAAAAGAGAGAATGACAGGAGATGGAGGCTCAAGGAGGGCTCTGAATGCCAAGGAGATGGGAGACTGAGTTCAATTCCTGGTCTGCTCATTGCCACTCATGTCCTTTGCCCTGTGCTGGTGCTGAACCACAAAGCTCAGACTCAGAGGTTTGCTGCATGACAAAGCAGATCACATGACCCAAGCCCACGTTCTGGGACTGAGAACCCCAGTATCAACTGCTGCAAGAGCCACCCGTTCTTTGAACTAGTCACTTGACAACTGTCAGTATGTATGATCCTCCTGACAGCCCTGTGAGATAGGGATCATTAATCCCCATGTTCAGATGAGGAAGCAGTGACTTGCGCAGAGTCAACCAGCCATTAAATAGTGGGGCTGGGACTGTCACCTGTGGCCTCTCCTCTGAGAACCCAAGGCTCTGCCATGTTATGGCTGTTCTTGTGGATAAAATTACACCCGCTTGTTCACTTGCTTCCTTAATCATGAGTTCCTTCTCCTATTGCATGAATTTTTGCTCCTGTGCTTATCCCTTCTCTTCCCTGCATCAATTTCTCACTCTCTCCTGATCACTCAGGAGACACACATGCTATAGGATCTCCCATCTAGAAACAATTCCCTTGACTCCACATCCCTCCTTAGCTCGTGCCTTTTTTCTCAGTTTCCCATTATACCTCAGCTCCTCCACTGACTGTCTGTCCTCACTGCCTTCCATTGTCTTCTCAATCCAATCCTTATCACTGTTTCATCCTTACTTCTGCTTTGCCACCACTTTTGTTCAATCCATTGGTCAGCCATTTGGTCCTCTCCTTGGTGCACCTTCTGTAGCTATACTCCAGGGAATCCCACCCAGCTCCATGGCCTTGAATCCATGTTGGCACTCCACTGATGCCGTTGTTTACATCATGGATGCATGTAGAGGTCTTAAAATTGGAGCAGTTTCTACCCCAAAGCTCTAGACTAGTCTCCAAGTGTTCACTCTGCAAATCTTCTTGGATGTGCACCAGGCACCTTAAATTTAACATGTTCATAAAAGAACTCTTGATTTTAGGTACTCTTCCTGCACCTCTCAAACTCCTCCTCCCCAAGACTTCATCTCAGTGAATGATTCAGGCCCAACACCCTCCGTTTAAGTCCTGTAATCAAATATCATATTCTCAGAGAGACATTCTCAGAGAGGTACAGCCCTGTTACCCTTTGTCCCTTTCCTCTGCTTTATTTCCCTGACAGCACTTGTCACTGCTTGGATGTTGGGGTTATCTATTGCCATGTGACAAACCACCCTAGACTTAGTGACTTCACAGTACTTTTATTGTGCTCCTGATCCATGGGATCAGGACTTGGACAGGAAGCAGCTGGGCCATTCTGCTGTATGTAGCATCCTGAGAGTTTACTCGGGTGTTAGGCAGGCAGCTGGCCTGGTGTGATGAGTTCTAGAAGCTTCCCTCTAGAAGGCAGGTGTGGCTGGGAGATGGCAGCTGCGATACTTGCCCTCCCCACGTGGTGTCTCCAGAAGCATAGTTGGACTTCTCACGTGGCACCTCAGGAACCCATGCATGTATGCCAGGAGACAGGAAGTGGGAAAGGCCAGTGTTACTGAGTCCTGGGCCAGAAAACAGGCACAGCATCACTTCTGCCTGATGTCTTAGTCAGAGTAGTTGCAGAACCCACCAAGATCTGAGGAGTGGGGACATAGACCCCCTGCCAAAGGTCTTCTCAGCACACCTGTCCAGATGGAGAAAATAGGGTGGGGTGTGGCTGCTGGTGGGAAAAAGAGAAAGATCTGGCTATACCTTCATGGGGATGCATTAGAGGCTCTCTAAAGTTCTTCCTGCTCTAGAACAATCTAGGACTCCAAAGCCGAAGCAAGAATAATCAACTCCCTTTTTTAAAAAAGAAGGAATCCTACAGCCTGTACAGGACAAGTGGCTTGTTCTACACATAATCATTCATTCATTAGCTCGTTCATTTATTCCTTCACCCATTTGTTCTGATCTCTTCTATGTGTCAGGAACTGTTTTAGGTGTTGGGGATAGAGCAGTAGATCGTACAGAAAAGGTCTCAGCCCTCACATAGCCCATATTCTGGTGAATGACACAGGATATATAAAGTAAGCTGATGTCCACATTCTGGAACATCAGTGTCACAGAATGAAGGTGGCCACGGTCTTTACATTGCTCCCATCAGGAAGGGGTGGTCTTTGGGAGCACCAGGGGAGAATCAACAGCTGTGGGGTCGGGTCCCAGCTCTGCTCATAAGCTGTTGAGGAGACCCTGGGTCAGTCCCTTTTCCTTTCTGTGCCTCAGTCTGCCTGTCTGTAAAGGGAGGGACATGAGCATGTTCTAACCACAGAGGGCCCTGGCGATGAAGGCCACTGGGAGGGAGAGAGGGCTTGTGTGACTCACAGGCTTGAGATATTCTTTCTCGGGATGAGGGATCCTTGGAGAGGAGACCAGAGGATGAAGGCAAAATTAGTCTCCACCTGTTTGTTGCCAACTACAAGCCAATATATGTGTGTGTCTCCTGTCACACAGCCAGTTCTGAGGCTCCTGTTGTCCTTTGAAGCCTCTGCAGGGCAGTAGCGGGGAGGAGGGCAGGCAGAGCAGGCCTGGTTTGCTATCGCTGACTCGTAGCACCTCTCCCCACTTCCTACCACTTCCTAAGCCACCAGGGTCCTTGTTCTGCTCCAGGATGTGGCGCTGAAGAGTAGCTGGAGTCAGCCAAGAGCTCAGCGCTATCCACAGGGATACAGATCCAGATGCCCAGAGAAACCCCAACACCCCTCAGGAAGAGGCTATGCACTCTGCTTTCGCCTGCCTTAATCTCTGGGGCTAAAGCTTTGTCAAAGCCAAGACTTCCCTCATAAATCACCTGGCCTCCTGGTCTTTCTCTTCTCTGGCATCTCCTATCAGACACTGAAAGGCATCCAGGAAATTGGACCCTAAACCTTGGCCGACCATGGCTCAGGATCTGCCTTTTGGCAGGGAGGAGGGGAAGGGTGTGCTGTTCCCCCCAGCCTCCACTCCAGAACTGGGCACCTCCCTGGCTGGGTCCTGGGGAACCAAAGACGAGGGAGAGTTGGTCTCAGTGTATCGCAGTAGAATTGGTATATATGTAGAGCAGGGAGGTTGGAGAAGTAGGGAGCCGGGTATGCACAATAACCACCTCTTTTCCTACCAGAGCAGGCCAGTGGGGGGCTGGGAAAGGGTATCTGGCTCAGGACATGGAACTAGAGATAGTTAGATGTTTCTGACAGACCCATTTGGCTAAAGAGGAGCTGGGCAAGGAGAGCCTGGAGGTGAAGAGGAAGATGAGGATGTTGCTGGTGTTGTCCACACTGGGTTTAATCGGAGCAGAGTGCATTGCCCATCATTACAGCATTCCTCTAGTGCTAACCCTTCCCAGCAAATGCACATGAGCACCCACTCTCTGCCAGGTCCCGGGCTGAGTTCTGAGCATGCAAAGTGAAGGCCGGCCCCTGGGGGTGCAGTCCAGCCAGATGAGGGCAGTTTTGTGGAGCAGAAGGGAGAGATTGATAGGTGCTAGGACACTGGGTCCTTCAGTGGGATTTGAGAGCACAGGAGGAGGGAGATCAAACTTTTATGCACATCCAGCAAGTGCTGATTCAATGTCTGCCCTCTGCCAGGCTCTGAGAATGAAATGGGGAGCAAGGCAGAAGTATTCTGGCTCTGGAACTTAACAGTTCACAGAGAGGATGGATAAACACTCAGGCAATCACCGTCCTCTTAAGTAAAGAATATGACCAGGGGATGGCACAGAGCAGGGACTCTAAAATAGCAGGGTATTCAAGGAGACATCCAGAGGACCAGGGAGAGGCAAAGGAGGCACCTAGGACTCAAAATTTAAGGAGGCTCTCTCTCTCCAAGTCACACAAGTGCAGGGTTGGCACATGAGACTCAGGACCTCTCTAAATTCTGTGCTCCAAGTGCCTCGCTTGCCTCATCCTAGTCCCAGTTCTGCAGGAAAAATGTATGTCTAAATTAACATCTAGGCTGAGACATAAAGGCTGGGTAGGAATTAGATAGAGGGGGCTTTACAAGAAGAGTATTGCAGATAAAGGGAACAGCATGTGCGAAGGCCTTGAGGCAAGAATCATCTGTGCCCAGAGACCTGCAAATTGTCTAATCTAGGGTCAGAATGCAAGGCTGAGAGGTAGATAGCCTTGTAAGTTATGTCAAAGCAGTTAGGGTCTTACCTGGGAGATCAATTCCAACAGGAGATCTAGTCATGAACTTTCAGAGGACATGATGTTTAGGTTGGGCCTTGAAGAATGACCAGAATCCAGACACGTGAAAATGAGGGATGTGAGCCTGAACGAGTACTGAGCGTGGGCTGTGTGCTAGTACACTAAGGCACCACACTAACTGGTGATGTTTGCAGACTGACTTTTTGCTAGAGGATTGGACTGGGAACTCTTCAGAATTTAAAGGATAAGTCAGTCTAGACTTTAAGAGCCTTGCTATCTCTTCCTATCCTTTCCCTTCTCAGCTCTGCAACTGTGTCTGCATTGTTGGAGGCAGAAAAGCAGTCTTCTCATGGATTCTTGGGCCCAATAATCATGGGCTGTGGAGTTTAGAGGTTGTGGAGTGCAGATGAAGGCAAAGCTTGTGAACACCAAACATGAGATGCATGCAGTGCAAGGCATCTGATGCATCATCTCATTTTAATCTTCTTCATTAATCCTAAAAGATAGCTGTTATTATACCCATTTTACAGGTGGCAAAACCAAAGTTCAGAGAAATTAGTTAGCTTTCTTCCTAGGCCACAGAGTATGTTATGGCAGAGGCAGGATTTGAACCTAAGTAGCTCTGATTTCAGGGCCTGTGATTCTTCCTTTGCACTGCACTGCTACTTGGGCCCATGTCTACCATTTATTTACTGTGTGGCTTCCTGTAAGTGACTTATTTCTACTGGGTCTCAGCTTCTTCACTGGTAACATGAAGGGGTTACATTCCATGAACTAGAACAATACTTCTCAAACTTTACTGTGCCCATGGATCACTTGAGGATCTTGTTAAAATACAGATTCCAATTCAGAAGTTCTAGTGTAGGGCCTGAGAGTCAGCATTTCTGACAAGCTTCCAGGGGATGCTTATGCTTCTGGTCCAAGACTGCACTTTGAATACCAAGGGCTGAACCCTCTCCAAGGGTCCCCCTATCCAGAAAGACTGACTCTTGTTGGGGAGAGAAGCAGAGGTCTTGCTCAGGCCAAGATTATTCTTGCAATTCTTTTCCATTCCATTCAGCTTCTATGCAGAGATCAGGGCAAGGAGAATGTCTCCCATTTCGCAGATGAGGAATCACAGGCTCAGAGAGGAACAGGGCTTGCAGGGTGTCTTTCCCCCTTTAACAGCTTCTTCTTGGCACACTGGGGATCAGCCTCTTTAGTAGGCACCTCCCATAATGGATGGCCCCCATATTTCCCCTAATGGGGAGGTCCCTCCTGACAAACATGGAGCGGTTTTTTGTGGCCTCAGTGTTTTTCCGCTGCTAGTGGCTGCTGGAGCATCTATCTGTCCCTCACTTGTAGCCTGGTTAGACTGAGACAGGCCTGGGCTCTCCGGAGGGAGGTGCTCCTGAGAAGGAGCCAGCTTCAGCCTGGAAGCCTGTCCACGTGCCTGCAGCCAGCTCCATAGTGCTTGGCACTGGCAGGCTCACGTTCCATGGGATGGCTTTGGGCTTGTTGGCTTGGAAGGGAGAAGGCACCGGAAGAGTGGATGTTTGCAGATGGATTTATAGGCTCTGTATTTACCATATTGTCAGGGAAACGGGGCTGCAAGACTGAGTCAGCCAGAGCAGGAAGGCTGCACCCAGCACCTCTGGTGGTCTCAGCACACCCAGCCCTGGGGCCACTGTGCCAGGCCTTCACCAAGACCAGCTCAGCCTTTGTCCTCACCTTCACTCATGCAGGTCCCCCCCTCCCAAGAATGACCTCTTATCTTGTGCCATTCTCAATCTTAGTCCTGCTAGACCCTCCAAAGGTCTTCAAGGAAGCTTTCCCACTCACCTCCATCAATCCTTTCTGTGAACTTGGCCTGCGTCATACAATCCAGCACTTGCCTACCATAGTGCCTGTGTATAGATGTATGCTGCATGGACTTGTTTGTGGGTGGATCTTGTTTTTAACCTACTTCTTGAACCTAGGAACTAGGCTGTATACTGAACCTGCATCCTTCAGCCGAATACACAGTCAGTGCTTAGCAAAGACTATAGGATGAGCTCTCTGAAGCAAGGAAGGAAGGTTGTGCTGGAGAGGAAGGGAGTAGGGCTGAGTAGTTGGCACCAGTCTGTGGTGCTGCATGCCCCAGGGAATTCCTCTTGGCCTCCTTCCTTTAAAAAATGTTTGGAAACTGTGCCCTATCCTCAACCCTCCCCATTCTCTCCAACCCCTCTGTACCCACAACCATTGGGTAGTAATGCCTGCCCTTCTCAACAGGAAGGAGGCCTGCCACCAGATCTTATCCCACGGCATGGCAGGATCTGGAGGTGGTCTAGGTTGATGCAAGGGAGGGGTCATAAAAGGACAGAGTGCTTGGCACAGCCAGGACCAACATTCCTGCAAAGTGGGAGAGCCCTGGCAGATCAAGTAGGGTTGAAGCATAAGTACTCATTCCTGGGAGCAAGAGCCTCTGGGATGGAAGCCTTTCCTCCTGCCCAGATGCTGGGAACACCTTGTCCCCAGGAGCCCCCAGGAGCCATGACTTGTCCCAGGCAGATCTGCAGAGAAGGGGGCAAATGCACTATTGGAGCTGTGCTGCTGTATGTATGAGATTTTACTTCCCCAGTCTTATCCTTAGGCCTCAGTGCCTTTTCCTCTGTGACATGGTAAGAAGTTGAGAGGGCAGGGACCCAGCCTCTTCTTTTTATTTTTGAGAAGGAATGATCCCATTTTTATTATTCGTAGATAACATATGATTTACCTAAAATATCAAAAACGAATTTTAAGAATAGGGGGTGGAGCCAAGATGGCCAAATAGGAAGAGCTCTGATCTACAGCTCCCAGCATGAGCGACACAGAAGATGGGTGATTTCTGCATTTCCATCTGGGGTACTGGGTTCATCTCACTAGGGAGTGCCAGACAGTGGGCGCAGGACAGTGGGTGCAGCGCACTGTGCACGAGCTGAAGCAGGGCGAGGCATTGCCTCACTTGGGAAGCTCAAGGGGTCAGGGAGTTCCCTTTCCTAGTCAAAGAAAGGGGTGACAGACAGCACCTGGAAAATCAGGTCACTCCCATCCTAATACTGCACTTTTCCGACGGGCTTAAAAAAACAGCACACCAGGAGATTATATCCCGCATCTGACTCAGAGGGTCCTACGCCCATGGAGTCTCGCTGATTGCTAGCACAGTAGTCTGAGATTAAACTGCAAGGCGGCAGCCAGGCTGGGGGAGGGGTGCCCGCCATTGCCCAGGCTTGATTAGGTAAACAAAGCAGCCAGGAAGCTCGAACTGGGTGGAGCCCACCACAGCTCAAGGAGGCCTGACTGCCTCTGTAGGCCCCACCTCTGGGGGCAGGGCATAGACAAACAAAAAGACAGCAGTAACCTCTGCAGACTTAAATGTCCCTGTCTGACAGCTTTGAAGAGAGTAGTGGTTCTCCCAGCACACAGCTGGAGATCTGAGAACAGGCAGACTGCCTCCTCAAGTGGGTCCCTGACCCTGAGCAGTGTAACTGGGAGGCACCCCGCAGTAGGGGCAAACTGACACCTCACACGGCCAGGTACTCCTCTGAGACAAAACTTCCAGAGGAATGATCAGGCAGCAGCATTCGCCGTTTACGAAAATTCGCTGTTCTGTAGCCTCCGCTGCTGACACCCAGCCAAACAGGGTCTGGAGTGGACCTCTAGCAAACTCCAACAGACCTGCAGCTGAGGGTCCTGTCTGTTAGAAGGAAAACTAACAAACAGAAAGGACATCCACACCAAAAACCCATCTGTACATCACCATCATCAAAGAGCAAAAGTAGATAAAACCACAAAGATGGGGAAAAAACAGAGCAGAAAAACTGGAAACTCTAAAAAGCAGAATGCCTCTCCTCCTCCAAAGGAATACAGTTCCTCACCAGCAACGGAACAAAGCTGGACAGAGAATGACTTTGACGAGTTGAGAGAAGAAGGCTTCAGATGATCAAACTACTCCGAGCTACAGGAGGAAATTCAAGCCAAAGGCAAAGAAGTTAAAAACTTTGAAAAAGGATTAGACGAATGTATAACTAGAATAACCAATACAGAGAAGTGCTTAAAGGAGCTGATGGAGCTGAAAGCCAAGGCTCAAGAACTAAGTGAAAAATGCAGAAGCCTCAGGAACTGATGCAATCAACTGGAAGAAAGGGTATCAGCGATGGAAGATGAAATGAATGAAATGAAGCGAGAAGGGAAGTCTAGAGAAAAAAGAATGAAAAGAAACGAACAAAGCCTCCAAGAAATATGGGACTATGTGAAAAGACCAAATACACGTCTCATCGGTGTACCTGAAAGTGACGAGGAGAATGGAACCAAGTTGGAAAACACTCTGCAGGATATTATCCAGGAGAACTTCCCCAATCTAGCAAGGCAGGCCAACATTCAGATTTAGGAAATACAGAGAACACCACAAAGATACTCCTTGAGAAGAGCAACTCCAAGACACATAATTGTCAGATTCACCAAAGTTGAAATGAAGGAAAAAATGTTAAGAGCAGCCAGAGAGAAAGGTCGGGTTACCCACAAAGGGAAGCCCATCAGACTAACAGCAGATCTCTCGGCAGAAACTCTACAAGCCAGAAGAGAGTGGAGGCCAATATTCAACATTCTTAAAGAAAAGGATTTTCAACCCAGAATTTCATATCCAGCCAAACTAAGCTTTATAAGTGAAGGAGAAATAAAATCCTTTACAGACAAGCAAATGCTGAGAGATTTTGTCACCACCAGGCCTGCCCTAAAAGAGCTCCTGAAGGAAGCACTAAACATGGGAAGCAACAACTGGTACCAGCCACTGCAAAATCATGAATCATGCCAAATTGTAAAGACCATCGAGGCTAGGAAGAAACTGCATCAACTAACGAGCAAAATAACCAGCTAACATCATAATGGCAGGATCAAATTCACACATAACAATATTAACTTTAAATGTAAATGGACTAAATGCTCCAATTAAAAGACACAGACTGGCAAATTGGATAAAGAGTCAAGACCTATTAGTGTGCTGTATTCAGGAAACCCATCTCACATGCAGAGACACACATAGGCTCAAAATAAAAGGATGGAGGAAGATCTACCAAGCAAATGGAAAACAAAACAAAGGCAGGGGTTGCAATCCTAGTCTGTGATAAAACAGACTTTAAACCAACAAAGATCAAAAGAGACAAAGAAGTCCATTACATAATGGTAAAGGGATCAATTCAACAAGAAGAGCTAACTATCCTAAATATATATGCACCCAATACAGGAGCACCCGGATTCATAAAGCAAGTCCTGAGTGACCTACAAAGAGACTTAGACTCCCACACAATAATAATGGGAGACTTTAACACCCCACTGTCAACATTAGACACATCAACGAGACAGAAAGTTAAAAATGACACCCAGGAATTGAACTCAGCTCTGCACCAAGCAGACCTAATAGACATCTACAAAACTCTCCACCCCAAATCAACAGAATATACATTTTTTTCAGCACCACACCACACCTATTCCAAAACTGACCACATAGTTGGAAGTAAAGCTCTCCTCAACAAATGTAAAAGAACAGAAATTATAACAAACAGTCTCTCAGACCACAGTGCAATCAAACTAGAACTCAAGATTTAGAAACTCACTCAAAACTGCTCAACTACATGGAAACTGAACAACCTGCTCCTGAATGACTACTGGGTATGTAACGAAATGAAGGTGGAAATAAAGATGTTCTTTGAAACCAACGAGAACAAAGACACAACATACCAGAGGGGATACATTCAAAGCAGTGTGTAGAGGGAATTTTATAGCACTAACTGCCCACAAGAGAAAGCAGGAAAGATCCAAAATTGACACCCTAACATCACAATTAAAAGAACTAGAAAAGCAAGAGCAAACACATTCAAAAGCTAGCAGAAGGCAAGAAATAACTAAGATCAGAGCAGAACTGAAGGAGATAGAGACACAAAAAGCCCTTCAAAAAATCAGTGAATACAGGAGCTGGTTTTTTGAAAGATCAACAAAATTGATAGATGATTAGCAAGACTAATACAGAAGAAAAGAGAGAAGAATCAAATAGATGCAATAAAAAATGATAAAGGGGATATCACCACTGATCCCACAGAAATACAAACTACCATCAGAGAATACTATAAACACCTCTATGCAAATAAACTAGAAAATCTAGAAGAAATGGATAAATTCCTGGACACATACACCCTGCCAAGACTAAACCAGGAAGAAGTTGAATCCCTGAATAGACCGATAACACGCTCTGAAATTGAGACAATAATTAATAGCCTACCAACCAAAAACAGTCCAGGACCAGATGGATTCACAGCCGAATTCTACCAGAGGTACAAGGAGGAGCTGATACCATTCCTTCTGAAACCATTCCAATCAATAGAAAAAGAGCGAATCCTCCCTAACTCATTTAATGAGGCCAGCATCATCCTGATACCAAAGCCTGGCAGAGACACAACCAAAAAAGAGAATTTTAGACCAATATCCCTGATGAACATCGATGCAAAAATCCTCAATAAAATACTGGCAAACCGAATCCAGCAGCACATCAAAAAGCTTATCCGCCATGATCAAGTGGGCTTCATCCCTGGGATGCAAGGCTGGTTCAACATATGCAAATCAATAAATGTAATCCAGCATATAAACAGAACCAAAGACAGAAACCACATGATTATCTCAGTAGATGCAGAAAAGGCCTTTGACAAAATTCAACAACGCTTCATGCTAAAAACTCTCAATAAATTAGGTATTGATGGGACGTATCTCAAAATAATAAGAGCTATCTATGACAAACCCACAGCCAATATCATACTGAATGGGCAAAAACTGGAAGCATTCCCTTTGAAAACTGGCACAAGACAGGGATGCCCTCTCTCACCACTCCTATTCAACACAGTGTTGGAAGTTCTGGCCAGGGCAATTAGGCAGGAGAAGGAAATAAAGGGTATTCAATTAGCAAAAGAGGAAGTCAAATTGTCCCCGTTTGCAGATGACATGATTATATATCTAGAAAACCCCATTGTCTCAACCCAAAATCTCCTTAAGCTGATAAGCAACTTTGGCAAAGTCTCAGGATACAAAATCAATGTACAAAAATCACAGGCATTCTTATACACCAATAACAGACAAACAGCCAAATCATGAGTGAACTACCATTCATAATTGCTTCAAAGAGAATAAAATACCTAGGAATCCAACTTGCAAGGGACATGAAGGACCTCTTCATGGAGAACTACAAACCACTGCTCAATGAAATAAAAGAGGACACAAACAAATGGAAGAACATTCCATGCTCATGGGTTGGAAGAATCAATATCGTGAAAATGGCCATACTGCCCAAGGTAATTTATAGATTCAATGCTATCCCCATCAAGCTACCAATGACTTCCGTCACAGAATTGGAAAAAACTACTTTAAAGTTCATATGAAACCAAAAAAGAGCCCACATCACCAAGTCAATCCTAACCCAAAAGAACAAAGCTGGAGGCATCACGCTACCTGACTTCAAACTATACTACAAGGCTACAGTAACCAAAACAACATAGTACTGGTACCAAAACAGAGATATAGATCAATGGAACAGAACAGAGCCCTCAGAAATAACGCCGCATATCTACAACTATCTGATCTTTGACAAACCTGACAAAAACAAACAATGGGGAAAGGATTCCCTATTTAATAAATGGTGCTGGGAAAACTGGCTAGCCATATGTAGAAAGCTGAAACTGGATCCCTTCCTTACACCTTATACAAAAATTAATTCAAGATAGATTAAAGACTTACAGGTTAGACCTAAAACCATAAAACCCTAGAAGAAAACCTAGGCATCACCATTCAGGACATAGGCATGGGCAAGGACTTCATGTCTAAAACACCAAAAGCAATGGCAACAAAAGCCAAAATTGATGAATGGGATCTAATTAAACTAAAGAGCTTCTGCACAGCAAAAGAAACTACCATCAGAGTGAACAGGCAGCCTACAAAATGGGAGAAAATTTTCACAACCTACTCATCTGACAAAGGGCTAATATCCAGAATCTACAATGAACTCAAACACATTTACAAGAAAAAAACAAACAACCCCATCAAAAAGTGGGCAAAGGACATGAACAGACACTTCTCAAAAGAAGACATTTATGCAGCCAAAAAAACACATGAGAAAATGCTCATCATCACTGGCTATCAGAGAAATGCAAATCAAAACCACAATGAGATACCATCTCACACCAGTTAGAATGGCCATCATTAAAAAGTCAGGAAACAACAGGTGCTGGAGAGGATGTGGAGAAATAGGAACACTTTTACACTGTTGGTGGGACTGTAAACTAGTTCAACCATTGTGGAAGTCACTGTGGCGATTCCTCAGGGATCTAGAACTAGAAATACCATTTGACCCAGCCATCCCATTACTGGGTATATACCCAAAGGACTATAAATCATGCTGCTATAAAGACACATGCCCACGTATGTTTATTGCAGCAGTATTACAATAGCAAAGACTTGGAATCAACCCAAATGTCCAACAAGGATAGACTAGATTAAGAAAATGTGGCACATATACACCATGGAATACTATGCAGCCATAAAAAATGATGAGTTCATGTCCTTTGTAGAGACATGGATGAAACTGGAAATCATCATTCTCAGTAAACTATCGCAAGGACAAAAAACCAAACACTGCATGTTCTCACTCATAGGTGGGAATTGATCAATGAGAACATATGGACACAGGAAGGGGAACATCACACTCCGGGGACTTTTGTGGGGTGGGGGGAGGGGGAGGGATATGACGAGTTATCCCTCATATGACGAGGGAGTTAATGGGTGCAGCACACCAACATGGCACATGGATACATATGTAACAAGCCTGCACATTGTGCGCATGTACCCTAAAACTTAAAGTGCAATAATAAAAAAAAAAAAAAGATGAGACAAGAGGCATCACACAACCCAACTTCAAAATATACTAGAAAGCTACAGTAACCAAAACATCACAGTGCTGCATAAAAACAGGCACGTAGACCAATGGAACAGAATACAGAGCCCAGAAATAAATCTGCACATTTACAGACAACTCATATTGAACAAAGGTGCAAAGAACACAGAATAAGGAAAGGACAGTTTCTTCAATAAATGATGCTGGGGAAATTGGATATTTACATGCAGAAGAATGAAATTGGACCCTTATATCACATTATATGTAAAAATCAACTGAAAATGGATTAGAGACTTAAATGTAAGACCCAAATCTATGAAACTAATAGAAGAAAATGTGAGGTGAAAGCTCCATGACATTGGTCTGCCCAATGATAATTTAGATATGATCTCAAGAGGTAATAAAAGCAAAAATAGACACATGGAAACATCCCACTAAAAAGCTTCTGCACAGTAAAGGAAACAATCAACAGAGTGAAGAGACCACCTACAGAAATTTGCAGACTATACATTCGATAAAGGATTAACACCAAAAATATATAAAGAGCTCAATTTAATAGCAAGAAAACAAATAGCCCAATCTAAAAGTGGGCAAAGGACCTGAATATACGTTTTCTTAAAAGAAGACGTACAAATAGCCAAGAGGTATATGAAAAAATGCTCAACTTCACAAATTATCAGATAAATACAAATCAAAACCACAATGAGATATTACCTTACACCTATTAGAAAGGTTATTAAAAATAATAACAAGTATTGAGTAGGATGTGGAAAAAAGGAACTCTCACAGTGAGCAGGAATGTAAATTAGTACAGCCATTATGAAAAGCAATATGGAATTTTATCAAAAAAAATTAAAAGTAGACCTACCAAATGATCCAACTATCCCACTACTGAGTATATATCCTAAGGAATAGAAGTAAGTGTGTTGAAGAGATATCTGCACTTCCATGTTTATTGCAGCATTTTCCACAATAATCAAGATATAGAATCAACCTAAGTGTCCATCAATGGATGAATGAATAAAGAAAATATGGTAAATACATGTAATTGAATACTATTCGGCCATAAAAAAAAAAGGTAATCATTTGCAACAGCATGGATGAGTCTGGAGGACATTATGTTAAATGAAATAAGACAGATACAAAAAAACAAACACCACATGATTTCATTCATAGGTGGAATCTTAAAAAGATTGATCTCATTGGAGTAGAAAGTACAGTGGTGGCTATTGGGGCTGGGGTGGTTGGTGGGGACAGCAGGCTGGTTGGGGAGATGTTGGTCAGAGGACAGAAAAATTCAGGAAGGTAGGAGTTATAAGCTTAAGACATCTATTGCACAAGTCAAGTGTAATGTGTTTAAGAGATATATAATCACATGATACTGTACTCTTGAAAAATGCTGACAGTGGATGTGAGGTGTTTGTTCCACAAAAATGGATACCTACGTGACATAATGCATATTTTAATTTGCTGTATTTCATCACTTTGCAACGTTTATATACTTTAAATCATCATGTTGCATGCAGTAAATACATACAATTTCATCTCTTATTAAAAAAATAAATTAAAAAAATAAACAAGTGACTTTAGCAAAGTCACTTGATACTATGTCCACATATAAAAGTCAATTAGATTTCTGTGTATCAAAAACAAATAGAGCATAAAATTTAAATGATTATAACATTTGCATCACACTTATACGAATGACACAGGGAAGAGTTGAACAGAAGAGGTATAATTCTTCTATCCTAGAACTACCAAATGTGTTGAAAGAAAATAAATATATAAATAAAGGAAGATATATACCAGCCTCTTCTTTAATCCCTCTCCTCCTGCACCATGGCAGCCTAGACTTTCAAGACATTTCTTTTTTGTCTCTGTAAGAAAGGACAATGATACTTGTAAATGGATGTAAGAATTCAACAAAATAATGCTTGTAAACTGTCTAGCCTATGCTTGGCATGTAGTAAGTGCTCAAAGAAAGACGAGCTCCATCTCTTGAACGCTGAGAGAAAGATTTACTCCTTAGGACAAACTGGGTCCTCTGAGATGTAATTTAAACCAAACCAGAGCATGAGGCTCCAGCATCTTCAACACTGTGTGCAATGGAGATAATAGAAACTACCTCACTGGGCTGTTTAGTGAGGATTAAATGATAGAAAGTATATAAAACAGAACTTGCTAAGTGATTAGTTCTTAGTAAATGTTACTTGCTGATGCTATTACACTACAGAGATTTTTTTCCCATTTCTTTGGAGGTCAGTTCTTGAATCTCATGAAGTAAAATCTTAATCGGAATTATTTTCAGTATAAAATGCAAAAAATCTTTCATATCCTTGTTCTTTGCTTTCTTTTTTCAATTTAATTCCTTAATACTTTTTGAATTCTTAGTTTATGAAAGATAAAAGGCTCTGAGAAGTGCTAATATGTTTTTAAAGTCTATTTTCTATACGATCCTCATGAAACTGTGTAAGGACACCAGAGGATGGGATAGGGATGTTTTCAGGGAGAGTAACAAGAACGACTGGAAGTCAGACTAATCAAAACTGGAATCATGAGAGTTTCTGTCCTACCTTAGGAGGTAGAGAAGGTGAGATCTCTGGACTGAGCTTCAAAAAGCCTTGATCAGTTTGCCGGAAATATTAAGAGAAAGATTCAGTTACTTTCTGGGCTAGGTGACTTCCCAGGAATCAAAGACATTGGCGGTCATAGCCTAACAGTTGACCCTGGCCCCACACTGAGCCAAGCCCTGCCTCTGGTTGCAGACAGAGACTTGCCCTTCCCACAGGAGTAGGTTCTTAGTCACTAAAGGACCATGACTAAGAAAGGGTGGGGGATAGTTCCCTGCACCTTTCCCACCCTCAAGCAGGCCAGCGGGAGCACTGGTCCTCTGCCCTGGATGGCTCCAGAGGAAGCTTCTTTCACTGAGAGAAGTGACTGCAAGCAGAGTGGTGGGAAGAGGTTTTGAACTTATGTGTCCTCTACTTGCTTACTTCCACTCCTCTTTCAGGCTAACAGCAGGCAAAATTACTGCTTTGAAAATGCCACGTCGTTTGTCCAGCAGTCTACTCTGGGTTCTGTTGGCACCCTCCACAGCTGGGGGTCGTCTGAGAAGGTGGGAACTAGGCAGAGGACGGAAAGGGCTGGGTGCATCTGTTCTGGCTAATAGGATCATTTTACATGATTCAGTGTTACCCAATTGCTGCTCCTCTTGTTCTCAGAGAAAGCAGCCTCGGCTTGAATTCCTTAAGGGACCGTGTACCGGGGTAGGAGTCCACGTTCTGAGCATCGGGTGTCGGCTGGCGAGAAGAGCTTTTCAGCCCTAAGTTGTACTTTTAAGTTCACAATGCACTGCTGTACTGTGTTCTGCTTTGATCTGCCTGAGAGCCTGTATCATTCCTTAGATGGTTCTGAAGGGGATAAAGCTTGGTCTTCTGAGTCCAGTTCTTGGAAGCAACCAAGATGCTTGAGCCGGTGAATTTCACTGCGACTCCCTTTCCACTTGTGGGAACCTGGACAGGGACTGTGGTATGGGGGAGGCCACCCACATATTCCGTGGCTGAGTGAAAACTTCCCCTTGAATCCTAGGTACAGACCCAAGGCTCTGCAGCTGCCCCTTTGAGTGATACTGAAGGCTGAATAAAGACCGGGAGCATTCTAGACCACAGATCTCAGGCCACCTGCATAAGTCGGGCTCTCTAGAGAAACAGAGCTAATAGGGTGTGTGTGTGTGTGTGTGTGTGTGTGTGTGTGTGTGTGTGTGTAGAGAGAGAGAGTGAGAGAGATTGATTTTATGGAATTGGCTTACAAGATTTTAAAGGTGCAGGTCCACAGTCTTCAGGGTAGACCAGCAGGCTGGAGACCTAGGGACGAGTCCAAGGTTGTCTGCTGGCAGAATTCCCTCTCCCTGGAAGGAGGTCAGGCTTTTTCTCTTAAAGCCTTCAACTGATTGAATGAGGCCCACCCACATTATAGAAGTAATCTGCTTTACTCACAGTCTACCAATTTAAATGTTCACCCCATCTAAAGAGATATCTTCACAGAAACATCTAGAATACTGTCTGACCAAATATCTGGATGCCATGGCCCAGCCAAGTTGACACATAAAATTAACCGTCATCCACATCTGAAGAGCCAGTTACAATGAAAAATCCCTTTCTCCGCCATCCTTTCCCAAGATCCTCCAGCAGCCTGTGCAGTGGTCAGGGATGGGCAGGATTCATTGATTCATCCCGTAAATTGGCTGCATGGAACCTTGACTTTATGCCAGGCACAGTTAGGTGCTGAAGATACTGCGTCCACCAAGTCGCTCCCATTCCTTTCCCTCTTGAGAATCCAGTGGTGAGACTCATCTTGAACAAGTAATTGTCTGAATGCATTACTGTCTACTTAACTAGGGTGATGAATCCCACAGAGAAGGAGGAGGACAGAGCATGTAAGAATGACTGGCATGGGGCCTGGCCTGAGACCAAGGCCGGAGGGGGCTCCTCTGAGGAGGTGACACTCAGGCTGAAACCTGAAGGCTGAGCAGGTTGAGCAGGGGAAGGTGGTGAAGAGGAAGGTTTCAGGCCAAGGAACCACGAGTGTCAAGACCTGAGGTGGGAAAGGCCTTGGCGCATTTGAGGCTCAGAGGGAGCAGCCGTGTACATGCCTTGCAGTGCACAAGGAATGGAGGTCCTCTTTGAGACAGAGAGGAAGGCCGAGGCCAGACCCTGAGCTTTATGAGGCCATTCAAGATCTTTCATTTTAGCTGCAGGGCACTAGGGACCCTTGAAGGGTTTTAAACAAGGGAGTCCCATGAGAAGATTTGTTCTTTTGAAAAGCACACCATCGGTGGACTGCAGAGAATGGCCTAGAGGGAAGTCAGAGTAGATGTGAAAACTTAGGAAATAAGTCTAGATTTCCAGGGGAAGAAGTGCTGTGGAGATGAACAGAAGAGGACAGATTTGAGTGCATTGAGGAGGTGGAATCAACAGAGCATTGTGTGTGATCGGATCTCGGAGGTGAAGAAAGGAGGGAATTAAAGGTGCATATCATTATCTTATTTTATAGATGACAGCTGAGGCTCAGGGAGACCCAGGGAGATGCCCATGCTTACCCAACCAGTGGCAGGCGAAGCCAGAGTGCAGCCCAGGCCCATGCAACTCCACCCCTGGCACATTTCTGGCTGGTTTTCTTTAATTGTGCTAGATTCTGTGTGGTGCTGATGAAGCCAAGGTTTAGGCTGTGTGTTATGACCCCCCTTGACCACTCAGAGTCCTTGACCACAAGCCTTAGCCCTGACCTGGCCCCAGTGATTCCTACCTGGCCTCCAACCAGGCCCTGACCCTGGTCACCCACTCAGTCCTGCTCTTGGCCTCTTGTGGAGCCTGGGCCAAGGCTTGTTGATTCTGTTATTCTTGGTAGAGATAGCAAGTAGTCACTCTCCATGGCAGTAGGCTAGGTACACGTCAGTCACAGCGTGGATCCCTCTCCCCCTGGCCAGCTCACACTGCTGCTTATCTAGGGAACCAGATGAGAGAGTGTAGATATTAATCATTCCGCTGGCTAAACAGAGACCTGGAGGACTGCAGCAGCACAGATGGCAGAAATGGCTTGGGCTTTGCAGATGGACAGCCCTGAGTCTGCACCCCAGTTCTGCCTCTCATTAGCTGTGTGACCATGGACAGCTTACTTTCCCCCTCTGAACATGTTTCCTTGCTTGTCAACTGGGGATCACAGGACCTACTTTTCTAGTTAAGTTATGGATTAGTGAGCTTGTATAGACTCTAGCCTATATTAGGTACTCAATACATGTCAGATCCCCTAATTTTCTTTACAGTCACTTATTCAGTGACTACTATGTATTTGGATTCAGGGTCCTTTATTAGATGCTGAGGATACAAGGGTGACGGCCAGAGTCTCCTGGCATTGCATCAGAATTTCTAGCACAGTCCATCACACATAGTAGGTGCTTTGCCAATAAAAGGTCATGAAGCCAAAAAGGGTTTTAGAGACAGTTGGCTTTGCTGAGCCCTGCATTATCAGATTCTCAGAAGCATTTTTGCAACATACAACAAAAATACAAACACAGAATAATCCAGTTCTAAAATACAGCAGAGACACCGTCACATAGGTGGGCAGGAAGAGAGAGACATATGGGGTGCCTGGAGGAAACAGTGACTTCATTTTTCCTCTCTTGTCATGAAAGTTGTGTGTGTCACAGTCTGGAGACCCTTTGGAAGTCTGATGGTTGTTGGAAGGAATCTGGAAAGGGCCTGGGAAGCTTCTGCCCTGCCCACCAGCCCCACCTGGGGACTCGTCTTTCTCAGCTGCTGGCCGTGGCAGCAGAGGCAACCTGCATATTTGTGTCTTTGGAGATCATCGTCTCCAGCCTAGAAAACATCTCCACTTCTGGAAATTCACAGGCCATTCTGACCCAGCAGTTGTTCTACCATGACCTGTCATTCCTAAGGAGTCTGAAGTTGGGGAGAGACCACCAGGGGTGCAGGTGTGTCAGGGAAAGGTTTCAGTGAGCACCAAGCACAGATGAAAGTCTGTGGTCCAGTTTGACAAACATTTAGTGAGTGTGTGTCTAGGCCCAGTATGGTGCAGCAAGTTGAGAGTGCAAACCTCAAAGATGTTTCTAAATTCTTTAATAAAATGGGTAGTTCCATAGTCAAGGCAGTTGTGCAGCAGAAGGAACACTATAGTCCGAGAGGAGTCCAAGAGGATGGATTGCGGTTCTGTGTGCATCACTGACTGTATGACCTTGAGAAAGCCCCTTCCCCTTGCCAGGCCATTCATAAAGTACAAGAGATAGATCACATGATGTCTAAGAGGTCCTCCAGATCTCCCATAGTGTCATTCATTCATTCATCCTGAAGTACCTGTTAAGTATGCAGCCCTGTGCTCTGCACTGTAGAAACACCAATAAAGAAAAGAGGGTCCCTGCCCTGCAGGGAGTTACAGCTCAGGACAGGGGACAGGCACTGCCAGGGATCGGCACTGCCAGGGACCTTTGATCAGTGGCTAAATTCCGTTTTTCTCTGAGTTTTGACTGCACATCTTGGCTGCTTCCAGCTCAGAAGACCAAGGTTTCCCCACTTCAGAGCCAGGCTAAAGAATGCTTTTCAGCTACCAGAGTGGCTTCCAAAGAGGCAGCAACCTAGGGCAGGGTCAATGGGGCTGCCCCCAGGGGAAAACACCCAGCTTCCCCAGGGCCACCTTGAATGGGGAAACACTCTTTTGGATGGAAAGTGTGCTGATTCAGAGTCACGTGGTCTAGGTCATGCATCATTTTGAGGACAGGAGAGGCCATTGTCTTCAACCTGTAGCCCTCTTGACCTCTAATTTGACAGGGATTGAGCCGGGGACAGGACATCCAGAAATGTAGGGTTGACTTGCTGTGTGACTTTGGGCACATCACTTCCCCTCTCTGAGTTTCACTGCCTTCACTGTACAAGAATAATGATAACACCTGCCTCTGATTCACAGAGCCACTGAGTACACTGCCAGGCACTGGGCATCATTCACCACTCGATCCTCAGGAAAACCCTATGATACAGGTGCCATAATGAGTCTCATCTTACTATACGTGTACCAAAGTCTCACAGACAACTAGAAAGTAGCAGACCAATGTCTCCAAAGGTAATTGAGCTTTCTGTGTAAAGTCTGTTCAGGAAGCTGAGGCAGGTCTGTTCCTAGATCTCTTTCATCTCCTGTCCCATTACCTAAAGGAACAATCACTGATGCTCAGTGCCACATCCAGGAGCCCTCTCAACCCCTCTCCTCCTATTTACATCCTCCCTCTCCTTCCTGCCCCAGCACCAGCACCCCTCTCTCCAGGAAGCCTTACCATATCCCTCCTTCTGAGCACTCGGCATGCAGTCCTGTGTACTTAGCATGCCTTGTTGGAAGGGCATGACAGGAGCTGACTGGAGCAGTGATGCAGCTCAGGCACAGGAACTGACCTGGGCATGCAAGTTCTCCTCCTTTGAGTGATGTCCTCCTTAGAACTCTTGCCCTGTGCATTGCTCCACTAGGTGGTCCTCACGAACTGTCTAGTCCAGCCCAATCCTCTCATTTTACAGATGGGGAGACCAAAGTCCATAAAGAGGTGCTGATTTCCCCACGGTCAGCCAGCAGATAAGGTGGAACCCAACCAGCAGTCGAGCTGCTTTTTCCAACTTCTCTTGGAGAGATTTGAAGGCAGGAAGCTCCTCTCTGCTTCCTGCTAACCCCAAGTGGGATAGTACTACAGCTCCAGGCAGCTTTTAAGATAGACTTTGCTGTTTGGCTCCCCTTAGATTTCTGGAGCCCTCTATGGCTAAGAGATGTTTCAGTCTCCTTGGATAGCTCACCATGGGGAGGGCTGAGCGCATGCAGTTCATTCACTGGCCCAGCCAGCCACCACTTACTCCATTCACTGTCTTTTATCCTCCCATCTGTACATTTATTTACTTCCTTTTTCATTTGTTCAGGTAATTGTCTATTCATTCACTTATTCACTGACCCATTTATTCCTTTATTGACCCATTCGTTTAACAAGCACAGAGCACTCTGCCTGCACGAACTGGGGAGACCTATAATAAAGCAGATGACCACAGCACACAATGATTGTACAGTGGGCAGTTTGGCGGACTGTGGGAGCCCAAGAGGGAGTGACTAAGCTCCAAGGAGACACCTCAGAGGAGTGACATCCCAACAGGCCCTGTAAGAATGAGCAAGGATTCTCCAGGTTAGAGAGGAGGAAGGAACATCTGTTAGCTCCTGATGTGGTTTTCTGGGGCCACCTAGAGCTGAGCTTCCCAAATCCCTTGGCTTTTGGTCAGCCTAGGCAGAAGGAACCACAGCCCAGACTATGGCTCAGATCGAGTTCTTGGATTTGTTTACCTCTAGCCCTGACTCTGGACCTTGGTCGCTGATTTCCCCCAGTCTGCATGGGGGCATAGAATGGTATGAGGCCGGCTGGGCATGAAGAGCTTGGAGTCCTTTCTTTCTGCCCTTATCTTGGCTTATGGCCAGGCTTCGTGATTATTATCTAGGTGCACAGTTCCATGTGGTCTCCTCCACCTCTGCTTGCCTGAGTTGGGGGAAAGGAAGAGAAGGAGGGAGGGGGTATTAATAAACTCAACAAGAATTTCTTTATGTTTGGGATAGCAGTGAAGGCCACTGTGTTTGGAATCAGATAGACATGGATTCAGATTCTGCCATGCCGTGTACTAGCTATGTGACCTTGGACAGGTCCCTCTGCGCCTGTTCTCTTCTCTGTAAAACGTGGCTAATAGCATGTAACTCGGAGGGTGGGTCACATTCTCTGTGTCACCATTGTTGACAGACAGTCTGTTCTCCAAATATGGTGGCTAATGTTTTCCTATTCTACTTGCTACACAATTGTAGCACACTTGCCGTGTGCAGGACTGCCAGAAAGGAGCTGGCGATGCAGACACATAAAGCATTCACAGCCCACCCACGGAGACAGACAGGTGAACCCTTGCCTTCCATGCAATGTGGTACTGCCAGGGTCTCAAGTCCACTCGGGAACCACAGCAGGCTGTAGAGTGAAGGTGACGTTCTGAATGGGCCTTAAAAGCAGAGTACATAGGAGGCTTTCTTTTCTAAATCCAGGTAGCATCTCTGACTGCTAAATTACTTTATTCCGACCTTCAGCTCTTCCAAATGCAAAATGGGAATAATAACTGTTGCAAGAATGAGACAGGACAGCACATGTTAAGAGGCTTTGTAATGGGAAAGAGCACTTCTTCATGAAAACAACCAACCAAACCCAGCCAACCTGAATCTAAAGCCCTTCCCCAGCAGCACACGCCTGCGGGCCAACATGTGTGTCATAGATCATAACGAATTCAGGAGGATTTGTTCAGGAAAAGACAAGAGGGAGGTGAGAACACTAGTTTCTCTTACTCTTTTTTTGTTTCTTTTCTTTTTTGAGACAGTGTCTCACTCTGTCACCTATGCTGAAGTGCCGTGGTGCAATCATAGCTCACGACAGCCTCAAACTCCTGGACTCAAGGGATCCTCCCATCTCAGCCTCCCAAGTAGCTGGGACCACAGGCACATGGCACATGCCACCACGCTTGCCTTTTTTTTTTTTTTTTAATTTTTTATAGACACAAGGCCTTACTATATTGCTCAGGCTGGTCTCAAACTCCTGGGCTCAAGCAGTCCTCCCACCTTGGCCTCTCAAAGTGCTGGGATTACAGGCGTGAGCCACTGCACCTGGCCAAGAACGCTGGTTTCTAGCCCATTAGAACTTGGGAGGAGTGTCCCGTGAGTGACAGAGATAATAGCCTCTCAGCCTGCTGCCTGACACCCACCCATCCTCAGATATGAGGGAATGGCTTTTCACTGTGGCAGGAAAGATAGGCTGGAATCTCAGTGGAATATCCTGGACTTCAGCACCCAGCATTTCAGACTCACTTTCTAAGGGTTTCTGGGGTTCCTGGCCTATCTGGACTGCCTGCCCAGGGCCTGTAGAGCTCTCTCTTCTCACCTCTGTGGCCCACCAACTTCTAGGGGAGTCCTGGAGCCTGTCCTTGTGTGCTGGACTTGGTCCATGACACCTGAACACCATCTGTTGGGTCTGGATGCATCTCTGACCCTGCTCTGCAGGAGCTGTGCATGGTCTTGAACAAATCACTTAACCTCTCAGGGTCTGTTTTCTCATCTGCAAGATGGGAAAACAGTACCTGCTTCATAGAACAGTTTTAAATGCAGACGTTAAACTGTGTACAGTGCTTTGGCTAGTGCCTGAGACGTTGGAGCTTTCTCAACTGTGTCTCTCATGAGCACAGTCAGGATAGGGACTGGGGAGGGTATGAAACAGAATGGGGAGAAGAAAAGAGACAAGAGAAGGTAACTGTGAAGTGGGTTTGAGTAGAGAAGGAGAAGAGCCAGGTGGGAAGGCATTAGAAGAGGGGGTGCAAGCCCTCTCAGTCTGACCCTGCCCACCACTGGCCCATGTCCTGCAGCTTCCCTAATGGGCCCTTCTCCACCTGTGTGGATTTTCTGGTCATTCAGCCAATGTGCAGAAATTTCTCCTGCTTCCATTTCGTCACCCTCTGTAAGATGTTATTTCCTACTTTCCTCCACCTGTACTTGACCGCCAAGATTTGGCAAAGTGCCCCCTCTTCCTGGAAGCCTTCCTTGACTGACCTGGTCCCCAGTAATTAGCTGCTCCAGCCCTGCATGCCTCCCCCAGCCCTCTGTTGCTGCCCTCAGTCCCAGTGCTCATCCCACGGCTGGTCCCCTCCTTCAGTGTTCCCCCACCTGTCTGGAAGTCCCTTGATGCCAGGGGCATGTTTCATCCATCTGTGTCCTTCCAGGGCTCTGAACAGTAGTGGGCTCCTTAGTGGATGTTGGAATGTTGAATGAATGGATGAACCAATAAGTGAACAGCTGCGAGGGGAGGCGGTGAAGCGGGGGAGGCTTCTCTAAGGGCTGGGCCTCAGCAGATTTCATCTCCTTCTGCTGCTGAGACTGCATTTCCCCCTCAAACCCCGCCACCCGCCCAACTAGTGAGGGGTGAGGAGCAGGCGAGCAGCCATTGTCCACTGCTGCTCCAGAGGTGCCTTCCCCTCTCTTGTGCCCTTTAGGGCTGTCTGCGGCTTCCTCAGCAATCCCAGGTCCTTGCAGACCTGCAGAAAAGGCTTTTTCCTCCCAGCCTGCACCCTCCTCCCCAAAACAAACACAGTCACTGCCAGAGAGCCACAGGGGCCTGCAATGCAAAACAGGTGTCTCCTGGAGACCTGTCAGCCATGGCTACGCAGCAGCTTGCGGTCACTGCCTGGTGGCGTAGGGGAGCGTGGGGGCACGACAGGGCTTACCCTGCATGTTCAGCTCCCAGGGTCCAGCACAGGGCGCAGCAGCCACCTCATGCCCTGTGACAGGAGGCTGTGACTGACAGCACATCCCCCAAAGGCGAGAGGAGCCAGGGAGTTCTGGTTGTGTATGAACAGCTGGATACAAAGACCTGGCCCTTGTTCCCACCCCACCATCTCAAATTTAAGCTGCACTCCAGGGAGTGTGGGAACGTGGAATGTCCTAAATCACCTGGCTTTGAATCCCTGCCTGGCCTCTTACAAGCCGTGTGAACCTAGGCACCTATTTTCCTCTTGGAACTTTACTTTACTCATCTGTAAAATGGGTCGGTAAAGACTCTCACAGCCTGTTAGTGGGATGGGACTGGGCCAGGCAGCGTATACGC
The DNA here is from genome assembly GCF_006542625.1 of Nomascus leucogenys. Classification (NCBI taxonomy): domain Eukaryota; kingdom Metazoa; phylum Chordata; class Mammalia; order Primates; family Hylobatidae; genus Nomascus; species Nomascus leucogenys. The sequence goes on along the minus strand of NC_044392.1, from coordinate 16,464,651 downwards.
ATGCAAATAGTAATGATCCAGTGTAGGGTCTGGGTGTAATACACTTGTTAAGTGTAAGTCCCCATGCCTCTGGTTCTGAAATCCATCGCTGAAAGACTGTGTGAACTTCAGCAAGGTATTCCCAACTTCAGAGGCCTTTGAGAAGAGTCTGTAGCCTCCACTCTACTGTTGCCTACCGAGGCAATGCTCTCTGGAGTTGCTTCTAGTCTCCTGCACGGGTCGCCCCTCTCTTGCACCTCCCTGCTTTTGTGCATGATGTTCCATCTGCCCAGAATGCCTCGACCTAATCGCCTCACTCCTTGCAGTAACAAGATGTGCTAACTGCACCCCTACTGTGTGCCAGGCCCTGTTGCAAGTACTTGGAATACACCAGTAAGCAAGACCCTCCTTATGCTTCAGGTGCCTCTGCTCCTTGTTAATGAATCTGCCTCATGGCATTTGTCTCGCTGTACTGAAGTGGGCGCTTTCATGTCTATCTTCACCATGACTGAGTTCCTGGAAGGCAGGGACATCTAACCAGGTCTATACCCAGAGCACGGGCCACAGAGGACTGTGTCTGTGTGGTTCATCCTTGCCCCCCAGCATTCAGCCTGAAGCCAGTGCCTTTGGATGAATAAGTGAAGGGCTCAGGTAAGCTCTGCTCATTCCTTGGCCCTGGCGGAAAGGGTAACTCCGTCTCCATCCTCTACCAAGACCCGGTTCCGATCCTGCTGACTCAGGCCTTCTGAGCAGTGCCAATGGACCAGCTCTTTCTATGGAGGGGGCCGGGTCCAGACACCCTGGACGATTTGGCAATGGAGGGAAACAGGCACAGTGGGTGCTGGTGTAGTCTTCTCTGTTTGTATTGGAAGCCACTCCTTGTGTACCAGCACTCATCCCAGATTTCAGTTATCCAATTGCACACTGCTGCTAAAACTGCCCCTGTGCAAATGAGCTGGCTGTGGGCCCTCACTCCATTCATTCCAGCAGCCCCCTCCCTACATTGCTCTGGCTTCCTCCCTGTCACCGAGGAGCTCCCTGCTCTTCCCACAGAGGGCACCACGGAATCTGTCCAGGTCACCAGGACGGTAGCCCGAAAGAGCTGAGGGGGAGGAAACTCCCTAAGAAAAACACTTGTGTTTGTGAGAGGTTTCAGGTCAGACACCTCTTCCTGTTACTCTTGTGTCTGCGCAATGCTTGCATTCCCTGGGCTAGTTTCTTGACCAGGGGTCATTTTACCAAGGCAACTGCAAAGGAAGGTATTTGTAATCTTTGAGACTGGGGCTCACAACTTCACCTACCAGGTGCTGGAATTGATTTCAAAGGTGGATAATTTGCCCCCATTTCCAATTATCCAGGCTTTGCCATATGGTGTGTTTGGGAACATTGGAAGTCTACAAAGAATTCAAGAAGCTGCGACAGAGTGAGCAGTTCCAGCACTTTACCAAGGCAGGCGCCATGCTGGGGCTGTGGAAGCCAATGACACAGGCCCCAGCCTGACTCTGCCATTTATTTGGTTGCTGAACTTGGGCAAATTAATCAACCATGCCTTAGTTTCCTCATCTATAAAATGGCAGCAATAGTACCCCTCATTAACAGTTGACAGGAGGATTTAAAGAAATGAGTTTTCCTATGTAGGCACATAAAAGGCTCTTTCCCCTCCTTGCCTTAAGTTTCTTTATTTAATTGTTTATTGTTCTTTTCCTGATGTTTTCAACCAGAAAGGACATGGCTGCTCTTCTCTTGGAGCCAGATGATGGCAGTATGAGGAGGTAGGAAATGAAGGGAGGAGGGAAGTAGGAACTCAGTGCTGCCCCGGACTGCTTTCATAGTGGTTCGTATTTGTGGGGTGCTGACCACTGCATGCATTCCTGTCTTGGGTATGCGCTGGGACCTCAAGGGACAAAAAAGCAGCCATTCAAAAGTATCATTTAGAAAGCCAGGCAGGAAAGGTCAGACACTTTTGTCTGGGGACAAAGTGCAAAATAGGCACTGGGTAAACAGCCAGCTGGGTTTTCCAGAACCGACTGGGTGCCTCTCTGCCATCAGAAATGGTGTCGTTTCTGATGGGTGCAGAGCACACTTAGGTTATGCCCAAGTATCCCGCTTGCAGAGAGCTGACATTGGAAACCATATGGGCTTGCTCCAGCCTAATCGCTTTCCCAGCCCCAGGGCAGTTTGGATAAAAGGCAGCACCCAGTGCCCACGAGTGCTCAGGAGAGAGTGGATCGATCTAGAGGAAGGTGGTGAGAGTGAACCTGGGAGCTACGAGGAACTGTGAGAACTGGGGCTAAGCATGGAGAGGAGAAGCTTGGGAAGGACAAAGTCATTTTCCCCAAATGTCTGCTGGGCTGCCCTGGAGTGGAGAGTAAAGAGAGGGCTGCAGAGCATGGAGCTGGGCCTGGTGGGGGAACTGAACTGAAGAAGTAAAAAGAGCCTTTTCACAGTCAAGAGCTGCCCAGACACTTGAAATCAGTCAGTAACCCGCTGTGGCCTCTGGTGGAAGGCACAGGGGGTCCTGGATTAGGAGTGCTAGGGGCAGCCTGTGCTGCTTCCTGGAGCTGTGGCCACAACAAGTCCTTTCTTCCCGCTGAGCCTCAGGCTTCCCCCATGCCCTGGAGATGGTAATGACTAGGGAGAGTGAGATGCTTCCTTGCCAGCTCCTGGGACGAGGTGGGCCTGAGAAAAGTGAGTGTCCCTTGTCGCACAAGGCTGAGCATACACAGAAGGGCCACCCCAGAGGACCTCCAACCTGAGGTGACCGAGACGATGCCTGGTGTCTCCCCAGCACTGGGCTGCCCTCTCGAAGCCCTCCCAGCATATGGTAAATACCCTCTCAATGAGTTAAAACTCCACCACTCCAGGAAATGTTGTTACAAATTGTTTTTCCACTAGAACACATACTGGATTTTCCATGCTACCTCCAGCACATTTTCGGGAAATCCCAGGTGGTGGGATGGAGGCTGAGACCCTCCAGAAAGGCCAAGGTCCCAGCAAACCAAAACTAAAAGACGGCTGGGTTTTATTTAATCATAAGTACATATATGTCTCAACCTTTGAATACTGGAAAGGAAAAAAAAAATTAAAAACCAGGCAAACTGAAAAAACACACACATCGCTTTGCTTTGGAAGGTAATTATTTTGAATTCAGTTAAACCAACTTGCTCTAGTTAACTAGATTAGTTTACATCTTGTGGTAGAAATAAAAATACAAATTACTTCGATTGCAATAAACCATGTTTTTCTAACTAAATAGATTAGTTTATATCTTGTGGCAAGAAACAAGGAGAACGGCTCAGAAATGCCTGTTGCTCACTCCTGCCCACTCAGTCATTCAGGGAAGTTTGTTTTCTGTTTGACCTCTGGCCTCTGACCCCCATGCCTCCCTCAGCCCCCTCCTCCAAAAGATGTAAAGAATTGGGCTTGGGAAAAAGAAAAACAAAACCACATCCAGCCCAACTGCTTTGATGATGAAGCCATAGTACTTGGGCGTTGCACAATCCACACTGATTACATTCACTCCATGACTGCCTACTGTGTGTAGCACAGAGCACGGGGCACCAGTGTGGCAGGGCTTCCTTCACAGGCATGAAACCTGTGTGTCACACAAGTCCCTGTGCTTATTTCATCTTCTGCTCTTGCTGTTATGTAATTCTTAATAATTTATGAATAAGGAGCTCCTCATTTTCCTTTTGCACTGGACCTTGCAAATTATGTAGCCCATCCTGGTGGAAAGCATAGAGACAACACAGGGATAGAGGAGACGAGGGCCTGTGCTCCAGGGCTGTGGCTCCATAGGGGACACAAGGGGCTCGCAATAGCCCATGAGCTCCTGCTGGGGCAGGACCATGTGGGACCCATGTCGAGAGACCCGTCCCCATGAGGGTGGTGTTCGCAGGATGAGTGTTGCTTACAGAACTGACAGACGGTACATTGGCCTGAGTCAGTCCAGCCACTTCCGTGACTCAGGAGTTCTTTGGCCTGTTCTTTCTCTAAGGAGAAAGTCACTTGCTGCCTCCTATCTGTGTCTTTCTATCGTTCTATCACATCTTACTCTTTCTGTCTTAGGAAAAGCCTGGGGAAAAGGTTGTAACTTGCACCAGCAGTTTCTGAGGAGACTGGTCTTGGCATGGTGTCTCCCCAGGCCTGTGCAGAGTGGGTCCTCAAGGGTCAGCTCGCTGGAAACAATGAATTTAACCGCCAGAATGCCACCTGCACATTACACCCTGCTGAGGTGTCCCTTTATGTGCATTATCTCATTTAATCGTCACAACTACCCTATACGGCTGTTAGAAGGAATGCAGATTCAATCTAAGGGTAGGCTGGCTTTCTATTAGACATTTCTATTTTCCCCCATGCCAAAATCCTGGCTGGGGCTGGCGCTCTGCTCCAGGAAGCTATGGAGTGTTCAGGCTCCTTTCACTGCTTCTCCGCCATCGCCAGGAGCTGCCTCCGATCTAAGGTGGCTCCACCCTCTGCCTGGCCATTCCAGCCTTGGGCAAGGAGAAAGGCAGAGCCTGGAATTAGACCTGTCGGTCCTGCTCATGACTCATTGGCCACAACTTGGTCATTTGGCCACTCTTAACTGTGAGAGGAGACTGAGAAATGGGGTCTCTTCTGGGTGGCCATGTGCCCAGATGAAAATGAGGGGTTTTATTACTATGGAAAAAGGAGATAATCAACATGCAGGTAAAAGAGCAATCTATGCCATATGAGGATAGGTATTTTACCTCTGTTTTATAGATGAAGACACAGGCTCCGAGAGAGAAATGGCGTGGCCCAGGATGCACTGCATAGAGGTCTGTGCTTTTTCTACCTGCTACACTCTGCCAGTCCACTGCATGGCTCTGTGACTGAGGGTCACTGACTCATTCTTGCACTCTCTGAGTGACAAGGTACTCACTACTTCCCATGGCCATCCTAGAACTTTGTTGGTTAATTGCGACTGTTTCCATTCAGCAAATAATGAGCAGACCATCCTGGACAGACAGAGCTGTGAAGGCTGAGAGGAGGAGTCCCTGATCCTGGCTGAGTAGTCAGGAAAGGCCTTCTGAGGAGTCAGGCTTTAGGGAAGTCAGTCCTAGAGGATGAATTGGAGTTATTGTCTAGCCTTTGACCTTGGACACTTTATTTAACCTCTCCAAACCTCAATTTCCTCACCTATAAGATGAAGGTAGTAAGAATACCTTCCTGATATGGTTTGGATGCTTGTCCCCACCTAATCTCATGTTGAAACATGATCCCTGCCGGGCACAGTAGCTCACACCTACAATCCCAGCACTTTGGGAAGCCAAGGCAGGCTGACTGCTTGAGCTCAGGAGTTCAAGGCCAGCCTGGGCAACTTGGCGAAACCCCATCTCTACAAAAAACAAAAAAATCAGCCAGGTGTGGTGGCATGTGCCTGTAGTCCCAGCTACTCAGGAGGCTGAGGTGGGGGGATTGCTTGAGCCTGCAAGGCAGAGGTTGCAGTGAGCCGTGATCGTGCCATTGTGCTCCAGCCTCCAGCCTCGGTAACAGAGCAAGAGTGTCTCTAAATAAATAAATAAATAAATAAATAAATAAATAAATAAGAAAGAAAAAGAAGGGAGGGAGAAAGAGAGAGTGAAAGAGGAAGGAAGGAAGGAAAAGGAAGGAAGGAAGAAAGAAGGAAAGAAAAAGGAAGGAAGGGAGGGAAGGAAAGGAAGGAAGGAAGAAAAGAAAAGAAAAGAAAAGAAAAGAAAAGAAAAGAAAAAAGAAAAGAAAAGAAAAGAAATCCACAGTGTCTGAGGTGGAGCCTGGTGGGAGGTGTTTGGGTTATGGAGGAGGATCCTTCATGAATGTCTTGGTGCCCTGCCCATGATAATGAGTGAGTTATCATTCTATTGGTTCCCATGAGATCCGGTCGTTTAAAAGAGTCTGGCTCCTCCTCCTCCTCCTCCTCCTCTTTCTTCCTTCTCCTCCTTCTCCTTCTCCTTCTCCTTCTCCTTCTCCTCCTCCTCCTTCTCCTTCTCCTTCTCTCTCTCTGTCTCTCTGTCTCTCTCCCCTTCTCTCTCTCTCTTTCTCTCTCATGCTTCCTCTCTCACCATGTGACATGCCTGGTCCCCTTCTCCTTCCGCCAGGAGTGGAAGCAGCCTGCAGCCCTCACCAGGAGTAGATGCTGGTGCCATGCTTCTCGTAGCACTTGCAGAATCATGAGCCAAATAAACCCCTTTTATTTATAAATTATCCAGCCTCAGGTATTCTTTTACAGCAATGCAAAACAGACTAACACACTACCTTGCACAGTTAAAGTGAGAATTAGAACGTGTCCACATGTATTTAATAGATGTCAGTTATTATCAAGGGCATGCGTAGCAAAAAGAATGGCAGGAGCCAAGGTCAGGTGGTGACTAACCGCACAGGCCACTCAGGAGGCTGGCCTGGAAAGCGGAAAGTAAAGAGCAGCAGGAGCTCGGCAGAAGCTTTTGCTGGAGGTTCCTGGAGGTTTGAAAGACCTTCCTGATGTCCAGCCCTTGTCAGCCGTCCTAGATTCATGCACTGAACCTCTGTAAAGGAAGTCTGCTATGTCTTCTGGGAGCTGCAGTTCCGACACTGTCCTGAGGAGCAGTTGGAAGGGCTTAGGGGGCAGGTGTTCCAGAATGCTGGAATTGCCTGCCGCCTCCCAAAACCATCTCTGTACATGGTATGAGGAGCCAGAGCCCTCCATGGCCTGCTGCCTCCCAGTTGGGACACTGGTGGGACTTGTGTGCCTGGCTGAGCTGGCTCCTTGGCCATTGTGGGTTGAAGAAAAGGCCAGAGAGGCTTGGAGGAGAAAGAGCTGCAGACAGAATGGAGGAAGGAAAAGGGACAGAGGAGGTGGCAAGAGACAGGAAATGAGAGTGAGGGAGAGGCACAAGAGGGAGAAAATAGGAGCCTGGGCAGACTGGGTAGTCCCAGGCACCAGGTCCGTCCATGGAATTTATCTAACCCTTGCATCAACTCTGGAGGTGGGGTAGGAAGCCCATTTTACAGATGAGGAAGCTGAGGCCCAGAGGACTTCTTGATTGGCCTGAGTTCTCCCAATCAATTATCTGATTGCAAAATTTTTCCTCTTTTTAAAAAACAAACCATACTAGTATGTATTGTTGTATAGTATGTAATCATCATAAAAGGCATGAACAAAAAAATTTAAAATTCCACCGTCTGGTGGGATACCCACTGTTAACATTTGATGTATATCCTTCTAGACATTTCCCTTTGCAAGTTTGTGTCTCTCTATATATGTGCGTATAGATGAATACATAGTTATAAAAATGGGTTTATTATTATACATACTCTTCAGAAACTTCCTGTATTCAGTTCACCGTATATCATGAACATCTTCCCACTACAGGTAAATACATATCCATGGTCTCATTTCTAATGGCCACAGACCACATTTAGGTCATTTCCAGGTTTCCACAGTTTCATGGGAGAGAACACTTCTCAGGTTACTTTTTAATGAGAAAAGAAAAGAAATACAGAAAATTTGGAGGAAGAGAGGAGGCAAAAACTTTATCTAGTCCCTCTCTTTGTTCCACCCACAACCAGGTACCTCAATTTGCCTTCCCAAGTGGATTCTACGACATTGTGACACCAGTGAATCCTGCAGTTAACATTATTGCTGGAAAGACAGTTAAAGCTCAGTTCTTTCAATCAGTTATTACACAGAAGGGAGGCACGTCAAAGGAAACATTGTGAGGGTTTTCCTACCAATTTGACTTCTAGAATCAGGACTCCTTCTTTTGCTTTTCTCATGGCCTCCAGCGACCTGGGATCCTCCTCCTTTAGTTAAAGAGTGAGAACAAACATGAATGCGCCCGGCAACTGGCTTCTCCCTCCTGACATGGCTTAATGGAGAAAGCACCAGGCCCAAAAGTCATACAAACCAGGTTCAAATCCCAGTTCCCCTCCCTATTTACAGGGCAACCTGAAGCCCTAACTCATGTTGGAGCCTCAGTTTCCTCATCTATTAAGTGGAAGGAACACAGGAAACATGAAAGGTGCCTGGTAGGTGCAGGGTACAGAATAGATACTCAACAAATACTTTTTGATATTATATCATTTCCTGTTCTCAGTTTTCTTTAAGAGAGGTGGGCCCACCTGTGCTTGCTTTAATATCTCCATTATTCAGTGGCTTGAGGAGAGCTAGAAAACCAAATTCAATGACCATGACTCTTGTAAAAAGCCATGTTAGTAGCCCAGCCCGACTAATGAACAAATCCCTGGTCATGAAAGCAAGTGTTTCTAATAAGCATGAAAGTGTATTTGTGAAGGCAGCCTGGGACCCGCAGCCCCAGCTGCTGGAGCTTATAGCATCTTTGCCTGAATAGCCACACTTTCGTGCCTGGAAGATGTGTGTTATTGCAGCCAGACCCCCCCTCCCTTCCCTCCCCACACCAGCGGCCGGCTGGTGCTCGCACGGGCTGCCTGTCGTGCAGGCAGGAGACTGCCAAGCCTATTCCGGGGAGCAGGCCATCACTGTCCAGGGAAGGGGCTGAAACTGGGCAGGCACTGTGTTTTCCAACATTGTGCCTATTGCCGGAGGGGGACCGACAGCACAAGGAATTGGTGTTGGCAGGTCCCCCTGCTAAGCTTCTGGCTGCCCTCAAGAGCCAGGCCAAAGGACTTGTGTTTTCTTTGCTGCATTATTAAGCTGTCTTTTGCTTTTAAGGTTCCTAGACCTGTCATAATACAGGCCATCCTAGCCAAGATTCTGGGCCCCTGTTCCTTTGAACTGCAGGGGCAGCTATGCAGAAATCCAGCTTTTCCTGTGGTGTGGTTGACAGCCGGCTGACAGCCTCCAGCCAGGCTGCTACCAAGCAGGGTTGCAGTATTACCCGTCTAGGCTTGGGGAATCAGTCTCATCCCATGGGGAGATTGGACGGAGCCCTGCTACGCTCGAATCCTATCTGGGAGAATGCAGCTGAGAAGAGGGGAAGAAAGGCAACCTCAAAACTGGGATCAGAATTCCTGGGTTCTCAGAAAGGCATTATCTCGCCATGACTAAGAGCATGGAGCTGGGTGCAGGAAAGCTTGGATTGAATCAAATGCTAACGTGAACTCACTACTGTTGACCTTTAGCAAGTTCTTTAACCTCTCTGAGCTTAAGTTTTCTCATCTGTGAAATAGGGAAAATAATAGTGTCCACCTCTTAGGGTTATCAAGACTGTAACTCATTATAAATGAGTTATGTTTCTTCAATGAGTCATTCAAAGCACGAAGCCCTGTGGCTGGTACACTGTGTGCACACCACACGATGTAGCCAATAATGTTTTTCTTTCATGGGGCCTTAGTCAGTGCCACAGGAGGGCCATTGAAGTGGGGGAGCACTCAGGAAACCTGGCTTCTGATCCCAGCTCTGCCGCAGGCCTGTGATATGACCTTGAGCAAGTGTGTGCCACTCTCTGGGCCATTGTTTACTTGTTTCTGGGCATAAAATAATGAGACATGGCAGGAGTGCTGGAAGACCTCTAAGCCCAGGGGTAATGTGGAGTGCTGGGGTTAAGAGCAGCAGGTGCAAGGGGTAGAGGCTGGTGAGATTCCAAATGGGAAGCAACAACCATCAGGTAGCCCTTCCCCAGAATTAAAGCCTTGCCTTCCACTTCTCGCTCTCTCTACAGCTGGTTCAGTATTGGGGACCAGTGAGGTGACCCCTCCAAAATATGTATGGCTGTATTCTTTCACACCATATGCCATAGAGATTGAGGGCTGGGGACAAAAGGGAGGTAGAAAGAGAAAGAAAAGAGAGAGAGAGGGAAGGAGGTGGAGAGACAGACATGCAGAGAGAGGAAAGGAGAATGTCAAGATAGTTTATGTAGAGCAGCAGAGTGGAAGAATTGTGGCATCAGGTGCAAAGGGTGTGAAATGTAGATTTCTTTTCTGAAGTGGAGGTACAGCCATGGGAGGCTGGGGACAGGGATGGCTAGGGAACCATGTAGATGTAGGGTGCTAGTTTATTTCTGCTGAGTGGGATGGGGTAGGTTGCAACATGTACTCCCTGAGAACCCCAACCAGAAATAGGCCCAAAGATAAGTCTGGGTTGGGGAAACCTTCAGACACTTCCCTGTTCAGACATCTAGCTACCACTCCCTTCCCCATCCCTGGCTGCCAGGACTGCTGCTCGAGGAAGCTGGTTCTCATTGCTCCTCACGCCATAGTAGTCTCCAGGTCTTGGATCCTTTGAGAAAAATGAAGGAATGGAGTTTAAACTTAGCCACTATTTATTGAGAACCTGCTCCCCTCCAGGCATGAGCCAGATGCGTATACATGTGTTACCTCATTCCATTTGCTTTTCTCAGCACCCCTTGTCCTGTGAATCCCTGCTTTAGCAGTCATGATTTCTCTCTCTTTCTCTGTTTCCTGTCTCCTCTCCTCCCCTTTGACCATGAGCTCCCCGAAAGCAGGCTCAGCCTGTGTCTACCTTTGTGTCCTCCACAGAGAGCCCAGGCTATGGGCTCAACGTGTCAGCTGGTTTCTGTAGAATCAGAGTATGTTAACTTAAATCTGATTAATTTTTAGGGGGGCATACTGAATATAATTTAAGTGATTTGGAGCATTAGGAGTCAGCCTATATCAGGAGAGAGCACAGAGGATATTATATTTTGAAAGCAGAGTGAGGATATAATATATGGAGGGCAATGCTTAACTCAATTAGAAGAACAGTGTTAATGGTGGAATTTCTGGCATGGAGGCAAGTATGATAGAGAGGAATTGGGCTGTGAATCAACATGGCTTTCCAGGACCCTCCTCCTCTCCTGTGCTAGGCTTTGCAGGAGACAAAGGAGGCTGCATGGTCTCTCCCTTGGGAGTGCATGATCCTGTTGTGAAGATGAGATTCTCTCAGGTGAAGAGCGAGAGCCCTGGGACCCTGGGCACTTCGTTAGTGGGACTGCTCCACTGCTGTAACACAGTAACATGGTTTCCATCAGGGGTTGAATATTTGCTCCTATAAGAGTTGCCCCAGGATGGGAAAGGAAACATCATATAAATATCTTCTCCTACTGAGTAAAATCTAAACTCCTCGATTTCTCCTGCCTGCTTCTCAGCCCCCAGTGCTTTCACCACCACACTCTGTGCTTCCCCCATCCCAGCCGTTTATCACGCTATTTCCATCTCTTTTAATGACCTCCAAGACCCTGACCTATTACCACATTCTTCCCACCCATCTTTCAAGGTTAGGTTCAGATCACTCCTCCTCCAGGAAGCCTTCCCTCATTTTCCCTCTGCAAACATCATCCCATTCTCCAAATCTCACAATCAGTGCCCTGTTACAGCTTCTTCTGCAGGCTTTATTTTAGTTTGTGCTCAAGTTAGGTTTGGAGGAAATATGCCCATCTCTTTTCTTCCCCAGAATGAGCTCATGGGTTCATCAGGCAGGGCCTGGCCCAAAGGGTGTGCTCAGCAGTGTGGGTCAAGGAGAGACACCTCAGAACAGGAGGCAGAGGCAGGAGAGTGACCTGATCTGACCAAACTGGAGCAGGCAGGCAGATCCTGTAGCCCGGCCTGGTGAGCCCCCGGTGCTCTAGGGGTTAATCAGGGTTACATGTGATCAATAAATATTTACTGGGTGTTAAGTTTTTAGCCTAATGCAGGATTTAGCAGCCATTCTCATTTATGGTAATGAGAGGCATTGCCACCCTGGGGGATTTGGAAAGGAAACTCCTCCACCTGCCTGCAGTCTGGGTTCAGAACTGCACTGACTCTAACTGCCCCTGCCCAGGAAGCCCTGTGGTAGTGGAGCTTCAGCTTTGGCTTCCCTTCCAACTATTTTCTCACGGTCTCAAGCCTTGACTCCACCCCGCAGGAAACTCCCACTGCCTCCCTCCCTCTCTACTCACAGGATCTTTACCCCATCTCTCTGTGCCTGGCTCTGCTGGGCCCTGTGGGCACAGGCACAGCGCAGACAAAGCTCCTTCTCCTCAAGGAGCCCCTGCTCTGAAAATGATTCCCAACCCTTTTTCTCACTCCCGCCCACTATGTCACAGTGAGGTCTTCACACCAAGACCCTGAGGCACAGCTGGGCAGTAGGAGAGGCACAGTTGGGTCTCTGTGAATGGCAAGGCGTAGGGGATGGTTGGAAGCCCCTAGGCAGAGGGGTGTCAGAAGCCCTCTGACGTAGGGTGTGCAGAAGTTGCAGGTGGAGGGGGTGTATAGAAGCCCCAAGGCAATTTGATATACACTCTGAAGGGTGCCCTCCAACAGACGTCACCAGTCTAGACGCTGAGATAGACGCATAAATAAGCAACACTGTGCACAGTGAGTGCCATGACCAGAGGAAGCCCAAGAGCTCTGAGGGACAGGAGGAGGCATTTCACTCAGCCTTGGGAACGCTCCTCCAGGGAGGTGACTCTTGAGTGGCTTCATGAACCCAGACAGAGAAGAGGGGAATGACTTTCCAGGCAGAAGGGGCCATGAGGCATGAAAAAATCTGGCATGTTTAAGATACCAGGATGAATTTATGACTAGACCTGTGCTGTCTAATATGATAGCTACTAGTCACATGTGGCTATTTAACTAAAATTAAACAACATTAAAATTATATTCCTCAGTCCCAATAGCCACATTTCAGATGCTCAACAGCCACATGTACTAAAGAATGTCCATCATCAAGCCAGGCAGGGTGGCTCATACCTGTAATGCCAGCACCTTGGGGGGCCAAGGTGGGAGGATGGCTTGAGGCCAGGAGTTCAAGACCAGCCTGGGCAACATGGTAAGACCCCATCTCTATAAAAAATTAACTAAGCATAGTGGTGTAACCCTGTAGTCCTAGCTACTGAGGAGGATATGGCAGGAGGATCACTTGAGCCCAGGATTTCAAAGCTGCAGTGAGCTATGATCGTGCCACTGCACTGCAGCCTGGGTGTCAGAGCGAGACCTTGTCTCTTAAAGAAAGAATTTCCATCCGCAGGAAGTCGAGTTGCCCAGTGCTGGCCTTAGAGTATAGAGCCACTGTGGATCCTAAAGAGCCTGAGGACTCTGGGCTCCTTCTCTTGGGTCTCGATTCTTCTCTGGACCCCATGTTTGCCCATCTACTTGGCAGTCACCCTGGGAACCCAGAGGCTTCTCTTTCATCTCACCATTTTATCAACACCTATTGTGCCCCTGGTTTTCAAGAGAGGCACATGCCTGAGAACTTGGTTACGGGAGAAGGGTTAGAAGCTTCCTCAGAACCGCAAGCCATGAGGTCCAAGGGTCCTCTGAGAAAGCAGTGAGCACAGCACGTGTCCCTTGCAAACTCTTGGTAAAGACCAGTCAGGGCCAACCAGAGAAGATGCACCTTGTGGGAGGCTTGGTCAAAATATTTGGCTGTTCATGAACAGTAGACACTGGGACAACCGTGAGGGGCTGGCCAGTTGAAGGTTGTACTGGGGGAGCGGGCAGAAGAGTGGGTGGAGGGATCAGGAGGAGACTTACCAGGACAGTAGCTGCCTGTTTCTAGGGTACCCTGTGGCTCCTTGCCCCACAGATGAGTTTCTTCCTGTTCTGTGCTCAGTTTCAATGTCATCTCCTCTGTGAGGCCTTCTCTGATTGCTCAAGGAGCCCCAACTGCCCCTCATCCTGGTTTTCACATGACACTTGTCCCACAGACTGCCACCGTGCCTGTCCCCCTAACTAGACCCTGGGCTTCTTTGAGGACCCAGGCCTGCCTGGTTAATTATGCTGCTCCGTTAGCCTGAACCACTCTTCTCCAGAAGTCTGCTCCCATGGCTGTAATCAATCTATATCAGTGTTACTTCTTATGTACCTGTTGCTTCCATTAGACCATGAACTCCTTGAGTGCAGGGGTTACGTCTTGTTCAGCTCTTTAAATACCTGAGTGAATAAGTGAAGTCAGGGAGGTGGAGGCTGTTGAATAGCAGCCAGCCTGGAGGCAGAGGACTGGAGGCAGACAGAATCAGGAAAGGGGCTGGGAGGGGTGGAGGGGTGAAAGCAGGCTGTCCATGCCCCCTGCCGCTGAGCCATGCTGGCTGAGCAAGAGCTTCCCTGTGGTCCACCTGAGCAGACTTCCCTAGGAAGGGAGACTCTGCTTCTTGTGGACTCTGTTTCCTCTGTGAGATGGCTGTTCTCCCCTGCTGATTGTTGCAGAGAAGATAATGGCAGATCCCTTTATTTCTTGGGCTGGCCTCCAGGCAGAAGGACTTGTTCCAAGTGCCACTTGGTGACTCTTGCAAATTGTTCCTGACAGCCCTGCAGAAGGCCAGGCCATCTGCCTTACCCTTTTGCAGGGTGGCAGGGGCTGAGAGGAGAGATATTAGGTTTCCACTTTAGCCAGTACTTTGATGTTCAAAGCTGTTTAATATTCATTAAATCAGTTCTTCAGTTGTAATTGCAGTCATTACCCTCCCTTTTATGATTGTCTGTAAATGTATGGGACAGACGGGCACAGCTAACCTAATGATGGAGGGTTTTGATGATAGATAAAAGGTTGAATAGAACCCCTTCAAATCCGTCTCCTTACTCCTTGGTGCCCACTCCCAGCCCTTTCTGCTTTCTTTCTCTCTTAAAAGATGGTGTTTGGATTGAGAGAGCAGGATGGCCCTCCAATAGTGTCATGGTTAGTTAATTTTACCAAGGCAAAAATGCTGTCCTGTGGTCTCAGACTGAACCCAAAATCACACACACAACTAGGCCTTGGCATCAGGTGAGGCACAGAGCCCCAACCCTGGCCATAGTCGGAGCACTTAGCTGACACCAAGAAAAGGAAACTAGGTTTTTACTTTGTTCATTTAGCAAACACAGAAATTTTGAACAGGTTTGGCCATCAGAGATAACAGTGCTCTTGCTCTATGGAGGGGTGGGGGCCTCTTGGAGGAAATACGCAGCCTTGTATATTTGGCATCAGACTTCACTTTTAGGTGCTCCCACTTTCTAGCTGCATGACCTTGGCAATGACTGAAACTCTTCAGTGTTCAGTTCCTTCATCTATTAAAGATAAGATAATTATACAACCTACAGGTAGTGTCGGTGTGAAGATCCCACTAAATAACAGGCACTAAGTACCCAACAGAGTGCCTGGCAGGTGGCACTTGCTCGGTTCCTGCCAACTCATGGCTTTAGCACCCTCTCCTGGAGTCATGTGAGAGCAAGTGGGCCCTGCCTTAGGAACCCTAAACCCAAATGGGGAGAGAGAGTATTGTGGGCTGGCCAGGTCCTGCCTCTCTAGCCGAATCTTCCAACAGTCCCTCCAGCAACAATCTGCCAACAGCATCCTCTTCTGACCTCCTCCCCCCCACCCCCTCAGTCTGGCGGTGAGTTCTCTGGGAAGAGGACTCTGATGTGGTTTCCATGCATATTTATTAGGGAGGTCCTCGGGAGTGGGAGGAGAAAACAAATGGAGCAGAGGGAGAAGTCAAGCTGAGATGCAGGCCCAAGCACTTTCCACAGGGAAACTTGGATCTGAAATAGCTGGCTGGGCCTTTACATACCTGCCTTTATTCCTCATTGGATTGACTCTCATTGGATATGGATCATGCATTGAAGGGCCCAACTTTGAGCAAGGAGGCTCTGCAACTGGGGCAAAAGAGACTGACAGTGCAAGGCTGCACTCTGACAGCACTGACAGCAGCTGCGGCAGCAAGTCCTTCATTAACATGGGACCTGGGCGTTGCATCGCCCTGTCCACCACAACCAGGGCTCATTATCATTTCCAAGAGCTTCCCTTGGAATGCTGTGTCTACCCACCACACACACCACCACCACCACCACCACTATTGCACAAACACACAAAGCTTACCAAAATCCTTTTTCTTCAAAATGTTCTAATAGTACCTCCTCCAGAAAGTCTTCCCTGGTTTCCCTGACTTTGAATGATTGCATCTCTCACTGCTCCCAAGATTCATGGGCAGAGTGCCACGTAGGCAGATATCCTCTTATCAGACAGCACTTTTCCAGAGGTGGAATTGTATGTAATGGAGTGGGCCCTAGCAGTGTCCAAGTGGCCTTGCAGGGCCTTGTTTCAGGGGATCAAAGCACCAGAAGGGGCTGAACCAGAAGCGCTGGCAGGTCTTTCTTGCCCCACTGGTCTGTGATTCTCTTGGTCCCACTCTGGGTGGCCCACTCCTCCAGGTGTGCATGAGCGCCTTAGAGAACAGGGCCTCGGCCTTCTCCATGTCTGTAGGAGGTTGTTGAGGGCACTCCACTTACAGAGACCAACATGCATGCCAAGATCTGTGGGGCAAGCAGAAGATCATGCCCTGTGCACATAAGAACCCCCACCTGGAGTGGAAGTCAGATGGAAACAGAGGACACAGCCCAGTGGACAAATGCAGAGACAGAAAGATATGTAAGATGAGCCCTTATGGGCCCAGGCCAGGGTCTCACATCCAGAAAGACTCAGTGGGCACTTGCTGAGGAAAAATATGGATGTAAGGCCTTCTCCAACAGCAAAAGGATACATGTAGGTGGTGAAGGCCATGAAGACTGAATGCATGAATGAATGAATGAATGAATGAATGAGTCAATGGAGGAATAAGCAATTTAAAGAAATCCACAACTGAGTAGAGTAGATCTCCAATCTCTCATCCAAAACCCTTGAAGCCACATTTGTTTCAGAATTCAGAATTCAGAATTTTTTGGATGTTAGATGGCAAAATATGATATATATCCATACATCATTTAACACCCCATTGTGCCCTGGAGCAGCGTTCTTAATCAAATACATTAACATTTGTGCAGCAAAACATGAATATTCACAAAAATTGGGAGAGATCAAGGCTATATATAGCCTTGGATACTTTCAGGTCAAGTTACCAAAGACATTCTTCAGAGAGTTTTGGATTTCAGAATTATGCATAAGGGAGTTAGAGCTCGTATGACCATCAAGGTTCTTTCTGGTTTCAAAAAAGTCCCCTTGAAGATGCAGAGCCCCCCTAACTTGCTCTTGACTGTGCCCACCCAGTGCCTCCCTGGCTTCCCTCCAGAGCCTCAGCTGGGCCTCAGCTCCCTGGGTCTCTCCTTTTCTGTGTGTTTTTCTTTCCTGGCCTCCAGGCAAAGCTCTGCCATCCTGAGGTCAGTCAAATAGGAGTCTCAGAGCAGGTCTAATCACACATCATTAGCATCCTAATGGCACCTAAGTGAGAGGGCAGTGATTTTTATCAGAGGGAGAGCCAGAGCAGCCGGGGCTCAAAGATTGGGGTGGAGGCCTCTGGGAATGGGGGAGGTTGTGACTGTTTTTCTTGCCATTGTTAGGGCTCAGGGTTCCAGCGCCTTCATAGCCCCTGCTTGACAAGTTGCCTCCTCCACATTCCTCACCAGTAGCTTACCTGCCTGCTTTTATGCCTGGATTCTTCCCTTCCTTCATCTGCTCATTCATTCGTCTAACAAAAGTGTTCTGAGCCAGTATTCTGTGCCACCCAACAACCTGTGTTGTTGGAGTGATTATCAGTGAATTGGGACAGTGTAGATACTGAAGGAAAATTCTTATAGGATAAAAGTAACTTCCAGTTATTTTTTTCTTGTATCAGGTAAATAGCTAGCACTTCTGTTTGTATAGGATGCTATCCTTCGCAAGGGATTTTTGCACATGTTAGTTTAATCCTTACCAATAATCAACCCTGTAAAAAAGATATGGTCAGTTCCAGCTTAAGAATACAGAAGCTCAGAGAGGTAGAGTACGTTGGCTGCAGTGTCTGGCCCATTGGGTACCTGCTGTCTAGCTGGGCAGAGGCAGGTCAGATTGTGTGTGTGTGTGTGTGTGTGTGTGTGTATACACATGTGTGGTGCAAATGAGGGGTAGGGAGGAAGCTGATTGAGCTGTGATAAGGACAAGTATGTAGTTTGGGAGAAAAGTGGTGAATACAGGATCTGAGATATGGTGGCCCTACCTTGCCTTTTAAAAGAAGAGCTATTTCTTCCTCAGATGCAATTCACCTTTTACCAAAACTCACATCAAAAATCTTCCATCTTTCCAGCTGCCCTCCAGGGTCCTCCCCCTGTGGAAGAGCCTCTTTTCTGGATACGCCTCTGAGCCTATCTGCTTCTTGGCTCAGTGAACTCCTCCTCATCCATCAGGGCCATTCCGCAGGTTACTCCTTCGATGGCCACCTAGGAAGTGCTGTACAGTAGCCCAAAATGATCAGCTGCCCCCAGCTCGCTTCCTCTCTGATCATCTCCTACCTCCCCTCCAGCCACGTTGGCTTCCTTGCTGTTTCTGGGACATGCCAGGCATGATCTTGTCTCAGGGTCTTTGCTCTCCCTCATCTCTTATGTGTCTTTATTCAAATGTCACCTTCTCAATGACTGCTCCATTTAAAACTGCAGCCTAGTGCACCTGTCCCCTGTTCTTGCTCCACTTTCTCCTTTCCCATAACACTTCCTGTCATCTAAGATGTTATATAATTTACTTGCTATGTTTTTTGTTTATTGGCCATCTTACCCTATCACATACAATACCTTGTGAGATCCAGGAGAGCAGGGATTTGGGCCTGTTGCATGCCGAATATCCCACATACTGAGAACAGTGCTCAACATATACTAGGGGCTCAGTATATATGTGTTAGGGAGAGAGAGAGAGAGAGCCTACTATGTGCAACTACTTTTACTGATACTATCTTGCTTAATCCTCATAACACATCTTTTATATGAGTTGTCATGATCCCCACTTTTCAGATGAGGGAACTGATGCCACGAGAGTTGGAGTTTCTTTCCCAAGAAGTGGCAGTACCAGAATCAGAACCCAGGCCAGTCTGAATCTAGACTGTATTCCCCAGGCTGAGAGGTAGAGGTACCTCAGAGAGGGTGAGCTCAGCTCATGGGCAGATCACACATAGCCTGGCAAGCCCAGTTCCCCAAGCCTGCCTGATTTTAGTGACGCACAGACTGGGCTTCTGTGCCCACTCTCGCTACAACATCTTTGGGAAGCAGATCCTAATATCTGAGGCCTTTTCCATCCCCACTTCCCACCAGGGTCTCTGCTTCGGTTCCAGAGGGAGGTTTGGGCAGTACAGGCCATGGCATTTGGACCCAGGCTGTAAATAGCCAAGCCCAGGGTCTGCTTCATCAGTGTGGAGTGGGCTGTGTGGCTCTGTTGAACCCAGAGTTTCTTTGTTAGCCTTGAGCCTCCACAGCCCCATCCCTGCCTCCCTTAACCCACCCTTCTCTCTGTAACCCAAGACCCCCAAACTCCCCATCCTCTTCCCTCTAGGCCCTGGGCCAAGCCTCCACTGGCTTCCCTCTGCCATCCTGTGAATGTCCCTTTGTGCGGCAGCCCTGACGTGAGGTCCTTCCTGGGGAGGTGTTATTTTAATATATGGAGGGCAGTCATTGCATTTCATAAAGATAGCTTGTTTGGAGGGGCCAGCAGGGGCCGGAAGAGATCGCACTTGACAGATGCAGGGACAGCCTGTGGTTTAGGGGCTGGAGATCACAATGTGTGCCTGTGAAGCCCAGTGCTGGGCACCATGCCCCCGGCAGCCATTGCTGGAATGAGTCCTGCCACTAGGGCCAAGGCACACAGGAGCCTTCCCCCCTTCACTGGTAGGGCAAGTCCCAGTGATGGAGAATATGAGCAGGCCTGGGGGAAAGCAAACACTAGTACGAGGAGGCAGGCCTGGGAGTGGGGTGGGCATGGGATCTGTGCCAGCTCCATCTCTCCTCAGCAGTGAGACCTGAGGAAATCTCTGCCCTATGGGTCCCTTTCAGCCCAGAGGATCACCCAAGGGCTTTCTGGCAGTGTCATTCCAGGAGACTTTTAATCCAACCTCCCTGGAGTGGATGTTGAAAATAAATGAGGAGTGAACTCTGTCTCCTGCCACCTTGGGCCCTGCAGCCAAGCCAGGGTGATGGACAGGGTGACAAAGTCTGAAAAGGGTTGGTTCCAGTACAGCTCTGGTTTGCTGCCGAGTAAAACACCTGGTCCTTGGGGAAGTGAGACCTGAGGGCAGCCTGACCAGCTCCTCTCCTCAACAAGGAGGCTTTCTTTAACTGTGGTAGGAGGGGGGCAGTGGGGTCCAGGCTGGGCAGTCCCGGGGCACCCACTGCCAGGCATCAAGGTTGTTGAACTTGGAAGTGTACATGCTTCCCTCCGCTCAGCAGAGCAACCCACAGCTCGCTCAGTGCTCACACAGAGTGATCAGATACAGGCTGTGCTTTATGGTAACTTCAGTGAGAAGCGGGTGTTGGACTGGGCTTCCTGGCTGTGGGGTGGGACAAGTGGGCTGCAAGAGACTATCCACGTCCCCTCGGCTCATCCTCTGTGTCCAGTGTAGGCTCAGGCTGTGAAACTCAGGTCTTCCTCCCTGTGGCCCTCTCCTGGGGAATTCCTTTGTTGAGTGTCAAATCTATATCCTTGGGGTGAGACGGGCTGCAGGATCTGATTTTGTCCTGAGGGCTTTTTGAATATCTCCCAACCCTTTGAGATGCGTTTTTCGATCCCTTGTTATGCAGGAAGCTGAGCCAGGACTGGGGTTGTGGAGGAGGAGGCAGGAGGCTCCTGCCCTTGCCCTGGCAGAGCTCTTCCTCTGGAGCTCTTCCTACCCAGTATTCTGGTTGTCTGGCCATGTCTGGCCACTCCCCGAGGGCAGGAGTGCCATCTGAGTCATGTCTGTGTCCTCAGTACATGTTGCAGAGCATGTGTCAGGTGCCCCAGATTCTCTGTGGAAGGAGTGGTACGTCATGTTCACTTCCCTGTCACTATTCTTCACTCCTGGCTTGTTCATTCTGCTACTGGAAGTGTCCTGCTTCACTACCAGCACTCACACACACTGCTGGTGGGGTGCTAATTGACACAATGACTTGGTCGCATGTGGTCCGAAATGCATTCAGTGCCCTGCTGAAATATCACCTCCTCAGAGAAGCCTTCCTGACTGCCATATCTCACATAGCACACCCTGGTCCCATTCTATTCCATCTTCTCACTCTGCTGTTCTTTGTGGCACTTAGTATTAGGTAGCTCCTTGTCAAGGTGCTTGTGTGTCTCCCCACTGGAATGTAATCCCTGTGAGGTTAGTGACTTTTCTGTGTTCACTGCTATAAGATTCAAGAACTTACTGAATGCCTGCCATGTGTCAAGCACTGTTCAAAGCACTTTATGTGATGAATTTATTTAATCCTCCCAAACCCAGTAACCAAGTACCATTATATCTCCATTACAGAGATACGGAAATTGAAGCACAGAGAAGTTCAGTAACTTGCCCAAGGTCACACTACTAAGTTTCAGAGCCAGGATGTGAACCAAGGCAGCTTGGCTCTCAATTGCGGAGTCCTAAATATTATTGTAGGCTGCATCCACAACACCCCCACCCACACTGCATATCACTGTATCCCCAGCATACAGAACAGTGCCTCCCCATGTGCCGAGCACTCAATAATAGTATTTGAATTACT
Source organism: Nomascus leucogenys (assembly GCF_006542625.1). Classification (NCBI taxonomy): domain Eukaryota; kingdom Metazoa; phylum Chordata; class Mammalia; order Primates; family Hylobatidae; genus Nomascus; species Nomascus leucogenys. The sequence goes on along the minus strand of NC_044392.1, from coordinate 16,443,351 downwards.
GAGGTAAGGAAAGAATATAAATGAATGAATATAGGCTGACAATATAAGTAAGTTCAGAGCACAATCAACTCTCAGAGGGAGGATCCACAGCAGGTTACTTGGGGGTTTGGGGATAATGCCAGGCCTGGAAGAGCATTGTCTCACAAATCGCTTTTTGGTGATCCCATCACCAAAGCCAGGATCCTGAAGCAGCCAGAGAAGTTGGGCCCCCGCAGAGTCCAAGAGCCTGCCCCTCTGATGAATCCAGGCAGTTTGCAGACATGCCTGAGCCCTCTGTTGATTTGTGGGCAGGGAACTTTTTCATAACTCTTCTCTTTTAGTCCCTCGAGCAACCCTAGGAAGGTAGCGACTGTGCATTTAATCAACAACAGCATATTTGGCAACTTCTCTGTGCAGTGTACTCATTGTCAAATCAAACACAAGGGCTCCCCTCACAAAGCTCATAGCCAAGTGTCAACAAGCTCTCAAGCATTGAAATGTGAGGCAAGGTGTGCTAAGAGCATGGCTGTAAAGAGAACCTACACCAGCCTGGGCTAAGGGCAGATATAAGTAGGGCTTTCCTAAAAAGGCAACACCCAGGAAACCCGAGTAGAATTCAGGGAGGCTCTTATTTGTTCAACATCTCCCAGATGGTATGTGACGGAGTGAGGGTTTCTACTTAAGTCTGATCTCAAAGGATGTTCTTTCCACATGCTGGCCACTCCCTCTGCCTGGCCACCCAGAGGCTCTGTGAATGCAGTCTGTCCCATAGAACACCAGGAGTTGGGATGAGGAGGACACTTTTAGGAAGCAAATCAGTTTTTTTTTTTTTTTAGATATTTGAAAACTGTATATATAATCAACTGAATTGAAATGTGAAACAGAAAACAATAAATAAGTCACTAACTTTATCCACTTCTCCTGGTAACCCAGGGGAGATGAAACACACCCACCAGCTGAGGGGCCATCTGGCCAGATGACACTGCGTCTGGACGTAGACCTGTCTCACCACTGACCTCACAATGGCTTCTGCAGAGTGCCGGAAGCCCTCAGCACCGTTTATGTACTTCTGTAATGTGTATAAATCACTCCCCACCAGCTTACCTTTTTTCCTCTTCCTATTCCTCTGGATGCCCTCATAAAATTTTAAAAGCTTTGCATGTTCGACTGCACTTCCCAAGGCTCTAAAACTGGAGACTGGATTTGTACCTGCTGTTTCGTGGTGCTGGCCTTCCCAGAGCCACATGGTCAGCCTGAATTCCGATGATGGCTTCCATTTCCTCCATTGTGTGATACGTTCTTCAGCTGTTATCACCTCCTCCCCATTCATTCACACAGAAGAATCCCAGGGTCATTTTCAGTCCTTATCTTCCTCAACCCATCAACACATGCCCCTTCTTGAAATACGTCCTTCACTCATCCTACCTCAGTAGCCTCTGTTAGTCACCTTGCTGGTTCTTTCTCACCTCTCTGACCTCTAAACTCTGGAGGGTCCCAGGGCTCAGTCCTCAGCCCTCTTCTTTCTGTACTTACCCATTCTTACTTTGTACCAAGGAGGCCTTCATTTCAATCTGCAACCCAAATTCTCTCTTTGTACAAACTCTCTGGACTCATATATCCAGCTGTAATATAGAATCTCCACTTGGGTGGCAAATACACATCTCTAGCTTAACAACTTTAACCAATAGTTGATTCTCCCCCTCTTGGCTTCCCAGTCCTGATTCTTACCAGACTTCTTCAGCTCAGCATATGACAGTTCCGTTCTGCCAGTTGTTCAGGCCAAAAGTCTTAGAGTCATCCTTGACTGTTCTCTTTCTTTCTTAACCTCTATCCAGTCTGTCAGCAGTTTCTGTCATGTCTACATCCTATAGACAGCAGGATTCCACTACTTCTCCCCACCCTTCCCGTTCAGCACCATGGCCTCAGCCACCATCACAGTTGCATGTAATAAGCTGCCTGTAACAGGTCTCCCTTCTGTTGCCTTCTCCCACTCCAGGAGGCTGTGCTTCTCGCAGAGCCTGGAGCCATCCTTCAAAACATTAATTCTGAAAACCCTCCACTGGCTTTCTGTTTTACTCCTAGCAAAAGCTAAATCCTAATGTGGCCTAAGAGCCTCTGCATAATCTGACCCCAGCTACCTCACTGACCTCACCTTGGACCGTTGACACCATTACTCCACTCCAGCCATACTAGTCCTTTGCTCTTTTTTTTTTCTTTCATTTTTGTTTTTTTTTGTTGTTGTTGTGTTTTGTTTTTTGTTTTTTTTAAATTGGGTCTTACTCCATAGCCAGGCTGGAGTGCAGTGGCATGATCCCAGTGCACTGTAGCCTCAACCTCCCAAGCTCAAGCAATCCTTCCACTTCTGTCTCCCAAGTTGCTGGGACTACAAGCGTGCAGCACTACACCCAGCTAATTTTTAAAAACTATTTTTTGTAAAGATGGAGTCTTACTATGTTGCTCAGGCTAGTCTCGAACTCCTGGGATCAAGCAACCTTCCTGCCTCAGCCTCCCAAAGTGCTGGGGTTACAGGCGTGAACCACCGTGCCTGGCTCTTATTGAACACACAAAACATATTCTTGCCTCTGCCTGGAACCCTTTTTACCCAAGGTAGTCCCGTGGCTCATATATACTCCATTTCATCCAAGCCTATGTTCAAATATCACCTGCCCAGAGAAGCTTCCCTTGCCTGCATAGTAGTCCCCCTTACTCTCTGTCTCTGTGCCCTGCTTTATTGCTCATAGCACCTTTTCCTACATGGCATGTATATTTGTGTGTTTCTCATCTGTTCCCCTGCTAAAATGTAAGCTGTATGACAGCTGGAACTTTGTTTGACTCATTGCTATGTGAACAGTGCCTAGTATGATCCTTGGCACATTTTCACAGCTAATACTTCTATAGCATTATTATGTACACTAAGCACTATTCTAAACAGTTTACTTGTAATAATAATTCAGTTAATCCTTATAACAAACTGAGGCAGAGATAAAGCAACTTGCCCAAGTTTATAGTGAGCCAGGATTGGAACTCAGCCACTGTTCCCTATGCCTCTCCTTGGGTAACTACTGCAAAAATACCTCTTAGATGAATGGGATCCAGCGAGTGCTGTTGTGCACCTCCAGACTCCATACCAAACAAGATAAGGATGGGAACCGGCACTAGTGCCAAGGACAGCCACTTAAACGTCCTTAATACAGCAACCTACCTGCTGTAATGAAGATGCACAGAGGATTTCTTTCGAAGCTGTTGCCTCTTTGAAGTTGGGAATCATATTCTTCTTCTTCAGGGCCTACAGTAGGCTCCAGTGAATATTTGTTGAATGAATGTTAAAGTGACAGTGGAGGAAAAAACACCTAACTTTGCTCAGGAGATTCTCAAAGGCTTCTAGGGGTGACCGTGTGAGAAGGCATTTGGCAGATGAGAGGCCTGCAGCATCAGGTCTGTGGATCCTTTGGCCCACCTGTCAGTGCTCAGTCACCTGTGGACACCTGGGCCCCCCCAGCAGTAGGAAGCTGAAGAAATACTCTTTCACTGCCTGGTCACCCTGTAGAACACTGATGCCCAGGAAGTTGCAGCATCTCCCAGAACAGCAGGCTCCACAGGCCTGGTAACAGAAAGGAGGCCCGCAAGGCTTGAGCACAATGACTACCTCTGTCACCTCTTCTGCCACCAGCCTATCACTGCTGCTACTGTTACTGTACCTGCCACCTCCATGACCATGCTGGTCATGGCCACTGCTGCTAACTGGGGCAGTGTTAGGCGTTGGCCACCTTCACTGCTATTACATCCATCACAGCCACTGCTGCTATTACCACCTGACCCTGATCCTGTTACCCAAGTCTGCTGTAGTTACTTCTACCGTTTCCAACCACAGCCACTGATATTATTATTATTAGTACTAATAGTTGTAGCTATTATTAACAACCTACCTGTGTAGCATACTCTGCAGTGTACAAAGCAGAGTGACATCCATGCTTGCTTTGACTGTCACAGCAGGTGGGTGAGGCAGGCAGGGTAACCTGTACCAGATAAGAAAAAGGAGACTCAGCCAGAGATATTCAGCAACTTCATTCCATCCAGGTAGCAAAAAGCTCAGTGAACAAAGGGAGCTAATAATTTACTTTGGCTTCCTCTAGATCAGACACTGTCCTAAGCACATTTACAAATTCTGACACATGTAATCTACACTGCGCCTTAAGACATTAAGTATTGTCTTCCTCATTTATAAAATGGAGAAAGTGAGACTCAGAGAGGGTAAAGGTTGTGCCTGTGGTTGCCCAGCTGGGGAGTGGTAGGGTACTGCCTGGCTCCAGAGCTCATGCCTCAGGGGCCAAGGACGGGATGTTGAGTAGAAATGCCCCAGTCCAGGATTCTAGATACCTGGAAAGTAATCCTTCCACTGAATCCTTCGGTCACCAACTCTCAGCAGCTATGCGTCTTTGACCTAATAGATAACCTGTTTGGGTCTTATTTTTACAGTCTTCTGGCGACATCTGCCTCACTGCCCTCACAGTTTGCTATTGGCAGAGTCAACAGTGGCTTGAATCACTTCCAAGGTCTCATCCCCACCTCTGGCAATAAGATTCAGGTATCTGCCATCAGTGTGACATGAACACATGAACAATGTGACATGACAAGCCACATACTGTGCTTGGCAATTGTACAGGCTCTCTGTCCTTTATTTTCCCCCCAAACCCTGAGAGGTGAGAAATTGTTTCAATTGACAAATAGGAAAGCTGAGGCTTAGAGAAGTGGTGTGAAATGACCAAGGACACTCAGCTTCTGCATGGTGGGGCAGAGCTGGGATCCAAGCCAGCGCTCCTGACCTCCCATTCTGGGCAGCTTCCATGAGGCTAAGGTGTGTTGTGGATCTCAGAAGAATTCACCGTCACCTGGTCCATCAGTCATCTGGTAGCTGTTCACTGGGTTCTTTCTGTGCACTGGGCTCTGTGTTAGGCCCACATTTCCAGTGGTGAAGAAGAGAGACAGTCTCTACCCTCAGGGAGAACACTGTCTCCTGAGACAGACATACATCATACAAATTACTCCAGAGAGTGCAGTGTAAGCAAGGGCACCAACTACAACCCAGAAGTACGGGGGCTGGGGAGTGTAGGCCACAGGGACCTCACCTAGGGTGGTTGATGCTAACTGTTGTGACAACAAGCCCCCATCATTCAGTAGCTTCACAGCTTCAATGTGAGTATTCCCAGTGGGCCAGGGAAAACTCAGGGCCCCAGGTGGATAGACGCTCTCTCGTGGGCAGAGACAGCAGTCAGCGTCTGTGGGAAGGGACAAGGATCACACTGGGAGGGTCTCAGGGGCCAGGCCTGGAAGTGGCCTCATGCTCCAATGGCTAGAATCAGTCTCATCGCCTTGTCTACCTACGGAGGAGGCTGGGAGAAGGCAGTTGAATTGTGTGCCTGGAAAGAAGAGGATATGGGTGTGGTAAGCAGGTAACAGTCACTGTCACTCCCAGTTTGGAGGTGATCAAGAGCAGTTTTCCCTACAGAAGTGACATTTCAGAGGAGATCTGAAGAAGGGACAGGAGGTAGCGATGGCAGGTGACTGGTGCTTTTTTGACCAGAGGACCACAGGCTCCTCCTCTCTGCAGCCAGCGCCCAGCCTTGTATGGGGTGAACACCCTGAGCCCCCACTCCTCTCCCAGGGTCCTAAGGGCACTGCACCTGCAGATGAGAACCCTGCCTTTAGACCCAAGCAGGGGCCTCCCTCCAAACAAAAAGCCCCCTGCTCTGTTTTCAGCCCATCAGAGGGAATTCCACGGGGCTGTCTCTGGGGAGAACCCAGACGATCCTCTCCAGGGTTTTAACACTCCTTTGCCCCTGCTTTGCTGCTGGAGGCTGCCTTTCAGGCCCGTCAGGCTAAAGATTTTAACCCAAGATTTAAAAGGACCAGAGATCAAAAGCAGATGCTCCTGGAAGACACTTTAGCCTCCCCAGCCGTCTGGGGACATGGCTATGGAGGAGAAGACAATTCATCATGAACCATGCAAGCCCCCGTTCAATAATAAACAGATGTATTACGGGGGAAAGAAAGGGATGGGTGTCAGCCCTTTGATTCATTTGTCTCCCTTGTGAAGTCACCTTCATCCCGGGCTCCAGAGGGCAGGCGCAGGCGCTTTGAAGCAGAGACATCTTGTCAGGGAAATGGAAACATTTCACATTGTAAATCCTCAGGGTTGTCAGAGAGATCCTAATGAGAGAGGAAGCTGTGAGGGGTGGCGGGGAGCACCCAGGACTGGTTTGGAGGGACCTGGGGAAGAAGCCTAAAGGCGGTTCTGGGAGACAGGAACCTGGCCTCGTCCTCTCCTGATTTACACCCTTTCTTTGCTGCTTTTCAATGCTAATAGGAAGCAGGCTGGTTTCCCCGGGTGCCCCTGCCTGCAGCAACACTGTTTGCACTTGGTGCCCTTGGCCCAATCCACGTGCTTTGCTCAGGTTAAGACTGTTCATTGGCTTTGTCATGTAATCACCCACCTCCCCACCGCCGGCCCCCGCCCCAGGACTTTCACACCCTTCACTTATGGCAAAGAACCTGAAAACGTTTTGACAAGTGGGAGATTTAAGTGTGCTTATCTCAAAACATAGGCTGTCTCTTGGTCCCTACTTACGGGAAATTGAGTCATGACTCCCAAGCCCCACCCCACTCAAAGCCACAGATAAAACCACTAGGCATAAGGGCATCCTCCACAGACTGAGAGAGCTAGTAGAATGTCAAAGTTAAGATCAGGGTCCTCTGGGGTCAGTCAGTCCTGTATATGGAATTCCAGTTCTCCACTTATAGCTGTGTGACCTTGGGCAAGCTACTTAACCCCTCTGAGCCTCAGCTGCTATGTTGCAGAATGAGAATAGCAGTAATCGGAACTTCTGCCTGTCCCTGATTGTTGAGAGGATTGTGTTAATACATGTAATGTGTTTGGCCTGCTCAGAAATGGAATTATTATCACTAGATTTACCTCAAGGTAGAGCCACACTCTAGTTGTAGATTATTAGCCCACTTTACCTTTGAACAAACTGAGACTTAGAGAGGGAAGGGTTTATCCAGCTTCTCACAGGGAGCTAGAACCCAGCCTTCCTGACCAGTGCTTTCTCTGCGCCACCCCACTCCCACTTCCATGTTCTCAAAACTGTTTACCAAGTGTGATGATGATGGTGTGGAGGTGAAGAAGGCTGGAGCAGGGGCCAGGGACACATTAGAAACCTGTCAGAGATGAAGTGGCCCCGGACCAAGGCAGGCCCTTTGGATTTACAAGAGAAAAACTGTTTGAAAAACTGTTTAGAAGTTAAAATTCCCCCTAGACCATTTCTGGCCAATTCACCACTGTTTGTCCCCAGCCCCTAGCACAGGGCCTGGCAGTGAGTAAACAGATAATATTTTCTGTTGTTACTTCTGAAGGAATAGAAGAATGAATGAATGAATGAATGAATGAACAAACGATTAAAAGAGGAGGAGGGGGGACTCATGGATGACTTCCAGGTGTCTGGCTTGGCATATTCACTGAGGTGGAGAGAACAGGGAAAAGGACAAAATTCAAGGAGTGGTTTATAATAGAATCTCAGATAACTTTTGAACTTCTCATGTGTGCAAAGCCCAGAGACTATAAATTCAGTTCTATCAACCATTTGATAGAAATTTCCCTAACACCAGCTAGGTGTCCAGCAGTGAGGAGAGGTAGAGAGGAACAAGAAGCAAACCCCGCCTGCCCCACGGGAGCCCGAGCTGAGTGGAATGGCCAACACTTCAGCGGGTAAAGTTCATCCATCATGCTGAACAGTGCATATGCTCTGCATAGTGGCCGAGACCAAGTAGAGCTTGGAGGAGTGGAGATCCCTGGGGACTGGGTTGATCATGGAGGGCTCCCTGGAGGAGGTGGGTTAGATGATGAATCAGGTTTGAACTGATGGGTTAGACAATGAAGCAGGTTGGGTGAGGATGGAAGGATCTTAGGGAAAAGGTTTGTACCTGAGGATGAATCCTTGGCATGAAGGAATTAGTGTCCATCTCAGCATCTCTGACATCTGGTAGAGGACCTGGCATTGAGCAGGCAAAAGTGAACTTCACAGTTTCTCTATCTCACTTCCTATATTCTTATCCAGTAGCTACAAAATAAAGATTCTCTTCAGCCATATGCCTGAAGGTTGAAGGCATTCCAGAGCCATAAATATTATTTTCAAAACCAACTGATGCATTAAGCTAGACTTTGATTAAATATTACAACCAGTGTTTGGTAACAGAGCATGAGACTGTCATTTATCAGCAAGCAATGTGGACATAATAATTCATTAAGCTCTTTTGAGCTCTATCTCAGCTGAGCACTCAGGACAGAAGGAGCCTAGAGAGGTTATGTTTTCTTTTGGCTGTTTGCAGGACACCTTCCCAAACTGCTCCTGAAAACCATTAGCTCCCTAGGAGGCCCCAGGCTGCTGCCCTCCAAGTGTCCCGGCCACCGAGCTACTTGAAAGGCCCTCATTTATCACCATGAACTCCCTGCCTCCCGCTTCAACCCAGAGATTTGAGGGGAGAGCACATAAAGAAACTACCCCTGCTTCGTTAAATCACTGTCCCCTGCCACCAACAGAGGACCTGTATGTGGAGGGATTCATCATCCATTCATTCAGAAGATGCTCCACAGTTACCAGATGGCAGATGCTGTGATGGGCACTGGAGATACCATGGGGAAAAAAGCAGACAGAGCCCTTTCTCTCAAGGAGCCCACAGCCTGAAAGGGGGTGCTGCAAGTAAATAAGATGGTCCACAGTGATACAGATGGTAAGAGTGGAGGCACTGAGAACACACCTAGCCTGGCCTGGGAGTCAGCGAAGGCTTCCTGGAGGAGGTGAACACTAAGCTTAGGCCCAAAGGATGTGTAGGAGTTGGTTAAGTGAGTAGGACAGAGAAGAGTGTTTTAGGTACAGGCAATGGCATGTGCAAAAGTTCTGGAAGTGAGAGAGAGCATGGCACCTTGTAATGAAGTAATTTTGGTTAATAGGGCTTAGAGTATGAAGCAAGAGGTGGCAAGAGCTGAGGCTGGAGAGGTGAATTGGACTAGGTCCATGATATCCTTGAGCCTTATCTTTTGTGGTTTTGAGCAGCTGGGTGGCAGGGGAAGGGGAGGGGTGCTGTGTTCAGGTTTTGAATGTCTGGGCACTTAAAGTGGGAGGCAGAGTGCCATGATAACGTTTGTAGTTTAAAAAGATGATCCTGGCTAGGTGGGTTGGCTCACACTTGTAATCCCAGCACTTTGAGAGGCTGAGGTGGGTGGATCGCCTGAGGTCAGGAGTTCGAGACCAGCCTGGCCAACATGGCGAAACCCCGTCTCTACTGAAAATACAAAAATTAGCCAGGCATAGTGGCGCGTACCTGTAGTCCCAGCTACTTGGGAGGCTGAGGCTGGAGAATCGCTTGAACCTGAGAGGTGGAGGTTGCAGTGAGCTGAGATTGCAACACTGCACTCCAGTCTGGGCAACAGAGTGAGACTCCGTCTTAAAAAATAAAAAAATAAATAAAAATAAAATAAATAAATAAAAAGATGACCCTGGCTACTGTGTGGAGAATGGACTGTTGGGGCTGAGGCTGGACTCCATTAGAAGAGTTAGGATGAAACACATGCTCTTCACACTTTGCTTCTGGGGCTTACCAGCCGGTGTGTAGGTTGTAAGCAGTTACCATCAGGATAGCCAGGATGCGCAGCTGGGACAAGCAACCCTGAAACTCTTAGTGTCTTCAGACAAGAAAGAGTTATTTTCTGCCGTGCTGTGTGGACACCACAGATCTGCTGGGGACCTCAGACCAGCCACTGTCCAGAACTTGGAGAGAGAAAAAGGACAGGAAAATTCCACACTGGTTCTTAAAGCTTCCACCCAGAAGTGGCAGGCACCATTTCCATTCACATGTCATTGGCCAAAGCAAATCACATGGCCACTGCTGTTTTCAAAGAGCATAGGAAAGAGCCACCCTACAGGCCTCTGGGAAGATTGCAGAACCAGACTATTTATGGACTGGGCACCTAATGACTAGCACTGTGAGACTAGAAGCTCTGTGGCTTTCCCATTATATAACCGTCACAAATGCTGATCCAGTGCTTTTAGAATTTATTTCCATGTACCTGGCCACATTTTATCCTCCCACTTCCCCTGGGGGTCAGGCACAATCATCCCTTCGAAGACACCAGGCTCAGCTTCCTAAAATCCCCATGGAGAGAGAGATCATGGCTCAGGAACCTCAGAGCTTCTGGCAAAGTTGAGTAGGCATGAAAGTGAGAACTACTAGATGCTTTGAGCACATTTTTTACTTTCACTAAAATGAGCAATACAAGCAACTTGCTGAATAAAGAGAAAGCCAGTGGCACTTACACATCTAAGTGAGATATCCTGGAGACTGAACAGTGGGTTTGCGTTTGCCATCCCTCTGAGCATCTGCCTCCCTGTAGTTGGAACAAGAAGACTGTAAATGTGTTTTGGTGAAGACACTACATATGCACTGGGGCATTTATTTATTCCAGGTCTGGCTAACCATCCAGATGTCCTGATTGTGTGATGCAGCTGAGGGCTTCAGGCTCTTCGTCCTTCTAAGATCTCAGAGAAGCTGCCCCAAGACACATCCATATCCAGGGCCACACTTACTTTCCATCCTTGAGTCTCCTCCAGCTGTCTTGTCTCAGCCTTCCTCTTCTACTCCCTACCCCCTAGTTATGTCTCTGCCTTGTTGCCAATAGGTATGAGTTTCAGTGGAACTAAAATTCTCATGACGACTGAGATGAACTTGAACATCAAGCCTATAATACCAGCATTTTGAGCTACAGAACTCAAATACCAGCATTTTGAGCTAGAGAACTCAATTTTGAGACAATGTCAAGACCAAGGGCTCTGGGAGAAGCCTGACTTAGAATTAAGTCCCAACTCTGCTGCTTAACCCAAGTGTGGCCTTGGACAAGGTACTTAGTATCTCTGAACCTCCGTTTCCTGGCCTACAAGCTGAGGATATGGAGGCAGAGAGCTGATAGGGACGTTGTAAAGAGTGGGTGAGATAAGACAAATCAGGCACTTGACACTGTGTCTTGAAAAGTGAGAACTACTAGAATGATTATTATTTGTAAGTTCTTCAAGGAAAGCTCACGTTGGAGAAAGATTTCTGTGTTATTAAGTGACTTGCCCAGGGTCATGCTGTTACCACATGGTACTGCGAGACCTGCCAGGTGTTGTGGGAATGAGCAGCTTCTCCAAGACTCCTATCCCAGTCCTTTCACCTGCCTCCTTCCTGGGATGCATCGTCTGCTTTGCCCCTCCAGGTGCCTCCTTCTTCACTGTTACCTTCCTCATTCCTCAAATAAAAATTTCACCACAAGCTACCAACCTATGGCTATTTCCTGATGACCTGATTTGGAGGTCATTGTGACCCTTGCTCTCCTCCAGAGCTGCATGGCACGTTAGCGTTCACAGAGCTCTCCTGGTAAGGCCAGGACTGAAACCCAGGGTCTTGGTGGCTATGGTGGGCATTCTGCCTCTGCTCACATAGGTGCTGTCTGTGTTAGATACAAGGTGACTATTGCATACACAAACACCCCTATGTGCATGACAAAGTCAGCAGACTATCTGAACCAAACATCGATAGACCTGCATTTTATGTTTCTCCTTCACCCTGGGACCACCAGATGGAGCTGAGAACAGAGAACTCTCACCCCCCATTCTAAGACTTTTGCAAAGGTCTGGGCTAGAGCTGTCAAGGCCTGAGCCAGGGGAGATGTCACAGGGTGGAGGAGAGGGATGAGGAATCAGACTCGGGGCAGATCCTGGGGGAGATGCAGTGGCAGAATGGACAAGATCACTGTGGCGGGTGGTCAGGCACACACGTGCAGTCCCCACAGTGAAGTCCCATGCAACGGCAGCATGGGGAGCATGAGGCAGGATGTGCTTCTGCCATCGGAGCCCTGTGTTTGCTGGTGTTTACATAAGGAGTGGAATTAATTAAATGCCACAAGGCCTCCTCGGTTGCTGAAAATAAACCCAGCCAGGCCCCCAGCAGTGCAGCCTGCTTGCTGCAGAGCGGGGCGTCTGTTGGATTTCTCTAGGCTTCTGAGGGCAGAAGGCACACACGCTCACAGGGCAGGGATTACTGTTGCAGTCACCCTCTCCCCACAGGCAGTGCATCAGAGCCAGATGTGGCTCTGAGCCCTGCCCAACTCCTCATGGGGGTGTGCAGATGAACTGCCACATACAGGCAGCCAGAAACACACAGAAACACAAAGACACGTTGATTCATGCAGGTAAGCATAAGCCACCAGGATGCACAGTTATATCAGGACATACAGACACAAAGACAGATGCCACAAACCATGCAGACATGTGGTGCCTTTGAGCACATAGTGAAGCAGATAGCCTGGCCACATAGGTTCAGATAAGCCCGCCACATGTGCTTTCACAACCCACGAGAACACAGTCACCCAAGCACGTGGTCACATACCCACAGACTTACGAGGATACGTGTAGACATGGCTTCAGAACCAGAAAGCTTCAGTCTGTCCCTGAATCTGCCTTTTGCTAGAACTGTGCCTTTGGGTTTGTTTCTTAGCCTCTTTGTGCCTCAGTTTCCTCAACTGTAAAGTGCAGTAACAATAGTACCAATCTCACGGTGTCGTTATGAGGATACAAATGGGAAAATGGACATCAAGTTCTTAGCAGAGTTCCTGGTGTATACTAAGCACTCCACAAACATTAACTGGTATTATTCTGTCTTAACACCATCCAAGTTATGGGCTTACACATAAACATGGGACACTCAAATATATTCTGACACACAAACACACATCTGCACCACGTGACACAGGGGGACACAGAGAGACAACAGATCCATTCACATGAGCTCACAGCAAGCCTGCACGGACCTGCCTCACACAGGCCTGTGCTTGCACACACACTCCCGGGCCCACCACCACCACCACTGCAACCCAAGTTGATCATGGGCATGTGACCAGACCATGCAGGGTTAAGGAAAACCGAAAACCAGATTCTTGGCTGTGGAGGCCCATGCCCTGCAGTGTAGTCTGTAGCCACTGAAACACACAGACTTATTTGTGGCTCTTCCTGGCCTACAGGCCAAGATCTAAGCTCGAGCCTGAATTTATGGACCTCCATGCGGTGCTCTCGTCTCTCTCCAAACCTCACTCCTCCCCGCTGGATTGCTGTTCTCACTGCTGCGCGGGGACCCCCCACTGAACAGTACCCTCTAGTTCTCAGCAATTGAGGAAAAAAAGCAAATGATAGCAAGTGGGGGGCCAAGCATAACCTTTATTACTAAGAAAGTTCAGGTTGGCCCTCATAGCTTATTGTGAGAGGCGGAGAAGCCTGCTAACTGGATCCCAGAATTGGGTAGACCCAGTCCCAGGTCTCAGACAGTGCCAGAGGAGGCAGGCCTCCCATGGAGCACCTCCCCAGGTAAGACCTAGAACACAGAGGGGCAGAGAAGAACCTGTGCACACGCCGTGCCTCCACATTGCTTCCCCATGACACCTCCCCAGACAGTTCTCCTTGATGTCTAAAACCTAGCCACTCCCCACTCTGTTCTCTCATAGCCCGTTTTGACCTGGTATCCGTGTTCCATGCTGTGTCACAATATGACCACACACTTAACGACTTAAAACAAAATTGATTGTCTCACAGTCTCTGTGTAATTATTGTTTCCTTATTCAAAAAATAAAAATAAAAACCTTCACCCAAAAGGAATTGACTGAATGATCGATTGGTTGATGATCAACTCATTTCTGTTTTTACATCTTTTTCTTTTTTTTTTTTTTCTGGGAGACCGAGTCTCACTTTGTCACCCAGGCTGGAGTGCAATGGCACAATCTCAGCTCACTGCAACCTCCACCTCCCTGGGCTCAAGCAATTCTCCTGCCTCAGCCTCCGGAGTATCTGGAATTACAGGTGCCCACCACCACCCCCAAATATACAATAATTTTTTTATTTTTAGTAGAGATGGGTTTCACCACCTTGGCCAGGTTGGTGTCAAACTCCTCACCTCCAGTGATCCGCCCACCTGAGCCTTCCAAAATGCCGGGATTACAGGCATGAGCCACTGCTCCTGGCCTGTGTTTACATCTTTAAGGAGCCTCCTCTCTCCTAGAAGCTAAGGGTGGAAAAGGAGTGAAACAGTTGTTACTCCAGACAAAGAATCAACACAGATGACTAAAATGGGAGGGAGAAAGCATGAGAGGGGTCAGTCTGGCAGGAGTGGCCTCCCCACAGCTCCCTGTCTACATCTCAGCCACATCAGTAACAGCCCTACATTGCATCAACCCTCTGGACTCTGGGGTCTCCCCACTCTCACTTCTGGCCCTTCTTGGCCTCCCTAAGAACAAGTTATAGATGACATTTAAATGAGCTGTCTCTTTTAAACAACTTTTTGTTCTAGTTGTTAAATATAAATTTATTGTAGAAATAGAAAAGTACAAATAATATAAAAATCATTCTGAAATAATTGTTACCATGTCAATGTTTTGCTTTCTTACCTATTTTCCACAGGTATAGAGTCATGCATCACTTAATGACAGGCATATGCGCTGAGAAATGTGTTGTTAGATGATTTCATAGTTGTACAAACATTATAGAGTGTACTTGCACAAACCTAGAAGGTGTAGCGTAGCCTTCTACACACCTAGGCTGTCTGATAGAACCTGTTGCTCCTGGACTACAAACCTGTACAGCATGTTGCTGTACTGAATATTGTAGGCAATTGTAACACAGTGGTAAATATTTGTGTATCTCAACATATCTAAACATAAGAAAGTAAAATAAAATAAAATAAAAATTTTACATAGTAAAAATATAATCTTACGGAATCACTGTTGCATATGTGGACCAAAAACATGAGTATGTGGCACATGATTATATATTTGTATGTATGTGTGTTTTTTAAATAAAATTGAAACTAGGCCATATACTGGTGAATATTTTTTATCATAATGCTTCCTACATGTCGTACTATCATCACTGGTCTATGCATAAACTTTTTTTTTTTTTTTTTGAGACAAGGTCTTACTTTATCACCCAGGCTAGAGTGTGGTGGCATAAGCACAGCTCACTGCAGCCTCAACCTCCTGGGCTCAGGTGATTCTCCCACCTCAATGTCTCCAGTAGCTGGAACTATAGGTGCATGCCACCACACCTAGCTAATTAAAAAAAAAAAAAAAATCTTTTGTAGAGATGCGGTCTCACTATTTTGCCCAAGCTGTTCTCAAACTCTTGAACTCAAGCAATTCTCCTACCTCAGCCTCCCAAAGTGATGGCATTACAGGCAGGAGCCATTGTGCCTGGCCCATAACATTCTTTCTTTTTCCTTGTTTGCTTATTTATTTGTGAATACCCCATAATAAAAACACAGAACTTACCACTTAACCCAAGAACTAAAATCTTCTCAGCACATTTACCTGTTGTGTGCTCACCTGCTCTCCTGGCCCCTGCCTCTCAAGAGATAACTCAATTCTAGATTTTGTATTTCTCATTCCTTTAATGTTTAAAAATGTAGCAGTGTCATATAAATGCTATTGCTTGATTGTGCCTGCTTTTTTGACGTCATTAAGGAGAGAATGATGTTATGCATGGACGTCTGAGACTTGCTTTTTCACTCACTATCGTGTCACTAAAAATCTTCCCTGATGTTGCCTGTGTTGGTGGCCCCTCTAGTCCGTGGCTGTGTGATGCTGCATTGTGTGAATCCCCACAGTGTAATCCCTTCTGTCTAGGCACATCACGTTGTCTCATTATAACCTACTCACTGAAAACATTTTTACAAACATGTTATTTTTTTGTGGGGGGCAGGGGAGAGTCTCTCTCTGTCGTCCAGACTGGAGTGCAGTGGTGCGATCTCGGCTCGCTGCAACCTCTGCCTCTCGGGTTCAAGCAATTCTCCTGCCTCAGCCGCCCAAGTAGCTGAGATTACAGTTGCTCGCCACCACACCTGGCTAATTTTTTGTACTTTTAATAGAGATGAGATTTCGCCATGTTGGCCAGACTGGTCTCGAACTCCTGACCTCAGGTGATCCACCTCCCTCGGCCTCCCAAAGTGCTGGGATTACAGGCGTGAGCCACCATGCCCGACCACAAACACGTTCTTTTTTTTTTTTTTTTTTTTGAGATGGAGGCTTGCTCTGTCACCCAGGCTGGAGCGCGGTGGCGT
Source organism: Nomascus leucogenys (assembly GCF_006542625.1). Taxonomy (NCBI): domain Eukaryota; kingdom Metazoa; phylum Chordata; class Mammalia; order Primates; family Hylobatidae; genus Nomascus; species Nomascus leucogenys. Next base: position 16,427,187 of record NC_044392.1, on the reverse strand, counting down.
GATCTCGGGCTCACTACAACTCCTCTGCCTCCTGGGTTCAAGTGATCCTCCTGCCTCAGTCTCCTGAGTAGCTGGGACTATAGGTGTACACCACCACACCCGGCTAATTTTTTATTTGTATTAGAGACGGTGTTTCAACATGTTAGCCTGGTCTTGAACTCCTGACCTCAGGCAATCTACCAGTAGCTGCATAATATTTTATCTGTGGAAGACTGCATCTTTTTAAAATCACTTCTCTATGATTGACTTTTAGATTATTTATAATTGTATAAATGCTGCTACTACACACATCCCTTCAGGTAATTTTTGCATGCCTCCAGAATGTGTTTTTCTTCGAGTGAGTTCTGAGATGTGGAACTGCTGTTCAGAAAGTTTGAACATTTTTAAGGTTTTTAATAGAGATGGCAAGATGCTTTCAGATGGTTTCCACTAATCTCTGTGTTCACAACACCTGCCAATATGGGGTACCATCATCTATTCAAGGGACAGAAGAGGGAGGGAGGGAAGTAAGGGAGGACACAGATGTATTTGTCTTTTTCAAAGGACCCAAGCCTTTGCCATTTGAAGCTGGATATGCACTTAGAGTATATCACCATCCCCTGCTTGGCCACTCTCTCCCTTTCCTCTGCTCCAGCTGCCCTGGAGCTGGCCTCCTGTGAGCTCCTTTAACACACCAAGCTGTCTTCCCAACAGCCTTAACAGGCTGTTTGCTCTGCTTGAAACATTCACCTGCCCACCCCCCAGCCCCATTGCCAAAATATACACAGAGCTGACTTCTAGTCCTTTGGGCCCTTGCTTGTATTTCACAAACTCAAAGAGTCCTTTTCAGATGTCCCTTTCTGAGTGCCTCTTTCCTGTCCCCATCATTATTCCCTAACCCCAATTCGATCCCTTCATGATACTTATCACAATTTGCAACGTTTATTTCTTTGTCTCTCTTCCTTACCTGACTGTAAGCTTAATGTGAAAGGGGCCATGCATGACTTACTAGCTACTGTTACAGATCTGGGGTGCCTAGCACAGTGCCTGGCACACAGGAAGAGCTCGACAGACAGTTGTTATTGAAGGAATGATAAGTGGATGAACAAATGCATGAATGACCTAGCATGTAGCCCAGTGCCTGGCAAACAGTTGGTGCTTAGTATGTGCATATATAAAGAGTAAGCAGAGACATGAACGAGTGCTGCCTGCTGCTGTCAGTGCTCTCTGAGTGGGGCGGCACTCCCTCCCTCCCGGAACCCCTCCCAGCACTGCTGGAGGCTGTGGGCCCCTGGCTGGGCCAGGGGAAGTTTCTGGCATGTTGCAGGTAGGCTTCTGAGGAACAGGGCTATGGCTTCCTTCTCCATGAACCTGTACTTCTCCAGAGAGCTCTGAATCCTGAAGGTCCGGGGATTTCCTAGCCCCTCCCCACCACCACACACAAGCCCCACTTTTAGGTACTTTGTCTCCCAGCTAGAGGCCTCTTGACCCTTTGACTTAATGATTAATGCTGCAGAGATGGGGTTGGCTGGCTAACCTAGAGTCTGTGCCCTGGGCCAGGAGTCAGAGACAGTTATGGTTCCCAGGTTGCCATGGGAAGTCCCCTCACTGGATCTGTGCTTTGTTCTCTCAAGTCAGGGCAATGACGACATCACACTGTTCTATGTTCGGGTTTATGTGGCTGTTTCCCATGAGTTATTTGATTTGATTTTTCTCAGCAGCCCTGTGATCTCAGGGTTATGCTCCCCATTTGAGTTGACTGAACTGAGGCTTAGAGAGGGTGACACGCTTGTTCAAGGTTACACAGCTCAGTGACAAGTCAGGCTTGTCTGACTCCAGACACTTCTTTTCATTCCTGTTACTTAGAGTAGTGGAGTGGACCTTCTGGGAGGCTGGGACCTCCAGTGGGCTGGAGGGAGCACCATTTCCTTTGGTTGTGGAAAAGTATATCTGTCTGTCTTGGCTTTGTTTGTGACACTGTTCTTTCACTTGCTCATTTTGTAAATATACATCACGTGCTGATGCAGCACAAAGCACCATGGAAGGTTCAGTCGGAAACACAAATATAAATAGATGTGAGTGTGCAGAGAGGCCAGGGCTGTGGCCAGAGCCAGCACTGATCTGTGGCTGGGTTGAGAACTCACCTGGGGACCAGGATCAGAACTCTCAGGGGACTTGGGATATTGAGGAAGTATAATGACCTCCCTGCAGATAGAAGGAGTCAATTTGTCCTTTTCTTTTCTCCTCTTTCCTTCTTCCTTTCCTTCTTTTATTTATTTATTTTTTTTTTTTTGAGACAGGGTTTCACTTTGTTTTGCAGTGGCACGATCATGGTTCAATGCAACCTCCATCCCCTGAGCTTAAGTGATGCCCCCACCTCAGCCTTCTGAGTAGCTGGGACCACAGACATGCACCGCCACACCCAGCTGATTTTTATATGTTTTGTAGGGACAGAGTTTTGCCATGTTGCCCAGGCTGGTCTGGAACTCCTGGGATAAAGCGATCCTCCTGCCTCCGCCTCCCAGAGTGTTGGAATTACAGGCATCAGCCACCACGCCCAGCCCACTTTGTCCTTCTTAGCTTAAGAGAAAGCATATTGAAATCCAGGACTTTTCAGCTTTAAGGGCAGCATATCTAGTGCTGCCACGTGCGTGCACACGTGTGTGTGTGTGTGTGTGTGTGAATACTAAAGAACACCCTCAGCTCCTATTGTAGTAGGAAATTTTCAGTCTTCCACTGTACTCAGGAAGAAGTCTCCATGGAGTGCTGACATGCTTTTAACAACTTGGAACAGACTGTTTCCTGTCTGGGAGGGGCTGATCTCCTTTTAACACCTAAGGCTCAGCCTGCCCTAGAGACATGTTCCAAACCCCTCAGTCTGAGCCCGTGACCCTTACAGCACTGATCTTGTCTCCCATGCAGAGCCCTGGGTGAAAACGCTACATCCATCACCAAAACCCCACCAGGATCTTGAAGTCACTATGAGCAAGTGTGTGAGGAGAGACTGAGTTGAGGAGCTCCTGGGTTCAGAAGCAGTGAGTGAGGAGACAAGAATAACCACTTCTCATTTCAAGGCCTCAGTTTTCTCCTGTCTAAAATGAGAGTGCAGGCTGGGCACAGTGGCTCACTCCTGTAATCCCAGCACTTGGGAAGCTGTGACAGGGAGATCACCTGAGACCAGGAATTGGAGACCAATCTGTCTCTTAAAAAAAAAAAAAAATATATATATATATATATATATATATATATATATATATTAGCCAGGCCTGGTGGTGCATGTCAGTCGTCCCGGCTACTCAGGAGGCTGAGGTGGGAGGATCCCTTGAGCCCAAGAGTTCAAAGCTTCAGTGAGCTATAATCCTGCTACTGCACTCCAGCCTGAGCAACAGGGAGACCTTGTCTCTTAAAAAAATAATAATAATAATTAATCAATTTAAAAATAAAATAATCTGGGAGTTAGGGAACAGAATTGAATTATTTTATCTCTGAGTTCCCAAGTTGCTCACTCATTAGGCCACTTTGCCCATTGGGAATTCACCCACTTACCCCTTTCACTAGAGACGGGGCTGTCTTTGTAAGTTTCCATTTTTACAAGTTACTCACTCTATCCTGACCTCTGCTAGACAGGTAGTCTCCTTTCTCTAAGACAAGGTCACAGTCTGGCCATGGTTAGCTCTGAGGCAAGTGACAGCAAGTTCTCCAGTCACACATTTTTCCCCTAGCATCTGTGTCCTCTCATAACCCATGTTCTTACACAGAAAGCCAGTGTTTTGTCTTAAAAGGAGAGAAAAAAAGCAAACACCTACTTTATATAGTGTCAGAATGACTCCCAAACCCACTCTTGGTGTTTTGTCCTTTGTATTAATTCATGTAGATTCCAACATAGTAAAATAATGTGCTGGACAATGTTCTAGTCCCAAGGGCCTGGCACACAATAGATTCTTGGTGTGGTCCTCCCTCAGCCTTCACGGGGCCACCAAGACCGTGCATGGCTTGACACGTGTTCAGACCTTCTCCATTGGGAGTGGAAAATCAGTCGCATGGTCTAGACAGGAAAATCTGGTGGTGTAGACACATCTGGAAGATGATGCAGCCAACGCCCTGCTTCCCTCGTTGTCCTGGCCCTGTGAGCTTGCTCTATGTAGCACACGCCCTCGCCCCAGCCACATGCTGTCTGCTGCCCCTGCTGCCTTTGCTTGTAAAGAGTGTATGTTTGGAGCTCTTTAGACAGTGAGCCAGAAATGGATATATCCACCCCATAAATTTGGTAAAGAGAGGCAAATAAAGACTACCTAACATCAACATTGTGGACACATTGGAAAAGCTCCCTTACTGGTACTTGGGTGGGTCACACACTGGCCTCATCCCTCTCTCAGGTTCTGGGCTCTAAGCATGGGAGGTGCTATGGTCCAAATGTTTCTATCCCCCCAAAATTCTTATGTTGAAATCTTGACCTCCAAGATGATGGTATTAGGGTGGGGCCTTTGGGAGGTAATTAGGTCATGAGGGCTCTGCCCTCACGATAGGATTAATGCTGTTAATGATTAATTCTGTTAATGATTAATGATAGGATTAAAGCTACCCCCTAGAGCTAGCTAGCCCCTTCCACCAGTGAGGACATGGCAAGAAGGTGCCATCTATGACTCCAGGAAGCGGGCCCCCACCAGGCACTGAATCTGCGGGCGCTTTGATCTAAACTTCCCAGCCTCCAGAACAGTGAGGAATAAATTCCTGTTGTTTATCAATTTCTCAGTCTATAGTATTTCATTATAGCAGCCCCAAAGGACGAAGATAGGAGACATCATTGTCTGTCAGGCACAGGAGCCCTGAGGGCCCCCACAGGCAGCAGCCATGCCCAGGTCAAACTCCCAACCTTCCCCCCACTCCCTGGACCTTCCCGGCCAACCCAGTCTTAGTCTTCTCAAGGGACTCGCTATCCCTCCAGGGAGCCAGATTCTCCCCAAGATAAGGTAAATAATGTATAAGGATTGTTCTCATGGGACAGCTTCTTAGTAGACATCTCAGTCCTTCTCCGACTCTTCCTTGGCCTTACCTGTCCCTCACTCCGTCTTCATTGTCTCACCATCTATACCAACTGCCCACCCACTTCTGCTCAGCTACCTCCCCACATGCACATGGAGAGTTGAAGCCAGAGAGGTAAATGCAATACCTAGGCTGGGAGTTGGGACCCTAGGCTGCTAGCTCTGTTGCTGCCCCTGTTCCTTGTGGGGCCTGGCATTTACCTCTTCATCCATCCATCCATTCCTCCATTCATTAATTCTTTTCAGTCTCCCGGAGGTGGCAGGGAGAGTGGCAGCCAGTGGGGTCTATGAGGCTAAGGAAAACAAGCAGCCTGCTCAAGGTCATCTGAAACCACAACAGCCTGACTTGCAAGCCTGAGCCATGACCCAGAAAGGGAGTGGAATGTTGTTACCCTTTCTGGAGGCCAGACACAGGTCCAGAGGGACTGGAGTAAATTAGACTGTAGATGCAAAATAGGCCTGAGCCCACAGATGTAGGATCCCCAGAGAGGATGGGACTAGCTCTGCCATGACCCTGCATGCTGCTGTCCTCCCAAGGTGCATCAGACTGACACATCACACACCTGGTCCATCCTGAACATGGAACTGCCCTGCCTTGCAGGAGCCCAGAGTTCAATGGCTCATTAATAGACTTTTGTTCCCCAGGGCAGATGCGAGATGACTCATATCCCAGATATCCCTTGGGAGTGCACCAGTGCACTAACGAACAGGCACCTGTTGGCCCCCTTGGTCCTTCTCCCTCCTTGGAGAAGTCTCTGATCACTGCAGAGGCCATTTGGCCATTGTTTGTACCAAGATCCCCGTGTTGCTGGTGTAGAGAGCTAATGACTTCCTGGGGGGCCAGGAGGAAATGAATGAGCGATGTAAAGACAGAGCACTGGAATGGAGGTCAGAGCACCAGGATCCTTAAGCAGGCTCTGCCTCTAACCAGCCACTGGGAGCCACTACCTTCTCAGGGCTTCACTTTCCCTACCTGTGAAGTGGGCAGGGTCAGCTCCCTCCAGCACATCTTCCCACCTGTCCCAACCATCTCTGGCTCTGAGTGTGTGAGCGGCAGGTATGAGCCTTGCAGGAGCCAGACCACAGAGGATGAAAATGGTTCCACTCCCTGGGCGGCCATTCAGGGCGATTCATTCAGGGCTCCAAGTCATACTGTTCAGTAGGCATCCAGTGTGTATGTATGGCAGGGTGGGAGTGGGGGATGGTTTGTTTTTGGAAGTGAATGAATTTCCTTGCTGGCTCTGAGCCAACTTGCCTCCTATCAGATTTCAAACCCTAATCCAGGTCTGGTTCTGGTTACTGCAGGGATTGAGGGCAGGGGAGGAGCTGGGAGGGGCCACACTGATGGCAGGTATGCTGGGGTTTCCTGGGTCCTTTGCAGTTCACCTAAGCACATTCTCCTGCTCCTGCCCACCTCTCTAGCTTCCACCCTGTAACTCTCATAACTCTCAGCCCCTTACTACTTGGGCAAGTGACTGTTCCTCAGTTTCCTTAACTGTAAAATGGGAATAATATTATCTACCTCATAGGCTTGTTTGTGAAGATTAAGAAGAGTTAACACATGTAAAGCACTTAGAATAGTCTGGCATATAGAAAACAAGAAAAGATGTAGGTGTAGCTATCATTATTACCCTGATTATGATTATTTTTATGCTGTATGCTCTAACCCAAAGGAATGTCTCCCTGCAGTCCTGATGCTTTATAAAATTCAGTGCCTCCACGTTCTTCATATGCTCTTCTCCCTGCTTAAATGCCTTTCCTGGTCTGATCTGCCTAGAAAATCCCGTTGTCCTTCAAGAGTCAGCTCAAACTGACCCATCCTCCCTGACCCACTAAGTTTAAGAGTGCATCACATCCCAGTCAGGCTTCCTGCTGCACTTTGTTCCCAATTAACGTAGGTCATGCTGGCTTGTGATATACCTCCTCCCATGTCTGTGTGCCACACTAGACCCTGAGCCATTTGAGGGCAGGAACTACAACTGATTCATTTTTGTGTCACTAACCCAAGCACAAGGCCTGAGGCAGGCGATGTGGACAATGCATGTTTCCTTCCTTCCGTGTGTGCTGGAAGACAGGAGGGGACGTGTACATGAGTAATCCTGATGCATGGTGACAAGTGCTACCCTAAAGACACAGACAGACATAGGTGGGTGCCTGGGAGAGGGATTCATTCTGATTGAGGCTGGGGGGAAGGGGGTGTAGGGAATTGAGGAAGATGAGGTGAGGCTGTGAGCCCCCACCTAGTTGTGGAAGTGCTTCATGGGTGTAAATTGTTCTGCAGCTACCAGCAACACAGAATTCCCATCAGTTTTCTCTGTGTAATGCAAGAACATCATCGTGCTGTGTTGTTTATCATCATCAGAGCTGGGTTCAGGTCTGCATCTCTAATGGGGAGTGATCTATCCACTGATCTCCAGGATCCCCTCCTTAACCCCCATCTCTGCTTCCACTCTGAGATGAAGGCCTGCTTCTCCCTTGCAGTTACACGTGGGATGGGAGTACAAGAAATACCAGATAACATATTGATTGGTGAAATTTTAAATCTTTAGCTGCAAGTTTCTTTGCCAGTTAGGCAAAGGCAATCATTATTCAAGGTGAGAAATGGGGATCTTCAGTCCAGCTCTTGGGGCGCTAGGTGTGCTCAAATTACTGTGTGGTTTCCTGATTGGATCCTGACTGATACCCAGGGGCTCCCACTTTCTTGTTGGTCTGATGGGTTAGGTCTGCAGAGAATCTCCGCCTCCACCACGCTCGTACCCCTTCCGTAGCACAAGTGCTGGGACCCAGCCCCAGCTGCCTCCGTGGCTTCCAAATGTTCTTTGCTTTTGATTTGCCTTGATTTCCCAAACCGCATGTGATTGGGAGGGAATGTGCCATGTGTTTCTGATTCAGCTCTCCTGTGCTCAAAGGCAATGCGATTTTGAGCACTATCTGATGGCCGTTGAGCCTCAGCAATAAGTTCTGCAAGCCTTCTTTTCCTGCCCTCTCTCTGCCCTCTCCCTTGATGAAGAGGAAGTAACCCTGGCCAAGAACGGGTCAACTCCACAGCCCCAAGACTTGGCGAACCAGTCGTTACCTCCCCTTGCTGAATCTCTGAACCTAGGAGACTGGGATATCCAGAATGGAAAACAGGGTGCCCTTTGGAGAGGACACATGCCATCACAGCATCATCTTCTTTTGCGGACCACCATGGCGCCTGTTTGCTTAAATCGGTGATCACACCTGTTGTTGCTGACTGATTTGGTGGTTACGATGAGTACTTTCCAGCACATTGCAGACCTATTGCTGGAAATCAGAAAATATTTTTATTTGTCTTAGGTTCAACAAGTCTTGAGACTTTTCCTTTTCTTTTTCCTGCTAATCAGCAATGTCTGTCCCTTTATTTAGTAAAATTTTATTGAGAACCAATCTAATATGAATGGTTTTGTATATATGTATACATGTATGTGTATGAATGGAATATGTGTAAGACAGTTCCTACCCTCAAGGTGGGAGAAATGAACACTTTAAGAGACAATTCCATGACATGGAATTCTTAAGGGGGAAGCACAGATAGAGGATGAGCATAATTCATTTGGGGGAAGGAGGGAGGGAGGAAAGAAGAAGGGGACCAATTAGGGTAACCTTCCCAGAGGCATCAAACCTTTCTCTAACTGCTGTGTGATGCTCATGGGCGGAGTCCAGAGTGAGGACCCAAGAAGGGACCATTGGGATGAAGAGCTCCAGTTTACCAACAAATGAATATCTCAGTTTTTACAAAAACGACTGTGGACACTTGCCCAGCTGGGGAAGGTGAAGTCTCACAGTTCAAAATTCCTTTATGTTTCTAGGCAGATTGCACTTGAGTAGAGTGATGACCCCCAATCTGGACCACGCTTTAGAGCAGTGGTTCCCAACCTTTTTGGCACCAGGGACCAGTTTGGTGGAAGATAATTTTTCCACGGTCTAGGGTGAGGAGGGTGGAGGGGATGGTTTAGTGATGAAATTGTTCCACCTCAGATCATCAGGCATTAGATTCTCATAATGAGCATGCAACCTAGATCCCTCACGTGTGCAGTTCACAATAGGGTTCCTGCTCCTATGATAATCATTAGACTGCTGATATGACAGGAGGCGGAGCTCAGGCGGTAATGCTCGCTCGCTTGCCCACCGCTCACTTCCTGCTGTGCGGCCCAGTTCCTAGCAGGCCATGGACGTGTACCAGTCCATGACCCGGGATTGGGGACCCCTGCTTTAGAGTCTACAGAGTCCCAACCATGACCTCATTCTCTCTTCCTTCTGTCCTTCCTTCCTCCTTTGCTGTCTTCCTTCTGTCCTTTCTTTCTTCACTGAAAAGTGTTTACCAGCCATATGTCAGATGCTAGGTTAGGCTCTGGGAATAGTGATATCCAAAGTCAACACAGGCCTTGGCTTCATAAAGCATCTAGTTCAGGAATTCATGTCATTTTAAATTGAAGAATGATCCTGACCCTCTAGACCCCAAATGCCAATGGTGCTTTGGGACTTCTGAGTTGCTCCACATCGAGGTTTTCTGTAAAATAGTTCCCTTTTCCTCATTTCACATTAGGTAGGAATTCAAGAGAAACAAACAAGGAGATGGTGTTTTTTCAGCAATCAGGTTCACCTCCTACCCCTTTCTAACAAATGTATCTCCTCTTCCTGCCCTCGAGGTAATAAAGGAAGTCCAAACTCCATTTCAGGCCTCCAAAATTGGAGCTTCCCAAGCATTTTACCCCTGATAAAGCATCGATTTCAATGATTCATCTCCAAAAGTTTTGTTATTGATTCCAGCCACATTTTGCAACACTCTGTTGGTTGCTAGTATTTTAAAATAGCACATTTCACGTTTGCTTTTTTGAGCCCATTTCTCATTGTTTCCCACATATTTCCAGTGAATAAAGAGATTAGTGAGTGCATCATTTTTTTTTTCTCATAAAGGACGAAAGTTAAACATCCTGTTCTGACTGCAGAGAAACTTTCAGGTTTCTGGAATCCATTAAAACCCCAAATGTCATAAGAAAGTTACTCTGGAGCTGCAAAAACACAATTTTACACTTCTGATGTCCATTGGGCATGTTTGCCTGTCCTTGGAAGGGATCACCATTTTCTTTCTTCACTCCCTCTGTCCTTCTCGCCTTCCTTCCAGAAAAATGGAAGGAAGCCAGTGCATGTAATGCTAAGTACTTTGCAAACATTATCGTATTTAATCCTCCTAGCAGCCCCTTCTGAAGCTCAGACAAGCTGGCTGACTTGACTCAAGTCACCCACGAGGAAGCAGCACATGCAGCCCACACTTTGTTGCATTTTTATCAGTTTCCTCCCTTCCTACCACCACCAGTTCCTAGTTTCATATCCTGATGCCACACCATTTTTTTCCCCACTTTGTAGAAAAAGATATAGATATGGAAGCCCAGATGTTGGTAAAAGCTAGAAAAGGACCAACATTTTTGCCTTCCCTCTTGGCTAAAGACCATGTTTTCTCATGTGTAAGCAGATGTGCCACTGCAAACATTACAGCCAAGAGTGATTTCAGAGCATCTGGGTCCACAATCCAGGGCAGCACTGTAAACGCAGTTGTCATTATGCATTTCACTTCCTTGCAGGAGACAGGCGGGTGGCTGTGAAGTTTGTATGGCTGAGTGTAGGGCGGCCTCCTCCTACCAGCAGGTAAGGGGCAGATTGGCTGTGACAGGGCCCGAGAATGGGGGTCTAGCTGGTTGCAGCTTTGCAATCAAATCTGGGCCTTTGAAATCCATTAGTAGCTCATTTCTAGGCCTTGGGGCTTCCAAGGCCTTTCAGCCTGCCTTCATTTGGGTGTTTGTTAGAAAGTCAGGGAATAACAGGCTTGGACAGGCCCAGTGGGATGGAGAGGGGTCCAAGGGGGAGCACAACCATTGAATTGCATCACAGGCACAGCCAAGTTCTACAGCATAGGAGGAACACAGCCAAGGGGCCTCCTCTGGCTTATCCTTCACCCTCATTCCAGCGCGTGCCTTGGGAATTTTTCAGGACTCTCCTAGACTAGGAAGGGTTTGGGAAGTTTGTGCTGGTGATAGTAGGGCTGGCAAATGGAGCGCTGTCCTGGCTGGGCACTCAGTGGTTCAGAAGCATCAAGAAAACTGAGCCAGTGTCTTCCCTCTCAGAGCATGGGAAGCAGTCAGGAGGGGCTTCTCTGTGGCTTCACAGTGACCCTCTGAAAAAGGGTAGGGTCAGAGAAATGGTCAAGATGCCTAAAGTCAAATTATATCTCTTGAGCCTTCTCTGATCTTCTAGGAATTAAAGTCTCCCTTTTAATACGGAAATTTGCTTTTTGCTCTTGACTGTCTTAGCCAGCCCTGAACTGAGATACTGGTCCTCTGTCTGCCTGCCTTGGACTATGACTTCCAAGGGACAGAGACCCTCAGACATCCACTTTAGAGTCTGGGTTTGCTCATTCCTGCTTGTTCCTGATGTTTTATATACCGAGACTGATTTCCTTCCAGACTGCGGGTTGCCAAGCACATGGCCAGGGCTCGCCTTCCTGCCTGCGCACAGAGCAGAATACAGTGGCAGTGCAAATGCGCTCTTTGGCCTGTGACGATGATTAACAAGAGTCAAAGTACTTACTCATGCACTCTACTAGAGCCTTATGTTCAGACTTTAATCCTTAAAGCAGTCCTGAGTCTCTCCCTTTACAGATGAAGAGATTGAAGCACAGAGGAATGGAGAAGCCTGTCTGTGCAACAGAGAATAAGTGGAAAGTTGAGATGCGAACCCAGGCTCAACTGATTCCAAACCCACTGAGTACACAGTAACATCCTTCTGCCTCCTGGAAGTGTCTGCCACTCTCACTTGTCTGCGTATTTGACTAAGAGCTGTAGTCTGGTGTGAATTATCATCACCATTGGAAGGATGTGACAAGCGCCTAGGATGCGACAAGCGCCTAGGATGCAAGGCCAGAGGATCATTAGAAACCTGCAGGTCTAAACCCTTTATTTTAAAGTGAGAAAACAAGGCTCAGAAAGAGGATGAGAACCTCTCTGGAGCTGGGCAGAGAATCCAATGTCTTAACTTTTCTTTTGTGTTTCCACAAACCGTATTTCCTGAACCCTGGGACAAGTGCCCATGCTATGAAACTGCATTCTTTTCCATAAAAGTGAACCATCAGATGTCTAACAAAATTCCACGTAACTGTTCAACCTTCAGTGAAACTCGGTCAGAAGCATTAGTTGGTCAGGTAAAGCGTCCACCAGCAGGCCCCATATCCCAGTGTTTGGGTGGAAGTTCAGTCCCTATAAATCAGTACTGCGAGAAGTGGAGCCTTTGGGTCAGCTTGTAAAATAGAAGTAGCAAGCAGAGGAAGGAATGGCAGGGGTAAGACACCAACAACCAGAAGGAAACCAGGCCTTGTTTCCTGCTCCTGGCTTCCTGGTCCCAGCTGCAAGTGGAGAGGAGGCCTGGGCCCTACTGTGATGCTGAAGGCGGAAATGGGCAATGACCTCCCAAAGAAGTGTTGCTGAAAAGAAGGGAGCAGATTGCTAGGCCTCATGCCCAGTTCTTGGGGAGGACCCACTTGCAACCTCCTTTCCCGCCAGCAGTCAGGTTTTCTGCAGAGTCCCATCTGCCTCCCTGGGAGATCACTCCACCCCACCCAACCCCCATGATCTGAGAGCTACAGAAGCCAAGGCCAGGTGTCCAGCCAGTGGTGGTGTGCCTAGGGCAGAGGGCAGTCAGGGGCTCTACTCATCCAAGGCGGGGTTTAGGAGTGGCTATTTGACAAAAAAAGGAGAAACCTGGGTGCTGTTGGGGTAATTCAGCCCTGATCGTCCACCCAACGCACAGAGAGAAAGGAGAAAGGCAGGGATTCCAGGCAGATGACTAGTTTTCAGGCAGTAGGGCCCCCTCCCCACTACCACCCACAGCAGGAGCAGTGTCCCCACCTAGGCCCCTCAGCATGTCATCAGGCAGCCATGTGGATTTGGGAGAGGCTCCCAGGAGGCCTGATGCAGAAGAAGGAAAAGTTAACCCAAGAGGAAAACCCAGTGAGGCACCATCTGTTCCTAAGAAGCAAACTAAGGCTACTTCAGATTGCTTTGGAAAAGGCCACAGATATCACAAGGACGAATTTTTGAGAAAACTGAGTAATTTTCCTTAGTGTAGACTAAAGTTTCTCAACACTATTGACCTTTTTGTAAGACTTTATTTTTTTTTTAGAGCAGTTTTAGGTTTACAGCAACATTGAGAGGAAGTTACGGAGTTCTCATACACCCGCTGCCCAACACATGCACAGCATCCCCTATTATAAATCTCCCACCAGGGTGGTTCATTTGTTACAACTGATGAACCTTCATTGACATGTGTCCACCAATGATGGACATGTGTCCATCATTACAACTGATTAAGCTCATTGACACATCACCCAAAGTCCAAAGATTAGTTGACAACATTAGGGTTCCCTCTTGGTGGTGTACATTCTGTAGGTTTGGACAAATGGTGGACATGTGTCCACCATTATAGTATCATACAGATTATTTCATTGCCCTAAAAATTATCTATACTCTACCTATTAATTCCTCCCTTCCCACGACACCTGGCCACTACTGATCTTTTTATTGTTTCCATAGTTTTGTTGCATTTTCCAGAATGTCATATAGTTGGAATTATATAGTAACTAATCTTTCCAGATTGGCTTCTTTTACTTAGTAATAATGCATTTCAGTTTCCATTATGTCTTTTCATGGCTTGATGGCCAATTTCCTTTTAGTGCTGTGTAATAGTCCATTGGCTAGATGTACCATAGTTTATTTATCCATTAATCTACTGAAGGACATCTTGGTTGCTTCCAAGTTCTGTCAATTATGAATAAAGCTGTTATAAATGTCTGTGTGCAGGTTTTTGTATGGACATAAGTTTTCAACTTTTTGGGTAAGTACCAAGGAGTATGATTGCTGGATCACATGGTAAGAGTGTGTTTAATTTTGTAAGACCTAACCATCTTCCAAAGTGGCTGTACCATTTTGCATTCCCATCAGCAATGTATGAGAGTTCCTGTTGCACCACATCCTGTCCAGCATTGGGCATTATCAATGTTCTGGATTTTTGCCCTTCTGATAGTTGAGTGGTATCTCATTGTCATTTTAATTTGCATTTGCCTGATGACATAGGATGTGGAGCATCTTTTTATATACTTACTTATCATCTGTACATTATTTGGTGAGTAGTCTGTTAAGGTCTTTGGCCCATCTTTTAATCAGGTTGTTTGTTTTCTTATTGTTGAGTTTTAAGAGTTATATATATGATATATATGATATATATATGATATATCCAATTATCCAGTTATCCAATATATATATATTTATATTTATCAGTCTTTTGCAAATATTTTTTCCCAATCTGAGCTTATCTTTTTATTCTCTTGGCAGTATCCTTCACAGAGCAGATTTTTTATTTTAATGAAGTCCAGCTTATTAATTCTTTCTTTCATGGATCATGCTTTGGTGTCCTATCTAAAAAGTCACCACCAAACTGAAAGCCATCTAGATTTTCTCCTATGTTACCTTCTAGGAGTTTCATAGTTTCGTGTTTTACATTTAGGGCTGTGATTCATTTTGTCTTAATTTTTGTGAAGAGTGTAAGGTCTGTGCCTAGATTCATTATTTTACATGTGAATGACCATTTGTTCAAGCACTATTTGTTGAAAAGGCAGCCGTAGTGCCTATGTCAAAGATTAGTTGACTACATTTATGTGAATCTATTTCTGGGCACCTTTTTCTGTTACATTTGATCTATTTGTCTTTTCTTTCACCAATACCACACTGTCTTGATGACTATAGCTTTATAATAAGTCTTGAAATTGAGTACTGTCATTCCTTTAACTTTGTTCTTCTCCTTCAATATTGTGTTCCCTATCCAGTCTTTTGCCTCTCCATATAAACTTTAGAATCAGTTTGTTGATAGTCACAAAATAACTTGGTGGGATTTTGATTAGGATTGTGTTGAATATGTAGATTAAGTTGGGAAGACCTGACATCTTGAAAATATTGTCTTCCTGTCTATGAACATGGAATATCTCTCCATTTATTTAGTTCTTATATTTCATAAGAGTTTTGTAGTTTTTCTCATATATATCTTGTGCATATTTTGTTAGATTTATACCTAGCATTTCATATTTTTGGTGTTAATGTAAATTGTATTGTGTTTTTAATTTCACATTCTACTTGTTCATCATCATTATTGCTGGTAAATAGGAAAGTGACTGACTTTTGTATATTAACCTTGTATCCTGCAAACTTGTTATATAATTGTTTATTAGTTCCAGGAGTTTTTTGACAATTCTTTCAGATTTTCTACATAGATAATCATGTCATCTGTGAAATAAGTTGTATTTCTTCCTTATCAATAAGTATATATTTTATTTCATTTTCTTAATTACATTAGCTAGGACTTCCAGTACTGTGTTGAAAAGGAATTATAAGACGGGACATCCTTGCTTTGTTCCTGATCTTTGTGAGAAAGCTTCAAGTTTCTTAGCATTAAGTGTGATGTTAACTGTAGGTTTTCTGTAGTTATTATTTATCAACTTGACAAAGTTCCCCTCTATTCCTATTTACTGAGAGCTTTGATCATGAATGGGTGTTGGATTTTGTCGAATACTTTTTTTACATGTATTTTCTTCTTTAACGTGCTGATTTGATGAATTATATTAATTGATTTTTTAATATGGAACCAGCTTTGCATACCTGAGATAAATCCCACTTGGTTGTGGTATGTAATTCTTTTTATACATTATTGGATTCAATTTGCTAATCTTTTGTTGAGGATTTTTACATCTATATTCATGAAAAATATTGGTCTGTAACCTTCTTTTCTTGTAATGTCTTCGTCTGGTTTGAGGTTGGCTGAGGTTAGGCCTCACAGAATGAGCTAGGAAATATCCCCCTGCTTCTGTGTTCTGAAAGAGATTTAGAGATTTGGTGTAATCTCTTTCCTAAATGTTTGGCAGAATTCACTAGTGAATCCATCAGGGCCTGGTACTTTTTGTTTTGGAAGATTCTTAATTATTGATCCAATTTCTTTAGTAGAAATAGGCCTATTCAGATTGTCTATTTCTTCTTGTGTGAGTTTTGGCAGATTGTGGGTCTTTCAAGGAGTTGGCCCATTTTATCTAGGTTATCAAGTTGTGTCTTATTATTTTCCATTTAATGTCCATGGAATCTGTAAGAAGTACCCTCCTTTATTTCTGATGTTAATTATCTCTGTCCTCTCATTATTGACATTTTAGGAAGGATAATTCATTGTTGCCAGGTGGGGGGTGCTGCTGTGTACATTGTAGGACGTTTTACAACATTTCCGGCCTCTACTCATTAGATGCCAATAACATACCCGCGCCACCCCCACCACCACCATTTCTGCAACCAAAAATGCCTTCTAGGCGTTGCTGAATGTCTCCTGGGGATGGGAAATAGCAAAATTGTCCCCAGTTTGAGAACCACTGCTATAGATAATCAAATAATTTAAACCTAAAAGGGATTATTGAGGTCACCTAAGCCAGACCAGATGTAGTTCTCGTTCTTCTGGGAACCAGTAAACATCTCTGGTTTTCATCTCCTCCCCTGTAGCACAAGAGAATTGGAAGAGATGATCACCAGGGCTAACATTCCATTGGTCTATGAGACCCTGTCTTAGTCCATTTCATGTTGCTTAGACAGGATATTTGAGACAAGGTCATTTATAAAGAAAAGAGGTTTATTTGGCTTACGATTTTGCAGGCTGGGAAGTTGAAGGACATGGTGCTGGCTTCTAGCAAGGGCTTTCATACTACATCATAACATGGCAGACAGAGCGGGGCATGCATGTGCAAAAGGAACCAAATGGGAGGAGGAACCTTGCATTATAACAACCCATGAGAGCAAGAACTCATTACTGTAAGAATGGCACCAAGCTATTCTTGAGAGACCCCCTCATGACCAAAACACTTCTGACTAGGCCCACCTCCCAATACTGCCACACTGGCAATTAAACTTCAACATGAGTTTTGGCAAAGACAAACCACATTCAAACCATAGCACACCCTCATTTTACTAATAAGATGCTGGGGCCCAGAGGAGAAAAGTCATTCAGGAATCCAGGACTCACCCAGGTCCCTAAGTCATTTGTAACAGGGATTTGGCACCTGGGACCATTTCTCAAGCAGACACAAGCCCCTGGGTAGTCTGTGAGGCATGTTTTCTGAGTGTCCAGTCCTATGCCAGGAGACACTCATTAAGAGACAAAGGGAAGGAGGAGACAGATATGTTCAGGTAGACCCAACTCACGTAGGTCACAGTGATGGCTGCACACCATCAGGGTGAGCTTGTGCAGCTGTGGTAGCTTGGAAGAGGGCAAGTGTTTAGTAACAACTAGGTGGGAAAGACTTGTAGGAGAAAGCAGCCTTCAGCTGAGCCTTCAGGAATTTGAAGGAGAGTTTTAAGTGAGGGAAACAGCAGGAATGAAGGAGTGGAGGTGGTTATTTGAGTGTTTAGATTAACCAGCATTTAGTTCTCCAGGAATGAAAGCCTCAGGACATCGAGGGCCAGTGCCTGCCCTGTCCACCATCACAGCCCTGGTACCTGCACTGTGTCTAGCACCTGGGAGGCACACAAGGTAATGCAGTCTGACCAGGCAGATTCACACCCTGGTTCCACTGCATCTCCAGTTGGGTGACCTTGGGCAAAATACTTCACCTCCCTGAGCTTCATTCCACATCTGTCAACAGGACTAACCAGGTTGTAGTAAGGGCTAAGTGAGCTCATGAATCTGAGGGTTTGTTTAACCATAAAGAGTTGTTGATGTGAGGAGTGATCATTATCATATAAAATAGAATGACATCAGTCCTGTGATAGAAGTGCCAAGGCTGGAAGGTGCTAAGGACTTCATCCTCAAGGGAGAAGCTGGGCAGACACTTGTCAGATTGGTCTGATTTGGGCAGGTGGGGATGGTGAGGACGTGGGGGCCACTCTGAGCCAGGGGGTGTGATCACGGCTTCTTCCACCACGATGAGCAGCAGCTAAGGCATGCTCTGGCCACATGCCTGCTGGTGCATGCAGAAACCTCCCCAAACTCCAGGGTCAGGCCAGAAAGGGGCTGCCGCAGAAAGACTTCTGAATTCTGTGGCCAAAGCTCTACAAGTCAAAACTAAGGCAGGTAATGCCCAGGGGCTACATGAGCCTATCCTCACACACAGTTGTTGGGAAGAAGTATAAAGGGAGGGTGTGGGGTGGACAGGGCTGTGGGGCTGATTTTGAGTACAGGGCTGGGGTCCAAATGGAGCTCAGATGAACCACAAAGGCCAGGTGAGTCCCTGGTTAGCCCTATCCATTTCCCAGCCAATGTGTGGCTGGCTGGCTCTGGGTAACCACCAGACCACAGCAAAGGCAGTGGGAGGGCAGAGGTGGGAGGAGCAGGCCAGATGGGTTAGAGAGGGCAGGAGGAGGAAAAAGAAAGGAAGGATGGGGAAAACAAAAGGGTCAGGTCTGCAAAGCTGCAGTCTGCTGGAATGAAGCACCATGCCAGCCTCATGAGGGGCAGCTTTGTGTCCCGGAAAATGATAACTCTCAGCAAGTATCCCTCTGTTCCTTGCCAGCTGAGCAAAGACCACAGCTTGCTTGTTTGCAAAGACCACCCCTAAGCAGGCTCAAAGACCAGCCTGTGAGTATGTGTATGTGAGTGAGGAGGGGTGGTAACTGTAGCTGGATTTGATTTAAGGAGCAGACAGGTTTGCCCACTTTGACTAAGCCACCACGGTTCCCATGCCCAGACAGGAGACCTCTGCTGTGCCTCAGTTATCCCACTAGTCCACCAGGCCGCCATCCTGAGGACCTTTCTCTAGAGGCATCTGCAGGCTTAGCCATTCTAGCAGGGCAAAGGCCTCTCCTTGTCTGGCAGGCTTCTAGAAGAGACAGCAACAGTGGCTGCCTACCACCGTTCAGGATGAGGCAGAGTTAAAGCACATGGCTTCGGGGGCAAGGCAGTCATGTTTGGATCCTGACTGCACTTGTTAGCTGTGGGAAACTTGGAAGTCACTTCCCTCTGCTGAGGCTTACTCTCAATATCTGACACTGGATTAATAAATTTCACTTTGTAAGGCTATTAAGAATATAGTATGGCTAGGTGTGGTGGTTTACACCTGTAATCCCAACATTTTGGGAGGCCGAGGGGGCCGGATCACTTGAGGCCAGGAGTTTCAGATCAGCCTGGGCAACATAGCAAGACCCTGTTTCTTCAAAAAATTTTAAAATTAGCCAGTCTTGGTGGCACATGCCTGTAGTCCCAGCTACTCGAGAGGCTGAGGCAGAAGGATTGCTTGAGCCCAAGAGTTTGAGGTTGCAGTGAGCTATGATTGCACCACTGCACTCCAGCCTGCGTGATTGAGCAAGACCCTGTCTCAAAAAAATAAAATAAAATAAAGTAAAATAAAGAATGAATGACTATTGTAGTTGCCCCTTGTCGGAGGATGCCTGAAACTGCAGATAGTACCAGAGCCTGTATATGCTGTTTCTTCCAATGCGTACATATGATAAAGTTTGATTTATAAATTCAGCGCAGTGAGATTAACAACAATAACTAGTCATACAATAGAACTATTATAACAATAGACTTTAATAAAAGTTATGCAAATGGGATCTCTATCTATCTCTCTCAAAATATTTTATTGTGTGTACTCACCTGTCTGCAAGTAACTGAAACCATGGAAAGTGAAACTGTGGATAAGTTATTAGCTTTGTGTTAATTAAGATACAAAGTGCTTGGCGTAGGCCTTGCACACAGACATTATTAGCAGTTACTGCTTAACGAGGACTTACTGTGTGTCAAAATGATGCTAAGAGAAGCAAGGGCCAGTGGCTCCATCCAGGGAGTAGACCACCTAGAAGTAGGGGTGGGACCTGGGGAGAGTTCCTTCACTCCCCTACTCTTTCATCATTCTTGGAAGCCTTCTCTGTGCCCAGCCTGGGCAGGGCCCTGGGAAACTGATGTCGATCAGAATGATGCCCTAGGAGGTCAGCTGAAAGGACAGACAAGTGAACAGACAGACCTCGGGCACAGCAGTAAGGAGGAATTCAGAGGGACACCCAGTGGTAGGTACTGAGAAGGGGGCCTTAAACCCCTTGCCCACGGGATCAGGGAAGCCTTCCCCAGGGAGAAGTCTATTGTTCTGTGCCTGGAAGGAGGCATAGGAGGTTGCTGGGTAGCCACACGGTAGGGCAGGGCTAATGCAGCAACCGTGGCTGGCCCGGCTCATTGTGCCTAAACAGGAGCACCTGTCAAGTCTGCAGGCTAAGAAGATGAGAGCTCAGGCAGCAAGCTCTGGGAGTGGCTTCAGGAAGGGGGAGGGTCCAGGACACTAGAGTTTCCCTGATTAGCGAGCACCTACTAAAGGCCCAGGGGCTGAGGGAAGGGGAAGCCACTTCAGGAAAATCCTTGCAATGCACCAAGACTGCCCTCTTAGATGCAGAAGGTGCCTTTATGATGGTCAACTCCAAAACATAAAGGTGAACAGAGGCCACAGTTTGCTTGGCTGCAAAGGCCATCTCCCAACAGGCTCAAGGACCGAAGGCAGTGCTACTGCGGTCACCTGGCAAGTTGTTGGACCATTGCTGAAACTGTCAAAAAACCTCCTATTCAGCTCTTCTCAGCTGGCTGTGGAGGAGCTCTGAGTGACAGCTTCTCCTGCACATCAATGGCTGACAGCCTCTAGCATGTTTTCCTTTTCCTTTTCCTTTCCAGGCTCACATCTTACCGCTCACCTCTCTCTCTGCCTGCGGGGCCCAGGCCTCATCATTTATCAAGATAAAGATCTATCAAAGTCTCTGAGAAGGAGTGGGATACAAAGAGTTTGTGGGAGTAATAAATCTCTTTTACCATAGGTGGTGAGCAAGGAATTCATCCCAGACTGTGCTCCTGAAAAATGAGAGGCTGTGTGTGGACAGTGTGTAACCAGAGCTTGAGGGTGGCTGCATGGTGGGAGTGAAGTGGTCCACTAAGACCATCAGGACATCATGACTGGAAAAGCTGTGAGCCTCTCTAAGCACCGTGCTATGTCCTACGATGGCAAAGCTGGGCCTAGAATCAGGGACTGGGACTCTCAGCCCACCTCAAAATGTCTTCTCAAAGTTGAGGGAGATGGTTTTCTAAGCCCAAATGTATCCTAAATCCAAGAACTAACTGCATTCATCCACCCAGCCCTTTCATTATTCACACACTCGTTCATTTTCACTTCACACTCTTAAGCGTTCACTCACTAATATTTACTGAGCACATACTGTGTGCCAAGCACCATGGCAGCAGTAGGACAGCAGAGGGTAGAGCAGGATCTGTGGCAAGGGAGGCAGAGAGATCCCTAAGTAGGGGCAGGAAGCACTCCACAGTGCGTGTGGAAGGGGTGCCTGGAAGCAGGCAGGGGTCCTGCCCGCAGAACCCGCTTACATGGTGGGCAGAAAGGGAGCTATCTCTGTGCCACTCATCCAGGCCGAACAGCATTTCGGGGGCCTTTCTTTGAGTCCGATCTCATGCTTAGAAAGTGGCTTGTCCATCCTTCCAGGGAAAATGGTTTCCCCTCTCCTCACGTCTCTCTGCTTCATGACAGCACAGTGAAAAACTAGGGGCCAGGGTCTGGGGCATTTTTCATCTGCAAGCGCCCTCATCCACTGAGGCTGCTATAACATAATATCACAAACTGGATGGCTTAAATAACAGACATTGATTTCTCTTAGTTCTGGAAGCTGGGAAGTTCCGTATCAGGGTGTTAGCATGGTCAAGTTCTGATGCAGGCCCTCTTCTGGTTTGCAGATGGCTGTCTTCCGGTGTGCCCTCACAAAGTGGAAAGAGAGAGGAAGTAAGCCCTCTGTGTCTTTCCCTGTAAGGGCACTAATCCTATCATGAGGGCGCCACCTTCATGACCTGATTACCTCCCAAAGCCCCCATCTCCAATTACCATCACATTTCAGCATAGGAAGTTTGGGAGAACATAAGCATTCCATCCATAGCAGTGGACAAATGGATAAACGAATCATACTATGTTCACGCAGTGAAATACCAGACAGCTGTTAGAATGGATGACCTATGTGTGTCAACATGGGTAAATCTTACTTAGATAATATTGGGTTAAAAAGGCAAATCAGAACAATATGTGCAGTCTTCTACTAACGCAAATTTAAAAACAGAACGATATCCCATACTGTTTATGCACATATGTGCATGTGATAGAAGAATAAAAATGCAGACAAGGATAAACTCCAGCCTCAGAAGTGATTGCCTCTGGAGGAGAAGAGAAGGGACTGGGATTAAGGAGGGGCAAGGGAACTTATGATTCTATACATTTTGTTTTTAAAAAACATGTGAAACAAATATAGTAGAAGATCAATCTTTTAAAAAATATGGGAAACAAATATAGTGGAAGATCAATGTGTGTTAACTCTCAGTAGCAAATACATAGGTATTTATTAGATTTCTCTGTACTCTTCTTTTGAAATATTTCATTTTAAATAAAAAGATTTAAACAAAACCCAGTCTTATTCAAAAAACCACATGTACCACGGTCTAAGGGCCTCTGAAGTTTCAGCACGGTGCCAAGGTACTCTGAGCCATTTTATATAGTATCTTTTGATGATCCCAGGAAGGCCTATTACCCTCATTTCACAAATGAGGAAATAGGCTCAGAGGTGGTAAGCAGCTTGCCCTATATCACACAGCTATTCACTTGAAAAATGTGAGCTCCAAACTTTTTTACACGTGACTCCAAAGGCATACTCTCTCCCCTACCTCTCACCACCTATACAAGCTGCCTTTTAAAATAAAATACTACAAACTTCAATAAACAAACACCAAACAAAGTGCAAACCAGCTCAGGGGTGACAGGGCAGAGCCTGACCTTGAATTCTACCTCTGTTACTGCCTATCTGTGACCTTTGGTATATTACTTTCCCTCTTTCAGCTTTACTTGCTCTAAATGCAAAATGCACATTGCGAGGTCACTTCCCTAGCAGGGTCTAAAGCACCTTGTTAGTGTCACTTGCTAAAGTGGCTTGTGGCACCCTACACTCTGATTTGAGACCCTCACCATCAAATCACAGAGGACTATGACTTATTCCAGGCAATTAGCAAAGTGATTTAGTTTCATTGATTGGATAAAACATTTCTGCTCCAGTTACATCTTGATTATGTGACCTCAAAGGAAAAAAGCCTCAATTCAGATGCCTGAAGGATCATCTGCAATACCTTCCTTCCCTGATCAAAACAGAACCAGACTCTCGAGATCAGAGAGAACAGGGGTTGCAAAAGCCTCATGAGAGAGGCCAAAGGAGGGTAAGGCATTCACATCCTTTCCTAGTAACCCCTTCCCAAGAGGTAGCATGACTGACCCTGCCAACTCTAGGCAGTAGGCATTGTGCTAAGAATCTGACATATATTTTCCTAGTTTCAAACCCAGGAGACTGTCCCCATTTTACAGAGGTTCAGAAATTGAAGTGGCCTGCCCAAAATGACATAGCTAGTAAGTAGCAGAGTTGAAACCCATGTCTTTCTGACCCCAAAGCTCTGCTTGTAACTATTATATCATATGAATTGTGGGAGATAGGCCAGAATGAGGCTAGAGGGAGAAGGAAACAGTAATGAAATCATTATAGTCTCTCTGTAAGCCGTCTAAGGAGCTAGGCTTGCCTGCTCCTGCAGGCAGCGGGAGCTGTTGGAAGGTTTAAACACGGAGAAATGTGATCATATTTGTGATTTAGAAAGTCCACTCTAGCTACAACTTGGAGAATAATTGCAGAGTAAGAGGTGGGAAACAGAGAGCCCAGTTAGAAATCTCGTTATGGTTTTCTAGGCCAGAGGGGCTTAAGCTTGGGTAGGGCCAGTGACAGCTGAGAAGAAGACAGATTGACAGAGCTATTTAAAATCTAATAAATATTGGATGGGTGGATGGGTGGGTGGATGGATGGGTGAGTGGAGGGTAGGGTTTGGAAAGAGAGAAGAGGAATCAAAGATGACTCCTCCCAGGATAACCCGTATTAACCATCATGGTCTCCACACAGTCCCTGAGCTAGGCTCCCAGAGATCCTTTTAGAATCTTTCCTGCGTGACTTTCCTGGTTCTGAAATATGTGGAAAGGTTTGAGGTCAGACATGATGAGAAATCTCACCAGAGTTATCCCCAACCCTCAGCCTCCAACTTCAGTGACCACCACCCTGTGGAGACCTTCTGGGCCCAGAGTGCATTTGGGAAAAGATGCTAGGCAGTGGGAGGCAGCACTGTCCAAACACAGATGCTGCCGGAGGTGGGACCCAATATGTACCAGCAAATATTGATCTTGCCCCTTGGCTAACTCGGGCCACTGCTGGACAATGCCGGGGCATGTTGGTGGGTTTGGGCCCCAGGCTGCAGACTGAGGAATGTGGAGTCCCAGGGATATGTGTTTGCTCATCTCCCAGAGCTTGACATTCCCTGGCTTGACCATCTCCCCGTGAGTGGCCCTCGGCCCTAGCATCAACCAAGCCCCCCGTTCAGGGTGTTTGCTCAGTGGCCACTCCGCTTAGCCAACATTCATTAGAAAAGGCTTTTCTCTGCTAGGCATGTTTCCAGGATGTGGGGGAGGCTTTCCCACCCACCCCCCTTTACCTGCCCCACCAGCCCTGGCTGCCTTTGGGGAGCTGTGGAAGTGAAACTCTTAAACCCCATCAAAGAGAATATGAGAACTCAGCTGGGCCTTCAAAGAGGTATTAGTCACCATTGCCCTGTTTTAAAGATGACCAAAAATATATATATACTTTGAAATACTCAGCTTTGGGGCAGGTATTATGGTTGTTAAGGAGTTCTTCAGTCTAAGACACTTGGGAAAATGAGCTTGGATGAATAACTTAACCTCAACAGCACCACCACCACCCACCCCATCTCTTCATCTGTGAACGGGATAACAATGGTACCTCCTCCTCTGGGATTATTGAAATAGTATGTAACCAGTGCCTGGAACACAGCAGAAATGGATAGGCTCAGAGGGAGCTCAGGCAATCACGACGTGCTTTGAGAGTCTGCTGGTCCTGCTGAGAGCTGACATTCCTGGAGAGTTCTGGCCAGACGTGACCAGCAATGGTGGCCCTGGTGGGCTGCAGGGAAGGCTCAGATTCTTGGCGTTGTGCAGCCACATGGGGCCTGTTTCCAGCTCTCTGAAACGGGCTCACACCATTGAAAGGGGATCGTGAAAATGAATCCCATAGTGGGTCAGGAGGTGGGGGAGGCAGAAACTTAATTCTGTTCATGGTTGGTTAGATTACTTTGGCCTGGAATTCCTAGCCTCCAACAGCAACAAAGGAGGCCTTAGAATCCTTGTGTGTGTGGCTCCATGAGGCCAGGAGCCCCACAGGCTTTACCAAGGGACTCTGCCCCAAACCCCCGCCTGGCCTCGTCTATCTCAGCCCGCAGTCTGGGCCCAGCTCTCATTCCAGAGCCCCCGAGGTTTCTCGGGAGCCTAGCCCCCCAGGGCCCATGGCGGTAGCTGGTGGGTGTTTGGGTTTGGGGTTATTCTTTGGACAGTTTCTAGCTTTCTGTTTTCCTTTCCCTTAGCACAGAGCTCTAGAATGACTCTTGCTAGCCTCCCCTGCTTTTGCTCACTCTGCCTTTGGGTTGCCCTTTTGTCATTTCATATACATTTGTCAAGAGCCTACTGTGTGAATCACATTGACTAAGAGCAAAAATTCTGGAGCCAGACAGTCTGGGTTCAAATCCCACCTCTGGCACATATTAGCTGAGTTATACTGAGGTATTTCCGCAATTTCTCTAAGCCTAGGCTTCCTTGTCAATAAAATGATAATGCTCATAGAGCCAATGGGAAGGCTCAGGACAGTGATGCATGTGGTTCAGTTTGCTCATGTCTAGTACTTAGTAGGTCAGCCTCTGTGGGATATGTACACACACACTCAACTAATTCTCATGGTGGCCCTGGGAAGTGGGGATTGTCACTCCCATTGTGGCTTGGGACACTGAATATCACTTGTCCAAGCAAATGACAGAGAAGGACTTGAAACAGAAGCTTCTGACTCTAGAAACCTCTCTGACATTTCTTCAGCTCCAGTATAACTCAAAAGAAGATCTAAATTTCTTACTGAGCATAATGTCAAAAATCAATCTCTCTCCCTCTCTCCCTTCCTTCCTGCCCCTCTTTCCTCACCCATGTCCCACTCTGTGACTACACACACCACCCCGCAGGTTCACATACATTCTCGTGACTCTCCTTAGGTTGGGGGACATGGTTATCATCCCAAGAGGCCTTGATATTTAAGAGGCTGGTTTCCCATTTTGATTATTTATAATTTGTTATATTTTATGTGCTGATGAGTTGCTTTAGTTCTGAAGGGCTGGGTGGGCCATGGAGCATGGAGTGGGAAGAAGGAGAGTCATGAGTGTGCAGCAGAGTCCAAGACAGCCTGAAATGAGGAGAATGGGGCCTGTCACCAGTCGGTCCTCAGTGAGCCCAGATTCCTGCCCTCCTTCTCGGGTAGAACATTCATATAGAACAGGGATCTCCACCACCTGGTCTGTGGACTGGTACCAGTCCCTAGCCTGTTAGGAACCAGGCCACAAAGCAGGAGGTGAGCAGGTGAGCAAGCATTACCACCTGAGCTCCACCTCCTGCCAGATCAGTGGTGGCATTAGATTCTCAGAGGAGCAGGAACCCTATTGTGAACTGTGCGTGGAAGTGATCTAGGTTGTGTGCTCCTTGTGAGAATCTAAGGTCTGATGATCTGAAGTGGAACAGTTTCATCCCTAAACCATCCCCCAACCCCCGGTCTGTGGAGAAATTGTCTTCCCTGAAACCAGTCCCAGGTGCCAAAAAGGTTGGGGATCGCTGATATAGAAGACATGAGCCAGAGGAGGCGGAGAGTGGGCAAGGGCCCACCTGCAGGATTCATTCATTCCCTCCCTCTCATCTGTACTTCCTACTTGGTGGTGCCAGGCAACACTCACTCACCCCTTGGGCCAGGCCAAATCCCAAGTCAGGCACTGGGGCACTGAGATGGGGAGGTGGCTTGGCCTGGAGGGAAGGACACAAGCTGGAGTGTGGGAGACCAAGGGTCAAGGCTCAGCTCTGCAGTGTCCATGCAATGTGCCCATAGGATGGAGAGCACCTGTGAATGTTCATTGAATGCATGAATCTAGGTTCTTAGACCCCTGCTCTTTCAAGGTTGGAAGAGGCCTTTCGGATTATTTTGGCCAAGCTTCCATATGGTGTTAGGGGCCTTTCCTCAGTTTCTGACAGTAGCTTGCATATACTCCTGCTGGCGAGCTCAGCCCTGCCCGGGACAGCCTACTCCATCATGACACAGCACCGACTGTGCGAAAGTCCTCCATCACACATCCTCTTGGTTACTGACTCCGTGCTCAGGCCTTTGCCGCTGTCCTGGCTGAGAGGGGCTGGGCCAGCTCCTGTGAGAAGTCTACAGCATCCTCTAGGACTTGTGACTAGGGGAAGGCTCCCTAGAAGCCACACCTCCTATGCAGGCCCCAATGACAGGATTGTCTATGGTCCAGCCACCTCCCAGCTGAGGGTGGGAAATCGATTTTCTTTTGTATAAACAAGTAGCTCGAAGACCCAAGGCAGGGGAATTTGATCTGGAGTGCATGCCTCGGTTTTGCAATTCTCCTGTGAGTCTGTGGGCCAGTGCTGGCTGGAGCTGCAGCTTCTTCTGGAAGGAACAGGCCTGTAGAATGCCAGGTTAAGCCAAATGTCCCATCAGGGGATTCTGCTTTGGGCTGCAGTGGGTGGGGATGGAGCAGGAAGGCAGTTGTGTAAGGCAGGGTGCTGACCACAGTGGTAACAAAAGCAAAAACCCCGGGCAGGAGCCACATTGGCCTTCAGGGGCCAGGTTTGCCCTGTCTTCCCTCCCGCACCCCATCCCCTCACTCAGCAGCCAACCCCACCGGCTCACACCAGGTCAAACAAAACAACAAAGACTGACAATGCCCAATGCCAGACGGAGACAGAGAGGTAAAGACACAACTTGTGCCATCTCAGAACTTACATTCTAGCTAGCTGGGGCTTTGAGAGGTGCCCGCTCACAGTGGGGAAGAATTCAGCACTGCAAAGATTTTCCCGTCTTATTTTGGCAAATCTTAGGTGAGCCACTGTATTCATCTGCTGAGACTGCCGTAACAAAGAACCACAGACTGGGTGACCGAAGCAACAGGAATGTACTTCCTCCCAGTCCTGGAGGCACAGTCCAAGGCCAAGGTGCTGCCAGCACTGGTTTCCTCTGGGGCCTTCCTCCTTGGTTCACAGATGGCAGTGTTCTGGACGCCTCTTCTCGTGATTGTCCAGTTGTACACATGTCTGGTGTCTCCGTGTTTCCCAATCCACCTCTTTTTATAAGGGCAACAGTCAGATTGGATTAGGGCTCATCCTAATGGCCTCATTTAAACTGAATTACCTTGGTAAAGGCCCTATCTCCAAATATATCGCATTCTGAGGTCCTGGGGGTGGGGGCTTCACCATATGAATTAGGAGGGAGTGGGACACAATTCAGCCTTATCAGCCACTTAACTGCTCTGATCCTCAATTATTTTCTCAACTGTACCGGAGACTGAAAGGCTGCTGCTGAGCCGGGCGCGGTGGCTCACGCCTGTAATCCCAGCACTTTGGGAGGCCGAGATGGGCGGATCACGAGGTCAGGAGATTGAGACCATCTTGGCTAACACAGTGAAACCCCATTTCTACTAAAAATACAAAAAATTAGCCGGGCGTGTTGGTGGGCGCCTGTAGTCCCAGCTACTCGGGAGGCTGAGGCAGGAGAATGGCATGAACCCAGGAGGCGGAGCTTGCAGTGAGCTGAGATCGCGCCACTGCACTCCAGCCTGGGGGACACAGCGAGACTCCATCTAAAAAAAAAAAAAAGGCTGCTGCAGAGCTCACATCAGGCAATGTACATGAAGCCTGTAATGGCCACATATAGACAGGAAGGGTTGCCGATGGGGACCCACAGGGATGAAGGCCCCTGGCATTTCAGGGAGCCATGTCCGTAGGGAAGATAACCTAATATCCTTAAGGACATGTGACTACCTGAGAAGACAGACAAACTCTCCCTTTTCTTTTCTCCTGGGGACACATGGTCAAGGATTAGAACCATACAGCCAGACCTGACAGGCCATGATTTCCCATTATTCTTTTGCTGTGGAGCAAGTGAAGGCAGCTAGGAAATTGTGTTCGGCTGGGGGTCTGGTGACCTGGACAAACTTTCCCTGCCCTTCCAGGTTACTAACCCAACATTCAGGGAATATTTGCAGCCCTCAGTTTCCTCATTTGTGTCATGGGCAAGCTGAGAATTTAAACTAGAAGACACTAAGCTGTGTCACTCTGGGGGTTCACGCATCTGTGACAAAGGCAAAACCATGGGCTGGAAGCCACGTTTGCTTTTAGGGGCCAGGTTTGGTTGAGTGTTTTCTGATATGATGACTGTGACTACATTCTTAAATCCCCTGTGGGCCTGTGACCAGGGTCTAGTTCTGCCCACTCAGGATAGCCTGAGCCCTGATCCTGGTTACAGCCTGAGCCCTAATCTTGGTCACAGCCAGAGCCCTGATCCTGGTCATAGCTGACCCCTCACCCTGGTCACAGACTGGCTGTGAGGAATGTGGATGGTAGAATGCACACAACTTCCATTATAGAAATCACACCTAAAATTGGGGGTAATATGTGTATCCCCCTTTTCTCAGCCCTCTACTTTCTATTAAGGGGCTGAACTACTTAACATTTTGGGTCTGACCCTCATAGAGAAAAGAAAGATCTTGCTGTCTCTCCATGTGTTTCTCTAGTCTGGGGGCTGGGGTCCTGAGGCAGGGGAAGGCTGTCTTCTCTAGTCTTGCTTCCTTTGCATACAGCAGAGTAAAACGGGGTGGAGCAGCCTAGCCTGGAGAGATACGTCTCTTAGAAGAGTTTGTCTCAAGCTCAGGGCTCTCAGGTAGCTGGAATTTATGGCGTCAGCCCCGCCCCATGTCATTAATAAAGGAAAATTAGCCCTCTCTGGGTGAGGACATTTTTCACTGGAGTCTGAGGGCTGTAATGAGGCGCTATCAAAGCCCTAACATGCCATATGAGTTTTATATGCCCTGTTTCCTACAAGTTCTGAACAGCTCGGCCGATTTATAAGGTAATGATTTTTCCATCCATAATTTCTTTCGTATGATTTTGGTAATGTGGACATTTCCCCCTCTTGACTAGGCTGTGCACAACCTAGTTGAGTGGATTAAGGCAGGATGGAGAGGGAGAGCCTTTTTCTGAGGCCCGGATCCATGTGCAAGAGCTGCAGGGCACTGAAGTAGACATGAGGGAATACTGAGCTCAGTTCCGCATCTGCTGCTGACTCCTGCAGCCACTGTGTGCAATTGACTTCCCAGCTCTGGGCCTCAGTTTCCCCATCAGTCCAGCAAGAGGGCACCATTCAATGTCAGCCGACATAATAATGTCAAAATTATTCAACTCATTGCAACCCGACACATTTCCGTGCATAATAACCCATGCCAGCCACTGTGCTGGCCATTGGAGGCACAAGGATAATCAATATCGGCCCTCCCTCCAAGATGGAAGAACTCTCCGAAAGGAGTTGCATGCTTTCAGAACACAGAGGCGACCAGTCCTTCCTGTGAAGCGGGTGGTGTGGCAGCACATCATAGAGGATAAGTCCATTTTGCCTGGCCAGGAATGAGCCACTGCAGGGCTTTTCAGTTGAGGTAGTGTCCTCTTTAACCTTAGCTAAGACCTTGGCAGCAGGCCCAGCCTCCCCAAGTGCAAGACCACCTCCAAGTTCCCCCAAAACTCTCCCAAGAAGGAGCAGTTTCCAGGAAAAGCCCTTATTCTTTCTCCTTTCCCAAGGCCAACACCACCTCGCCAGATGCTCCAGTGGGGAGGAGGTCAGAGAAGAAACACCTGGGAGGAACCCTGCACACCATAAATCTACCCCGCTCCATCCTTTGATCTGGACACTCCTATCTCCCGCAGATCACTGCCCAGGAGGTAGCTATCGAGCTGAGGGTCAGAGGGCACCCAGCCCTCGTGTGT
This sequence comes from Nomascus leucogenys, assembly GCF_006542625.1. Lineage (NCBI taxonomy): Eukaryota > Metazoa > Chordata > Mammalia > Primates > Hylobatidae > Nomascus > Nomascus leucogenys. The sequence goes on along the minus strand of NC_044392.1, from coordinate 16,396,113 downwards.
GTGTGTGTGTGTGTGTGTGTGTGTGTGTGTGTGTGTGTGTGTGTGTGTGTGTTTTAACTTAACCTGGCCTGCATTATGTTAAGCCAGAATGTGTTACAGGTGTGAATCACTCCCAGTCTAGGTGGATGGTCTATATGGATGGTCACCCATTGTCCATGTTCCAACTCAAGAGTGGTTCAAACTGAAAAATAGAGTGAGTCCCCAGATGTTTCATCTACAGGATTCAGTGAGCCCCTGCAGGGATTTTTTTCCTTTTATTCCCTGAATTGACCAGATGCCTTCCCTGAGACCCGGCCTCTATGTTTCATGCACCTCACTCACATTGTCTCGCTCAACCTCCCCAGCACCTCAGACGTGAGGGTCACAATCAGTCCCCTCCACAGGTGAGGAAATGAAGACCCAAACAGGCACAGCCCCAGCTATGGTCATGCAGAGAATTAGAGAAACAGGCTAGGAACTCAGGCCTTCTGATCTTAGACGAGCACATATCACTTCTACCACGTCAGCTCCTTCTCACTGCCCAGGAGTAAGCCTAGCTCATTTCACAGATGAGCCAGATGGGCAGTTGGAGCAGGTGGAAATGGCAATGGGGCAGCTCTTGGCATCCCTCTTTCCCACTTCTCAGAAGTTGGTGCATTTCCCTTGGAAAGAAAAGCCACTTCAACTTTCCTGTAATAAAGTTTTTTAATTAACTGGAGGGGGAAGCATGCTGAATGTATTAACCACATCTCAGCTATATGCTGGTTCTTTTCTTTTTTTAACTTCATCATGGAGAAGCTCTAGCGGTCTTTGCATAGCAGCTATTAAAGTATTGCCATAAAGCCAGGTATGGGAAGTCCTTAGGCCTGGCTACTCACGCAGACCTCCTTTGCAAATTTATAAAGATAGAGACACTTCCTCCATCCTTTCACTTTCCCAGCATTCAGGTCAGCCCTGGAAAGAGGAAACCTACTGTGTGTGTCAGTTCATTCAGCAAGTATTTACTAAGCACCTACTGTGTGCCAGGCATTGTTCTGGGGATTTCAAATAGAATAAAACATGTTCATTTCCTTTAAGAAGCCCACAGTTCAATGAGGACTAAACACATTAGGAGGTAACTATTCAGATTATAAAAATGCATTCCTTATTATACAAAAATAATCTCTCAGCAGCCACATTGTCTGTGGTCATATATTCACATACCTTCTATCTAAAGCCCCTAAAAGCAGACTTTAAACACCCACGCTATAATGAATTCGCTGCACAGGTGCCTGAGGAGAGATAGTTTATGATGATTATAATTACGATTTTTCTTCTCATTGTCATTAATAGCAGTCTCTAAAGTCAGACTTCCTTGGTTCATATCCCAGTTTCACCATTTACTGGCTGGGTGACTGTGGGCAAATTACTTTACCTCTCTGTGCCTCAGTCTCCTAATATGTAAGAGGAGAAAAATAGTGCCTGTAGCATAGATTGTTTTGAAAATTAGCCAAGATCATGCCTGTCAAGGTTTTACCCCAGTGCCAGATGCTTAGTAAGAGCAAAATAATTACTCACTATTTTTGTTGTTATTATCCTAATATTAAGAAGAGGAAGTGTGGATTAAGGAGGTAAAATATGTCAGGGTAGGGTTAGACCTGAGACCAAGCTCCTAAATGAGAGCATCTCCAGTTATCAATCACTACCATGCTAACGGACATGCTCTTTCCATAACATGGCAGAAAAAGGGGTGGGAAGGTGAGCTTTTCTTGGAGGTGGAAGGGGCAAGGCATAGTCATTGGAACACAGGGGCCAAAGCTGGTCACAAGCACGCACCTGACCAGCGTCTGGAGATTGATGGACGGGGGACAGTAATGCTGGGCGGATGCCTGTACAGGATGGAATCCTCGCCCTGTCTCCACCTGTCTTGGAAGGTGCTACCTGTTGGTGACTGCTGGAGGATCTCCTGCCCTGGGGGAGGGATGTGACCAGGTGTACTTCTGTCTTGCTCAAAGAACTGCAGTTCTTACATTACAGGGGCCCGTCAGTCTGTGACTCAAGCCACCTGAGAGTCTGACTCTGAGTGTCTAAGTCAAAGGATCTCAGCTTCTGTGAATATCCGATTGGAGAATATACCCAAGTTCCTGACCTTTACTCATGCTGCTTCCACTGCCTGTAATTCCTTTACCGCGAATCCTGTCAGTTGAAATCTTATCCTCGTAGGCCCAACAGATGTTCCTGAATCCATCATCCCCTCTCTGGGACTCACAGCACCTTATGCTTTTTTCTCCTGTGACGAATTTAATTCATTCTGCCTTACCCTTGGAGCAGAGCGTCTGCCCATCTCTTGTGTTTGCCAGAGAGTAACCACCATAGCTTGGCATATGTGAGTCCCAGGCACTCAGGCCAGAGCCTGGCCCAGAAGATGTTCATTGAGAGCATAGGGATTGGAGTTGGTGGGCTAATGGCATCTGGGCAATGAGAGAAACATATCACATTGATGTGATCAGAGGACCCAGAAAAGACGAACTTCTCCCACCTCCAAGCTGGGCTGCCAGCCAGCCCTGGATGGGCCCCAACTCATATGGACCTCGTATAAGAAGGTGGCCCCCAAGAGCCACCCCCTCCCTCCCCAACTCTGGGCAGGCATGGACACACACGACTCTTGTGGGCTCCAGGAGAAAAAGGCCTATTCAAGGGGTGGCCTATAAAACCTCTTAGCTTGCACTCAGAGGCTTATATCACTTTTTAAAGTGTGGTCAGCACGGTGTTATTGCACTAGGGCTGCAGGGGACGGTGACATGATTTACTTGAGTAATTAACTGGTTGCTGCACCCAAACTCTAAGCAAACACAGTGCACTTGGCTAAAATTACCTGCTTCCGAGCTCCAGCTTTTCCTTGTGGGGTTCAAAGACATTCCAGGAGTTAGGGCTAAAGTCAGCTCCTACTGGGGCTTTCTTCCACATGTTACGGGCCTGGGGCTGGGTGCCCATCGAGAGAGGCCCCACAGCCCTGGCCATTCCATTTCCGAAAAGATCCATTCTGAATTGGCATCTTGGGAGGGGATAAACTACCTCATGTTTGGTTCCCTCTTCTTTTCAGGCTCCACACGCCACTCATCTACCTTCTCCTGAAAGGGAGTCCTGTTGTCAGCAGGCTTTGACTGAGTCGGCAACTTCTTAAAACAGTTCTTACTTGAATTTCAGGCCACCCCTCTCTCTCCACTGCTTGCCTGGCTGGCCACTCCTTCACAGTGTTCCAGCTGGTTCCTCCTCATGCCCCTGACCTCTAAACATTAAGGTCTCCACCCATAAACCTCTCTTCTGTCTTCCTTCCTTTAAAAAGTCATCTCCCAAATGTATAACTCCATCCTGGACTTCCTTCCTGACACTCCATCTGGTTGTTCAGCAGGCACTTCAAAATGCACATACCCTAAACCAAACTCCAAATCTTCCCCTACTCCCAAGCCTGCTCCACGCCGACAGTTGCTCAGGCCAGATCAACGGGGCTCATCCTGACCCCTCTTCCTCTCGCCCTACATCCAGTTGGTCAGCAGACCCTATTGGCTCTACCTTCAGTCTGCATCCAGAACAACCTTGCTCACTTTCTCCCCTTCTCTCATAAGCCTCTGGACCAGGGTCCCTGCGTCTGCCCTGCACCCTGGCATTCTCTCCTCCACTCTACAAGCAGAGGGAGGCCTTAACATGCAAATCAGGTCTTATGCCCCCGGCTTAAAACCCTCCAATGGCTCCCTCCTTGCTCTAAGGAAAAGCCAGGGTCTTCAGGATGGCCTTAGGTCCTGCTTGACAATCACCCCACCCCTACTGTCACCACTGACCTCATCTCACACCTCCCTCCTCCACCCCCTTTCACTGTACAGCAGCCACACTGGCCTCTTGCTGTCCTTCGGGCGGCTGCCATACTCCTTCATCATGGCACTACCTCTGTCTAAAATGGTCCTTAGATCTCCCCAGGACAGCTCTCTTAGCCCCTTCAGTTCTCAGCTCCAACGTCCCCATCCCAGTGAAGCTGTCCTTGGCCACACTAAACAGAACAGCCCCTGCCCACCTTCCTTACTTTGCTTTATGTTTGTCCACAGGGGTTATCACCACCCTACACACCAAGTATCCACTTGTTAATTCGTCTCTTCTGCTACAATGAAATCTCCACACATTAGAGAGTTAATTTTGTTCACTGCCATAAACAGTTTCAGAGTGGGGCAGACACATCCATAGGAATGAATCATCCAATTAGCTATTTCAGAAGCATTGCAGGGAGGAAAATGAAGCTCAGAGAAGTAAGCCACTTGCCCAAGTGAGTGCCCACACTGGGGACTGAATCTAGTCCTGGCTGTGTACTTGTTCCGTTATAGAGCACGCTTTTTCTTTCCTGGAGTTTGAACTTCCAAACCATGTCATCTGGAAGCTTTCCACCGAGGCTGGTGCTGGAGGGAGAGGAAAGGCAGATGTCTGTAGGACCAGTATCCTCCCCCTGGGAGGGTATAGCCCCAGCAGGGACCAGGCAGAATAAGAAAGGCAAGGGAGGGAGCCTGGGGACAAATGGAGTCTCCTGCCCTGAGGCAAGGTGAGCCAAAATGTGATTCCCTGAGCCCTGGGGGTGGTCAAACGAAGTCTGAGGTGGCCAGAGCCCCTGGATCAGTGGCCTCCAACCATGGGCAGCCTCTGCTTTTTACCCCAGTGTCCCCTGCCAGTATCACCATTCTCTATGAGAGTCTAGATGGGGAAAAGCTCAGAAAGGGAACCTAAAATCAAATAGCTACATTGTGCCTGGCACTTTCTACAAACCTTTTGTTTAAATTTTCGCAGCAGCTAGCTTTGTTATCAAACAAGGCAAAGGAGAAGGTTGGTTTCGGCCAGGCGCGGTGGCTCATGCCTGTAATCCCAGCACTTTGGGAGGCTGAGGCGGGTGGATCACGAGGTCAGGAGCTCAAGACCAGCCTGGCCACGGTCGTGAAACCCCATCTCTACTAAAAATACAAAAAAATTAGCCAGGCGTGGTGGCAGGTGCCTGTAATCCCAACTACTCAGGAAGCTGAGGCAGAGAACTGCTTGAACCTAGGAAATGGAGGTTGCAGTGAGCTGAGATCACACCATTTCACGACAGAGCGAGACTCTGTCTCAAAAAAAAAAAAAAAGGAAAAGAAAAGAAAGAAAGAAAAGAAAAGTAGAAGGTTGGGTCATCCCTGCAAGACCTGTCCAGAAAGACTGCTCAACTGGTTGCCCCTGGCTCTGGGAACCTCCCTTTCCTCCACCTTGCCCCTCCCCAAGCTGAGTTCATTAGTCCCTGGCTTGTGCCTCCCCTGGCTTCTCTGCTGACACAATTCCCACCAGGCTGTGGGCTCCTCTAGACCAGGAGCTCCTCGGCAGTGTAGCTCCCCATCCATGCCTCTCCCTGCACCCCCCAGAGAGCCTGGCAAGTGGTAAGCATTCAGTGACAATGAATGAATAAGTGAATGAGTGAGTGAATGAAGATAGGGATGGGTTGTGTGACAGTTCAGGGATTCAGGCTGTGGCCTGGCTGCCCCTGAAGATATAGGAACAGGTGAAAACCTTGTATCCAGGGGAGCAGGGAGTCTTATCTTGTTGCTGCAGCATCTGGTATGTGTGTATGTGCCTTGGCCTGCCTTAGGAGACAAGACAGGTAAGGCAAATTGGGTGCCTTACCCGGTTTTCTAGCAAGAGAGTCAGTCCAAAGGCCCTACATCAAAACCAAAATGGGTACAGGCAGCAGGTAGCCAGGGGCTCTGCTTTACTGCTATGGAGAGAGAGTCACAGAGAGAGATTAAATGAGTTAAGGAGTTAAGCAGTTGCCCTCCCCTCGTCATTTATTGCTGGCCATTTTAGTAACAGCAGTGGTGATGGCAAGGACACTGTCAGTGTTGCCCAAAGTCACCAACCACTCCACGCAGGAGGTAAGCCTGCTCCAGACTGTCAGGTTTGAATAGCCTTCATTCATTTTCTCTCTCTTTCCTTCCCTGCCACATGGGTCCAGCAGCCCAGGGTTCAGAAGGTCCAAAAAAGCTTTCTGGAGGAGGGGAGATGGAATTGGCAGGTGAGCTACAGCTGCAGAGCTTAAGGATAATCTCCATCCTTACACTTAAGCAGCAGATTTTTCTCTTTTTCTTAATCCTTGAGAAATGTCATCACACCCCAAGTTGATTCCTTCTCCCTGGGCCCCACTTCAGGCAGAAGCTCAGTGCTGCCAGCAGGGAGTTTGGATCTCATAACTCAACTGTGGTCAGGACCTGGGGGGGGACCTGATTCCAATTAAAGATGTCAAATATATTTATGGATTATGTAATCAACAGGTATGAAGCAGCCTCGATAGCCGCCAGGGCCACCCTGAAGACAGGCCTGTCATTAATTAATCCCAGTGGGTCTGCCAAACTCTGTTGCCAACATGAGTGCTCTGAAGAATGCCGTGGACCAGGGAGGGACAGGAGGCTGGGCCTATAGGGTCTGTCTAAGCAGAGAAAAGAATGTTGGAGGAAGACTCAGGGGATTTGCCTTGGAATCATGGCTGTACCACTTACCAGCTTGACTAGTGTGACCTTGAACAAGTTACTGAATCTCTTAGGGCCTCGGTCTCCACTGCTGGAAATGGAAAGGATGATACATACCTCTGGGGGCCTTGCCAAAGACTGCTTAAGGCAATGTATGTGAAAGGGCTCAGCATGTAGCGAGTGCCCGTCTGTTGTTGACTGAGGAAAGGACGGCACTGGAGTGAGCGTGCTTAACTTCCCCAGTCCCTACGTGATAGTGCCCACCATCTGCTGTGATGGTGACCAGGACTCATGGTCCTGGTCCAGAGACCAAGATCCTCTGATTGTTCACTCAGCAAACCCGGACTCTCATTAGGCCCTGGGCTGAACCCCAGGCCCCAGAACAGAATCCGAGGAGGTAAACACTCTCCAGGAACTCACAGTTTACAGGGGAGATGTCCACACTACCCTGGACCTACAGAAAGGCTGATGACAGTGGCAGCAACGAGTTGGCCATCGATGGAGGGGGCAGCCAGACACAGCACTCAACACTGCCCATGCCCAGCTCCCCACCCTCAAACTTTATTCTACCAGGTAGCCAGGGGTTCTGCTTTACTGCTATGGAGAGAGTCACAGAGAGAGATTAAATGGTGTGACAGGAGTTAAGCGGTTGCCCTCCCCTCGTCATTTATTGCTGGCCATTATAGTAACAGCAGTGAAGATGGCAAGGACACTGTCAGTGTTGCCCAAAATCCTCACGCACTCCACGCAGGAGCTGGGCCTGCTCCAGACCGTCAGGTTTGAACAGCCTCAGTTCATTCTCTCTCTTCCCTTCCCATCAGAGGTGTAGTTTGCATTTCATAAATTCCCTCTGGCTGCAGGCTGGAGCATGGATGGCAGGGATCCAGAGAGGAGGTTGATCCGGTAGTCTGGGTGGAGGACGATGAGGCCCGAAGCCAGGTAGTGTCAGCTTGGTAAAGGGAAAGCTGTAGCATCCAGAGACATTTAAGAGGCTGAATCAGTCCGACTGGGGGACTGGTCAGGTGTGAGTGAGTGTGTATGTGTGTGGGTGAGTGTGTGTGTGGTGGGAGTGAGGGGGCAGGCTCCTGGCACGTGCAGTGGAGGTGTACACAGAGCTAAAGGCCATCTCCTATGTCCCCGTGCCCCCTCCTCTGCTTGCTCACAGGTGTGTGTGTCAGGCCCCTGACCTTTATGCGGTAGTCTTTTCTCTGAGAATAGACGCTGTGGTGGGGTTGTGACCTCTCGGGTAATGCTTACTCCGTTGTATAACATGTCCTGTCACCAGAGCACCTGGCATCCATGATGTCACCTTAGCCCACAATGTCTCGAAGGCAGCGTTCCAATCTATCCCACAAGGCCTGACACCAAGGGTGTGGCTTATCACAGCAGATGGGGACCAGGACTGATGGCCTCCGTGCCAACCCAGCGCCCTCCCGCCACATGAGGGTATCAGAGTAACAAGGGCAGACAGAAACAGCCCAGGCCGCAAGCAGCTGGAGCTCCAGCTTTCACCCCTGCCTGGACATCTCTCCCGTTTCGCCTCAGGAGTATTTAGGGCTCAGCCTTGACCCTCTGATTGGACCGCTCACTCTTTTCTCCGTTTCCTCCTCTCTGCTTGGTCAGGCCCCAGTGTGCTGAATCTGCTGTGTGGCCCTCAGTATGTCCCTTACTCTTCTGGGCCTCAGTCATCATATCTGTCAGCCATGTGACTGCATCAGTCGATAGCCATGTCTCTCCAGCACTGGCCATTTGTGGTTTACACTGCGTCTCTTTACAAATGTCACCAAAGGCACTTAGTCTTCTTCAGTGGATGACTCGGAAGTGAATATCTAAACCTATCAGCTGTAACTGACCCTAGGGACTATTGTTAAACACTCTTGGGTTACTGACCAGGAAACAGAAGATTCAGAGAAGTTAATGAAGTGCCCAAAAGCACCCAGCAAGCTGCAGACAGACTCAGAGCCTCACAGAGCCTGCAGGAACCTCAGACATGAGCTGCAGCTGCTCTTCTTGGGCTGCAGACCCTGCTGACCCTCCTCCAGAGATGGATGCTCACCACCTCCTTGGGAAGTCCATTCTGCTATGGGCATTGATAATCTCAGGCCTCAGCCTTCCCTGCCTCATCTTCCAAGCAGGACAATTAACATTTGCCTTCTTGCCCAGATGCCTTTGGGTCCCTGGATGAATGACTTCCAGAAAGGTCAGCCTGGCTCAGAAACCAGCCATGGATGTCTCTGACAAAGGGAAACCAGTGTTCTTGGGAGGGGGGTAGGGTGAGAGGGAGGACAGTGGCAAAGTCTGATTGCAAACAGACTGTCTCACACTGCTTCCTTCAAGTGCTGTATAAATTGGCCCTAAATTATACAAAGGCAGGGCTGTGCTGGCCTGCCCAGGGCAGGTGTCCAGCCTTGAAAGGTTACATGGGATTCTGGTTAAGGGCTGGACTTTGCCCTGAGATTGCTTGAATGCCTGTGCTGGCTCCACCTCCTCACTCTGTGGACTTGAGCACACAATTTAACCTATCTGTGCCTCGGTTTCCTCATGAGATGAACCAGGGGCTATAATAGTATCTGCCTCCTAGGGTTGCTGTGAGTATTAAATGAAGAAACCCATGGAAGGGGCCTGGAAAAGGCCTGGCCCATAGCAGGCTACATTCTTCCTTTTTTCCTGCTTATTTGCACTGCTGTGCAAACCTGGTGCAATAATTGCCCTCGGGAATCATTTTCCACTCATCACTCAGAGTTTTCAGGAGGACTCCAGCCATGGAAGATGCATTCTTCAGAAGCGCGGTTCGTCTCTCTCTCCGCCCTGCAGAGGCCTGATGGTCAAGGTGATACAAACAGGAGGCAAGTCCAAGGCGCTGAACTCAGATACAGTCACAGGAGGCTCTTGGAGACCTCGGCAGGAGCAGAAGCAGGGAGGGTCTGGGTGGAAGTCCAATTAGATCTGGTGGGAGATGGGGAGGTAGGAAATGGAGACTGTTGAAATCGGCTGTGAAGGAGATGGGGCTGCATCGGGTAGAGGGAGTGTGAGGGTTCCTTTAAGCGATTTTAAACAGGCCTGGTCCCCTTGGATCCCAAATATCTTTCAGGGCCAAGAACCCGTTCTTAACAAGACGTCCTAATGTGGGAAAAATGCAGATCTGTTCCCTCTTGGTGCTGAGGTTATGACATTTCCTCCTAAGGAGTCCACTGTACTGCTGGCCCTGGCTGCGGACTCCCAGAGCCCAGCAGGGGAGAGGGTAGGATCCCACCAGCAACTGTTCTCATCCCAGCCCTGGCTTCCTGAGTCCCAGTGCTCTCCCCTGTGGTGTGAACTTTCACAGGATTTTAGGCTTCTCTCTGGATGACAAAAAGGCCAGTGAATTTCAGTTCAGTGAACAAATACCCCACCTAATAGGAAGCTACTCTATGACAGGCTTTGGGGGACCCCAGATTAAGAGAGTTTCTTAGTCCATTTGGGCTACTGGACCTGAATGCCGTAGACTGGGTGCCTTATAAACAACAGAAATTTATTTCTCACAGTCCTGGAGGCCAGGAAGTCCAAGATCAAGGCACCAGCATATTCTGTGTCTGGTAAGGGTGCGCTTCCTGGTTCATAAAAGGCAGTCTTCTAGCTGTGTCCTCACATGGTGGAAGGGGCAAAGGACCTCTCTGGGGTCTCTTTTATGAGGACTAATCGCATTCATGAGGGCTCCACCCACATGACCTAATTACCTCCCAAAGGCCCCACGTAGAAATACTATCACAGTGGGAATTAGGTTTCAACAATGAACTTTGAGGGGACAAAAACATTCTGTCTATGAGGGCATCACTGCCCTCTTGGATTGCTCACAGTTAAGAATAATCACCAACATTTCGTGGATACCAACATTTATTAGATACCTACTACATGCCAAGCACTCTGCTTTAAGGACAACACACATAATTCCATGCACTCTCCAGATGAGGGGCTGTTGTTTCTCCTTTGCACAAAAGAAGGAACTGGGGCCCTGAGAAGTTAAATGATTGCCCCAAGCCACACAGCTAAGAAGGCTGAGGGGCAAGATTCAGGCCAGGCCACCAGGGTGGCCTCCCACAGTCCATTGGAGGTCAGCCTCTTCTCTTTGACATGCACAGCACACTCATTACGTTATTAGGGATGTAGATAAACCTTGGATTGTGCATAGTTATCCCCATTTGAAAGATAAGGAAACTAAGATTCAAAAATGGGGCATTACTTGCCCAAGGTCATCTAGACTGAAATGACAGCTCTTTCATGTGAACCCAGGTCTATGACTACTTGCATTTTAAGTCAGTTTTCCTAGTAGTTGCCCCGGGAATTATAAATTCATATTAATATCAACTTAATTACAATAATATATAAAAACTTTTTTCTATGTAGCTGCTTTTCCTCCCTCCTCCTTTGTGCCAGTATTGTCATACAAATTGTATCCTTGTACCTTATAAAACCCATCAGTATAGATTTATAACTGCTTTTATGCCTTTTAAATCAGACAGTGGAAAAAAGTCACAAATGAAGAAATGAACTAAGAACCGGAACCCTTCAAAATTCATTTTTCATTTGTACTGTCTTTTATACTTACCTACATAGTTATCCTTACTGGTACCCTTTATTTCTTTCTGGGTTTATGTTACTGTCTAGTGTCCTTTCATTTCAGCCTAAATGATTCACTTTAGCATTTAGTGAAGGGAAGGTATGTTGGTTACAAATTATCTGAATATCTGTTCATCTGAGAATATCTTAATTTCTTCTTTGTTATTGAGAGATAGTTTTGCTGGATATAGAATTCTTCATTGATGTTCTTTTCCTTTTAGCACTTTTTAATATATCACCTTCTGGCCGCCATGATTTCTGATAAGAAATCAGCCATTAATCTTACTGAGCTGTATGATGGTTCAGTTGTCTCTTGCTCCTTTCAAGGTTCTTTCTGTCTTTGGCTTTTGACAGCTTGATTATGATATGTCTGGGTGTGGATCTCTTTGAATTTATCCTACTTGGAGTTCACTGAGCTTCTTGGTTGTGTAGATTAATGTTTTTAAATCAAATTTGGGCAGTGTTCAGCCATTATTTCATCAAAATCCTTTATCCTTCTTTCTTTCCTTTCCTTCTTGAAATCCCAGTATGCATATGTTGGTACACTTGATGGTGTGCCATGTTTGTTCATTTTTTAAATTATTTTATCTTTTTGTTCTTTAGACTGAACAATCCCAATTGGCCTATCTTCAAATTTGTTGATTCTTCTGCCTGTTAAAATATTTTGAGCTCCTCTAGTGAATTTTTCATTTCAGTTATTGTACTTTTCAACTATACAATATGTGAATGTTTATTTGGTTCTTTCTTTAAAATAATTTCTGTTTATTACTATTCTATATGTGATGAGGCATAATTCTCATACATTTCTTTAGTTCTTCAGACATGGTTTCCTAGTTCCATGATCATATTAAAATAGCCGATTTAAAGTCTTTGCCTAGTAAGTCCAACTTCTGGACTTCCTCAAAGATACTCCTTATTAACTGCTTTTTTCTCCTATTTATGGCTCATATTTTCTTGTTTCTATGTATTTCTAGTAATATTTTTGTTGAAAATTTGACACTTAAAAGAATATAATATGGCAAATCTGGAAATCAGATTCTCTTTCCTTCTCAGGATTTGTTGTTGCCTTTGCTGTTTGTTGTCACTATTTAATTGACTTTTCTGAACTAATTCTGTAAAGTCTGTAAAGCCATTGAAGTCTCTGCTCAGTTAGCTTTGTGATGAGCCAATGATTAGACAGAGATTTACTTAAATGTCTGGAACCAATAAGTCCCTCAGTCTTTGCTGAAGGGCTGTGTGTGTGTGTGTGTGTGTGTGTGTGTGTGTGTTGGAGCACATCCTTAACGCCCGTCCATGCAGTTTACAACTCTGCCTTAGCCCTCACTTCCTGTTTTAAAGCCTCAAGGTTAGCAGAGGTGAGAGCTTAGAGCCTTCTCAGGTCTTTCCTGAGCATGTACATAGCTCTGGGCATTTACACAGCCCTATGCTTGCATGCAGCCTTCTAGATTCTCAGGAATATTTTGGAGATTTTCAGAGCCCCCTGTGGACATCTTATTTCCTAGCTTTTCCTTTTAAGCTTTTTGGTTAGTCTTTTGTATGATCCAGCTGTTTTCGAATGCCTCAGGCTGCTGTGATGTTCAAAAATTTGACTCTGATTGTCTGCAACAAACACCCCTGGGGAAAATGCTGTTAGCACTAAGCAAGCTTTAGGTCAGATCAGATACAGACAGCATTGAGGGTAGGATCTTCCAGAGAACCATCAGATGGGTCAAACAGTGACAGTTGTCTGGGAATGGGATTTTGAAGGAGCTCCAACCCAGTTTTTCCTTTGCCAGTGACTGCCAGGCTGCTGTTTTCACTGGGATTGCAGGTGTTGGTTTTCAAGAATACTGCAGAAGGCGTATGGGAAATAGGGCAAGTTAAAATGCCACAAAGCTTACTGTTTTTATTGAGATTTTGCTGATTAATGTTCCCTGGAATCCCGCAAGCCTTTGGTTAATTTCCAGAGTTCTGAAAAAGTTTATTCTGACCATTTTTGTCTGTGTTCTTGTTGCTTTTTGAAGGGGAGAATTTTCAGAGGTCCTTAATCCACCAGTGGTTCACTGATATCCAACTCCTTCCACTTTTGCCAGGAGGCAAGATATACAGGTGTGAAAGGGCAAGTTGGATGTAAGAGAATGCAGAAGGCAATGTCCTGAAGATCTACTAAGTGGCAAAAGGTATGGGTATAATAAGGGTCATAGAAGCCCTCAGAAGGGCGCGATTAAGGTAGATTGAAAAACAGGTAATGTTACTAGAGGCAATGAGATTCCAGATTACTCCAGCTACCAAGAGGGAAGGACTAGGCATGTCTTCACCCATCCCAGCATCTTCTGTCTCCTGACAGCGTCTTCTGCCAATGATCATTCCCCAGCCAGACCTTTGACCAGGGTCATGGTTATCTTAACTCAACCAGAGGCTACTGCCCTATCTGAGAAAGTTGGTTTTAGTTTTTAAATTTCAACCTCTTTTCAAGGCTGCACCTTTTGACCTGCTCAGCCAGGTAGGACCTGAGATTTTATCTTAACTCCACATCTTCTTCTCACGTGTGACATGTCCTTTCTCCTGCTACCTAAGAGCCCAGGGCCAGGTAAATCTGGACTCAGAATTCCTTGGCAAATCAGGAGTCAGATCAAGACTCCCTGGCTCAGAACCTCTCTGCCACCATCCCACACAGAGCCTGGGATTCCAGTCATCAAGGCTGACTACATCATTGCCTGGTCCAAGCATCTGTATTTAAATGAATTCTGATTTGCTAAAATACAAGTTTCAAGGGGTTACAAGCCTGGGAGTCATTCCTAATGAATTCTGCCACTTACCACACAATTTATATGGTCTGAATTTCTATAGCTGTAAAATAAACAGGAGGATCTTATTAAATAAGGACCCTCTGAGACTAGGAGCCTATGACTGTGACAGCCAGGTGGAGGGTCACTTTTTCAGGGAGTTGCAAAGCCTTCCCAGCTCCTCAAAGCAGAGTTAGGTGCCTTCTCAGGTCCTCACAAGCTCCCGTGCCTCCCTCTGCCCCACTCTGAGAGCCCCAAATAGCTAGTGACTATTTGCAACTGTGTCTGCCTAACCACACCAAATATAAAAAGAACAAAGAAACTACCAGATTCTTTTCTATGCCCCTAGCACCCAGCATCAGGACTTATAGACAGCAGGTGCTCAAGTAATGTTAGTCCCCACTAGTATAAAATTATTGGGACTTACTAGGGTTTCCTGATAGTCACAGTGCAGCCCTTCAGCACCTGCAGAAGACTGTGAAAGGGAGAGAGGAAGGAAGAATTATAGCCATTTAAATTTGTAAATGCTTTTGTACCTATTAGTTATCCACTAACAAATATTTGCTAAGCCCCTACTAGTCCCATGCATTTAAATCATCCCCCCAAAAGAGGATTGCTATTGTTATCCCTATTCTGCAGTTTAGGAAGCCAAGTTTCTGAGAGATGATGTGCCTCCCCTGTGGTCATGACTGGTCGGACTAGACCCACGTCTGACCTCTTTTTTTTTTTTTTGAGACGGAGTCTTGCTCTGTCACCGAGGCTGGAGTGCAGTGGCACGATCTTGGCTCACTGCAAGCTCCGCCTCCCGGGTTCACGCCATTCTCCTGCCTCAGCCTCTCGAGTAGGTGGGACTATAGGCGCCCGCCACCATGCCTGGCCAATTTTTTTTTGTATTTTTTTAGTAGAGATGGGGTTTCACCATGTTAGCCAAGATGGTCTCGATCTCCTGACCTCATGATCCACCCGCCTTGGCCTCCCAAAGTGCTGGGATTACAGGCATGAGACACTGTGCCCAGCCCGACCTCTTCTTTAAGAGTCTGACTCACGTGACTGCAGGACAAGCAGACACCAGTGATCATAAAACATAAGCTCCAGACCATAGGAGTTTTTTACTGTATCACAGTGCCTAGAACAGCACTTGGAGCACACAGTAGGTGTTCAGTAAATACTCATCTAATTGAATGAGTCTTCCAAAGTTCAAGTAAAGGATGAGCGAGGACAGACTGGAAGAAGAGGCCTGGCAAGAGGAGGAAGAGCCAGGTGCTCAGTGTGCCAGTCATCCTGCAGTAGCCCTGTGGGTGGGAACTACACAGCCAGGCCAAGGAGCATGCCAACTCACCCAGAGTCACCTAGCCAGTTTGCAACCCGCTGGTGATGTGAAAGGTTCTCTCCATCCTCCACGGCTTCGACTTTCGAATTGGAAATGTCCTTAAGACCAATTAATCCACTCTCCTCTTTTTATAAAGAGAGGGGGTAGTGATCACCCAGCATACAGCAGCTCTGCCACTGAGCTGCCATTCTTGGCACCTAAAAGTTGCCCAGAGCACACACCCCGTGTGGCCGCAAGCTCCCTGGGAGCTGACAAATGTCTGCAGATCCCGGAGGTGTATACACACACGCCTGTGAACACACAAAAGACGTTCACGCTGCGCCCGCAGCAGCAAAGGAGCCCCAGGCTCCTCTGAGTGTATTTTAAATCCATTCTGACTCCCCAGAAAGTCTGTTTTTGTTATTCATGCTGACCTTTTAAACTCCATGCAGTCTTGCATTTTTCCCGAGGCCTCAGTAGGACCTATTAATAATTCTGCTCTCCCACCGAGGCTCTGGGCTACAGCCGGCTTTCTTACGTGCTGTAAAAGCCAGTCCTCCCAACTGTTGGTGAGTTTGCCCCCGTCTCCAGACAATTAGAGGGAAAAGCATAGGCACCCCCCAGCCATGGGGATAGGAGACCAGCACACGTAGCTGCCTATACTATTCAAAGGTGAGGACAGGTGGTCCGGCGACAACCAAGGACAGAATCAGGGCACTCAAGGGCTGGGGGAATGTGGCTCAGTCGGGCCCCCTGCCTCTGGTCGCTTTCACCTTTCTCTGAGCAAACATCTCTGCAAATAAATCTCCTCTTTCTGCCTTTCTCTCTCTCTGCTGGGTTACTGCTTCAGTTTCATTAAAGACGCTGGAAACATTCTTCGGGCTCAGCTGAGATATATAATACGGAGAACAGAGATTTGCTTCATAACCCACAAACTATTAAAAATATTAGTGTCCCCCAGAGAGTCTCTCTTAAAGATTCCTTCTCCCTCTCTGCCTGCCTCTTTCTCTGGCTCACAGTGCCAACAATAATGCAGGCAGGCTGGGCTAAGCCATTTCCTTGAAAGAAAATAAAAAAGAGATAACAGGCCTTGGAGAAACCTCTCTTTGTGCCTGAATAATATCCATCATCCTATATGTCTGACTAGAGCTTTGTACTTGTCAAAGCCTCCTTTCACCACTCTTACGTTGTTTAATCCTCAAAGATGTGCAAAGCAGGGGCACATCCCTTTTGTTAGGAGGGGAAACCAAGGCCCTGGAGAATGAAGGTGGTTTGGCTTTGAGGCAGAGCTTGGACTAGAACCCAGTTTCTTCTGATTCCCAGCTTGGTGGGTTTTCTCATGCAAGTGAACTTACGAAGTCACTTCATTTCTTGGTAGCAAATGCCTGGTGCATATGCAGCCCCTGAGATCTCTCTGTCCTTACTGTCTCCCCAAGGGTCTAGAATTTAATGTTACTACAGGCAACTTGTCTTTCATGTGTTCATCAAAGATGTATTGAGGGCCATCCTCTGGGCCAGGCCCATCCTTGGGGCTGGGAACAGGGCAAGGGGTGAATGAGGGTGTGATGCTGCTGCCTTCAGGGAGGGCCCATCTGGGAGGGGGACATCCTGGGGCAAGGCAGTAAGACCCAGAAGAGCAGATGGAGAGTCAAGAGCACAGGAGGACTTCTGACTAGGCAGGAAAGGGTCTCAAGAGTAATACTTAGCTGGGAATTCTAAGGACAGATGGAATTTAGGTAGAGGGGGTCATGGAAGAGGCTTGGAGGGTGGCAGGGAAGAGAGAAGAAAGTTTAAGGCCCAGAGACCAGAGAAGGCCTAACACAAAGAAGCCCAGTATAGCCAGGCAAAACCATGGGGTGAGTAGTGACAAGAGACCAAGAGGAAGTGGCCATGGGGGCCAGTGGCCCCAGTGCTCAGTAACAAAACTGACTTTCTCCTAAGAACAGTGGGATTCGGTAAAGGACCTTTTGTGGTTGGTAATATTTTTTAGAGTGTCCTAAGTGTCATGCATGAATTTATTCATGGGAAGTCATTGGATGTGCCATAGGTGCTTGTGTTCCAATTTAAATCTTAGAACTGATGAAGAGTGAAGTGGAGGGGAGAGGATAAGGAAGGGAGGACCAGGAAAGTGGCCTGAGCATGGGAGTGGCGACAGAGAGGAGTTCTGGGTTGAAGATTTGGCAGGTAGGCTTGGGGATCTGGCAGGGAGTGGTGATGGAGAGGATGGAGTCCAGGCTGACCCCAGCCCAGGGCATCTGCTCCTGCAGATGGATGTGGATTATGCCCCCCATCGACAGCGAGGAGTCTAGCGCACGGGAGTGATACGCCAGCAGTCACTCCTAGGCTGCATAGGAGCTGAGCTGCAACCTCAGGTTCTTCAAGCTGCAGCTTCTAAACACCTGGGCTCTGCTCACAGCCTGCCCTAGCTGAGCCCCTCTCCCAGGGGAGTGGGGGTAAGTGAAGCCCCTCCAGGAACTGGCTGGAGACCACTCCTTGAAAGAAGAACTCTATGGGCAGCTCGAGGTTTGAGACACCAGCACATTCCTTCCTTCTTGTCCCCTGGGATATTTAAAATTAGCCTCTTGTAAGCATTTGAAAAGCCAAGACCAGACCCGTACTGATGTCCCAACATAAGAGACAAGTCAGGCACAGGACCTGTCTGGGGTCCCTGGGGCCAGTCATCCTCAGTTTCCTCAGCAGTAATGACCCTCCCTGCCCTCCCCACATCACAGGCTCAGGGTAGGCATCAAATGAGAGCATTGTCCTCCAGCCATGAGTCCTGCATCCGTAGCATTGGCTGATGCAGACGCACGTAGGTGTGCACAGGACAGAGGCAGGCTGTGGAGCTTGAGAGGCTCATGGGGAAGGGGGCCGGGTCATAGCCCTGCCTCTGCCACCTGTGTGCTGTGAGACCGCTCTAGGTGGCACCTGTCATGTGAGAGTCTAAAACTCCCTGATCTTTTAAGGGTTCCACTTTCTAGGATGTGGGTGTTTAATGTTGAGGCTCACCCAATGTTGCCATTGGGTTAAATTCAGTCCATCTACAATAGGAAATACCAGGGGCAGCTTCTGAGAGAGGCTGAGGATGAAGAAGCCCCTCTGGGACCCCAAATCCTGACAAGGGGCCACTTAGAGTTCCTGACCAAGGAGACTTATACCTCTGGCCTCGGCATGCTCTGGCCACAAAAGGGAATCATTTGCTGAGTATTTTTCCTTTATTATTTGTTCTACAAACCGTAGGTCATATGTTCCTCAAAGGCTGCAGCAGCTGCTGACTGAGCGGCCCTCATGCACTGTCAAATCACAGTGACTTTCTAGCACAATTAAAGGGGATGGGAAGACAGCAGGGGCAAGTGATGTGGTTGCCACTCACTCCTCCTGCCTGTACTGTCCCCCTCGCCCACATAAGGGGACGCCAGGGACTTGGTGGGGGATTTTCAGTTCAGGAGCCTGTTTGTGACGAAGGCGGGGAGTTTGGAAGACTTCAGAATTCCAAGGACCAGCCAGCAAGGGGGACAGTGCTGCCCATAGGGGTGGGACCACAGAGGGTGAGAGCTAGAATGCAGGAGCCCTAAAGAGAAGGAGGAAACATCGGCTTTCTAGGTCGCATCTACTGTGTGTGGCCCTGGACTGAGCCCTTATGCTCCCGTTTGTATGTATGTTGTTAATACCTCAGGCAGGCCTGCAAGGAAGGGCTCATTGTCCCCAGTTAACAGGAGGAAACTGAGGGTCCCAGCCTGAGGTGCCCGGGCTGAAGGGTGGCCAAGCCTTCTGACCTTGCTGGACTCCCAGCCCTTTATGCCCCCGCATCCAAGCTCACTTGACTGAGCCTTGGAGTAGCTGTCCCCAGGTGGTGGTGGCTCAGCTTGACTCAAACCTTATTTAAATCCCTTCTGTTTAAAAAGGGGGGTACCTCATTGTGGGCCAAAGTGGACTCAAACCTTGTTTAAATCCCTCCTGTTTAATAAGGGGGGTACCTCATTGTGGGCCAAAGTGTTGGTGGTTGTCCCTTGCTGGGGCCTCAGCTCCCATTCTCAGAGCAGTGACAAGTGGCTGTTCTGATTATTTTTCCCTAATAGGCCCCTTCTCAATTTGTTGTTTGTTTTCTCAGGGCTGTGGGCCTTGACCTCACCACAAACAAGACAAGTCAGGTGCTGTGAATCTGAAGGGAAGGAAATGCTTCTTTCAGGCTCTGAATCTTTTAGGAGCTCCCTTGGCCAGCTCCACCCCAAATGTTTCATGTCCCAGCAATTTAAAGGCCCTGCATGCAGAGCAGAGAGATAAGGGTCTTGCCATGGGCCACACAGACAGAGGCATTCCAACCTAGGTGGTCCCACTGCAGAGCACATGCAGATGCTGAAAATGTGCCTCTCGATTTGAGAAATCAAGCGTGTCTTCAGCACTGCCTGCAGATTTCCCTGATGCATTCATGTTTCCGGAGCCCTGAGCTGATGAGCTGGGGAATTCCCTGGCTGTCTCCTCCATTACACACCCTGTGAGCCGGAGGCTGAGTTGGGGAGCCTGCTGGGATAGATGGCATTACAGGGAGTAAAGAGTCTGGGTGGCATCCCTGGCAGCCCCAGCGAGGCCCCTGCTGCATGCTCGCCCTCCCCACCCTACAGTCACACACCCATTCATACTCAGTCCTCCATGGAGTGTGGACCCCTTGGCAGAGCCAGACTATGAGGCCCCAAAGGTTTCCCATCTTTGCCCTAGGCCCCACAGCGTGTGGGGGTCACCACAGAAATAGAACTCAAGAGTCCTGCCCCAGTACTCCCCGATGGCTTCCTAAACATCATCTTCTCCAAGGACGGCTCCCTAGGCCGGGCACGGTAGCTCACACCTGTAATCCCGACCTTTTGGGAGGCCAGGGAGGGAGGATCACTTGAGGCTAGGAGTTTGAGACCAGCCTGGGCAACATAACAAGATCACGTCTCTACTAAAAATTAAAAATTAGCCAGGCTTGATGGCACGCACCTGTAGTTCTAGCTATTCGGGAGGCTGAAGCAGGAGGATTGCTTGAGCCCAGGAGTTTGAGGCTGCAGTGAGTTATGATCATGCCTGTGCACTCCAGCCTGGGTGACAGAGTGAAATCCTGTCTCAAAAAAAACAAACAACCACCAAAAAAATGGCTCCTAGAAACATCCCTTCACCTAAGACAGTGTTTCTCAACTCTTTGTATGTTTAACATCATGGCTCCTTTTAATGCAGCTTGAGCAGTTCAAAACTGTCTTATTTATTTGAAATAAATATAAATTTTAAAATACATTATATATGTAAAATACATTATATATCACATATGTAATGATATATGATATAATTATGTTGTGAGAATTAGTGAGAACCCAGATTTGCACCCCACTTAAATATATTTCATATTAAATAAATTATATGTCATGAGCTAAACCACAACCAAACACAATGGTAAAATTAGAAATGTCCTTTCATCTAGAAAGATAGGTATTTCTCCTTTGACCACAGTTAAGTCTGTGGCTCAGCTCCAGCCCAGCCCTTCTGCCTTGATGTATGTGTGATGGATGGAGCTCACCACAGTCCCCTTCAAGCCAGTTGGGCTGCGAGACTTTCAAACTACATGCGACCTTCCAACCTCACTTGCCCAACTGCCATTGGGTAAGTAAATGTTTCCTGAGCATCTACCATCTGCCAGGCATGGGGGACCTGCATTGGTGAGCAAACAGACCTGGTCTCCATTCTGTTGAAACCTCTAACCTCTCCCTGTTGAACAGATGAGGAAACCAAAACCCAGCAAGGGTTGGCAACTTGCCCAGTTCCACACAGCAAGTTAGTGGTGGAGGCAGAACATGAACCCAGGCTCCTGACTCCCAGTCCAAGGCCTTACACACTGTTAGAGCCTCAGGGAGTTGCTTTCCCTTCCTTAAGGGTAGAACTACATGCTGGGAACTCAGCCACTTCCTCCCGGCTCAGCGCCCACCCTGAGGATTTCCTGAACCTCCTGAACTAAGGGTTGGGAGGGTGGGTGTCTTCTGAGAGTATAGACAGTGATTCTTGAAGTGAGGGCCTTTCTGGGCACCTACTCTGCACCAGGCTGGGTTTTGGGAACTGTGCCCAGGATGCTGCCCTGGCAGAGCTCAGCATTCAATCCCACAGGTAAAGAATGATGGGTGCTCAGTGCAGGTGGGTGTCAGCCAGTTGGAGGTTTGGCAGGAGGCCCTTCTAGGTGGAGGGCGTAGCTTAACAGAAGTGTGGAGGAGTAAAAGAGAATGGGGTCTTGGGGGACTCATGAGTTGTTATTTGGCTTTTCAGAACCGTGGTGTGAATGAGGGGACAGTGAATGTAAGAAGGAGGTGACAGGCTGTGGAGGATAAGGAGGCAGTGGGAGCCACATGGGGCTTTGGAGCAAGGCAGTGCAGTTGGAGTTCTGCTGTGGGAAGGTAATTCCATCAGCGGGGCTCGTGATGGACTTTGACTTTCTTTTTCTGAGCCTGACTCTCTGCATTTGCAAAATGGCTATTGTGAGAATTAGCGAGACCCCAGATTTGGAAGAGCTTTGGAAAGCACAGTGGGGCCTGCCTTTATTCCTGCTCATGTTGTCTGTGAAACAAAGACATCCAGTCCCTGCTCCTCCCACAGCCCGCTCTGTGACCTTGGCAAAGTCACCCCTCTCTCTGAGCCTGAGATCCCCCGTGGGTAAAATTGGGCTGGCGGTTCATCCTCGTCTCAGGGACTTCTGACCATGAAGAAGACAGTGCAAAGCCAGGGCTGTGCTGGCCAAGCTGGCCTCCTCCTGTGGGCAGCCGTGTGGATGTGCATATGCTGGGGGGTGCTGCCTGGCTCTGAGGGTGTGGGCTGAGCTCCCTGGGCCCTTTACAGACTATTTATGATGTGCCACTGTGGTAACTGCCCATGATTAGCAGCTCCACAGGCAGCTCTGGGCCCAGGAACAATGGAACGCAGAGGAAGGAAAGGAACTATTAAAGGGCCAGGAGCCTCAAATGTCACCCTCAATAATTCATCCTGCACCTGCCCTCAGCCTCTTGGTTGTGGGGCCTCTCTCCCACGAAGGCCTTCTCTGCCTGTGTCCTCTGCTTCCAGCAAGTTTGAGATGAGAATGAATAGGGCATGGGCTTTGAAGTCAGGTAGACATGGGTTTGAGTGCCACTTCCTCTGCCTACCAGGTGAACTGTGTGCCTGGGCCTCAGTTTCCTCATCTGTGAAGTGGGCATGTTAACTCCATCCACCCACAGGTTTGTTAGACCAGTCTGACCAGTTACAGCATGGGATGAAGGGCATATACAACACAAAGTGAGTGGTCAGTAGGTGGGCGCCAGAGTCAGGGTTGAATTTGCAGGCCGTTGAGGGGGCGCTAGTAACTCAACGTTGCTGAAAGATTCACCCCAGACCTGCCTCTGTGGAATTGGCAGGAACTGGATTTACCGATCTGTGTTGCCTAAGGAGCTCAGACACTGCCTTCTCCAAAAAAAGGACTGAGGAAAGAGGACACGAGCGAGCCTGGCTCTGTGCTGGGTGATGTCCTTATGTGTCACTGACCCTCACAGCAACCCTGTGCAGTAGATACGAGCAGCCCCCACTTCACAGTGAGGAAATCCAGGCTCAGGAAGGACGAGAGAATTGCCAACGTCCCTCTGAAGGCCAGTGACAGCGATCAGGCCTCCAGACTTGGGATACACCCATTCCCCCAGGCAGGGGACCCAAGAAGCTGTCCACATTACCAAGCACCTACAACCTTCCGAACAGAGAGAGAGCAAGGAGCCTTTGCAGGCAGCCCCCAGAAGATCCCTGTTGAGGTTGGTAGTGATTCCTGGAGCCCCTCAAATCTCACCCCTTACATGGCTACCCCACAGAAAGAGTTCTGAAGTAGGAATTGACAGGCTTTGATGCTGGGCCTTGGTTCCGCCTTGTGAAAACCCACAGGGTTAGACTAGAAGGCAGATCTTTACAGGCCTCTGCTGCCTTGCTGCTGCTGCTCTCTAACAAAGTCTCTGCCTTCCTGTTCAGCTGGGCTGAAGGCCTCTCTCTCACCACCCCATTCTCAGTCTGTAGCAAGGACGTGCCTGTCTCCTCCCCATCTGTCTGCACCTCCCCCTGCTCCGACAGCCCCAGCAAACACACATATCCATTCTCTAGAACCAGGCATGCCTACAGAGGAACAACCTTCCCCAAAGCCCCAGGCCCTAATGAGCTCCCCGTCACTAGGGGAATGCAATCAGAGGCCAGCGCCCTGGGTCAGGGAGGCCAGATGGGGCCAGAGGGGCTTGCCTCTGTAGAATGGCAGCTGGCAGAGCTCTGAAGCCTCTCCTCTTCCCCCAGAAGCCTCCAGCCCCAGTCAGTGACCCAGGCACGACCCTGCTGGGGCAGCAAGGTCCTGATTCTCACTTGGAAGTGGAATCGGAGGACCAGCCTTTCAGTGCATTTGTTCCAAGAATGTGCTGACACTGCAGCAGCTTGGCAGACTTTCTGCCGTCTGCTTCCCCCATGCAGCTACACTTTCAGTACCTCTGCTTTCCCAGCCTGCTGCAGATCTCCAGGCAAGAACCTGTGGCGTCCCAGGGGATGCATGCGCACAGCAAGACCCTGTCACACAGATGGATCTGCCAGGCTGGCCCCGTCTCTCACTTCAATGCCCTGAATGCCTCACCAGCATCATGTCCCCATCACCACTCTTAAGTTGGAGAAGGAGTCCACCCCTGGGATGAGAGGCCTTCAGGGAAGATGGCACCTTGGAGGTACTCAGATAATCCAGGAGCTGAGTGTGTGGCCAGGTGGCACTCTCTCTGTATGACAAGCTGGATGGAACCACAGCCTTCTACAAGACCACCTGGATCAGGAGTTGCTGATGCTCACAAGTGTGTTCTTATTACTGGTGTCCTGACCCTCGGCTGCTAGAACTAAAATGTAAAGGCATCTTGGGAAAGGGCAATGCTACAAATTATCATCACAACCATATATTGTGATTTAACTTGTGTTTCCTCATCTCTGAAATGGGGATAATAAGAGTAGCTACCTTATAGGATTAAAAGAGTTATTAACAAATGAAAAGCATAGTATGTATGTTATCTCCAACTTTCACAGCAACCCTGCAAGAAAGACATCCCCATTTTACAGATGAGAAAATGCCGTCAGCGAGGTCAAGGAACTGGCCAGAGTCACACAGTGATCTAGTGGCAAAGCCAGAATTTGATTCCACAGCCTGATTCTCTACCTGCCCCCCTCCCCTCATCACCACTGTGACAGGGAAGCTCAGAGCTCAACAGGCACTGTACTGAAAAGCCTGTTTGAGTCCCAAGATAGTTGAGGTAGTATCTGCACTTCACTCCAGAACCTAAAAACCAGGCAGGGGCCTAATTTCTGGGACTTAATAGATGCCCAGAATAGAAAGGTGGAGAGTTATTTCCCGAGGGTGAGCCCACAGATGTGTGGGAAGGAGGAAGAGAGCCCAGAGCAATGTGTAGTGGATCGGTCAGGCCTCGGGGGCGAGCCGAATCTCCACTGGAGGAGTGTATGTGTTTTTGTTTGTGTGTTTTTGTGTGTGTGTGTGTGTGTGTGTACGTGCACACACATGTGCCTAGGGGTCTGTATGCATCTATTTGTGTCTGTACATGAAACGTACCTTTGTGTAAGATGTCAGTGGTGTGTTTTAGAGTATATGACTGAGAGTGTGTGCATACATGTGTTTGTGCACGTCTATGTGTGAATGTCTACGAGCGAACACATTACCCAGTGCTCCAGGGGTAGGCAGTGAGGTTAATTACATTTTCTGGTTGGCTGAGAGTTAATCAGCAGTGCCTCATTGTTCCAACCCCTGTAGAATATTTTTTTCCTCAAATGTCTGCATCTGCTGCTTTTGAAGAGGGAAGATGACAGCCTAAAGGGTGTTCAAAGAGGGTGACCAGGGTTGACGGGCATCCTGGAATCCATGCTGGAGAAGGACTGGCTGACACTGGTAGTTGCTGCCCTAAATCTCTGCAGGCCTTTCCAGGATCACAGAGTGCAGACAAGTTCTAAGGGGCTACTGGGCTGGACTGAGGCAGGCAGGCAGGGTCAAGCTCAGTGTGAAAAGCATTCTAGACGTGGGAGTGGTCCAAGGACGTGGCAGGCTGCTTTGGGAATACTGTGCCCTTGACAGGCACAGCCCTGAGCATCTGCCTGTCAGGGGCATTGCCAAGGCAACTCCCACCCTGGAGAAACAATTGGGTTCCTTCCAGTCCTGATATCTGGGGCTACTCATTTCTGCTCCCACAGCCAAGTCCTATAGTTGAGTCGGACTCCTGTGGGCCCCTACCATTCCTCAAACAGTCCTGGGATTTCTTTTTTTTTTTTTTTTTTTTTTTTTTTTTTGAGAAGGAGTCTCGCTTTTTAACCCAGGCTGAGTGCAGTGGCGCGATCTCGGCTCACTGCAGGCTCCGCCCCCCCGTGGTTCACGCCATTCTCCTGCCTCAGCCTCCCGCGTAGCTGGGACTACAGGCGCCCGCCACCTCGCCCGGCTAATTTTTTTTGTATTTTTAATAGAGACGGGGTTTCACCGTTTTAGCCAGGATGGTCTCGATCTCCTGACCTCGTGATCCGCCCTCCTCGGCCTCCCAAAGTGCTGGGATTACAGGCGTGAGCCACCGCGCCCGGCCCTAATCCTGGGATTTCTTATATCCATTTTTTCAAATGAGAACATGGAACACTCAGAGAGGTGAATTGATTGGCCATGTTCAGGGGGACTTGAACCCAGGGCCTCTGACTGCTAATATGTTTCTCTGTCCACCTCTCAAGACTCCATAGCACAGAGCCTTATACAGAACAGCCACTGGTGGGTAGCCACTGACTGGCTTGCTGCTTCTGTAGCACCATCATGTGAAAATGATGCCCTGGCATTTCTGGAACACTACTGGGAGAAACAGGAGGCCCTTTCAGCTCAGAGGGTGACAGCCTGTGCTCATGTTGCAGGGAACAGTCTGCAAGACAGCATCAAGGGGAGGGGAACCCAGACAGGGGCACCATCACAATACACAGATGCCCGGAGGATGCAAGGACAGTGGGTGTCCAAAGGTCCAGGAGGAAGGAAAGAACTCTTTGAGGTCAGAACTTCCTGCTACTACCCAAGTGACCTTGGCAATTTGTTCGACCTCTCTGAGCCGTAGTCTTATTATTTTAAAAGCTGAAATAATAATTCCTTCATGGATTATGGGAAGAGTAAGTAAGATTTTGTGTGTGTGTGTGTGTGTGTGTGTGTGAAGTTCTCAGTATTGAATAAATGGTATCTGTTGCCTTAACGTTGCTATTCCCACCTATTGACGGAGGATGGACATGAGACCAGCAGGGGAAGGTGGGCCCTTGAGTCACAGGACACAGGGTGCTGGAAGCAATGAGGGCATAGGGCTGGCTGGGGAAAAAAGCAAGGTGGGAAAGGATGCCTTGGCAGCCAGGGGCCTAGCCGTGCCCACCGCTGCTGACCTCACTGAGAGCTTCCACTTCTTCTTTTTAGGGGCACTTTCCTGGTACCTCACCAAACTTGGGGTAGGCCATGCCCAGGCATATCCCACGGTCTGTCTAAACATGTATTCTCATGCTGTGTGACCTTGGACAGGCCCCTGCCCCTCTCTGAGCTTTTCTGTAAAGTAAGCAATTTCACTTGCTGTGTAAGCACCGCCCTGCCTTCTCCCTAGGCACCAGCACCCTGCTGCTGAAAGGATGGGACTGGACTTACATAGGAGGGCCTGGGACTGGTAACTGGTAATAAAAGGCCACACAGTTCATTGATTTGTTCACACGACATTTATTGAGTGCATTTTATGTGCTGGGGCTGGAGATACATTAATGAACAAAACAAACATTCCTGCCCTCATGGAAGGAGGGTCTTACCTTCCTGTGGAAGGTGATGTGATAAACAATAAACATGATAAGTGAGGAACTAACATAGTGTGTTAGAAGGTGGTCAGTGCTACGTGCTGTGGAGAGTATGACAGAGTGTGGAGGTGGGAGTGCCTGGGAGGGGGTTAACATTAAAGTCAAGGGTCTGAGTGGACCTTATTGAGAAAGTGAGGGCAAGTGGGGCAGATTTGTTTTTCGCAGATTCATGCAGAAGGTGCCAGCCACAGGTGTTCCTCTCCTGTGGAAATTTACCCCAGTGCCTCTGGTCTGCGTCCTATATTGGATGCAACTGTATCGGATTCCACCTCTGTTTCCCCAGAATCCAGTGCAGGGTTCAGTCCGAATACGTGCTCAGAATTGTCTATCTAAGGATTACTCCACACTGGCCTGGACCTGGGATAGGGCAGCCTTATTGCCCTTGTTCTCTCAAGTGGGAAATCCTTCCTGGCACCGCCCATCTTCAGAGGGAGTATCAGCCCATCCAGGCCCAGACCCCACAAGGCCATACCAAGGGGCGACAGTCCTTGCTGTGTTCATTGCCGTGTCCACACCAGGCCCCAAATTCCATCTGCCGCCAAATTCCAGGGCTGGAAATAATGAGGCAAATTGTCCCTCACCGCTGATTAACTTTCAAGTTGCTCTGCTAAACTGGGTGCAGCTGAAGTTTTAGCAAGTCTCCCGGGGACCTCAGGCGGCTTCGGTTTCAGCCTTGTAAAGATCTGTTAAAGATCCAATCAAAATAAATAAAATCAGATCCAGGAAAGCAATGTGTTTGTGACTGCAGACCAAACACTCAGGATATTCAAGTGCCCCGCTTTTCCAGGGGATTCCTTACACTCCACTGGCATGGGCCGTGATCCTCCTGCCCTGGAGCGACTGGAGGGAAAAGTGCTGGAGAGTCCCATCCCTGGGGCTAACTGCAGAGCGGAATCCTGTCCCTGTGAGCCTGCAGGGTGGCCGCTGGCCCTGTGCCCTAGCCCTGCTAGATTGTATTGGAGGCTAAACACCAGCACCCTGAGATGCCTTATCACACTGAGTCCTCCCCACAACAGGCTTGTCAGCGCTGGGATGGTTTATACATTTTAAAAATAATGTCTCTAGACAATAATCATACATTTTTTAAAAATTAGAAAGAATGAAAAGCCCAGGCCCTGGAAACATAAGGTCTAACCACAGAATCAGAAACTCTAAATCGGGAGATGCCAGAAGCCACAGAATGTGAGTGATGGACTTGTGAGCTGTTCACGTCAAAGGCATCGGAGCCACAGCGAGACAACCCAGAGGACGCGAAATCCCAGCACTTCAATACCAAACTGTCTGCCCACCAGGTGTCATTCAAACTGCTCTCATTCCACCCACCTGTGATTCTGGACACCTGGTGAAGCAAGTTAAAGGCCACAGCGAGGCTGGAGAGAGGAGCACTCTTTCCTCTCCCTGGTGAGGGGCTGCCTCCTGCCTGGCCAGCCACCCCTTCCGGTTCCACGTGCACCCTGCCCTGGAATTAATGACTGGCTGATGCTTCCACTGGAACTCTTCATCAGACCTTGGAAGAGAAATCAAAGGTGTTTGAGAGGAAAGTCATGTGTAATACCAAGAACCATCTCCCGGCTCCTAACTTTCAGAGGAACCAGCAGGGAAGGTACTGAAGTCCGTGCAGTTGGACACTGGTGCCCCAAGAGCATTGGACAAACTATTAGATATCATTGTGAACACCCCACTCCTGTCGGAGATGGCAAAACAGGTCCCAAGAAGGAGAAGAAGGACTCGGGGTTACTCAGGGGACCAGGTGAGTGGCATGTTTGGGAACCAAGCCCTGCTGTCCCCACTCCCCCTCCTGGCCAGCTGACTTCCAAGAGCTGTGTGTACCCTGGGCTGGTGGGCACCACGTCCCCATTTGCCAAGCCTCACCCAGAGTCCAAGCCAGAGGCCAACCAGGGCCTCCCAGCCCTCCATCCCATGGGTGCCAGGCCGTGCTGGGCAGGCCTGGGGCAGAGCCGGTCCCCAGCAGCGCCCGCCCGCCTGGCCGCCCCCTGAAGCCGGCTGAAAGGCCCCCTTATGCGCAGCCCTGCCTCGCCGCTGCGGCACACAGCCCCGCTCTCTTACCTCATAAACGGCTAATTTGTTACATATTTTCTGACGCTGTAAATGGGAGAACAAAGACCTTTTCTCTCTCATATTTTCGTTCAATTATGTTTGTGGGGGAACCTGATCCCCTTCAAAGGGGGGTGGAGGAGCTGGGGTGGAAGCCTCCCAGGCTTGCTGACCTCCCTGGCCTGCTCCTGGGCCCACAGCCGCTGACAGCGGCTCAGGACAGCTCCGGTCTGGGTGTGGCTGGGGATGGTGGGAGTCTGGCCACAAGAGAGAGCAGTGAGGCCTCCTTGCATGTCCTGCGAGGAGCCCATGAAGGGACTGGGCCCTCATCCCTAGAGGAGCACATGCCAGTCCCGGGAGCAGGCTGGGTGGAGTTGGGCTCCCCCAGCAGAGATGAAGCCTCCTGGGGACATATTTCAGGATCAGAGAAGGAAGGTCCTCTTCACGGCCGACATCCATGCCCCGAGAGGGCATGGAGCAGCCAGGCAGGTGATGAGCTCCCTGTCACTACACTGACAAGTCCCTCCCTGTAGCTGAGGCATGTTCCCTAAGGAGATGAGGTGGGAGCTGGAGGTAGAGGGAAGGGGAGGTATTTTGAAAAGGGAGGTCCCACAGCTGAGGACCCCTGGACGCACCGTTTCAGGGCCCCCTAATCCCGAGGTTCTGTTGCTTTTGCCCTGGCTTCACACTGGGAACCCAGATGGGAGTGCTCTGGCTCACATCTGGGTTCCCAGTGTGCTCCTTCCATCCTCTTTTGAGAAAGCACACTGACTGGTTTTGAACACTGGCTCTCCTGGATCCAGGAGCTGGGGCAGGGTTGTTGGGGGGGATGGAAAACATGGCCTCTGGAGGCCGCTCCTGTAGGAATGGCTGCTCAAGGATATCTCTCTAACAGCTGGCACACCAGCCACTCCTCCCCTCCTTCCTTCCTTCCCACTTCCTTCCTCCATTCCCTTTTTCCCTTTAGTGAGTGGCTACAAATGGCAGGTCCTGGACTAGGTACTGGGATACGAGAATGAGTAAAGCTGACATAGCCCCACTCTCGTTATGTCTGCAGAGAAGTCGGTAGATGACTGTTTGGCACATGGCTAAAATTGCTAGACTATTTTCATTCATCCACCACTTACTTGCTGTGTGACCTCAGGAAAGTCACTTAACCTCTCTGTGCCTCCTTTGTCTCACCTGTAAAATAGGGATAAAATTGAGAACCACCTCACAGAGTTGGCAGGATTTGAATGAAATACTTGTGACAAACTTCACATACTCCCTGTCATGGAACAAATGATTAACCTCATAAGTATATAAAGACAAACCATTATAGGTACTCTGAATAAAGAGTCCAGGGTGTAGGAGAGCTTCAAACAGGGGCCCCTGAGTGGATTTGGGGGATCAGGGAAGGAGTGTGCAGGAGGTGGTGCTTGAGCAACTGTCTGAAATATTAGAAGTTAAGGAGGCAAAGGGGAGAGATGATGGGAAGGGCATACCAGGCAGAAGGACCAGCATGTGCAAAGGTCCTGAAGCAGGAAACAAATTGCACATTCAAAAAAACTATATGGGCAGCACATGAAGGCAGTAAAAACCCAAAGCAAGGAGGTCAGGGAGCAGGAGGAGTCCAGGGAGACAGACGGGTCCCTGCCAAGTACTTCCGAGAGTCCATGTTGAGGAAGTTCTTGGTTATTCCCAGGGCAGAGGGGTGCCATGGGGAATTTAAGCCTGGGAGTGCCATGGTCTCACCCACACACAGCATCCCCTTTCCCCATTAGGCCAGAACCAGTGGGCCCTACCTCAGGTCAGGACTGCTCAGGATTCAAGATGCAGCCCAGACCCCGGGCCCCAGGGCCTGAGATCACTGTGTGCATGCCCTCCAGCAGCACGGAGAAGTAAAAGTAAAAGAGAGTGGAAAGGGGTGAGGTTGAAGACACAAAAACAGCCAGACCAGATCACAAAGGGCCTGGCAAGTCAGTCTAAGACCAGACCATGGAGAATGATTGATGGGGCTCCTTGGTGTCAGGAAGGAGGAAACCAAGTCCCATTAATCTCAGTCTCCCCAGGACCCCCGCACAGCACCTGGCCAAGAACAAACACACACGCTTGTTACGTGTGTGAATATAAGTCTATGGTTCGGTCTCTTGATGGCTGGGATAACATAAAGCACAGCCCACACTCCTGACTCTATCTCTATCTCTATCTCTATCTCTATCTCTCTATCTATCTCTGTCACCATCTCTATCTCTCTCGCCCACACATATGTGCACACACATTCTTACACAACCCTCAGTCACTTGGAGCCCCAGACACTCCAGGTTGAAAGAAGCTCTGGCCTGCAGCTGTGCTTCCCGTTGCAGGAGCTCACACAAGAGGAAGACAAATATAGGCTGGAGCAGAAGGGAAGGCCGTCTTAGAGGAGGTGAGCTTCCAGGTAGAGCAGGATGGATGCTTGGGCTGTGGACAAGTGGTGGCCAGCAGGGACCCCTGTTTCTGACCTGTTGGGTCCCTGGTGGCAGATCCATGCTGGAATGCCTGCATGAGCCTGAGGCTCCTTGAGAAGATGCTGGGCAGGGACCTAAAAGGCTGGAGCAGTCCTCCCTCTGCCCAAGGTGGATCCTGGAAGCAGACTGGCCCCTTTAACCTGCTCCTTCGAGGGCCCCTGTCTGCTCTCATCGCCTCACACACAGCCCGCCCTCCCAGGTCAGACCTGCACAACAAGGAGGCCTTGGATAGCCCTGAGTATTTCCCATCTGCAGTGTAAGCAGATCTGTGCTCATCCAGAATGTGTCTGACTTCTCTGTGTTCTTTTCCCAAGACC
The DNA here is from genome assembly GCF_006542625.1 of Nomascus leucogenys. NCBI lineage: Eukaryota > Metazoa > Chordata > Mammalia > Primates > Hylobatidae > Nomascus > Nomascus leucogenys. The sequence continues at coordinate 16,364,205 of NC_044392.1, read as the reverse complement.
CAGGCTCAGATTTCAGTTTCACATTCTTTTGCCTTGGGTCTAAAAACATTTTCCCCTTCTGTGGCAGGGGGAAGGAGGGGATAAGGGGCATAGGAGACCCGAGCTGCCCAAATGAAGCAGACCGATCCCTCGTTCCCGCCTTAGTCTGCATCCCCTGGCTTGCTGTGTGACCTTGGGCACTTTGCAGCCCTCTCTGGGGCTCAGTGTTCTCTCTGCACAATGCGAAGCCCCATGCAGAATCTAAGGACCCTCCCTTGCCTGACGGTCTCTTGCAGTGCCAGAGTCTCCAGCGTTCCCACCCTGTTGCCAGGAAGTGTCTCCTGTGACTTCAGACAGGCAAAAAGCAGGAGAAGTTGGCACTGCATTTTAGTTTTGTCTGTGAGGCCAAGTTCTGCGCAGCCGTCTCCTTTGATGCACCCTGGGAGGAGTGTCTGTTCCCTGGACTGTCAGCACCACAGAGTCCCAGGCCGGTCCCACGCAGTCTTCTTTTCTTCCGGCCATTCTGGGTCTCATCTGCCTTTGTCCAACTGCTCCCTCAAGTGGGGCTCAAGGATTCCTAAAAGGGAAGGGAGTGGGGAGGGCCCAGACTCAAAAGTCGGGGAAGGAGAGAGGGGGCAGTGATGGGCAATAGGAAAGCCTCAGAGCCTGAGTTGGAGAGTTCTAAAACATGCAAGCCAGGAAAGATTTGGAATTCTAATCTATCCCTCCCTTCCTCCGTGCCTCCCCAAAGCCCCTGGGGCCCAAATGGGGCCTTCTCACCTCTCCTTGTCCAGAGCCAAGAATGTCTCCTGCTACAGTCAGTGTTCCTCAAAGCCTTTCTCCACGCAGCAGCCAGGGGCAGCTTCTAAAGAGAAAGCCTGATGATCACTCCTCCTTAATAAATTCAGTGGCATCCCATTGTCCGTAAAGTCTGAGCTCCAGATCCACCTCAACTCCCTGCTCTGGATCTATCCCATGTCCACCTCCACCAGCCACAGGCTGCACTCCAGCCCCTGCCATCACTGACACGGCCCTGAACACGCCAGCTTCACCGCAGCCCCCATTCCTCTGCATGGGCTGTTGACACTGCCTGAAATTCCTTTTCTTTCCCTTCTCTGTGGCAAATGTGTGTCCTCACAGGGGATTGCTGCAGAGCCAGAGCCACCTCCTTTGGGAATCCTGTTTGTGGTCCCCCCCATTTGCTGGACTCTCACAGCACTTTGTCCATCCCTTAGCCCCAGCCTTAATGAATGTTACTTGATCTTGTCGCAAGTCTTCCTGGAACTTCCTCCCTTGCTCCACCCTGCCTTTGAGCTTGTCAAGGAGGGATAGGGTACTGATTTGGTCCCATGGCCTTGGCACCCAGCACAGAGCCTAGCACTAGTCCATACTGAAGACTGAAGAGAGAACGGAAATCTCATCCACAGATGCAGAATTCCAGCCTCTCTTCAGAACACCTCCTGCAGCTGGGACCCACCCCAGTGCTTAGAGAACAGAAATTTCTTAAAGTGTGTGTGTGGGTGTGGGTGTGTGTCCTAAGGAAGGGTAATATTGCTTTACAAGGTTTTTAGAATGCTAGTCTCAAGGAGGCAGGACAAATATACACCCCACTTGGCAGATGGGTAAGCTGAGACGCAGCAAAGAGAAGAGTCCGCCCCAAAGAGCCAGAATAAGAACTTCACACAGCCTGCATGTAGCAGGTCCTAGGTTTGAAACTGGGTCAGATTTCTGCCCTTCCAGCTGCTGTTTGTCTCTGAAGGCTTGGTAACCGGTGGCTTAGCAGACAAACGGAGAGGCATGTTACAATTTCTCTCACCAGTATTGAGCACTCCCAGACTCAACTCCTCTCCTTCCACCCCTGGCCACCTAGAGGTGCCCCCTCCAATCCGGTCCTCCTTGGCTACTGCCCAGGACCAAGGAAGAGCAGAGGTCCCCATACTGCTGGAAGGCCTGTGAGACCCCCTCCCTCCTCTGCAAATTGGTAATTGCTATGTGGTCAGACCAGAGGAATTAGAGGGGCCCTCTAGGAATTTCATACTGATTTTGCAAATGAAAATGGAGACTTGCCTTTTGAAGTTTAGGCAGCTGTGTCAGCAGGGCAGGTCTGAGACAGCAGGAAGAATAAAAATGACATGCTTCGAACCAATGGAAGCAGCTGCTTAATAACACAAACAGTGATAATGGTAACCAAGGATACCGCTGACTGATCGCCTCCCGTGTAGACCATTATCCCTCCATGGGCCTCAGTCAGCTCATCTCTGATTTCCCATCCATTCCAGCCTCCACAGTTGACTTGTCCACTGTCTGGAGATCAGGTAGACAGGGTCATGTATGCTGCTCGGGTTGAGTGCATGGTCCATGGCATGAGATTGAAGACCCTCCACTACTGGATGTCTTCCAGCCCTGACTGCTGGCTCATCCTTAAACACACCATGCTCCTCCATATCCTTCTGCAGTTAACACTTTCTTTTTCTTTCTTTCTTTGTTTTTTTCTTTTGAGACAGAATCTCACTCTGTTGCCCAGGCTGCAGTATAGTGGTAAGATCATAGCTCACTGCAGCCTTGAACTCCTGGCCTCAAGCAATCCTCTCACCTTAGCCTGCTGAGTGGCTGGGACTACAGGCACGTGACACCATGTCTGGCTCTTTGTTGTTGTTGTTGTTGTTAGAGATGGGGTCTCCCTGTGTTTCCCAGGCCTGTCTCAAACTTCTGGCCTTACGTGATCCTCCTGCCTCAGCCCCCCAAAGTGCTGGGATTACAGATGTGAGCCATCACGCACAGCCTGCGGTGAACACTTTCCTTCTCAATGCTACTCATCTTCGCAGCCCAGCTGAAGCCTGTGATTCCCTCAACGACTCCCAGGCTGGGTCAGAAACCCCCTCTGAGGCCCCCAACCTCTGTGTTTTACCATTAACTTACCACATTATAATTACCTGTTCCTTCTGTCATCTCCTCCATCACCTTGAAGTTGCTCAAAGTTTTATAATTGAGGATAAGTTGGTGTAGGCGATTCTCTGGGACTTTCCAATATGTTTTATTATTTTCCTCTATGGACAGAGTGTGTTCAGTTTACGAAATCAAAGGTAGTTACTGAAGGATAGAAATAGAAGATTCACAGCAGAAGCAGAGAGAGCTTGATGCATTAAGCCTGGGCAGAGTCGAGGCCCTGGGTATGGAGCCCCATCACTGGGGAACAAGGGATGCCACTTACTGCTCTGAGCCTTGGATTTTCAATAATGCTATCCTCACAGGGTTCTGAAGAAAAATAAATGAGCCTCCACATGTAAAGTATTTGGAAACACAGACTGTTGAAATCATGGGATGGTAGGTGTAATGTTCTGAAATGTTGGGCTCCTGGAATAGGTCTTCCAGAGCTAGGAGGTACTCCCACACCCTCCTGTTTCAGAGGAATCCTGTGGCCCAGAGAGTGGGTCCCACAGCTGGTCTGGGTCAGAGCCCACAGCACCAGCATATGCATCTCTGAGCTCCCTTGGGCTTAGCTGTACTGAAGGCTAAAATCCAAGGGATCCCTTTGCCCTCCAACAGGGCAGACCCCACATAAACTCCTTTCCTGGAGACCCCAAGCCTCTGGACCAGCCCCAGCCAGTCCAAACCATCAGCCTCCCTACCCACCCAGCAGAATGCTAATCTCATCATGTGGGTGGCTCCGGATTTATGAGCATTTCCTGGCATGACTTGAAGGACAGAGGAGAAACACTAGGATCTTTAAGGGTGGTCTTTGGGTGGAGAAACTAAGCATTCAGAGAAAAGAAGGAAAGAAAGCTAGGGTGAGTCAGGCTTCCCGATGCCCGCCCAGGAAAGCACTGAGAGCTCAGCCAGCCCACTGCAAGGCAGATGGAGGTGTGGGCAGCACCACCAGGTCCAGGGGGCAGGCGACAGCTGTACTAGAGGCCAAGTCCATGCTTCTTGGGTTGTGGCTGGGCACTGGATGGGCGATGGGGGGATGGTGAGGGGAAGGGAGGAGGGCAGAGCTGCCTTCATCTTTAGTTGGACCTCCCCGCTTCACCCCTGCCTCGCTAGATTCCATTATCAACATAGCTCCCCCCGCATTCTTCTGCCCAGACTCCCTGTGACTTCCCATCTCAGCAGGAAGCCACAGGCCTTCAAAGACCACAGGGCTCTACAGGCCCTGCCCACCACCCACCTCACTATGACCTCTCTCCCTTGTGCTGGAAATTCTCCACTTTCCTCTCCAGATCCACTTTCTGCTCTCCCTGCCCTGCCCTGTGCATGAGCTGACGCAGCATCACCTGGGCTCCCACCTTGTCCTCCCTGGCAGGAGATGGGCAGGCAGAAGGGAAAGGGAGTTGAATATTTCTTACCTCCACCCACCCTTCTCCTCCTTCCCTGGCGTTGCCGTGGTCCAGGCCATGCTCAGCCATAATTGTGCTCCCTTTCAAGCCTGTGGCTGTGCCGGGTCCAGGTCGCTGCTCCCTCTCTTCCCCTAAAGGTTTAGGGAAAGGTAAGCTTCCCCCTGCAGCTACTCCCTGCTGCCTCGCTATGGCCTGCCCACACCTTCGTGAATATTCTGACAATCACTGCTCTTCAGTCACTCTTTCAGCTGAACTTACTTCTTTGGAACTCATCTCACTGGCAGTGTGCCACCTGGTTGCTGTTGGGTCCCTGCCTATCACAGGTCCATTGCCTCACTCCCCCTTGCTCATGCATCTCCAGCCACATTGGCTGCAAATCTATCAGGCCTGCTCTGCGTCAGGGCCTTTGCCCTTACTGTTCCCTCTTCTCTCTGATATCCACATGGCTCCCTCCCTCATCTTCAGACCTTTTCTCAAATGTCGCCTCTCATTGCAGCCTTACCTGGACAGCTTATCTAAAATGGGTGGGGGCGGGGGCAGGGGGTGATGGCACGAACTTGTTGTCCTAGTTTATTGGGAGGCAGGAGGATCGCTTGAGTCCGGGAGACTCAGGCTGCAGCAAGCAGAGATTGCACCACTGCACTCTAGCTTCGACAACAGAGCAGGGCCCCAACTCTGAAAAAAATTAATAATAATAAAATACCAACTCCCAACACACACACATACACACACACACACACACACACACCCCCCCTATATTCCTCTTTGCCTCATTTTCTCCATAGCAACTATCACTCTCCAACATGCTGAATGGTTTACTTCTTGTTTCTTTATGGTCAGCTTTCTCCTACTGGAATGAAAGCTCCTTTAGGGTAGGGATCTTTATTTGCAGCGTTCACTCCTGTACCTCCAGGGCCTGGAACAGCATCTGCTCCATAAGTGCTCAATAAATATTTGTTCAATGAATGTATAAATTAGTTCTTTTCAAAGGTGAGTAAACCAAGACCCAGAGAAGGAAAATAATTCACCCAGAGGTTCGTAGTGAAGAGTCCAGTGGTGACTAGATCCCTGGTCCGTGCTCCCAGCCCAGAGCCAGTCCCCAGCTCCAGGAAATCTTGTGTTTATTTGGATGCCTGCTGTTCAGTAGCCCAGTGTCCGGAGACAGGATTCAGTGCTGGAGGCCTAGGAGACTCAGAATACTGAACAGGAAGCAGGGAGGTAGTCGGCATGGCTTTGGTGCTGCCGATGGGGCAAGGAGAATAAATAAATAAATCTCAGCCAGAGCCTGGCAGGCTCTAACCTTTGAAGAAATGTCCCCCAGGCCGGAGAAGGCTTCCTGTGAAGCGAGCTGTCCTCCACCCCTACCCAGTGCTGAGAGATGATTTGGGCCCAGGGTCCAGCAGGCGCAGCTCCTCCCAGCTCTGCACCGTGGGAGGTACTGGCTTCTGGCAGGGAGCTGCTCAGGGTGGGGGTCCTGTGACGGGCGACTCACTTGGCTTTCCATTCACTTATTCATCCTACAAGCATTCCTCAAGCATCTGCTATGTGTGTATTGGGCACTGCACTCTGGGAACGTAGTCAAGACGAAGACAGAGGATTTGCCTGCCCTCAGAGCTTCATCCTCAAGCAGGAAGGATGAGTGTTAGTAATAAAATGGGGAATACCTGGCCTGGGAAGTGTCAGGTGCTTTGGGGGCACTTAGCAGGGGACCTGTGCAGTCCATGGCTCAGAGAAGTTCTCCTGAGGGAAGGAGCCTCTACAGCCAGGTGCAAAGGGGAGTGTGAACTGGTAGATGGAGAGAGGTTTCCAGACAGAGGACATGTGCAGGGAGCAAGGTTTCATCAGCCTGGGCAGTGAAAACAGACTGGGGAGGCCATGAACCAGGCGAGGTTACCTTGGCAAGGGCGACCTCTTTCTTACTCTCATATGGCGGCTCTGACAGTGCGCCACAGCTAAAGTTCTAACACCCCCTCTCCTTCCCAGCTGACAGCTCGGAACCTGGGCCTCAAAGACTGGCGCCTACTTGTCTCTTCATGTCTGTACTTCCTACCAGCTGGTTGAGTGGAGGCGGCTTGGTGGGCCAGGCCCAGGAACAGCAGAAAGAACCCAGACCTGCCAGCTGGACCTGAGTTTGAATCCTAGCTCGTTAGTTCTTTAATGTGGGACCTTATGCAAGTGACTTTACCCTCCTCAAGGCCTCTGTTTCCTTGTTTGTCATATGGAAATAGTCCTTATCTGAAAGAGTTATGGTGTGAGATGGTTTCCTAGCATCTTTACCATGCTCCATGTAATTGGGGGCATGCTCATTAACCCTAACCTTGTCTCCCATCACTGTCTTCCATGTTGGCTCCGCTTCAGCCACGCTGGCCTCTGCTTCTCCTCACATGTGTACAGGGCCTTTGCACCTGCTGATTCCCCTTCCTTCATCACTCCTCATGCGATTAACTGCTTTATTTTTTTCTATAACATATTCTGTATTAGTTCTCCAGAAAAACAGAACCAGTAGAATATATGTATGTGTGTATGTATCTCTGTAAATATATATATAGGTACATACATTTTATACACACACACACACACACACACACACACAGTGTTGGTGGTGTTGGTAGGTAAGTCTAAAATTTGCAGGGCAGGCCAGCAGGCTGGAAATCTAGGGAAGAGTTGATGCTGCAGTTCAAGTCCAAAAGCAGTCTGCTGGTAGAATTCCTTGTTCTTTGACAAGGTCAAATTTTTTCTAATAAGGCCTTCAACTGAGCAGATGAGGCCCACCTTCATTATGGAGGGTAATCTGCATTTCAAAGTCTACTGATTTAAATATGAGTCTCATCTAAGAAGTAGCTTCACAGAAGCATCTAAAAAAAGTTTGACCAAATATCTGGATGGCGTAGCCTAACCAAGTTGACACATAAAATTAACCATCACAAGTTCACCCCTTGTCAGTTGGGCTCCCATACACATCTTAAACCATACTGAATCTCCAAATAAGGACAATAACATGGCCATAGTTCCACCTAACATGATGCAGCTATCCTGCACACACCAAAAATGCTCTGTTTCTTTCCCCAGAAGAGGATACAAAGTCTTTGGGTGACATTGACTCTTCTTGATATCCTGTACCTTAAATACTATGATGTAAAGCTAACAATACCTAAATACTATAAGTCAATATATCTTATGTTATATGATAAAGGGATGAGAGGGAAGAAAGCAAATATATTTGAGATAGAAACACACACACAGACACACATAAACAAATATGAATAACAAAATAGGGAGGAACTCTCATCACAATTACAGTTCTAATCTCTGTCACTGATCACGTTATCATAGCTGGTACTGATGACTACCTTCTTCTACTACCCATTCTGTATTCCCTTTGCTTTCAACAACAACCTCAACTGCTCATGGTTCTTAACCTGGTGGCATGACCCAAGCCTTCATTGTTGAATGGTCTGGGCCATTGGTAGTCCTGTCTGGATTGGGTTGTTGTAGTTTTCCATTGACTTTTATCTCAGGTTATGGTAATACTAAGAGATGCTGTAAAAGGTCCCCTGCATTCCAGAAACACTCTTCCTCACCTCCACTGGGGTAGCAATCTAATTTCCCCCTTGGTAGTCAGGATCAATCATTCCAGGCAGCATAGTAACCCCTTCTTTGCTTGTTGACTAAGAGGTGTGAGGAATCCATGTGGCTGGGTGGCAGTCTTCACTTGCAGTTTAATGAAGCCATTGTTGTGTTGCATATCAGTATTTTTACTAGTAATTTATATATTCTCTCTTTACCCCTCTAGCAGGGGAGCTCTGTAAGGGCAGGGATTTTTTAAGTCCGTTTTGTCCCTGGCTAACTCCCCAGCACCTAGAACAATGCCTGGTGCTCAGGAAGAATGGCTGAGTGGATTGGGGCCTTTGCAGTGATTCCCTTGGGCTTTGAGTTGGTTGAGCAGATTTGCAAGCTGAGAGCCAGGCTTGTCCCAAGAGACCCTGGCTCCAAACCCTCTTCTTGACTAAGGGGGTCCTGCTGCCTTCTCAGTGCAATTGCTGGGCCATCGAGTGAACATAGGCCTTCATGTCTACCATTCCAGCCCATCTAGGACTGTTTACGGGACTACTCTGGAACAGTAAACCTGTTCCCACCCTCCTGGCGCCTGCCTCACTCCTTCCTAGCTCCTCGTTTGAAGACGTGTTTAAATTCTGGGCCTACCTTCAGCAGATGCCACAAGCCATTTCATGTCCGGCCAGCGTTGGTGAGGGGAGTCCATGGAGGATGCTCTGGAGCTCCTGCTGGCTGGGCCTCCACACAGCCATCCAGGGGGAGAGAGGCAGCTCTAGCCTTCACCCAATGTTTGTTATTCCATGTCAAAACCTTATCATAGACATTATCCTAGAATGGGCCACCGAGGCTACGTGCAAAGAAGGTTTGTTATTCTAAGGTGGCCAGGAGCAGAAGACATCTCGAGTCTGAGCAGCACCAGGCTTGGGAATTCAGGGTGAGTGAAAGGGAGGCAGGAGTCAGGGCCAGGCGCTTCATTATAAAGCCTGTGTACTTACCACCCTTGCTGTGCTGGCCAGTTGGCACATCTGCCTCTAAAATGAGCTCTGCACAGATGGAAGCCAAGTCCAATTAATCTACTAATCTCAAATCTCTGCAGAGAGGAGCTGAAAGTAAATGTTTGTGAATGAATGGATGTAGCTTCCCTCTGTCTGTTGGAAGCATCAAGGATGCTGGTGAAGGAGCACATACCGCGCTGAAGCCCTGGTTGTGAGAACCTGGTCTGGTGCCAGACGTAATTTCAAACCCCAGCCCTGTCTTTTACCAGCTGTGTGGCCTTGTGCCCATCACTCCCTTCTGCTTCTTTGGTTTCCCATCTGTGACTACGGACAACATCCCTCTTGGCTGTCTTCCAGGGAGAGCAGAGGGAGGGCCTACAGGGCAGTGGTTAACTAGGAGGATACATTCCAGGCCTGGCCCAAATGGCCGACCCATCCCTCTCCAGCTTTGTCACCTTTGGCAAGGTATTTGATGTCTCTTTGCTGCAGTTTTTTTTTTTTTTTAATTAAATGGAGCTAATAGTAGACTTACCTCAGAGTTGCTGTAAAGATTAAATAAATGAACATGAGTTTAGAAAGTTCCTGACACATAGTAAGTGCTCAATAAACATAGTAATCCTGGTAATGAATGGATGAAGACTTCTTTATAAATTGCAAAATGACGGTACAGGGCAGGAGGTGTAAGGGAAAGTGCGCATGATTCTGGATCAGCATCCCTCTTCTTGCAGTGCTTCCTGAATGTCTGCTAATGGAGACATTGGGATTCAGCAGGAAACAGAGAGGCAGAGAACAGGGACAATTCAGTGAGATAAGTGTCTAGAGTGAAAGAAGGACAGGGGTCTTTGGGAGACACCAAACCCCACCCAGGTAGGGAGAATCAGGATGATAGGTTTGGGTTTCAGTCCTGGCCCCACCACACTCCTACTGTGACACGTGGGAAGGCCACATAAATGGTCTGGCCTCTGTTTTATATCTTTGTAACAGACTATTAATAACAGACTTATTAGTAACAGACTCACAGTAAATATTCCCTGGCTATTTCACAAGGCTCTAGAAAAAAATGGGTGTGGCAGTGTGTGTGGATGAATGTGGGCTGTGCCTGTGGACATCTGGAAATCCAGCCATGTGGCCCAGGGCACTGCAGAGTTCTGGACCAGGAGTAGAGAGTTGGGGGTGAGTCCACTCTTCCCTCAGCTCATTGTGTGGCCTTAGGCAAGCCCCATCCTGCCTGCTCTGGACCCCCTAGCCTCCTCTCCTCTTTAATATGAGGAGGCCACAGGATGAGATCAGTGGTTCTCAAACTAGGCTCCAGGGTACCTGTGGGTTCCACAGAAGGGCCTTGGTGCAGAAGTCTCTACTGCAGGAGGACATAGAGCTAGTGAGACTCCAGGCAGCCACCTGCCTCCCTTACAGCAACCAGGGAAGTTTCTATTTTTACCTTCTCCATATTTTGAGTTCTAAGTAAGGTTCCTTTGGAAAATAACAGCAAGAACATGGCTTTAAAAGGCCTGAAAAGCCTCTGGACCAGATGACCTCCAGGGCTCTTCCAGCTCCAATCTGGGAAGCTTTGGGTCTATTTTCCTCTCAATTTTATTTAACCAACACTTATCCAGCACTTACTACATGCCAGGACTGTTTTTAGCACCCCACAGATTATAACATACTAAATTTACTGGAACACCTTCCAGCTCTGTGATGGTTGCATGATTGCAGAAGCAACTCTGTGAGTCGAGCAAGGTCCTGGGGAGACATTTCTCCTCCAGTCAGGTCTTCTGGGTGCCTGGGCCGATGACCTCACCACAGGTCAGGTGGTGCCTTGGCCAAGCCGATGCCGAGAAGCAAGGAAGCAGGTGTGTGCAGTGGCCGAGTGTAGTCACGGGAAGCCTGTGTCCCAGGCCCCCAGAGGAGGACAGCGGATCAACTCGACATGGACACTTTCATCCGAGGCAAGCGCCGTGTGGGAGGAAGTGCCTGTTGCCTTAGCAATGCCCACAGCAACAGGGCCACTGCCTCCTGTGATCCATCCCCAGCCACCATGCTGCCATCGACACCCTGCACCAGATGGCTACATATCAGATTTCAGTGGTGGCGGCCAGAGCCTGGAGGCCTGGAGAAGGCCCAGAGGTGGAGTTTTGGGTAGGGGGTGGTGGGGGCTGACCTCATCTCCAGCCAGCTCATTACGTGGAGCAGGCTGGGCTCCATCCAGTGCAATCTAGCGCTCCTGCCCAGCCGTGAACAAAAATGAGAGGGGAGGGAGGTGATCTCACGAGCACACACTTGGCCCTGTTGCCTATGTTAGTACTTTGGCCTGGCTGTGCACACCTGTTTTATGAGCTTTTCTGGTCAGATGATGCGTTCTTGAACCAAGTGACTGCTGCCACTTGGTGGGACCTTCTGCCACAAGGTGATGGCGTGCCTCAGAATGCAGAGTGCAGAAGTTGTAGGGGCTAGATTTAAGGACTCAGTGAGCAGCCTTGAACTATGAAGTGACCATAGCAGGTGTCAAAGAAATAAAGAAACAATGAAGTGACACTTTGTCTTCACCAGGCACAGTGCTGAGTGCTGCAGATTCAAAAATGAACAAGACACAATTCCTGCCTTGAAGAAGCTCATAACCTAATATGGGAGGCTGGTAGCTAAACAGCAAATACAATATAATATTCACTCCATAGTGAAAGGAAGCATGGTGTATCAGTTATCTATCACCGCAGCTATGCTGTGTAACAAGTTTTCCACTCGTGCATCTGGGGCCAATTGTGAATAGTCTCTGCTGATCTTGGCTGGGCTGCTTCACATGTCTGGGGATTGGCAGGCTGTTGGCTGGTCTTGGTGGAGGATGGCCTTCGCTGGACGGCTCTGCCCCACATGTCTTTCATCATCCAGCAGGCTAGCCTGGATTGTTCTCGGGGCAGTGGCAGAGGTGCAGGCAGCAGCAGCAGCACGTAACTGCTTTTCAGGCCTGCATTTGTAATGGTTACTAGCATCCCCTTGGCTGAAGGATGTCCGGGGTCAGAATGGAAAGGAGCTACAAAGTTCCATGGAAAAGGGCATGAATACAGGGAGGGGCTAAGGTTTAGGGCCATTAATCTATCAGTCTGCCACCCATGGAGGCTGTGGGAGCCCCAGGGAGGGGCCTAACCCAGCCCCCAGGTGGTCAGAGAAGCTTCCTGGAGGAGACAGATGAGGAGAGTCTGGACAGCTAAGTCTGAGTTTGCAAATGGAGACTGGAGGGAGCCGGATTTCCCTATGGAACAGCATATACAGAGGCACAAAGGCAGAAGATTTTCTTTTGCTTGAAGGAATGCTGAGTATTTTAGTGTTTGGAGGCATGAAAGCCATGTAAGAAATGAGGTTATTGACCACAGCAGGGTCCAGGTTACTGCCTTGGAGGCTCTACTGAAGAGCTAGCCCTTTAGCCTGCAGGCAGGAGGGACCTGTGAACGTTTTGAGCAAAAGAGAGAGAGATCATCAGATGTGTGCATTTAAAAGATGACCATGACAGATAACTATGTATAGAAGAGAAGGGAGGAGGTGTGCCAGGAGATGGATGGGACTGGTGCAGGGGACTCAACGAGAGATGCTTGGGCCTGAATTGAGGTGGGTGGTGAGGCTGGGAACTTGACGTCCAAGGCATTGTGCAGACAGAATGAGCAGGGTCTAAAGACTGAGGGCTAGACTGGGCTAACAGCAGGGACCGGTTCTCTGAGACAGCCTCCTGACTTTCTGCACAGGGACCAAGTTTTTCTCTTTATCTGTATTAAATAGCCCAAATAATGATCAGCCTCCTCCCTTCTGCTGAACAAAGGAGTCTGGGATACTTTGTCACCTAAAACTAGCCCCAGGCCTAGCTGTGTGAATTGAGCAAGTCCCTCTCTTGCCTTCCCTTCCCTGGGCCTCAGTGTCCCCATCTAAAATGAGCAGGTTGTGTTCCATTAGAGCCACGATCCTCAAATGCCAGAGGCAGTCAGACTGTTTAGGAAGTGTGCAGGGATCCCATTAAAAATACAGAACCTCTGATCCCAGAGGGTGAGGTCTAGGCATCTGACATTTTGTCTAGCACTCCAAGTGATCCTGACTCTCACAGATGTGGCTGGGCACAGGCACGGTGGCCTGGAGGACAGAGGAGCTTGAGGACATGCATGCTGAATACAAGGATAGATCAGATGCTCGGGACCGAGCTCCTCAGGCCTTTCCCTGGGTGAGGAAGGCTTCCAGGGTAGGCGGCCTTTAGGTTGGGCCTTAACATCCAACCGGGCCTTTTGTTTTTGTCCTGTTGCTTTGTTTGCAGGATGCTCTTGATTACAAAATTAGTTCATGCACTTTTAAGCACAGGAACACAAAGGAGTCAAAAGAAAAACTCACCCATCATTCTGAAACTCAGACACAAGTTGGGTTCTCATTTTGCTGCTTCTTTAATAAGATGTTGAGACCCAGAGCAGGAGTGGGGACCTGTATGGGCAAAGGGCTGGAGGTGAGAGCAGGCTGAACGTGCTCAGAGACGTGAGGCAGGAGCAGAAACTGGAAACACGCAGCCTGAGCCAGCTGGTGCCGGCCCCACACACCTTCTCTGTTTCAGGCCTGTTGCTCTGAAGTCCAGAGGGAGGAGGGCCAGTCCTAGAGCTCAGCCAGGGTCCCTGAGCACAGCCCTCATTCCTCTCTCTTTCCTCGGCCCAGGTGCTGTTTGCCCTGAACCAAACCCTGCTGCAGCAGGAGAGTGTGCGGGCCGGGAGCCTGCAGGCCTCCTACACCACGGAGGACCTCATCAAGCACTACAACTGCGGAGACCTCAGCGCAGTCATCTTCAACCACGACACATCCCAGGTGAGGCTCCTCTCCAAAGACCTGGATACCTGGCATTTATTAGATCCCTACTACGTGCCAGGCACAGGTAATCATCTCTCCAGCCATGGCAAGAAGGAGCTATCGTTATTCCCCTTTTATAAGCGGGGAAATTGAGGCTAGAGATGAGAAGAGATTTGTCCAAGGCAACACAGCTTATGAGTTGTTGAGTTTTAAGTTACCAAGAGCAGCAACTTGAGCCAGATCTATGTGGCTCTGGGGCCTAGGACCCTGGAAACTTAGCTTGTAAGACCAGGGAGGCCTCTGAGAGGTTCAGTTCTACATCTGGGGAAATTAAGTTCCAGGGAAGGAAAAGCCCACAGTTACTCAGAGCTTGGACTTGAGTTCAGCCCAGAGCATTCTACTTTGATTTGAGTCTCAGAGGAAAGATTGTCACCAGCTGGTCGGGCAGCAAGTAGAACCTAAGGGGCTGAGCATGGCTCACCCCTGCTCAGACTCCACCATGCCTCCCCATTCATTGCTGTCAGGGTGAATTCCAAGATGCTTCCTCCAGCATTCAAGGACCTTACAACGTGCCCTCTGCTGGCCTTGTCACAGCCCAGGTTCCCCACCCTACAGACCTTGCTCTGCGGACTGTGGAACTTGCGACTCTTCCATTGTACCTTGTCTTTTCAAGCTTCTGGGCCTTTGTTCAGGCTCCTTTCTCCTCCAGGGTTCCTCCCACTTGGTCATAGTCATATGTCACCTCCTGAGAAACCTTCCTGAGCCCCTGGATAGGGTCAGGCATTCTCCCAGGCACCTCTAGGTCCTTGTGCCTCCTCTGTCATGGTGTTTGAATACCCGTTCATTCAAGAAGCAGTTGAATTAGGCAGAACACACCACTTCCCTGCTCAGGACATTGCGTGGACTTCCCATTTTTATCCAGGTGAAAGCCAGAGTCTCTACAGTGGCCTGCGTGGCCCCCATGCTCTCTCCCTACCCTGTCACTTTCTGCTCTCCCCTCCTGCACACCACTTGGGCTGCACGGGCCTTCTTGCTGGTGTGTGAACCCACCTCACCAGCTTCTACCTTTGCATGGGCTGCTCCCTCTGCCGAATGCCTCTCCCAGGTATGACCGTGGCTTACTCTCTCTCTGCCTGCAGTACTTAACTAAAATCTCATCATCTCAATGAGGCTGGCCCCAACCACCCGACTCAGAATTGCAACCTGGCCTGCATGCCCACACTCTCACCCTCTTTATTATGCTCCACTTTTTTTCCCCATGGCCTTTGCCATCCTTATAACACACTATCTACTTGATTCATTGATTAGTGACTATTTATTGGTTGCTCTCCCTACTAGAACATAAGCTCCATGAGAGCAGGGAGTTTGGTCTGTTTTATTCATGGATTTACCTCAACTGGCTGGAGCAGCCACTGGCCCAGAGCTGGACTCAGTAAACATTTGCTGAGTGAATGAATGAATGAATGAATGAATGAAATAGTTTATAAATGCTAGACATGGTGCTATGAAAAGGGGCTTACAGCCACATAGGGAAGATGGGGAGATTCGAGAATGAATTGCACCAAAGTGTGATCCTTGCTATGAGGATGGAGTGGAGGAAGCATTTGGAGTCTGTGGAAGGAATGGCTGATTTAGAAGGGCTTGTGGGTAGGGCCTGGGACTGGGGAGAGAAGGAAAGATTTTTGCAAGATGAGAGGGCATGGAAGAACCTGAGTTGGCCATAGACAAGGGGAGGAATGATGTTCCAGCAGAGGAAACCATGCACCAGTGAGCCAGAGAGGAGAACAGGAGAGGGGGGCTGCAAGTGTAGCCTGCAGACAGAGCCGGGCCGGGCCATGGTGTTCCTTCAGTACTTGCCCCCACAAGACCAGGAGCTCCTGAGGGTGATGGTGTGCTACCTATCTCGGTCCCCATTGCCCAGCTTAGGCCTGGCACAGAGCACATGGCAGTGAGTGACTATCACCCGAGCAAATGTAGGCACGTGGCGTCCTTGCTGCAGCATAGAGAATGAAAGAGAAAGGAATTGGAGGCTTTGCCGCAGGACGCTCAGGATTCCGAGAGCTCTGACTCAGTGGCAGAGAAGTGAGGGTGGAGAGAAGAACCCTGACACCATGAGGCTCCTAGGAATCTCACCTACAAGGGACCCCCTTTGTGGCCAGGCCCACCCTGCTTCATCTGCTGAGGGAGACCCCCGTGAGTCCTGAGCAGCCAGGGAGCTCTGTGGCAAAAGAGGCCCTGGTCATGACTCGGGATGGTCTGGCCATGATGTGGCTAGGAGGGCGGGAGTGTGCAGGACGGAGTGCTGGCCCGACTGTGGCTGATCCTAAGCTGAGAAACGGAGGCATGAGATGACCTCAGGAGAAGGCAAGCTCAGATTTTCTTTGAGCTTGGGTCCAGACCACTGATTTGTCTTTGGCAAGTGGAACTGCCTCAGAGGTCTCCCAACAGTTCCCGTATTTGAAGTGGGACAGAGGGTAGGTGGATTGGGCCACCTGGATTCAAAGAGCAACCCAGGCTGCCCCAAGGGTGCACAGATAGAATCTAGTCGCTTGAGGAGGGGCTGGGCAACCCTACCCCAAGGTGCAGAAAAGCCTGGTGTCAGGGTAGCAAGGCTGAATCCAGTTCCCATGGGGATCTGGTGGAGGTAGGGCTGTGTCTGTAGCTGGGGGCCTCAAAGTCTCCAGGGCACTGAGGATACAGAGGCTGTGGGGCCACAGTCCCTTTGCCTGAAGGCTTGAGGGAGAAAGTGATATGAAAACCAGGCTTGGCAGTAGAGTCCCCTAGATGAGGGTAAAGAGGAGATGCCGAGGGGTGGAGAGTGCAAGCCAGAGAGCAATGTGGTCAGAAAGATGCCTCTGGCTATAACGTGGAGGATGAGGAAGCAACTTCTGGAGGCCAGGGCAGGACAGGTGCAGGCCTGGGTGGATAACACTGGGAAAGGGGCCAGGGGCACCTCATCCTTGGCCTGCATCCTGGCTCCACTGTCCCCATCTGCAGCAATGGCTGCATCCCTGGCCTCTGCAGCCCCCAGGCCACTGGCACTGTCAGTGCCTAGCAACAGCAGGGTGATCCAAAGGCCTTCCCCTTGGAAGCCTGGTCTGAGCCTCAAGACTGCCTTAGGTGTAGAGTTGCTGCATGCATTTGTTGTCCAAACCCAGATAATTCTGAGAGTCAGATACAATTCAGGATCAAAATAATTAACAGGCATGGAGCAATCTCCTCCAGCCATCGACCTGGACTGTTCTGGTGAAACCAAGACACGTAGTTACCCTATTAGGTTCCTCCTCTGGGCTCACACATTCCTCGTTGTCCTCTCAAAGCACATATCCATCAGTATTCTTGTGCACATATTGACTCCCCTATCAGGCTGTGAGCCTCATCGAGAGCAGCAGACCCAGTCTGAGGAAGCTCTCAGGCCCCCTAGCCCAACACAGGGCCCTGCTCATGGAAGTTCCCACAGGGTGTCTGTTGGATGGATGGGCTACAGGGAAGGGGTGCAGAGTTTAGATAGGTGGTGTCAGCAGACCTGAGCATTTGACCATTAGACCTGACATGGTTCATGGGTCAGGGAAGACTACACTGAACTCATCCCCCACAGCCCCACCCCAGCCCTGTCCAACCAATCGCCTCATCACCCCATCCCTGGAGACCTCACATGTCCTCTTTAAAAATTATTGTGCATCCTGCACTTAAACTTGTCATAGAAGATTTAAGGCCCCCAACAAGTCTAATGACATCATTAATTTGCTTCCATCCCAGCCCTGGCCCAAACCCAGAACTCATCCTTGGCAAGGAGCCAAGGCCCATCAGCAAGAAACATTCAGAGAATGCCGGCCAGCGGCTGGCCAGCCCCGGGAGCCTGCGGAGCTAGCCCAATTCCTTCATGGCTTTAAACTTTCACTTTTGGGTTCTTGTCCTTGTTAATTTTTTTTGACTCCCCAATTAACAAATGGAGAATCATCTTTGTGTACATGCACATTTGTGGTCAGGAAGCATAGGAGGAGGGGCTGGACACGTGTTAGGTTCCAAGGACCCTTGGAAGGAGAGGGGAAGTGGACTGCTGCCTTCATGGTACTCTCCAGTGGTTCAGAGCCATTTATTTGTCATCTTCATCTTTACCCTCTGCCCAAGGCCACCCTTCACTGGGAAAAGTGATGAAGCCAGCTCCATCCCCAGGCCAGTTGTGTAATAGCTGACATTGATTCAGGACTTCCTTTGTGCCAGGCACAGTGCTCAGTAAGCACTTTCCAAAATGCATCTTATTTAATCCCTACAATAATGTGTTACCCCCATGTTACCAATTTGGAAACTTAGTCTCAGAGAGGCCAAGTCACTTTCTGGTTCTAGAGAGACCACTCAACTAGTAAGCTGCAAAAGAGGGATTCCAACCCACGTTGTCCTGGCTGGCTGACTTCAGGCCCTACATTCATAACCCCATACTTCTAAGGCCCCTCAGCTCACTCATTCATTCACTGATTAGACAAATACTTATTTGGTGGTACAACATAGTTTACATTTTTTTCCATACCTAAAGAACGGGGAGAACCTGTGAGGGTCATATTTCCAGAAATAACTCCTCTGAGTCATGGGCTTTCTGTGCTTCTCCCCATTCAGAAGCCTTCAGTGTTCCCATAGCTGCATCAAGTTCAAGCGTGCCCTGTTGTGTTAGGGTTTCCAATCATCGCTTTCAAACCCCTTTGAAAGCGCAGGGAAATGTAGGGAAGTAAGAATTCCATTGCCAACTCTGACTGGGCACTAACAACACTGCTGTCTACAGCTGTCCAAGTTGTGCACTGCACAAGGTTAGGGGACATCAGCCATGTTACTGTCTTGTTCATCCCAGAGCAGTGAGTCAGGCCTTTCTGGCAGAGAAGCCCCATGGTGCATGTACCTTTACCTCTCCTCTCACTCTGGGGAACACACTAGGCCTTGGCCAGCAGATAGCAGAGGCAAATATCCTAGCCTCTTTAGAGTCCCTTAGGGCTCAGCCTCCATTGACTCCATTTTCCTCAGAAGGAGTGTTGACAACACTGCAGTGGCTCTAGAAGCCATGTGGCTGGGCTGAAGGACCATTTGGGGGCTTAAACCTGTAGAAAATTAGCCTCTTCATGCCAGGCTCTCCATCCACCTCACCCTTCAGTTTGCAAGGTCTGGTGTCTTGTGCTTTGGGCCTGGGTAGGTGAAGATAGAGAAGGGGAAGAGGGGACACCAGGTGGAAACCATCCTGTGAGCAGGAGCTTGGAGGTTGGAATGACACTGACAGGTTGTGAGGAAAGAGAGAGTATGTTCTGACTCCCTGCCTCCATTTCCTCAACAGCCCCATGCACATATTGGAGGAGACAGTGCAGGAGCACCTGGGCCTGTTATCCAGGTTGGAAAGACAAAATGTTGGGAATGGAAGAACACAGTGGGGCAACTGTGGTCAGAAAGGGACAGCACAACTTTCAGTTCAAGGTTCAAGGAATCTGGGGACCTTCTTTGTGCCGGGTGTTGGGGGCCAGGAATGACAAAAGCTCTGTCCCTGAACCCAGGAAGCTCTCTGCCTAGTTCAAGACCCTGTTAATGTTGTTCCCAGGCCATGTAGCTGGGCGTATAGTGTGGGGTGATGGCGAAACACCAAGGCAGCTCCAAGCTAGGTTGTCGAGCAAACCAACATGGGGGAAGCCATGGTCCTGGGGTTGAGGTATTCAAAAAGGGATGGAGGCATTTGCATTATGTCCTGGAAAGTGGTGGTGCAGGGATGGGGAGTTGGTGGTGGCAGCAGATGGTGGCTCAGGCATTGGGAAAATCAAAAGTGATGATCCTTTCTCTCATCTCTGTAGGGTGGCATGTGCTGAATGCAGCCCATGATAGCCCCCATCCTCTTATTGAATCCCCACAATATCATCAGTTTGATCTTACAAGTGACAAAGCTGGGACTTGGAAAAGTTAAGTAACTTGCCCGGTGCCACGCAGCATCAGAACAGGGGGTGAGCCTACTCTTGTACTCAGTGGCCTTCCTGCTGTACCAGGCAGCTCAACTGACCCTGCACATCCTCTTGCTGAACTAAATTCCTTGTACTTGCCAGCACTGGGCTCAGTGGTGAAGTGAGAGCAGTTAACAAGGTGAGCACAGTGCCAGCCTCCCCAGACCTCAGCATCTGCTGAGGTTAAACAGGGCAGAGACGCGAGGCAGAGCAACACTTGTGGAAGCCCAGCAGCTAGGCCTTATCCTGGCACTGCCACTTCACTAGTTGTGCAACTTTGCACATCTCTGGATCTTTTCCACTCTTGCTTGCTTCATCTGTAAAACTGGAATAACAATGCTTATTTGAGAGGATTTTGGAATTGATGAGAAACATGTACAAAACATGTAGCCCACTGTAGGGGCCTCATAAAAGGAAGTTGTCCAGCCCCACTAGGGCTATGCATACTCATCCTAAGTCCACCTTGCTCCATAAAGAACTGACAGCAGGTCATGCACAGTGGCTCATGCCTATAATCCCAGCACTTTGCGAAGCCAAGGCAGGAGGATTTCTTGAGCCAGGAGGAGTTCAAGATCGGCCAGGGCAACATAGTGGGATTCCGTCTCTACAAAATATTTAAAAATTAGCTGGTCATGGTGGTGCATACCTATTTGGGAGGCTGAGGCAGGAGGATGGCTTGAGCCAGAGAGTTGAGGCTGCAGCGAGCCACTGCACTCCAACCTGGGTGACAGTAAGACCCTTTATCAAAAAAAAAAAAAAAAAAAAAAAAAAAAAAAAAAAAAACTGAAGGCAGCCTCTGTCTTGCCTTTGCAGCTGCCCAACTTTATCAACACCACCCTCCCGCCACACGAGCAGGTGACGGCCCAGGAGATTGACAGCTACTTCCGCCAGGAGCTCATCTACAAGAGGAATGAGCGCATGGGGAAGAGGGTCATGGCGCTTCTACGGGAGAACGAGGACAAGATCTGCTTCTTTGCCTTCGGAGCAGGTTTGGGCCAGTGTGGGGAAGGGATTGTTTGCAGAATCCTGGGAGATATGCTTGGCTCTCCCCTAACCTCTACTTCATCGAGGGAGAAGTCGAGGCCCAGGATGGGGCAGGAAAAGCCACACAGTGCTTAGCAGCAGCACCGAGATCCAGGGCAGTTCTCAAGGGTTCTTCCATAACGGTCCCCATGGGAAAAGGGAGTGATGACCCCTGCCACAGCCAGGTTAATTTCTGTGGTGCCTTCGTGCTCCCAGGCAGCCATGTGAGAGCCCAGAACTAAAGCCAGCTCCCACTGCACAGCCCAGCCTCAGGCCCACCCACAGAGCCAGGAGCAAGGCTGTGAAGCCCATGTGGCCCCAGAGGGAGAGGCTGGCTCTGGCGTCCCACAGTCCTGGCTCTAGATCCCAGCCCAACCACATCACCTTGGCTGGTACCTTCTCAAAGACTCAATTCTTTCTATATAAATGGGCAGTGATAGCAATCACTATTTGATGAACTGAAAATATCTACTTTGTAGAATAGTTGTAAAGATGAGTGATAATATTTTAAAAACAACCTGCCACATAGTAGGAACTCAGAAAGGCAGCTGCAATGATCATCATGGTGATGATGATACTGAGTATAAGTGTGGTCATCACATGTGGAACCGTGAACTTGATGCCTGCTTCTGGGGGACGTGGCCTCCTCATGCAAAGGGGAGTCTGCATGTTCAGGTGCAGGACTTAGCATTCCTCTCTCTGTTCCTTTTCCTTTCATTTTTCCTCTCCTCCCTCACTCTTTGTTCCCTTCTACATGGCTGTCCCTGCCAGAAACACTATGTTTACATTGGGACCAGGATATTGTGTTTGCCTCCTGTTACTACCCAGCTTTTGCTCAGTAACTTACAGCAACAGACATTTATTTCTTGCTCATGTTACTTGCAATTTGGGTTGCCAGAACTCACCTCCTGCATTGTGAGAATTAATGAGATGGCTCCTGGACATGCTCACCACACCTGGTGCCACTGTGTTCCCTTCCCCTCCTGCCACCCTCATGTCGCCCTCCAGGGCGAGCAGTCAGTCTAACCCACAAGGGCCCTTGTGGATGTCCTGATTTTGTAATGGGATATGTCCACTGTTTGAACATTCACCCCTAAGGGCAAGAGCCAGGGGCACATCTGCTGGGCCTCGCCCCTCCTTTGCAGCCCTCACGTAGTAGAGACACAGGGGAGGGGCTCAGAAGTAGATACAGTCCTCCTGGGACAGCCCCTTTAAGGCACAGCATCTAGGCAGAAAGAGTTCTGGGTTCATGCGGGATCTCTGCCATGGCCTGTCGTGGCCTCCGGCAAGTCTCTTTCCCTCTTGTAGCCTCAGTTTACTCATCTGAACAGGAGGAGCCAGGACTTACCTGGGCCATCTAGGATTCCAGAGCTATTCAGCCATGGGTTTTAGAGAAGGGAGGGATTCCTGTAGGGGTCTAGAGGCAGGAGCAGGACCTTGACTGGCAGCATGGAGAGGGTAAGCCACTCTCCAGCTGCAGGGCACCTGCTGGGAGCTCGGAGTGAGTCAGGACAGCTGTGAGGACTGTGCAGGGAAGAGTCCCCTCCCACTCCCCCACCATCCAGCTGCCTTGTCCGCCCTCCCTCCTATAGGCATTAGGGCAGTGCATCCTGCTCTGGAACAGCCCCCAGTAGACTCCAAATGGGGAACCACCCTGAGTCATCCAGCCCCCAGGCTCCTCCCCAGGCCTAAGGGGAGCCCCCAGAGAGTGCAGTCAGTGAGGGGCCCTTCATTCCACACACCCCACCTGAGTAGTCCTGCCTGCCCCAGGACCCAGGAGCAGAGTCTCCCAGGGCTGGGGGTAGCTACCACCAGCTCTGTCTATGAGCAAGAAGTCAGGAGAGTCTAACAATGAAAATCACAGCAGTGAGGGGAGCCGTGGACACTAACCTCCTTTTCCTGAAACCCCAGGTCTGTGGGGGCACCGATGTCCACTCCAGCACCAGGCCAGCACACAGGCATCATGCCCAATGCCAGCTTCTCCCATCTCCAAAATGTAATCAGTCCCCAGTGAATCCTGTTGACAGGCCACCAGAAAGACCTCACACCCATCCACTCTGTCCATGCCCATTGGCACTATCCCAGTCCCAGCCTCCTCCCCTCCTCCCTGCCTCTGGACTGCTCCCCACACTGTGGTCAGTGAGTGGTGCTGGCTTTGTCTCCCATGCTCGCCTCAGAGGTGGGGCACCACTTAATCATCGCTGTGTCTTTGGTAGCGTGTAATAGGCTTTGAGCTTGCTGAGTGAGTGAAAGAATGAATGAGTAAAGAAATGAACATTGACCAGGGTCTCCCATCCTGTTTTCCTCTGGGCTGCTGAATTTATAAGGATAGGCCAGCAGTAAAGTCAGGGCAAAGGGAGACTCACCTCCGCTCTCATGAATCCACTCTCCACAACAGATCTGGAGCCACGTGCAGATCCTGCTGGCAGCTGCCACTTCTCCTGGCTCAGCCATGCCTGGTACAAACGGCCCACTCTGCACAGCAGATCTCCTTTCCACCCAAGAATTTCCAAGCTGGACAGAGCCTCTGAGCTTGAGCTGCCCACCTCATCCTAGCTGTGGGAAAACTGAGGTCCACAGAGGGCAGGGACATGAGCAAAGCCCCCAGAAAGTCCAGGACAAGGCCAGAACTGTACCCCAGGCCCAGGAGCTATGATCCAAGGGCTCTGTTTTTGTGTGTGGGGCATTGAGCCAGCTCAGCGGGCCTGTTACAGAGTCAGCGTATTGACATGGAACGCATCACACGAAAGCTGTGGTGAGGGAAGTCCACTCCGGCCTTGTTACATTCTTATGATCATGTAATTTCTGAGTCCCACATCCGGTGACAGGCTGACTTATGTGCAGTGTTGGGACTAAGTACTCTCTTGGTGGAGTGAGACCTGAAGACATACCCGCTCCACTCCTCACCTACCCACCTGGGGGCCCCTGCAGTTCTGTCCCCGGACTGCCGGGCAGTGGGGACCCTGAGACCCAGCTGGGCTCTTGCAGCCCATTGCCTGCTAGGTCCCAAATAACTCATAAGACCCCCAAGGCTATGGGATGTAGGAAGGGTCTATACTACCAGGAATGCACCTATCCATCCCCCAGGCCTGTGTCTGCTCATGCAAATGTCTCTCAAGCCTAGAGTCCATGGGTATCTCTAAGAAATATCTCAGGAAATAGAAACGTAATTATAAGACACACCAATGACCCCCCAACCCAGCCTTGCCAGGTGTCCGAGCCAAGCCCCTGCTGGGGGCTCTTCTGTCATTCCACGACAGGCCCAGCCTCAGTGTCCAGTTGAAGTTCCTGAAAGCTCTGTGGTTCTGGAGTCTGGATGGGGCCAAGCATGTGAAGGTGAGAGATTGAGCCTACGCCTGCCTGGCCCAGCCCAGCTCCAGAATCCTGCCCTGGGAGCCTGTGAGGACAGACAGGGATTTCCAGTGCTGACAGCAGTCTGGCTTCTCCTCTCTTCTGCTCTGAGGGGGCTTCAGTGCAAAGGGTAAGAGCTTTGGGGTCAGGAGGCCTGGTTGTAAAGTGTGGCTCTGCCCCTGGAGCTAAGAGACGCTGGCAAAGCCATTTCACCTCCAAGGGCCTCAGTCCCTCATCTGTAAAACTGGGACAATACATCTGCCTCATGGGATTGTTCTGGATACACTCATTTGAGAACACAGTATTAAAATGCTCTTCCATGGTGGAAGGATTCTTATCATAAAAGCCCTTACTATGTGCCAGCCACCATTCCAGGCTCTCTGATTACATAACACCACGAGATGGGTTTTAATGATACTCATTTTGCAGATGAAAACAAAGGCTCAGGGAAGATGAACGGCTTCCTCAAGGCCGTGGAGGCAGACCTGCCATGTGAACCCTGGCCTCTTGAGTCCCAGGTGTGGCCATCTCCCTTGCACGTGGTGCCCTTGCTGTATGCTTACAAAAGTGTTGATGATTTTGTGGAAACAAGTGCCTGTTTAGCTGGTGCATCTCATAAAATACTCTTAGCATCTGTGATCTTTCTGCAACTTGGCACTGTGTGACCTCTTCTGGAAGTTACTCTGCAGTTGGGGGCAGGTGGGGTGCAAATGTGTGACAACCTTGAGCAGGCCTGGGTGATGCTGGGGGGTCCCAGATGGAAGCCCTCCCTATCCAGGAGGTGGCTGTGGCCAGTGTGCAAGCCTAGATGTTCTGGAAGTAGCCAGGCTATGGCCATGGAGGGGGCATGTCATCCAGAGGGGAGAAAAAGCCCATTTTCTGTCTGCTGAGCTCCTGTAGCTGGACCGGCTGAGCCTCAAGAGCCCCCCAAGATTTTCTAGTCCAGTTGCTTGTAGATGCAGGTCCTTGGGTTTCCTCTGGTCTACAATTAACAGAAAAATAAGTACAAGGTGGCGAATTCCTTATTAGCTAAATTTATTCAGTTTACAGGTTTATATTCTGAAATTATCTCCTTTCAACTGTGTTTGAAGTTAAAATATTCCTTACTTAAGAAAATTAAAAAGATGATGGTGGGAGGCAGATAAAAGTCTCAAATTCCTTACTTGGCAAAATGAGTATCTGGTAATTGCATTGTTCTCCCCACTCACCCTCCTTTTTTTTTTTTTTAAGATGAGAAAGAATTGAGCATGCTTGAAATGTGATGAAGAGAATATTCTAGGATGGGTGAGGCTGATGATACAGGAGAGAGGGGGGAAAAATGATAAGCCTGAGGTTCCAAGAAGGCAGCAAGGTGGCGACCAGAGCTCGGGTGCAGGGTTAAGGAGGATGCCTTGGTTGGAGGAAGACACCTCTTCACCTGTAACTGAAGGGAAGGAGGGAAGAGGCTGGTAGGCAAGTCATTTGGCAGCCAAAAAGGGAGCAAATTCTCAGCTGATGGCTTCTAATCAGAGCACCACTGTCTGAAGTAGAAGGTGAAGTCATCCACAGAGGAAGAGGAAAGAGAAGGGAGGATTCTCAGGTGAGACTATTTGACATAAGAGAAATTGGCCACAAGACCTGATCAGGACAAGAAGTTAAAGATGTTTCCTCCCGTGGGCCATTATGATTGATTGGTAGCACCTGCCTGGAACGTTATGGTATACAATGATAAAGTCACATCAGAGCCCAGCAGAGAAGAGGCCCTGATTGATTTGTGATGGCTGCTGTGGACCGAGATTAGGGCACATGCCAGCCACAAATCTGCTCTGTCTACGCTAGGAACATAGAGGATGCTGGCTGCAATGAGGGCCCATGAACCTGCCAAGTCACAGGTGTAAGATTTTCTCCAGCAACACCAAGCAGCTGGGGTGTAAATGTGGATGTTGTCACCCAGGCCTGTGTGCTGATTTTATCCTAGCACCCACTGCTCAGTGATCATCCCATTGCACGTGAACTACTCCAGGACAGGGCACATATGCCTCAGAATTGCTGATACCTAGGAGATGTTCTATGAGGACATACTGGACCAAATCACACAGAATGAAGTTCATTCCATTGAGTCAAGGTATCTCCAGGCCCAATTGCAGGGGTGGGGTCCAGTCTTATGCACTAGAAGAAAATTACAATTTTACGCTTAGTTCCAGGGAAACAGGTTTCTCAGGATATTTACTTGTTCAGCCATCCAGAAATCTTCTAGCATTATTTTTTCCTGGACTAAAATGAGTAATGTAGGAATTAGAGGAACTAGGCTGGAGACATGAGCCGGACTCAGGGGTGGACCAGGTAACCTCTGGGGCCCATTCATTTCAAACTCTGAGAACCAGTGGTTATCACACACTCCGTCCCTAGCACGTGCTATAATCTGAGTAGAATTCTAACTTCTGACATTCCAAAATCCTTGACCCTAACATGCTGTTGCTTTAAAGTTGCACAGCTCTAACATTCCAGCATGTTGTAATCAGAGCCTTCTAACATGCTAGCATTATTTGCTCCAGCCACTCTTGGATTCCTTGGGAGGAGTATGGAGCTAAGAGCCTTCCAGGAATGGAAATCACACTTCGCAGGACTGCTGTCACCTGCTTCACAGGGAGCAGAAGTCCAGGCAGAAGGCAGAACTTGAAGAGTTAAGAGGCAAACAGTGTGAGCACCAGAGACAGAGAGGCTGGCTCCATTACCCAGGCACCCACACATTTGGCACATGCAGCCCCCAGGCTCATGCCAACCTGTTTCTACCCCAGCTAGAGTGCCGCAGACCCTTAATCCAAAACACACCTGTGAAGCTGGGACACAGAAGCAGATCAGAGGTGAAGACCCAGGCTTGAGAGAAGGGAGAGCTACAAGACCAACACACAGAATACCATTAACACCTTTTAAAATTCATAACGATAGAAATTGCTCCCTAGAGAGTGGACACCATCCTGCTTGAAAAAATTCCTATATCCATCAACTTATATGGCCCTTCCACATCCTCAATTCCTCTTGGAGGGAAACAGGATGGTATTTATTATTCCATTTGGCTGATCAGTAAATCCAAGTACAGATGGGATGTCAGAGAGTCTTAGAACTGGAGTGAAATGGTGGTCACATTGTCTAGGTCATTCTTCCTGATGACCAGGAAGTCATCCTGACCCCTAAAAAATCCATCCAGCTGTCACTTGGGCCCTCTGTTCTGCTGGGAATTCTGCTGGGCCTTCCCTGATTTCCTGTCTGGGCTCCCATAGGCCTCCAGGATTTTGCTATCACAGCCTCTCTCATGCTCCCAGTCCAGGATGTCCACTCCCTGAGCACTAAGAAGGTGCGTATTACCCACTGTTGAATGAATGAATGAGTGAATGCACCAACCCTGAGGTCCATAAGCAGAAATGCTGCCTGCTTCTACATTACCCCACAGCAAAACCCAGCCTAAAACCTACATCTTCTGCCCCCATGGTGGGAGACTGAGGGGTCCAGCCACATCACATCTGCCTTTGGAAGTTGAGGCTAGATTGACAAATGAAAAGACCTAAGGAAAGAGAGTCCCAGGTACTGTTGAGTAAACCATGCAATCACAGCTAGAGGAGGGGGAGTTTAGTGCTAAGAAGGAGCGTTTGTAGGGAGGGGAGGTGGCAAGATGATTAGGTAGGGAAAAGCCAGAAAAGAAAGAAAATAGAGCAAGGTGACAGTTACGCCAAAGACATGAGGGTAGAAAGGGGATTCTGAGATCTATGTGGCCTTCTCAGAGTCTTTCCTCCTCTGTCTGCACAGTGAGGGGCTTTAGACAGAGCTAGATCCAAGATCCCCTTTAGCCCCCAACATTCAGCATTTCCACACATGTCTAACAGAGAGTTTGAGTGACTGGCACTGAAAGGAGGCAGGGTAAGTTAGAGAAGGCTTCCTGGAGGAGATGAAAACCAGTTGAAATTTCCCTGATGCAGATCCAGCTGCCTTCCAGTTTACTCATCATCTCCATAGTCCTCAGGGCAAGACCCACACCCACCTCCTTCCCCAGCGTGGTTTCTTCACTTGGTGGCCTCAGAAATGGCAGCCCTTCAGAGCTCATAGCTGGGCACAGAAGAGCAGCCATGGTCCATATAAGGCCTTTTTCACCTTGGAAACAAGAGGCAGGCCAGTCACAGTGGCTCACATTTGTAGTCCCAGCACTTTGGGAGGCTGAGGCAGGAGGATCACTTGAAGCCAGGAGTTTGAGACCAGCCTGGGCAATATCCCAAGACCCCATTTCTACAAAAATAAAAGAATTCGCCAGTCATAGTCATGGTGATGCATGCCTATAGTCCCAGATACTCAAGAAGCTAAGGTGAAAGGGTTGCTGGAGCCCAGATGTCAAGGCTGCAGTGAGCCAAGGCTGCATTCCAGCCTGGGTGACAGAGTGAGACCCCCATCTCTAAAAAAAACAAAACAAATGAACAAACAAAAATAGCAGCTGCTATCCTCTCTCACTGGCAAGCACCCTGGTCTGCCACCCTCCCCAAGCTGGAGCTTGAGGCCACGGCATCTGAAGTGTTTCAGAATTTCCAACGGTGCTTCAAAGGGCCCTGCCACCCCACCACACATGCATCTGGCAGCTGGCATGCCTGTGAAGGGCTGCAATCCCTGGCCAGAGTCGCCGTTGCTGCTTCAGGCCAGAACATCCAGCCAGCCAGAGGAACATCCCCTCCTGGCTTGTCCTTAGCTGGAGCCAGCCCTCACCCTCCGAAACAGGGGAGAGTCTAGAAGAACAGAGTGCCCACACCCCAGGCCGGATCCCAGGGCTGCTCCATCAGTGAAGGAGAATGTACGAATCTGGCAGGGAGCTCAACATTCTTCCTGGACAGTGTGAGAAAGGCAAGAGGAGAAGAAAGTGTGGATTACGAGCATGGGCTTGGACCCAGACTGTGTGAGTTAGAAACCCTGCGTTCTCCTGATCAGAAGTTGCCTTGGGCAGATCAGTTGCTTCACTTCTCTCAGCCTGTGGCCTCCCACTCTGCAGATGATCCTGAGATCCAGCTCACTAGCACTCAGGGCCTGGCCTTGCACAGTCACTCCGCAAATGTGAGCTCTTGTGTTGCCACCATTATTTCAGGGTCCCTGGCCCCTCAGAGCTCGAAGTCCTCTAAGAACAGGACTCCCACACAGGAGACAGTAGAGCCGCTGGGGTCGAGGGGCAGAAGTGCTTGGTGGCCTCTGAGGATACAACTGAGATGCTGTGGGAAAACCCCAAGAGCCAAATTCAGCTCCAAGTAGCATTGAGGCTCAGGAGGCGTGGGGCCCTGTCCCTGCCAACAGGGAGCTCCCAGGAATCTTGGGGTGTTGTGATTCTAAAAAAGGAGCCTCTGGGTGTTGTAAAGAGTGACTGCTGTGGCCATGGAGATCCCTGGCCCAGCACTGCCTCCTGCAGTTCACAGAACCCATCACAGGCTCTGTCCTGTGCTGAACTGGAATCACCCTGCACGGCCATTGCCTGGGTCTGGGCCTTGACATGGACACACCCCCTGCCATGCCTGGGCTTGAGCCCAGCTCTGCCCCTTTCTGCCACTGTGACACAGGGCGAGTTCTGTTAGCCTCAGCAGGGTTGCTTCTCTCGGAATTTGTATCCATCTTTGTGGTGTTCATGGCAGAGCTGAGCTGTCCAGCTGAAGCCCTGGGGCACTTTCATTTCTGACGTCCTGCGTTCTAACAGCCTCCAAAGAGGAGCAGCTGGTAAAGGCTGCTAAAGCAGGCAGAATCTCTGGTTCTACCCAGACACAGCCAGTTCCCCATAGGATGTCTGAATACCCCTCACAGGCCTGACAAGTGCTCTTCGACCCTCAGCTTACACACCTCCAAGGGTGGGGCACTCACTTCCTTACAGCTGGACAGTTGCCTGGGAGAGTGTTTTTTGGTCCCAGCTTGAATCTGTCCCCTTCACCATGTCCTGTAGCAATCAGAATGTCATGGAGGAGGGACACCCTCCTGCTCCAACCCTCGCTATTGCCACCTCCCCTTTCACTTTATGTTACTGCAACCCAGAACTGCTGTTGGCCAGCACGTGCCACACCACCTCTCCCCTCCGTGCGTGTGCTCCTGCTGTGCTCTCTACCAGGAATGCCCTTCCTTCTCTCTTCCTCTCACTCCTCACTTATCTCCTTAGTCTGGGTCCCCCTCCTTCCACTTCAACCCCGTGGCCTCTGGCACTGCATGGCTCATGCTGTCCTGTGAGTGTTTGCCTGCCCATCTCCCCCTCTCCATACCGTGACCTTCTCAGGGGAGGGGACTGTGTGTCAGCTCCTGGTGCAAGGTTGGGTACAGAGGTGGTGTCATCTCAGGCCCCACTGAACTGAAAGGGCCCCAGCCCTTCCCTGGGCAGCCCGCAAAGCAGGAGAAAGGAAGCTCGGCTCTGCCAGTGTCCCTCCACACACTCTTTGAGAGACCAGTTGTCCATCCTCCACTGGCCCTCCCATCCAGCCCTCCTGTCATACTTCCTCAGGAAAACAAACACCGCCATAGGTTGATATCCGGCCGGCCTGTCCTGGCAGCTAGATTAGCATTTGAAAGTTTCCCTTGCATTAATTTCAGACGGAACATAAATACGGGCTTGGGATGCCTCTTCCAGGAGGAGAAAACTGGAAACCCAGCATACTCGCTGGAGAGAAAACATGTGTGCTGGTCGGGGGGAGCCCGTGCTACTTTGGAGCCTTTGTGGGAACATCTGGTTCTCCCCTCCTCCCTCTGCCCAGCCCCTCAACACGGTCCTGAAACTGCCCTGTTAATTGCGTGTTGTTCTTGCTGAGCACTTGCACACTCTCCTCTCCAATCTGGTGAACCTTAGAAGGGACACATGTTGCTGACAATTTCCTGCCCCCAAATGTGAACTCAGGATCCCTCGCAGCTGCCAATACTTCAGAGTGGGTGTAGTAGGACGTACAGTAAACTGGGACATCTCTGGATCGAAGTCCAAGCTTTGCCTTTTACCAGGTGTGTGACCTTGGGCGAGTCCCGTCCCCTCACTGAGCCTGTTTCCTCATCTGGAAACTGGCAACACCTCAAAGGGCCGCTGCAAGGATGAAATGAAATGACGTTTGAGAAGCATCCTGTACTCGGGAGGCCCACTAAGTATGAGTGTGTGTTCACATCATCAAACGAAGGAATCATAGAGGTGGGAGGACCCATGAGACCATGGGGCCCAACACCATGTGGGGAAACTGAGGCACAAAGCGAGAATGGAAACTCCCCAAGGTGACATGGTTAATTGATGAGTGGGGTGTTCTAACAGTCCTAACCCCAGGACAGGACTCGCTCTACCCTGCCTTCCCATGTCAGAGGGTCAACAGGGGCTGTCAGGCTGTGCCAGGCTGATGGGAGGCAGGGTAGATCTGGCCTTGGCCTGTGCTCTGCTCACTGAGCCTTGTGCCCTGGCATAGGCTAGATTGCACTTAGGAGAGAGGGAGTCTTTTTCTTTGCACTAAAACATCATGGGGGCTGCACCTGCTCAGAGCAGGGCACCTCTTCTTGTTTGTATATAAGTGTCCTTTATGTGGGACCCTGGCTTCTCTCAAGGTAGACAAGCACCATCCCAGCCCTGCAATTTTTAAGATCCAATCCACCTTCAGGCCCTTGCTTCTCCTTACTTTGCCTGTCTTCTCTTACATCTGCATCTGAATCCCGCCCATCCTGGGGGAGTCCTCGATACATGTCTGGATACATGAGTCCCTCCTCTCGGAAGCCTTCCCTGATGTCCTCAGTGAATTGGTCTCCACCACACTTTTTGTCTTCATTTCTGCGTTCCATCTCTCCTCTTTCTCCCTTCTCTTCTTGCCTCTCTGTCTCTGTGTCTTTGTATCTCTTTGTCCTGTCCTTGCCTCTTTCTCTTTTTCTTGGTGTCTCTTCTTCCCTCTCTCCCTACTGTTGTCTGTGTCTCTTACTGCCTGTCTCTGGGCCCCTTTCCCTTTCTCTCCACATTGTCTTTCTGCTCCCCACCTGGTCCTGAAGCTCTCTTCCTC
The DNA here is from genome assembly GCF_006542625.1 of Nomascus leucogenys. Classification (NCBI taxonomy): domain Eukaryota; kingdom Metazoa; phylum Chordata; class Mammalia; order Primates; family Hylobatidae; genus Nomascus; species Nomascus leucogenys. The sequence continues at coordinate 16,332,205 of NC_044392.1, read as the reverse complement.
CTCCATGCCCCTTTCTGTGAGTATCTCTCTGCTCCTCTCCCTACCTCTCTCTACCTGTCTCCTCTCTCCCTCTCTTTGTCTGCATGGCTCTGTGTGCTGCAACCCCTCCCCCACCCCATGGTCCTCCCTCTGTTTCCTCCTCTTCTCATCCACGAGGCCTCAGCAGATGAAATGGAACGTATCTTCCTGCAGAGAGCTGGCCAGAGAACAGCTGTCAGTGCTGAAAGGGGCTGCTGAGCCATGGCCAGGAGACCTGGGGAGCCTGGGCAAGCCTTGCAGGCTGAGCCCCATCATCGTGGGGCCCCTTTGGAGACTTTCCATGACTTTCCCTGCAGGTTCCAGGGTAGGTGTGGCACATATTTTAGGATTTCCGACCTTGGAGGCAAGCATAGTTCCTGTCTGCCAGCTCCTGGGGATAGTATGCTCTGGGCCCTGACTCAGGGGCTGGTCCAAGGGCCAAATTCCTGGGATTGGTAGAATCTGGAGGAGCACCACCAAGGGGCAGGGCTGAGTTATAAGAAGAGGAGAGCCATGAGCTCAGGTCTCCTGGGGATAGGATGAGCTCATGGAAAGGATATGGAGTAACAGGTTTTTTCACTCATTCATTCAACACACATTCACAAAGCCACTGCCACATGCCAGACTTGAGAGACCTCTGGGGATAAAGATGAATCAGGCATGACCCCTGCCCTCAGAAAGCTCTTAGATCCCCCTCAGGCGGGTTGGGAGCACGTTCTGACAAAGTCAGCTCTGGGGTGTGAACTAGAGAGAACAAGGAGAGCAGTTTCTGCAGTGATTCAGGCAGAAGGTGATGGTGACCTAGGCCAGAGTCAAGCACCTTTAGGAGGTCACATCAGGGGGCCTCTGGGAACTGATCATATGAAGATGAGGAGAGAGAAGAATCAAGATAGGACCTATTTAGGTTGAATAGCAGAGCCTGGTTGAGACACAAGACATTCTTGCAGAGAAGGATGAGTTGGAGTCTATAGGTTCTGAGGATGTTTAGGTGGAGATGTCCAGTATGTCACTGGACAAATGCATCTGGGCAAAAGTGGCAATTCCAGAGTGATCAGCATTGTGGAGTTACCAAAACCATCAGAGTGGATGATCTGTCTGTGGGTGAGAAGAAGAGGGCCAAGGGCATGGTTCCCAGGGCGCCCACATTGACTGGGCAGGAGAAAGAGGAGCCCACCAACAGGGCAGATAGGGGGCAGTGAGAGAAGCACAGAGAGAACCAGGATGGAATGGAGTCGTGAGCACTGGGGCAGTTGCAAGTGTTGCCAGCCCAGCTGTGGGGTGCTGTGAAACCAAGCCCAGAGAGGGCAGGGTGGTAGAAACATGGGCTCGGGAGTGCAGGAACTGCATTACACAGTTCTGGGGCACAGGCCACATGGGGATGGTGCCTCCTGGAGTTGTGCAAGGAGTAGCCACCTGGGTGGAGGTGACCATTCTCCCTGCCCTGGTAGAGGGAAAGGAAGGTGAGTGTGGCTTAGAGAAGGAGAGAATGGGAATTGGAAGGATTATTCCTCATTGGTTTCATTTTCTCAAAGCATCTGAAGTCTTCTGTTTGGGGACTTACAGAAAACAATAAAGGTCTGGAATGGCTGAGGTTGCGGGGATGGATAGGAACACTGGCCGGACACGTGAACCATTGCCACGCAGTGCGCAGGATCCAGTGGGCATCATGTGAGGCCTGCACTGTCGGCTGGGCTGGGGCCTGGGCCCTCTAAGTGTCTCCTCTACTCGGTCCCAGAAATGCTCCTTTTGGAGCAGCCACACAGCAGTCAGTAAATACTTGCTGCTAGTCCTATACAGCCCGAGGCAGGGCTGTTTTCCCTGGCAGCTCTTGAAATCCTCTGGGCAGACGCAAGGACCACTGTTGGGCTGGGAGGCCTTGTCTTTGAACAGGTCTCCGTGGAGGCAGAAGAGGAATTGCCTTCGCTGCCAGGAGTAGAGTCCAAGAGCTGCTTGCAGAGAGTTCCTCCAGCCTGCATGCTGGAGGCTGCCCCTTCCCATCCCTTTCCAGCCTTATGGTGCTGTGGGGAAAGGCAAGAGTGGGGATGACCCCAGCTCTGCCAGGGACTGTCTCCAGCCCATCACTCAGTACTGCACTCTGGGCTTTTTCAAGGGACATTCACTTCTTCTGCCTCATTAGGGCTTTACAGTTGCCCCAAGGAGTCGGTCAAAGAACTGCAGGCCCATTTGACACACAAGAAAACTGAGGCTGGTGGCAGGGAAGCCACTTGCTTAGGATCACAGGCTGAGGGGCAGAGTGAGAGCCTTGGCTTGTCCTCAACAGCACTAGGTCAGGGCCAGAGCTCTGGAAGGGCCTGTTCATGCCTGTGCTGCCCAGGCCTCTTCTGCAGTTAGCTTCCCAAATGTGCCTCATTCACCTCCCAGTCATTGCACATGCTGTTCCCCCTACTGGAACAGCCTCCCCCACTGTGCCACCCACTCCTATCCTCACCTCGGTAACTCTTATCACACCCTGCAGCTAGCAGTGCCCGCTCCTGGAAGTCTGCTTGACCTCAGGCTGGCTTAGAGGCCTCTTGTGTGCCCTCACAGCCTCCTGTGTGAACAGTTCCCTCTCCAACGTACTTAGTGCCCGGATTACAGGATTCCCATTCTGAAGTCTGTGAGTGCCTGGAAAAGGACCCTGCCTCTTCATCACTACCCAGCACAAGACATGCACCTAGGCAGTGTTCATTAAATGAATGAAATGAATAGGTGGGGAAAGGAGATAAGAGAGGGAGGCATCTTTCCATAAGGGTCTCTGGAATGAAACAAAAACCTTCCCCACAGGCTCTGAGAGCCAGAAGAGCCCATAGATATTATGCATAGCAAGAAACTGAGGGCATTAGAGGGTAATATGCTTGCCTGAGGTGTCAGAGTAAGTGTAGTGGATGCCAGACTAGAGCCTACTGACATTCCAAGCCCAGTGACCTTTCCCAGTGATCCTCAAGTGAAACTTCAGGGAGGCAGGGTCAGCCAGCCACGTGGCACATAGTCAGGCATGGTCATCCAGGCCCAAGGTAACTCCAGATGCTCTGGCAGGGCATGGTCAGCAAGAGGGAGATCACTGGGCTGGGAGACTTCTGAGGAGTTGTGAAACCAGTCCAGAGGTGTGCGAGGCTGGTGGGGCAAGACAGCGGCATGGTTCGTTCTCTGCTCCAGCCACTATGCAGTTCTATGCTGGCTTCCTCTGCCAGAGCATCTCTGTTCCCCAACAGCCTGTCCACTTTCTATTCTCCTAGACCTCCCTGGGGCTGTCAGCATGCTGACCTTCTGGCTTCCGCCTGTCACCACTATTCACAGGCGATTAGAGGAACAGTGCAGGGATCTCCCCTAGGGCCCGGGATGAACAGGGAGCAGGAGGGGACAGTGCTTCCTGAATGAGTATGGCCACAGGGCAGGCCCATGGCAGGAGGGGCCCAGGGGCCCCGAACAAGCACCCAGTGTCCACACTGAGCAGGTGGGGGAGACTGAGGCCCCCGAGGCAGAGGGACATCCCAGAGTGCTGACTCCCAGCACCTCCTGTGTCCACAGCCACTGGGCCTCCTGTGGGTTCTTCCCAACCAGAGCCCAGGAGAGGCTCCCCTGAGTACTCAGACATCAAGCCTGCATTCCAACACAGGAAGACGATTTCCACTCCCATCTGGGGCTTTCAACTAAATTGCCCATTTCTGTATTCACTGTGCCTAGCGCAGAACTGACCACAGAGCAAGGTTGTCATGAACGTTTGCTGAATGAATGAATAGTGAGGAGGGGACTGAGATGGAGGCCAGCCCCTCTCCCCACACACACCTCTGGAGGGTTCAGTTCTGTGTTTGTGCCTGCTCTAGGTCACTGTCACTGTCTGCCAGGCCCTGCAATCAGTCGGGGTTTTTTGGTTACCCCTGCTGGGATCTTACACCTCAGTGAGCCCCAGGACCTGGCCCATAGGGTGTTCTCCACAGATACTGGGCGGATGAGTGTGTAAATGCAGCCAGTAGGTGCTGAGCCTGTGCAGGGCAGTGGAGATGCCATCTCTGCTCCCTGGGAGCTGAGTGAGGAGGCCCACATGAGGAGGAACACACAGAAGCCCACTCCCATGCTAAAGAAGGGAGGCCTGAGTTGCTGGTAGAACTTACCAAGATGAGCCATAGCCCTGCTAGGGGCTTGAGGGTTCCCTGGAGCTGGGCTTTGAGTGACTGCTGGAGGCTGTCCCAGCCTGGACAGTTGGGGGCTGGGGTCAGCTTCATGGTATGAGGCACAGAGATGCACCAGGAAGCACGGAGAGCCCTTACTACATGCAGGGAGCTGTTTCTTGTAATCCACACAGCAACCCTGGATGTTGCTATGATAGCCATTCTCACATTGCAGATGAGGAAACAGAGGCATGGGGAGATGAAGTTAATGAACGGCGGAGCCAGGATTTGAACCCAGGCAGGGTGGCACCAGGACCATGTCTTACCTTCTATGCCATACTGCCTCTCAGGGAGTCTGGGGCATTGACTTTGGTGTAGGTCGCTGGCCCAGATACAAACTTAGGGGCTGGCCTGGGGCAGTCCCCTGTGGCCGGTGGCCTGGCATGTGGCTGAGCCCCTTTTGTCGCTTGTGTTCCAGGTCACTTTCTGGGGAACAACACAGTCATCGACATCCTGCGGCAGGCGGGGCTGGAGGTGGACCACACACCCGCCGGGCAGGCCATACATAGGTAAGCCACTGGGGCATCTGGGGGTGCCTTGGCCCTCACTGACCCTGCCTTCCTGCCCAGGCTTTCAGGAGAGCTGTGAAGAAGCTTCTGGTGAGGCAGAGGCGAGTATCTACCAGGAAGCAAGAATGGAAAGGCTGGGCTGGAGGCAGGAGATTGGGAAGGAGCTGGTGAGCCTTCTTGGCTCTAGGTGACAGCAGGGCCAGAGCACAGGTGGGAGTGGGGGCAACGTTAGGACTGGAGAGGTGCTTATGATTTAGAGATGGTGGGTTGGGTCAGGGGTAAAGGGACTCAGTAGAATTCCTGGGTGCTGCTTAGAAGACTCTGTGGCTGCCCTGGCTCTGAATCAAGGCGGTACTGGGAGGATGAGCAGGGCCCTGGTCTCTTTCCTGGGTCACAGCCCCACTCTGTGGCAGCCCTGCTGCCCCACCCACTCCTGGTCCTCACCTTCTCAGTTGCTGTCTCTGGCTATGCCCCTCACCCCTAACTTCCCTGTCAGGACATACCCACCCTGCTCAAATAGCCACTAGTGGCCATCGCTGTTCCTGCCAGGTCTTCTAACCCCCACCCCCACAGTCTAGGAGCTGCCCGAGGGTAGGGACCAGCTCAGTCCATCTGTGGTTCCACAGCACCAGCACCAGGCTGGGCACGAGAGGTGCCAGCAAGAGCCAGGCTCTGAGTCCCGGGGAGCCGCAGAGGTCAGTGACAGGATCCTCAGACTCCAGGGTTCCATGCAGCTCATGCTCCAGCATAAAGACCCGGAGTTTGAAAGAAGCTTGGACCCTCATAGCCAATATTTATTAACTGCTCGCTCCATACCAGGCTCTAAGACCTTTTAACTCATTTAATCTGCATAACAGCCCTGTGAGGTCAGAGCTATGAGTTTCCCCGCCTTATCCTTGAGAAACATGAGGCCCAGAGAGGTGAAGTCACTTGGAGAAGGACACACAGCAGTGTAAGTGGCAGTCTGGCTCTAGGGCCTCCCTGAACTCCTGTTACTTCCTGTACCAGCTCTGAGGGTGACCTGAGGTCTCGATAAACCCCCACATTGGGACTTCATCCCAGTCTCCCACCACTTCTCATCAGAGTCAAACTGACAAGGCTGCTCTTCCTGCCTGAACCGTTTGAGCCCAGCACGCATTAGTTTGTACTGGGGGCCAGGGGCAAGCATGTGTTTGAGGGGTGGGGATTCCAAGGTAGCCTCAGGGACAAAGCCTTCTTCAAGTTTCCCTCCTCTCCCCTCACCCCAGCCCTCATCCCAGCAGCCCCAAGGACCTTCCCCTTGAAGCTCATTGTGTCTGTTCTGGCCAGGGCAGGGGAGGCAGGCAGGCCAGTGAGGCTAGCCTCCTATTCATCTCAGAGCCCAGGCATTAGGGGAGGGGGCCCTCCACAGCTCCCCCATGAGCTCTGCTCCAAGGACTCTCAGCCTTAGCCTCCTGCGCGGGGGAGCAAGGGAGCTGGCAGGGCGGAGGGGGGCAGGGATGCTGAGGAGGCTCCAACAATAAAAGCCATCATCGGCCACAGGTGCTTCCTGGATCTAGCTTTTTGTCTGACTGTTTTGAATTATCTCCCCAGCAGCTGCGGCATCTCCAGGCAGCCTGAATCCTGAGAATCTGGGGTTGCCATGGGGGTAGGGGAGGAGAGGCTGAGCTGATGGCCTTCTTTCCTTCAAAGAGAGAAGCTCCTCACCCATCGTGCCGTGTGAGAGTGAGCTGGGAAGACGGCCTGCCTGCTGTCTTGGGTACTGCCTAACCTTGCAAGCTGCTCACTCAGCCACAATTCCTGAAACCATTCCCAACCTTCTCCCAGGATCACATGTCCCTAAAACAAATTCTACTGTGGCCCTGGAGAGGAAAGAATAAAAGGGAGAAAAACAGAGGGTGCCCTTGAGCTAAGCGGTGCACGTGTATGCCCCAGTATAAAACATGAATTCCACAATGTGACAAATGACACCTTAGCACCTGCCTGACAGCCAGGTCTATTTGCTTGTCGGCCAACATCCAAGAGAGGCTTATGTGCCAGGCACTGTGTTAAGACGTCATCCCATTCATCCTCATGACAACCCCATGAAGTAGGTAGTATTATTATTCTTGTGCTACAGCTCATTGCTGCTTGAGACGATTAAGTAACTTGCCCTTCGTCATACGGCCTGCAAGTTGTGGAGTCGGGCTGTGGACCCACATCACTCTACCTCCAGCTCAAACTCTGACTACTTAACACAGTCTTTGCTCCACTGAAAAGGTGCACAGGAAATGTGTATTGAATGTATCAATGGAGGGTTGGATGAATGCACAATGCTAATAATATTAATTACTTAAATGTTTTGGCTGCTTACTATTTGCCAGACACTGTTCTCGGTGCTTTGCCGGTGTTCACCTTCATAATCCTGATGAAGTACCCTGTGAGATACAGGCTTCAACACCCTCATTTCACAGAGTAGGAGACTGAGGCGCAGTGAGGTTAAACTCACCTAAAGTCTCAGCCAGAGTTGTTGAATAAATGAGACCCTGACCAAGCTCAGATATGCCCCAGAGACCTACCCAGGGCTCGCTCCCTCCCCTCTTCCTAGCCTGGGCTCAAATATCACCTGCTGGTGACCAGACCACCTTCCCTGAGCAGCACCCTTCACCCCCACTCTCACACCTGTCTCTGTTTTATTTGCTCTTCAGCAGTTGGCAGTGTCTGACATCATCTGTTTTACTCTCTGTCTTCTGCTTTGGAATGTAAGCTCTCAGAGATCAGAGGCATTGTCTGTTTGCATCATGCTGATACCCACCTCCTAAAAAAGTGCCTGGGACAGAGTTGGTGCTCAGTAAATAACCGTCGACTAAACAAATGAAAGCGTGACTCAAAGCACTGGCTCTCAGCACCAGACGAGGTTTTCCTGGGCTGCTGTCACCGGGCCCAGCAGGGGCACCCTGGCACTTTCTCCTGCCATGACAAATTCCCACTGAATTGGATTGTATTCCCTGCCACACATGGATGACATTCTCCAACACATGTGCCCCATGTGCCATTACCTCTTTCCAGCCCTGGCCCCCAGAGCCCAGCGCCCTCTCCTGAGGGGACCTCGACGAGCCCGGCCCCAGTGACCCCAGCTGCCGCTGTCTCCGAAGCACCTTCCGTGACCCCCACCGCCCTACCAGAGGATGAGGATCCAGCCCTGTCCCCACACCTCCTGCTCCCCGACAGCCTCAGCCAGCTGGAGGAGTTTGGCCGGCAGAGGAAGTGGCACAAGAAGCAGAGCACACACCAGCGGCCGCGGCAGTTCAATGACCTCTGGGTCCGCATCGAGGACAGGTGAGCCAGGGAGGGCAGGTCTGCCCAGGAGCTGGGCGTCTGCACCTGGGGTAGTATACCCTGAACCCCCCACAGCTGGGCACACTGTCGTCAGGCCAGCCCTGCTCTAAGGAAGTGTGGCAGGTGGCTTTCTACAGCACGTTCACATCTGATTTTTTAGTTTTATCCTCAAAACAAAAGCAATTCAACAAGTACAATTCTCTGCATCTTAAAGGTGAGGAAATAGAAGCTTTCTTCAGGCACAGTGCACAAATCTGCTTTGCACTCAACTTTCCTGGGACACACTTATACAAACAGGGTGCCATTTGTCCCACGGACTGGAGGTGAAACTAGGAGAAAATGGAACAAGCTGGCTAAGCCAAAAGGCATGAGCTCCCTGTGCCTAGAAGGTGTGAGTAGCCGACACCGTGGCAGGAAGGCTGCAAAGGGGACCGTGCTCTAAGAGAGAGATGGGATAGATGGTGATCAATGCCGTTGAAGCTGTGGGCTCTGTCTTAGGAGTGCATGGGGGATTTGTGATATATCTTGTTGAAAATGGGCAGATACAAGAAATCATCCTAATGCACGGAGACCCTTCTGTCCTCTTCCTATATCCCCTCCTGCCACCTCTACCACCCACCTCAGCTTGTCTGTCACCAAAGTCCTGCTGTGACCAGGATGCTGTCTTCCAACCTCTGCCTGCAATCTCAGTACACAGGAGTTTCCCTAGATTCCACTTTTTGGCAGGAATCTCCATATTTAGTGAACAGTGTTGCTAGAGCACAGGGAATGTCCCAGGGAGGGACTGTCAGTGATGGGGTGGAGTCCTACCCACTGCAGTGGCCCAGCCCTGAATATGCCATGCTCAGCAGTCATACAGTCTGCATCTCAGAGTCTCTATGAGAGGGAGCCTCAGACTCTGTGTCTGGACCCTAGAGATCACCATCCAGGATTTTCCCCCAAAACCCTAGAGAGAATCACCTTGGCTACTTGTTAAATAAACAGATTCTCAGGCCCCACCGCAGACCTCATGTATCAGAATGTGCAGGACAAGGGCCTGAGAATCTGTAAGTTGCGAGTACACCTGGAGATTCTTCTGAGCAGCTGTGGGAAACCCTGACTACGCTCTGCATTATAGATGGTGAACCAAGGCCCGAGTCGGAGAGGGTTTGACCAGGGTCACCACAAGGAATCAAGGGCTGCCTCTTGCACTTTGCACTTCATGAATCTCCTACAGCCAGGTCTCAGAGCCAATGACAAAGTGTTGACATGGTCCAGCCCTTTATCGTAAACTGTGGGGTACACACTATCTTTAAAAGACTTCCAGCAAATAGGAGTCAAGCCCATTGATCCTTTGGGCATTGGTTTCAGAGAACCTTGGGTTACTGAGAAATGTACTTCTGCAGAACCTGGCCCTGTGTATTAGTCTGTTCTCACGCTGCTAATAAAGACATACCCGAGACTGGGTAATTTATGAAGAAAAGAGGTTTCATTGACTCACAGTTCCACATGGCTGAGGAAGCCTCACAATCATGGCAGAAGGCAAGGAGGAGCAAAGCCACATCTTACGTGGCAGCAGGCAAAGAGAGAATGAGAACCAAGTGAGAGGGGTTATAAAACCTTCAGATCTCATGAGACTTATTCACCACCACAAGAATAGTATGGGGGAAACCGCCCCCATGATTCAATTATCTCCCACCAGGTCCCTCCCACAACACGTGGGAATTATGGGAGTTACAATTCAAGATGAGATTTGGGTGGAGACACAGCCTAACCATATCACCCTGCCTGCCTAAGGCATTACTGTGCCTATATTGGCTATGACACATTTGGGTCACGTGCCCAGCATGGGCCTCCCCCTTCTAATCGGGAGTGAGGGCATAGAGTTACTGAGAGCCACTTTCGTCAGTGGCAGGGAGGGTTTGCAGGCTGCCAAGGAGGCTTGAGGCAAGTGAAGGAGCTGGCAGCCCATTAAAAGTTCCAATTAGGCTGGTCACTCAGAGTCCTGATCAACACACCAGGGTGATCAGGAGACCTGGCCAGCGGTGGGGCCAGCCCATGGGGTGACGGGAAGCTGGGCTGTCAGCTCCAGCAATGGAGCTCCAGCCCCTAACCATGTCTGAAAGGTAAATTTCAGCAAATGACTCCAAACGGCTTCCTTCTCACAACACATAGCTCCGAAACACAGAGCCTGATTTCAGGAGAAGAAAACAGCTTTTCTTTGGCAAGAAGGGAGCCCCTTCTCTATCCCCACAGGTAAATTGCAGTTGGCTAACTTTATTCCATCTGGTTGGGTTGGAGAAGAAAGTTTCCACCACCGCCTGGCAGCCTGTTTGTTGGAATTTCTTGCCGCTTCTAGGGGAGCAGGCCCTGAGCTCCCTGAGAGGCCTAGATGCAGGGCACAGTCTCCGTTGCTCCCAGGGGACTCGCCCCACCCTCCTGCAGTCCCCAGGTTTCCAATTTTCTAAGAGAAGCAGATGAGAGCTCTCTGGGGGTGACCTGGGGCCCATTGATAGTCCTTCTAACAAAACCATTTTTGGGGAAGCTTTTACTCCCATTTCTCATTTTTCTCCTCCGAAGCCCCATTGGAGCCATCCCCTCCTCCCCATCACCTCTCCCAGCTCGTCTTGCACCTGTCGTCCTGGCCCCTAGTGCCCTCCCGCATGGCCGCTCCTCACCCTGGGGTCCTACAGTGCCCCCCACGCCGCTGCTCAGCCCAGATGCAGCGCCTTCACCTTCTTTCTGCCTCAGCCACCACCCTGTTTCCTCGGGGTCTGCTGCCGCTGTCCTCACCAGGCTGTGTGCCACCCGAGGTGCCCCGTCCCACCTCCACACCTTCGTCCTGCTCCTCTCTCTGCTTGGAGTGGGGTGCCAGTGGATATTTGTCAAGCTTCCCCTACTGTGCCAGATACCTGCCTCCATTCTGTCCCTTTTTCTGTCAGGAATTGTGGAAGGTAGGCCTATTTTATCCCAGAGGAAACAGACTCAGCAGGTTAGGTAACTTGCCTAAGGCCAGGCAGAGAGTCAGGCAGACCTGCCTGACTCTAAGGGTCGCTGTCATCACCCAGCACCATGTGGTTGCCCTTCCCCCTCTCCCCGGCCCAGCTAAGCCCTCCCTTCCTCCACGCAGTGCCGGTGGGTGCCCCTGTCCTGACGCAGTAGCACAGACTGCGAGTCCTCACTCATACTCTAGGCCGGGAGGCCGTGAGAATCAGATCTGGGTTGGGCTGGGAGCAAGTGTGAGAAGGAGGGAGTGAGCCAGGGATGCGCCTGGAGCGCCCGTCCCAGGTGCCACCTGGAACAGGCTGGCCTCCCCCTTGCCCCTCATTACCCGAGATGTAAACACACACTGGAGGAAGTTTAGAGAAGCAGTAGCCCATGGCAGGATGATTTGTGGGGACCCATGGAAAGGGCAGACGAAGCATGTGTCCACAGTTGGCTGTGCAGTGGTAGAATATTCTTGGGGAACCCCCACCTCTGAGAGCCAGGCTTGGGGGAAGGGCAGGGCTGTGACCAGGGTGCTCTGAAACAGGGTAGAGGTCATTTCTGTGCAGTGTGGGACCTGTAGCACTCCTTCAGTTTCTCCTTTTGTGCAGTTAGGGCCTTGATGGATCTTTGGAGGTCATACCAGCTCTGATTCTCCAAGTCCACAGCTGACATGGGAGAGGAAGGGGAGTTTCATAAATAGGGAGCAGAATGTCTGGGCCATCTAGATTGGAAGTCCTTGGGCAAGTCATGCTGGCCAGGTGTAGGGAAGAGACTACCTTCCCAGTGCCAGGCATGGCCCAAAGCAGGGTACAGAGGTGGGTGACAAGACAGATGCAGAGCCTTGGTTCCACCATGCAGGGGGAGGGTGTGCAGGACACATGTGCCTCAGGGTCATTGCCTTCTGGGTCTCAGCTTCCCCTGAAGTTTGAGCAGATGGCTAGAGCTCTCAAAGAAGGGAACAGACGCAGTGTCTGCCTCCTGCCTCCAGATTCTCCAGCTCCAGTTCCCCATAGCACAGCCAGGCCTCCTTCTGGGATGGTTCGAGATGGGCAGAGTCTCCAGGTGAGGACAGGACCCCATTAGATTAGAGGCAGAAGATGACCCCATCAGATTAGAGGTAGAAGATGCCCCCACGAGAATGGGAAGCAGGATCATCCAATGAATAAAAACAGACAGATTCAGGCAGAATGGGGTTCAAATCCAGTCCCCTCTTTTACTTGCTTTGAGACTTAGAGACTATGTGAGATGATGCTCGTAAGCTTGAAGCTGGCATCAGACCACCAGTAACACTCGCTAACGGTTGCAGCTCGTATTGACGCCTGTGACTTTCAGAGTCTCTGGTCTGAGATGACCAGCCCCCTACCCTAGCAGAAAGGGCCTTCGGCCTGAACCCTTAAATGAGGCATTGGGTGGGTGCCGTGAACTTCCCCCAGTGTAACAGGAACATGTTGGGCACATACTGCATTTAGTGCTAGTGAGGGACAGGAAGAGGAAAAGTCTCGTGTCATGGCCAGGGACAGATGGCTCCCAGTGTGGTGCCACCGAAGAGCCCCGGAGCCACAGTCCGGACACCCTGCCTCAGTTCTCCTGAGTGATCTTGGCAAGTCCCGTTTCCTCTCTGGGCCCAGTTTCCCATCTGAGGGACAGACAGGCCCTTCCAGCTATGGCTGCTATGAAGCTATTAGAAAACAAGCCTGTCTGCCCTGTGCCCAAGATGGAATTGATAAGTCATGGCCCAGTGAGGCTGAGCAAGGCGTGAAGGCATTCCCAGCACAGAAGACCACGTGGACAAAGGTGTGGAGGCGGGAGGAGCCCTAGATATCCCAAAGTCCTAGATATCCAGAGCTGCAGGCAAACCAGTTGCTTTGGATCTCTCATCCGACCTGCTTGGCCCAGGGAGGCTGAGGCCCAGACTGGAATCACAACAGGGTCTCCGCTAAGTGGTCGCAGTGAGATCTCTATCCCCAGGCAGAGGGCCACCTGTGACCCAGGCCCTGTGTGCCCCAAATCTGGTCTCCTCTGTGTCTCCTTGAAGCTCTCTAAGGAGGTCAGTCAGGGCACAGCCCACCAGCCCCTTGTACTGGCAAGAAGGCTCAGGATGCCCGGAACCTAGACTGGGATGGCTCTCAGAGACCCTCTAGTGCCAAGATCCACCCCTGCTCCAGGGAGCCCCTTGGAGGTGCCTCATGGTCAGACAACCGACAGCGTCTCAGACACACACAGCCTTGCTTTCTGCCTCGGGCCTCTACCTAAGATCTCGCTCTGGCTTCTGCTGCTAGGAAACATTTTAAAGTCCATGGGTCTGTTCCTGTTCATTGTGTTGATGGGGAAACTGAGGTCTAGAGGATAGCACTTGCCCAAAGTCACACAGCAAGCCAGGAACGCACTGCAGCCTAGAGCCAGACTTCTGCCTTCTGCCCAAGCAGAGGGCCTCTTCCCCACTTTGGGGTCCCTGTTGACTCAGAGCCGACGCGGCCTCTTGGTGCCAGCCATCTGTGGAGCCTGAGAACACTTGCAGTGTTTGGTTTGGCTTTGAGGCCGCTTTGCCATGAGACAGTTTCCCCCATTGTGAGCCTAGGAAGGGGTGGGGATCTGGACTGGGGGACTGAGCTTTGTGAGCAGAGTCAGGCCCAGGAGGTGGGCTGGGGGCATTTGGAGGGGCTTGTCCTCCACTCGCCCACCAGTCCTGCCCCATTTCTCTGGGACTCCTTCCAAGCAATAAAAAGCCCGCTCAGGCTCCAAGCGGGAGTTTTCATCTTTGGTTTTCAAAGTGTGAAAGAAAATGCCTTCGGGCGCCTTGTGAGACATAGTATTCATAACTCCTACTTGGTCTCGCCTTCTGACGGTGGGGGCCCCAGCGCCGGGCACCTCAAGGGGCACACCAGCCTGCTGTCCTGAAGCCAGCCCACCAAACCAACAGTTCCTCAGGCTGAAAAGATGGGGCAGCAGCTAGGAGGACTTTTTATGGACTTCTTGTGTTTTGTATGTGGGTTTCTTTTTATTATTTTTGTTTTTGTTTTCATTAGGAAAAAAAGGGAGGAAAGAGGCTGAGGTAATGATCCCTGCCTGGCACAGGCACTAATCCCCTCCAGGGGCTGAGGCCAGATGAGGCCTCAGTGTCCCCGCCTGGCAAGCCTCCATCTGCGGGTTTGAGAGCTCTCAGCCGGAAGCACCCACGCTTTGCTCATGGGCCCTCCATCAGGGGTTTGCTCATCTGTTCAGTCAGGGCCAGATCCTTGGCCTGCCTCAGGCTGGGGAGACACTGTCTCTTGCAAGAAATCTGAAGTCCTTCAAGCTCAGTTTCCACACCTTAGAAAGGGGAATAATAATAACATAACACTTGTCTAGCACCAAGCAATGTCTGCCAGCCACTGTAAGTGGAAGGTGTTATTATTAGGAGAGACACAGACACAAAAATATTAATAATGATGCTAAAAAGAGCCAACCTCATCTAGCACTTCTTGTGTGCCAGGCACTGTTCGAAGCACGTTACATATAGAAGCGCATGCAAACCACATATAATAAATGGAGATCTACAACACAGAGAGGTCAATGAGAAATGTACAAGGTTTGGGGGAAGCCTTAACCGCCCCAGGTGGCATTGAGGGATGGAAGGCAGATCAAAGAAGGCCTCCAGGGGAAGGGCATTGAGTCTGGCCTTCAAAGGTGAGTAGGAAAATGGCAGCAAGACTGTAGGTGTGATGGAGAGGGTGGTATGTGTTGAGAGAACCATGAAAGGGGAGGGCAGTCAGGCCAGATCAGGCTAGCACAGGGTGGGAGGCACAACATGCTCCATTCTGTGGGTAAGGGACATTGGAAGCCACTTGGCCCTCCCCCCGCCGTTCCACACACACACACTCTACTCAGAAACGCCATGCCTGCATCCTCTGGGTGGAAGAAGAGTTTGCTCCCTCCCCTCCTGATAGTTCCCTGGAGTCTCTCTAAAGACAGAAGATCATGGCACATCACACCAGGTTGAAAGGAACCTTATGCAAGCTGCAGGGTACGTGCTGAAGGCCAGAGCATCACCAGAAGAGAGTAGAGGGAGAGAGGGACGGGGCAGTGAGTGAGGACCCCTCTCTTTAATGACATACATCAAGCCAGGACAGAGTGCCAGAGGCCGTTTGGACACCTGCTCCCAAGCCAAGAGCCCATGTGGAGTCAGGATGTGCTTGGTGGCCCTGGGTTCCCTCCCCTGCCCACCCGGCCTAGCTGAGGCTGAGCCAGGGCTGTGTGAGAGGCGTCTGGCCAGGCGGTGGCCTGGACTGAGTTCTGGTGGTGATGATTACAGGCTCTCACCACTGTGATTATGGCCAGCTGTTAGGATCTCATGGCCTAGCCCGAGGAAATGCAGCCCAGAGTGACCCAGGGCAGCCTGTCGACGGGGGGCAAGCAGTGGGAAGCGTGGCAGGAAGGCACGCACGCTGCAGACCCCATGAAGCCTGCCCTGCCCTGTTTCTACAGCCTACCATCTAGGCTGGCCAGCCCAAAGGGAAGGGCAAGCTTCTTGCCCACCCATCTGCTAGTGAGCACCTACTGTGTGCCCAGTTCAGATCCTGGCCCTGCTTTGTGTCCTGGAGGAAAGCCACTTAACCCCTTTGTGCCTCAGTTTCTTCCTAAGTACAATGGGAATGGGGACAACAGTCATCCCTGCCTCCCAGTGTTGTCACGAGGTCCAAAGGTTAAGGAGTGGCCAGTGCTTCACAGAGAGCATGGTGCAGGGGCAGGGCTCTGTACGTTCTTTTCTCACCGTCCAGGAGTGCCCTCCCCATGCTGGAACTAAATTCACTCTGCCTTTCAGGCTGACTGTGGCCTCCCTGCTTCCAGGAGGCCCTCATGGCCTTCCCTTCATCTACCTCCTGCCCCCCGGTGCTCCCCTCTGGGTGATGGGGCTTGTGGGTTCCTCTGTCTGCATCTGCATCTCTGTCTGCCTCCTGCCTGCTCAGGGTTCCTCGAGGATAGGCATGGCCATTGCTTCTGGGCCCAGCCTGTTTCTCTATCCCAGAGCCTGTCCCTCTTGTCCGCAGGTCTCCTGTCAGACTCCTGACCTCTCTGCTAGGCCTCTGTAGTTGGGCACTCCCTCCTCAGTCCCTGTGTTAGCCTCTGTCTCTCTCTGCCTGTCCATTTCCTATATGTTTCTTTCGGGGACCTAAGCCAGTAACCTGGCCCTGAGTACCCCCTGCCTCCGCCTCCAGCTTCCCAAGGCCACCATGTGCTGGGCTCAGGTCAGCCTCCAGTTGGCTCCTGCCCTGACTCTCCTTCCATCTCTCTCTGTCACATGGGCTTTCTTGAGCCAAGAATCTCACCTGTTATTTCCGAAACTAGATTCTGTTTTTGTAAATTCGTGAAGGACTGCACCTCTCACTAAACATATCCTGCAGCTGTGCAAAGTAAGGCAGACCCAGGGCTCCTGCCTCATGGTGTCCCACTCCCACTTTCCTCTGGGACCTGACCACCAGGCAGCCTCCCCAGCCACCACACAGCCTCTCTGAGCCTCAGTTTTCTCATTCATGGAAAGGGAGCAATGAGACCCATTTTGAAGACTTGTTATGAGGACCAGAAATATTGCTTGTAAAGTGCTGAGCTCATGATGGATGCTCAACAAGCGGTAGTTATGACGATGGCAGGGAATGCGGTGAGGTTGCTTGTCTTGTTTTCTGCGTGTTTTGGTGGTCTGCAAGGGGAGAGCAACCAGCAGGCAGGGCACCTGTGTACCTCGATGACTGACCACCCCATGGTACCCCAGATCTATTTCCCCAAAACACTATTCTTTCTGCCTGGGACCCATTCTCTCGAGTGGTGACATCTGAGTGGCTGAGAGGTGACAACCTGTGGCTGCCAGGGCCTGGCCCATCCCCCAGAGCCTGGCATAGGGGGTCCGTGTGGACTCTGGAGCTCAGCCAGGCTGGTTGTGTGACTCTGGGCTGCCCGGTTTGCCTGCTCAAGCTCCTTGTTCCCTTCTCCATTGTATGAGGCAAAATAGACCTGAAAAAATCAGATCTGAGCCCCAAGGCTTCTGCCCAGGATGAGGCTGCCGATGGTCACTCTGCCATGTGCTTCCTCCTTTCCAGCACCACCGCCTCGCCGCCACCGCTGCCCCTGCAGCCCACCCACAGCTCGGGGACCGCCAAGCCCCCCTTCCAGCTCTCAGACCAGCTACAACAGCAGGACCCACCAGGGCCTGCCAGCAGCTCGGCACCCACCCTGGGCCTCCTCCCCGCCGTCGCCACCACCATCGCTGTCCACTTCCTGCTGCATAGCCTTGGGCCCTCCTGACCTCGGCCACCCCAAGTGGAGAAGCCAGAGAAATGATACAGGGGTCTTCGGCCACACCCCACTGCTCCTGCCACCACCTCCAGGGGTGCCCAACACCTTGAGGGCAGTCCAGATGGGATTGGCTAGACACTCTAGAGCTTTACTGTACCCAAGTTACATCTTCTTTTTTGTAGAAGGATCTTAATTTCCCATAGTGCTATGGGGCTCTTTTGTAAAATACATGTCCATATTAAAAAAGAAAAATGTATTTATTCTACCGATAAAACTATTTTTATGTGGCCTATGTTACAACCCCCTAGCCCTAGTGCTGGCCTGGGAGGGGAACCCGGGACATCAGTGACCTCCTGTGGACTGTGGCTCTGGACTGGCTTGCTCTTGGATCTCCGAAGCCTCCTGGGTCTGGGTTTGGCTTCTCCCACTGTGGGGCCCTCAGCGGGAGGGGGAGGCAGACAGGCTTAGCCTTTGTGAAGCTGGATTTGGGAGCCAGAGGTGTGAACGTTGGCCATCCTCCCCTCTGCTGGATGCACCCGCGGCCTGGGAAGATAATTTAGGAAAGAGAATGCTGCTACTTTGAAACCCCTGAGTGTCTATGAACTGGCCCTCCAGAGCTCTTGGTAAGTGTTTTCAACCAAAACGCTGGGGTGGGGGGTGGAATACTGGTGCTGAGGAAAGCAGTCCCCACCCCACGGAACAGATGAATAAACTGAGATCCAGAGAGAACCAGGTGGGTAGCCCAAGGTCACACGGCAAGTGGGAGAGCGAGGACATAAATCCAGACCTCTCTGTTCTGGTGTCATGAATCCAGCTTGGGTTAAAGGAGAAGTTTCAATGTTGAAGTCCTGGCTAAATGGATTGAGCTGGGCCGAGGGACTGGAGTGGGCACAGGAGGGCAGTTTTAGAGACAGGGGCTTAGGACTCACATGATGTTAATAGTGATGAGAGCTGCCATTTGTCCAAAGCCTGCAGCATGGCAAGCACTTTGCACATTTGCTTCACTTATCCTTTTGCTAGTTCTGTGAGATGTGACTATCCCTATTTCACAGATGAGGAAACTGAGCCCCCCAAAGAGGTGAAGGGACTTGCTGAAGATCCCCCACCAGGATATGGCCCCAGATCAGTGTGATGCAAAACAGTTCCTGCCGCCTGCTCCCTGTTCTGCCACGTTCTCTCTGCCAGGGAAGCTCCAAGGGAGGCAGATCTCACCCAAACTGGGGCCAGCACAAGCTTTCACTCCACCAAGAAACCTTTTGGCCGGCTGCTTTGTTGACCCCTCTGGCCAAAGGGCTCTGACAACAGCATGTGCCACGTGTCGCATGTCCTGACTTGCCAGATTTTGGAGCCCATGAGAAGTTTTCCTGACAAATCAGAGGCTGAGAGGTGGGCACAGCTGTGGGGCACCTGGGGAGGCACAGCAGCCAAGTGGGGAGGCAGGTGACAGGGACTCCGAGAGACTTTAGCCCCTCGGCTCCTCAAGGTGGTGGTTGAGGAGACAGAGGACCCAGGTGGGCTAACTCCCAGGCCTGAAACCCCACGGGGCAGGTGCCTCAGTAATTACAGAGTCCTGGAACCTGAGAGCAGAAAGGACCCCTCACTTGATGGATAGTAGTAACAATAGGAGGACTAATAAGGCCCACAGAGAGGAGACACTTCTCCAAGGCTGCACAGCCGGGTGGGCCTGCTGACTCCCAGCCCAGTGCACCCCAACTTTACAGCTTCGTGGGTTTCCCTTGGCAGGCTTGATGGCAGCTAATTGGCCCCAGTGCCATCTTGCCCAGCTTGGCAGCTGTCTCCCTTCTGAGATGGCAAGTTCTGGGCAGCTCATGGGATGGTCAGGAGTCCCACGGGCATCTTGGCAGGCAGCTGAATTCTTTACAGCTCAGCCCTGATGGACGTGTTTGAGCTTGAGACCTGGCAGGAGATTGGAGCTCTGCCTTAGAGGGCCCAGCCAGCCCCGTGGGCACCATGCTCTAAACTGAACTTGACCTCAGTCCAGGCTGGAGTTGGTTTATCCTTGGCAAAAATGTGACTTCCTATTTCTGAGCAGGAAGGGGCTTAGCTGACTTATAAAGCAGGCTCAGAAGTTGGACATCAAACGGATCGTGCAGAGCACTATTTGGATGAGATAAGTGTAAAGGAATTAGAAACACACAGGCCAGATTCCTCTCTGTTTGGGGCAGAGTATGGCATGAGATGTATTGAGATGGAGCTTGAGGTTAATTAAAGATGAAGCATTTGGGTAAACAATCCAGGCACCTGACCGTGTGCCCAGATCTGTGCCAGGCACTGAGCCAAGAAGGTAAATTAATGCAGCGTGTAATTATTGAGCACATGCAATGCCAGGCTCTGTATTGGAGCTGAATCTAACCACTCTCCTTGGCCCAGAGGAACTCTTTATCAAGATGGGACAAGCAGCGCAATGCTAGATTACGTCGCCCTGGCCCTTAACTTCAGGAAGATTCAGCCCTAGTCTTTCCCAGATCCCTCCTCTGGGCATATTAGGGGATCCTAAACTCTCCCTTCCCCTAATTCAAGTGTTTAAAGAAAGATGGCTGGACTAACTGATGGGGTAGACAGGCACCTACACCAGAGCAAGAGCCAATGTGGTCAGACATCTGGTGCCAAAGTCCACTGACCCCTGAGGAGCACCAGCTGGCCAGGGTCTGAAATGAACTCAACTTGCTGACTTATGACCCAAAAGACTTGAGGCACATATGCAGGAATCTGCATGGCTGGGGCACTTGGATTCTCTCATCCTGGGCCAGAGAACAACCATTCCATAAGCAGCCACCCACACCTTTGACACGATCTATCCACCACTTAACTGACATTTCTTCCAGAAATGTTCTTTGTGCCTCATAAAATGCTCCTGTTCCTCTGAGAAGTTTGTGTGCGCTTCTTAGACTTTTCTGTTTGACTGTGAGGCAGGCAGGAAAGATGAAAGGCCTGAGACCCAGCGGGTGAAGTGATCTGCTTAAGGTCGGGCAGCATGTTAGTGTGGCCCTGAGTTCTCTATCTCTCATGAAAGCTTGACTGTGTGATGAAGGGCTCTCTGGGGCATGTCGGAATGGCCATGTCCCCAGGTCTTCCTCCAGTGGTGGGTCTGATGCACCAGCAGCCAGAGGAAGACAGGGAGAGCCCTATCATCCACAGTGGAGGGAGAAGAATCAGGCTGCCAGGGAGCTGCAAAGGGCTGCTGAGGGTGCCTCCAGCCCTGAGAGGCAAAGATCTGGGATCTAGGAAGCATGGAACCTTGTGCTGTCTATGAGCAAATTTGTCCTTGCATTGAAAGACCCTAAGCATATTTTCTTCGTGCTAAATACTGTGTTATCTACAACTTCCTGGCCTCGGCTAGACCTGGGCAAGCCTAGGTGCTCAGGCCCCTTGTCCCACTTGCCTAATCTCCAGCTCAGGGCCATTGTCACAGTGGATCCCAAAGAGGAGGGAAAGTCCTTCTACCTAAAGGAAAGTCTATTTAAAATGCTGTGAAGGACAAGAGAAGTTCTCTAGGGAATTGCAGCTTTGATGGCATCCTGTGTGGCAGACAACAGAATTGGGGCTGGTGATAATTTTTCAGTGACTGTGAGATAAGAACCAAAGTCCTCAGCCTCACCCATGAAGGGTCCTCTAGACCCTTCATGACCCAACCCTGCTGACCAGCCACGTCTCTCATGTCTCTTACCCTGTGCCTGGCCAGCGTGATGTGCAGTCATCTCTAGAATAGACAGGATGTTTCACACATGCTGCTCCCTACCCCTGGAAACTCCCTTCTCTCCCCTGTAACTGCTCATCCATTGAGGATCAACACAGATAGCATCTCCTCCAGGAAGCCCCCTCCCATTCCTTTGTGCTTTCTTAGCATCTATCACAATACCCACTGCCCAGTGTTGTGACTATCTAGTTATGTATCTGCTCCTCTCTTGGACTGTAGCTTAATGTCAGGGGTCATGTGAATTTGCTTTTGTGTCCTCATTTGACACAGAGGTGGTGCTCAACAGATGTGTAGAGAGAGAAAGAGGAAGGAAAGGAAGCAGAAAGAAGGGGAGGAAGGAAAGGAAGCAGAAAGAAGGGGAGGAAGAAAGGAATGAAGGCAGACAAGAAGGAGAGAGGCAGGCCTTAGTTCCGCCAGTGGAATAATTTCCACCAAGCCAAAGCTGTCTGGGGATGGCCCGGAGCCCCCGAGGGTGGCAAGTTTCCCATCGGGAGAGGTGTTTGAGCAGGGGCAGTGTGCCCACTGGCTGAAGAAGTGGTAGGAGAGTTGACGCTTTGGTGAGGGCCTGGTGTAGATGACATTGAGGGTCCCTCCTGGCTCTGCAATGATCAGGTTCTGTGAACATTGTTATTTTTCCAGAAATTCATCTGAGCAGCCAAAAAAAAATCACCCCGCTGGCTGTCTAAACCAGTAAGGTTCAGGAATGAGTCCAGCCTCCCCACTCCACCTGCAACCACCACCACCCTCACAGCGCCCCCTTCAACGACCCAGCTGGGCTTGCCTGCTGCCTTTGGGCCCAGGAACTTCTGAAAGGTGGAGGAGAACTGAACTGGAACCCAGGCCTGCAGCCCAGCCCAGAGCTCCTTCCCACTCTGCCCCACTCCCTGACCACAGGGGAGGAAAGAAAGGTTCACGAGAACTGATTGACACCCTACCTGGCTCTTTCCAGGGAGCATTGGCTATCCTCACTCTTTCTCCAGGTGGGAGCTGGGCTCTTCCTTTCTGGAGATACTCTGGATACTCCTTCACTTTGCTGGATAACCTTGGGCAAGTTCCTGTCCCTCTCTGAGCCTTCACTTCCTCATCTGTCAAATGAAGACCTTGTTTCCTGCCTGGGTGGTTCTAGGGCTGGAGGGCAGGGGTGACATGGGCAATCTTGGGCCTCCATGGAGATGAGGTGCTTGGCTTTCTTCCCAGGACCCACAGGCTGCCACGGGATTGAAAGCATGTGGAGGCGGGAAAGGTGACAGAGTAGCATGCCTCGAAGGCCCCCTTCATCCCAGTCCTGCTGTGGGGAAAGTGGGCTTTGAACGGGATCCAAGTCTAAGATGTTTCCGGTGAGCTGCCAGGGACAAAGGGCTCTCAGACATCTTGGGTCCCCAGTGGCTGGGGTGGGCGGGGGCTGATTCAGCCAAAGGAGGCTCTAGCCCAGAACAGAGGAAGCCAGAGCCCCTGCCCCATTTCTGAGCCTCACAGAGCTTGTCCCCAAGTTGATTCACTGTGCAACACAGGCTTCAGATGCATGTATTTGAAAGGTATTCATGATGTCCTCTTATCACCTCTGCCCCTCACCTCTGTGAATTATCATGAAGAGTTCTTTAAGAGTATAATAGAAGACAAAGAAAGATGCTATTAATGTTATTTTGCCAAAAATATTTTTGTAGCATAATATATTAATAAAAGATATTATGAATTCAATGGCTTAGTGTTTCTGTGTGACAGCTCCCCTCTTCCTGCCAGGGAACTTTCAGGAAAATTGCCTTTGCTGTGAGGGCCGAGGCCTGCACAGAGGAGAGGAGTTGGAATGAGCCCAGTTTTCATGCACAGAATCAGGCAGACTTTGGGAGGATGGTTTCAGCAGGAACCCAATGGCTTGAGAGGCCTCATGCCAAATGAGGTCCAGATACCCTCTCCCCAGCCAGATTGAGCTGCCCAACGATGTGGAGAAGTAGCTGCTGGGGGACTTTAAACACAGCTCGAATCTAGATTTCAGGCTTGGAGTCTCCCTTTTTTTTTTTTTTTTGCCTTTCTCACTCACCAAAACCTACTGATTCTTCCCGATCAGCTCTTCCTACACACTCCCTCATCCCCATTGCTCCACCCTGGTCCAGACCTTTTACCTGAGCCCCTGCCACCTAGCCAGGCCCCTCCAGTCCACTCTCCCTTCGGCAGCCAGAGAGCACTGTCAACCAACAAAAATGACCACATATCTCCCCTGCTTTGAAAATTCTTCAGTGTCTTCTCGATGTTGACAAAGGTTACACAAGGCCCTCTTAAGATCTGGTCCCTGCCCATGCCTCCTACAAGAAAGCCGCCTCTTGCCAAGTCTTCCCCCAGCATTCCACACTCCAGAGTTACTGCCAGCCTCAGTGTTTTCTAACTCCATCCCCCACTTCAGCACCCGCCACCTCTGCATTTGCTGTTCTCACAGCACTGCCAGTCTTTCCTCTTTATGCCTCGCCCATTGCTCTGTTGAACTCCTACACATCCTGCACAACCCAGCTCCAATGATATCTGTTGCACAGAGACTTCCCCAGCTCCCCAAGCCATGCCTCCCCTCTGTTCCTACAGCTCGCTGTTCCTCGGAGCGCTTAAGGTTGTGCTGAGATGATCTGCAGTGCCCACTCTGCCCCTTGGCTTCCTCATGCCAGGGCCACGGGTTGCCTCTCTGTGAAGTCAGCCTCAGCACAGTGGTTTATGTATGCCATATAGACACTATATATAGTGGGGACTTGTGGAAGAATGATGGAGTAAACGAAGAGGAAAGAAGGGAAGACTTCAAATACAACATGTCATATCTGTTCTATCACAGCACATCATACCATCCAGTGTCAGCTGACTGGGATCCACATAAGGTATTCCTGCAGCAAGTTTCACCCGTGACAGACTTAGTCACTGGAATTGGGGGGAAGGAGAGATAGGTCACTGAAAAGTTTAGAGAGGAAGAGGACTCTAAAGCCCCAGAAGCTTCTACCAGAGGTGATTTATTGCCCATGGTTACTGAGTTCTTCTGGTTCCTACTAAGAGGAATATGGACTCCACACAGTGGCCCCACCTGCACGTAGGGTGACAACAATGCAACTGGAAGCTAACATTTGTTGAGCATTTATGATGCATCAGACAATGTTCTAGGCATTTATAAATACTAGATCATTTCACTCACGCGGCTGATCTTCGTTATCTCCATCTACAGATGAAGCAACTGAGACACAGGAAGGTTAAGAAACCCGACACAGTTTATAAATGCTGGAGCCAGGCTGGGAACCCAAGTAGTCCAGGTCCAGGCCTATTCTCCTCATTTTTACCCGGCGATTCCATGATGTCAGGTGTGGGCTGCGGCCCGTGAGGTGGGCAAGGATGCGTCCAGCATCCACATTTCACAGGTGGGGGACAAAGTCAGGAAGCGACTGAGGCCCAACACAGTGAGCCTCTTTCATGTCCAGAAGCCTGCCCAGACCTCTGTCCCACCCACCAGACTCTGGGCAGAGATCCAGAGAAGCCCTGCCCCACTCCCCACCACCCCCGATGATGGTCTTTAGGAGTTGACGTCAATGGTGTGAGGATTCCTGCTGTGGCTGTGACCCCTGTCCTCTCTGCCCCTACACACAGGAAGGAGGCTGCTGTCATCCATCCACCCAGAAGTTCAGTGAGCGAATGAGGTCTTGTCCTTTCTTAGGGGCTGTAGTCCCCAGTTCACTTACTCCCTGGAGAGGCTGTGGCCCAGAAATAGGCTCTCAGACATGACAGAATGGGTGGCTGAGGGAGAGGCAAGGGATTCCTCAGAGCTCCTGACACACTGCTCTCTGTACAGCAGCAGGTCTTCATTCCCTCTCCATCCTTCTACATTCTCTGAGGCCTTTCTGTCCCTGAACATCTAGGGTTCAACAGCCTAGCCCTTCAGAGGAACCATCGGACAATGTCCTGCAGCAGCCAGACTCTTGAGATGAGGACCACAGGTGCTGGGTTTCAGTCCCAGCTCAGCTGGCCTGCTGTGTGACCTTGGGCAAGCTCTGCCCTTCTTGGACCTCTGTCTCCTTATCTGCATAAAAAGAGCAAAAAGTGGAGCAAATTGTATTCACTAAAATTCCTTTTAGAAAGAGCAGCATCTTTCTTTGAAAGACTGCTTCTGTTGGGGCTTGAGGTAGGAAGGAAAACCACTGTCTCCCACCTCAAAGGAGGTAGAGAGAAGATATTCTTTGTGACTGGGGTAGGAATTTTAACATTTTACTCCTGAAAAGGAAAGCAGGAGACAGAAGGAATCAAGAGAGAAGGATGAGAAGTCAGGAGCTAGGCAAATGGAAAGAAACTGAAGGAGGAGGAACATCTCCTTGATGGGGAGAAAACCTGCCAACAGCAGTCATTTTCACAGCGGCCATGAGAACCCCACCCCCATCTGCTCTGCCAGTCTCCACTAGGTCCTCACGGCCTGTGAAGATTTGGGACGGAGCGGGGTGGTACCATGGAAGGGGCTGATTGCACCCAAGTAGACGTGGGGCAAAGCAGAGGCTGCAAGCTGGAGGCCAAGATCACAAATGTGTGAGCCCGAGGGAACCCATGCACTCTGGTAGGGCTTTGGAACCTCAGCCACAGAGTAGGGTGCCAAGTGTGTCTTAACCAGGTACTTTGCAGTAGCAATGCTGGGTTACAGGTAGATGGGAATAACAAGCTTAGACCTGCCAGTCTTGGGCTTTCATGAGGTAAGGGACTTGGGACCTGCAGGGCTCTCTGAGGCAGGCAAGAAAGCCCCCACCTCACAACTACCTTCTAGGGGTGCTGCGGCAGAGGGAGCACCCTGGCCTAGCCGGCAGGACAGAATGAAGGCTGGGATGGGCTGGGCTGGGAGGGGAGGAGGTAGGGGCTCCAGCTGCTGCTCAGCAGCCGCCAGCCAGGGGAGCTGGGCCGGCCACTGTTACGGTACCGTAAAATGAAATTATTTTCAGAAAATATTCATAAAATCCTGTTTCACATCAGTTGGTTCTGGGCTTGCAAAACAGTTCCTGGGTTTGTTTGTTTGTTTGTTTGTTTGTTTTTCTTAGTTTTCATTTCTTCCTCCCTGATCAGCCACAAAAAAACAGTGATAAAATTCCCAACCTGAAGACACAAGTTCCCAGGCAAGGAAGCGTTGGGGACTTGCAGGTCCCCAGACATCCCTTCCCAGTGTTCCTTCACCTCTGCTCCCTGAGACCCAGGAGGGGGACAAGGGGGCTGAGCAGGATGGTGACCAAGCGTGGGGATGAAGAATGAAGGAGAAGATAAGCAAAAGAGACAAAAACACATAGAGAGATGGGTGGAGAGAGAGTGAAGACACAGTAGGAGACAGCAACAGAGAAGCAAAGAGAGAGGCAGAGAGAAAGGGAGAGAATGAAAGGGAGTCATGAGAAGAGGCCTGGGTGGGGAGGGAGAAAAACACAGACGAGCATGGGTGGAAACAGAGAGAGGCAGGACTGGCTGGAGTCAGAACACAGCAGGGGCTCAGCAAGAGGGAGGAGGCCTGGTTCAGATCCACAGCACAG
This sequence comes from Nomascus leucogenys, assembly GCF_006542625.1. Taxonomy (NCBI): domain Eukaryota; kingdom Metazoa; phylum Chordata; class Mammalia; order Primates; family Hylobatidae; genus Nomascus; species Nomascus leucogenys. Next base: position 16,305,747 of record NC_044392.1, on the reverse strand, counting down.
GCTGGGGCCTGGCTTGAGCGGCCAAGACAGACGGGCCACTGGAGAGAGCTCCTGGGTCCAGCAATCTTCCTGCTCCCAGGGAGACCTGGAAACACAAATTGCTTCCAGGGCCAGGCAGTCTCCCCGCATTCAGCCTCTCACCCTTCACCCCGTCCCAGAGGTTGTCAAGGCTCAGTTGGGGTCTTGGGCTTATGGTCAGGGGGAGCCAGGGTCCTGGACCTGCCTTTGCCCCAGGTAGTCCCTCCCTTCTCTCAGCCTTATTTTTCTCATCTCTATAGTGAGTTTAATAAAAATATTTCTGGCACAGGCTGCAGTGAGGTGTTAATGAGATGGTGGATGTAAGAAAGCTTTGGAAACCAAGGCCCAGAGCATGTGTTAGCTGTTACTGCCACTCCCACAGGCAGCAGAGACTAGCAGCACAGGTGGAGGGCTGGCCTCAGAGTGCCCAGGCTCCAAGCGGCAGTAGAGGGGATACTCTGGAGTCGGTGGAATCAGGCTCTAGAGGCTGTGACTCACAGGTCAAGGCATGAGGACACCATCTGGCGGGCAGCAGGAGCCCCAGGCAGCTTAAGAACAGAGGAGTGGCGTAGAGGTCGAGGAAAAGCCTGATGCCCTGGGGCCATCTCCTCCTCCCATTGAATCTCAGTTTTCCCATCAATAAAATGGGATAGGATAGCCTCACCCCACAGTTACCATGAGGACTTAGGATAAGGCAGGTGTGCCTGTGCTCGTAGACCCCAAGAGTTTTGCGGTGGTGATGATGATGAAGATGAGGGAGGATGGTATTTCCTGAGCCCCACCTCCCCCTATGTCCCTTGCCCGATCCCAGGGACAGAATAACCCATGAAGTCACGTGGTTCCAGGGACTTTCCTCAGTGATGGTGGGTGGTCATGGGAGGGCACTGGAAGCACTACTGGGAGTCCCTTGGGAAGGGACTGACTCTGTTGAGTTGCCCACCCCTCTGCTCTGGAGCCATACCCAAAGACAGACACTGAAGCTTGGGCCAACCTCTGCTTGGACTTGGAAGGTGGTACTGGTCGGGGGATTGGATTTGGAAGGTGGTACTGGTAGGGGGATTGGACTTGGAAGGTGGTACTGGCTCTCCTGCCATCCAGCAGCTGCCACCAGGGGGCAGTGCTGCTCAGGTCGTGACCTAGGGCTCTAAACAGGTGACCTGACAAAACAAGGCGGGAACGTGGGAGCTGGAGGGGACATGATTCTTCTGTGGGCTCAGGCCCCTCACTGAACAGATAAGGGGACCACCAAGAGATGGACCCACCCAAGGCCTCTTGGCATGTGCGAGTCGGAGGCCAACCCAGGAGTCCAGACTCCCAGGCCCCACTTCTGGCCTCAGCACAGTGGCTCACCTAGATACAGAGAACTGGCCCAAAGAGTCCAGTTCATCTCGGGTCCAAAAGCCTTCCACATCCCAAACCTGAGCCTGCAGGGTGCCAGGCCCAACTAGAGAAATACAGAGCCTGCAGCTCGGTGGGGGAGGCAGACACTGAGTAGCATCCATCAAGTATGTGATGGTTACCATAGGACTGGGGACCTTCCTCAAGAAGTTAAAATTAATATGGAATGTGCATTTGCTTCCTCTCTCCCTCCCTTCCCCTACCAGCAGTCCTCCCTCCCAGGCCCTCTGCAGTTTGCCCAACCAACCTCTCGAGACGTGTGTCTCCTCCCCTCCCCTAAAAACATGCTCCAGCCATAGAGCTACTCGGGCTCCCTGACCATATCTGCAATTTCCCAACTCCGTCTCCATCCCCACTGCCCCCTCCACAGCTAGCTGTTCATTCTCCCTATTTTCACCTGAAAACTTCCTTCCTGGTATTCAAGGCCTCACTTAATTTGTGCTTCATCGTAGGAGCGTAGAAGCGTGCCCTGGTCCCCCGGGCTCACGCTTCCACCTCTCCTGAAGCCCCGGCCTTTGTATGCATCCAGTCTTAGATGATGGGTTTCATATGGCTTATTACCCTTAGAATATGATAAAGGGAAAGCTGTGCATGCAGAGCCCTGGTCATATTCATTTTTCCATCCCCTGGATGAACAGTCTTTAAAATAGAGGACACGTGGTCCACATTTATTGCATTAATTTTAAGTCTGAAGACTAAGTATCATCCAAGGTTAGTATTAAATTATGTTCATCAAAAGCAAAACTGAGAGAAATCCAAACATCTTGGTACAACAGAGGTCTGAGCCTTCCCTCTTCCATGCCTGGCTGCTTCTCAGAGAAAACCTCCAAATCAGTGTTTTTCAGCAGGGGTAGTATCAACACCCACAGGATGCTTTGGGAATTCGTCAGGGAGTTTTTGGCTTTCATACAGTTGTTGCGGGGTGGGGTGGTGCGGGGGTAGTTGTGGTCAAGGGCCAGCGACGCTTAGTGACCTGCTAAGAGTCCCACATAAAGAATTATCCCCCATCCTGCACAATTTTTGCATGTTTTGCCAAACATTCATTAGGGGAGAAAAAAAATCATTTGTAATGATCTGAGCCTAGAACCTGAATTCATTTTACGTAAACATGTAGTATTTGTTTGTAAAGGTTTAATATGCACTAAATCTTACAGGAATGTAATTGCCATGTATATTGAGAGAAGAATGTGCTTCATTTTGTTCTGAACTTTGCCAAGAGTTGTTCATTATTTTTGAGTGCCACCTTACTAACAACAATGCCTGTGTATTCCAGGTGTTAGAGAGACACACAGCTTATTCCTTGGTATTTTAGCGTCACTTTCAGGGTGACTCAGCAGTTAGGTACAAGCTTTGACTATTACATTATGTCTACAAGTGTTGATGTACCCAAGTGTTGACAAACCAAATTACATATTATTTTATCATAAGCTACTATTTCTTTTTCCTTATAGTTAGGGCATTGAATTAACTTTTAAAAATCATATGTGTAGGTGTGTTATATTACTCATAAGTTTCATTTCAGTATAGAAGGGACACTTTAAAGTATTTGTGATAAAATGGGACCCTGGGTCTGAAAGGATAAAGAGCCCCTGCTCTAGATGTTTCTTTCCACTATGAGAAATGAAAGGTCCTGAGCTGTTGTACCAGTCCCTGGATCCTGGAGCTATTCTATTTTCTACTGCAGCCTTTTCTGCATGATTTTCTAAAAGAGTGGAGCACCTTTCGAGGAATAGAAGGTAGAGTGACACATTACACATAGCAACAGGCCTGAGCCCAAGACCCTCTTTGGCTACCTACTGGTTATTTTTCCTTGGGCATGTCACTTAACCCTGGTATTATTATCCTTATCTGGGAAATGGAGATAAATATGACTTACTTTATAGAGCTGTAATGGCGATGACCTGAGACAACAGGCCTGAAGTGCTTTATATCTGCAAAATCAACTTCAATGCATGTTATCATGGTTCTTGAAAGAGGGAAGAAGCATGTGACCCTGAATTTCCACAATGCTTCGAGCTTTGCTCAAGAACCCCAGGTGCTGTGAGTGGAAGATTTTGACTAATTCAGGACCCAAAGAGAGTTCCATTCCTGCTTTGCCACTGACTTCATAAATAACATTAGGCCAATGGCATCTCCTTACTGAGCTTCAGTTTCCCTATTCAAAAAATGCAGCAATTAGAGCAGATGATCTTTGAAGAGCCTTCTGAGTTTGATAGGTTAGGATTCCAAGATCTTTCTCTACCCTCTAACCTCTTAATAAAACTCCCAAGTTTTGAAGCCATCCCTTCTAAACAATTAATTTGCATCAAATGCTAAAGCCCAACAACTAGTTGCTGCCCTTAGCAGCTTCCAGCCTGGCAGCTTGATCCTCTTTCGAAGGGGCCCTTTAAGGTCTCCAGGACATGAGAGAAGCTCCAGATCCACGTTAGGAGCGTTCCACACACATTCGGGCAGAGGCATGAAGGTGCAGCCAGAGTAAGTGGTGGGTGGGGCATAGAGAGTGGGCTCAGGGGGTACTCAGAAGGGGAGGCAGGAAAGACAGCCGTGGGAGTGTGGGGCGTGGACAGGCTGGGTAAGACGGAGCCATCCAGCAGGACTTTCAAGAGGGAGGTGGGGTCTGTGGACCATTGGTGGCTGTATGAATGACAGAGAAGGAGGGCATGGAGAGACGTGCTAGAGGAAGCGATGGGCAAAGCATGTTAGCGAGGATGTGGTCTTGGAGCACATGGAACTGACAGAAGTAGAGGGTCTGGAGCAGGACTTGGAGTCTGGACTGTGGATTTTGGATTTGATCAATGACTGTCCCTAAAAGTCTTTTATTCAAGAGGATGGAAAAAAATCATGTCTCTCTGGGACACTGAGGCTCCTAAGGAATGCAGGGGGTGGTAGCTGGGCCAGGGAATTCAGGAGGCAGGGAGGGCTGAGCCAACTCTCCCAGCGGGCCCAGGCCCGTCTGCCAGAGCAGGAAAGAGAAATAAACACAGGCTGGACGGATCCGGAGCGGGCACAAAGCCCCAGCTGAAGGTCTCCTGAATCTCCATGCTTGGTCATGCACGCTCACGGCCTGCCTACTGGTGAGCATGAAGCCGCCAGCTCAGACCCGTGCTGGAAGCTCCTCCCTGGCTGGACATCCACCGCCCCTTTAAGCGCTCCTGGTCCCATACTTCACAGGGACTCAGGCCAACAAGAAGAGGTGTTTGCCTGCAGTGGTTAATGCTCCATGAGGCCGCTCCCTCCTCCTCCTCTGAGAAAGCTGCCCAGCCTGCTGCTCTGGCTCCAATATAACACTTCCCTTTCAGCTTTTGAATTTCAAAGCAAACCTGAGGCTGACTGCAAACAGATGGATGGGGTCATAAAAATCCCCACGCAGGGAGCAAAGAGGCTCACGGTTGTAAAAGAAAGACTATTTTGGAAGAATGAGTCTCTGCACCCATGCTGGGCTCCTGCCTCTTTGGGCCCCTGCTCCTTTGCTGCAAACACACCAAACTTATCTTTCTCACCTTCACCTCTGCACATTCTACCTGGCCTTCAACGCTCAGCCCTAGCTCCAGATTTTCCAGGAAGCCTTTTGTGACTTCCTCCCTACCCCTCCCTCCCCACCCACCCAGCCACTTGATTTTTCCCACATTTAATTTCCTATGGTACTAACTTCTGGTGACCCCTCACAGGTATTTACTACATACATCTTGGTGTTGGCAGTAATTTTTTTTACCTGTCTTATACTCAAAATAGATTCTAGGCTTAAGATCAGAAAACACCTTCCCCTTCTTGGCTAATCCAGCATTGGACACCAGGCAGGTACTGAACCAACAGTAACCGGATGCTTTTCATGAGAATGCAACTTTATATAACTTGAATAACCATGCATAGGAAGTGGATGGAGTCAATATTGCCTCTACAAATCTGCTTTGGGAATTTGTTATTATGTAACACAGGAAGTATCATTTTACTGGGCAGTGAGGGATCCATTTCCAGGGCGCACTCCAAGCAGGAAGTGATTTCATTCAAAGGATCCACTATTATGTCCATAGAGTGCAGAAGAGTTACTCTTGGCAGAGGGCACAAAGAAACAGGACAAATAATTAAGGAGATAAAATGGGTGGTAGAACAGGCAGGTTTTGAGATCAGACAGGTCTGGGGGCAAACCCCAGTTCTGCTATTTACAAGCTGTTTGCCCCTGTGCAAGTGACTGAACCTCCTCCTGAATCTCAGTTTTGTTATCTGTAAATGGGAATGATGATAATATGTATCCTGCAAGGTTGTTGTGAGATGTAAATAAGATAGTGATGCTCGAGATACAGTAAGTGTTATTAATTATCAAAGACAGCCACGCAGGCCAGGCAAATGGCAGGAGGGAACGGTACCTGGATTAGCAAGAAGCACTGACATCCACTCTAGGTTGGAGGAAATAAGGACTCCTCAGAAACATACAAATAAGGGCTTCCGTTTATTGAGGGCTTGCTGTATGCCACCTGGCACCTGAAGAACAAATCAATCTAAACAACATACTTGCGAGTGAAGGCAAGTATGAGAGAAGCTCCAGATCCACGTTAGGACCGTTCCACACACATTCGGGCAGAGGCATGAAGGTGCAGCCAGAGTAAGTGGTGGGTGGGGCATAGAGAGTGGGCTCAGGGGGTACTCAGAAGGGGAGGCAGGAAAGACAGCCGTGGGAGTGTGGGGCGTGGACAGGCTGGGTAAGACGGAGCCATCCAGCAGGACTTTCAAGAGGGAGGTGAAAGTTGCCCCTGCTTTACAGATCAGGAAACTGAGATCCAGAAGGGTTAAATGATTTGCCCATGGTCACCCAGCCAGTGTCAGACTCCAGAACTGCAGACTTAACCATTCTTCTATGCTGAAGATAAAAGTTGAGCATTTGAGTTGAAAAAGTTAATATCTTATATAACAGAATATTACTTGGAACTTTTTCTGGTATCTGAAAGTCACATCTGAGGCTCCAAAGCTGAAGATAGTATGTTCCCATTCAGAAGAAGGCAGCCAGTCCACTCACGCAGGATTTGCTGAGGGATAGCAAAACTGATTTGGAACCTCATATGCCCCTACCCTCTCACCTTTTCCCAACCAGCCAACCGATGGGCCAGATTGAAGCCAGCCATCCTCAGGGCATGAGGAGTGGACTGTCAGAGCAGAAGCTGCAAGGGGGTTGGAAGACACCAGCCAGGGAGAGCTTTGCCCACACCAAGGAAGAGCACAGTGGCTCTGAAAAATCCCACATATAAGCCCCTAATCAGGGTAAGAGCTAGCATTTGGATGTCTCCACACAGAGGGCACCGATGCCCTCCTTTCCTTTCCTTTCACCTCCCACCCATCCTTGCAGGAGCCAGAAGCAGCCTCCAGATGGGACAAGAGGCTTGGGCGTTCCCTGAGCTAAGGGGAAACAAACATTTTGAACTTGGTGAAAAATTTAGATTGATTTTGATCAGATGAGAGTTTTTTGTAGATGAAAAGGAGATACTGTCCCCGACAGTGACAAGGAAAGCTATTGAATCTACGTGAGAGGCCCTCCAGGGATGGGGAAGGGGTCTGCCATATAGCCAGTCAAAGGGGCAGGGGGAGTTGGAAAAAAATTAGTTATTTTCTCTTGGTGCCCCAGTGAGTCCAACTGGATCAATAGCGGGCTACATTTGGAAACGAGTCCACTGGATTAGGCCACACAATTAGCACCAGGTGGGGCAAGGAGAAAAGGAATTCAAACCAGACCGTCACTGGGATTCTGCCCTCAGGTACCATGGCAATCATTCTTTCCAGTTCATTTGTAAGGAGGTATTGGAGACCCATCTCAGAAGCCACTGATGGGGCACTTCAGAGCAATTAAATATGATTGTGTTAATTACATAGTAAGCTGTGTATAATTTTCATTCTAGGGTATGGCTCAAACACTCCCCAAATGAAAGTTCTGAGTAATTTTTTTTTTAAACCTGCAAATTTTGTTATGTGGATGTGACTTAACTGGGTAGATCATCAGAGTCCAGATTCTGGAGCCCAGAGAGAACCAAGTCAGCATCCAGCACCCACCACCATGGGGTGGTACATTTTATCAAAGGATTCTCCATGAAAGATTCTCAAAAGTGACATATCTCTGACTTAAAGTAAGATCTTGATTCATAAACTTGGCACTCGAGTTCACATTTCACATGAAAAGGCTGGTATGAAACATCCATTAATACCCATTAATATCCATTATGTTAGGGCCTCGTTTTTCTGGTGTTCTCATACAGGGCACTGTACATAATTGTCTCATGCACTCCTCCAGTGAGGTCAGTGCTACTGACCTTGTTTTATAGACATGGACACTGAGCTTTTGAAGGTGCATCACCTTTTCCAGACCTCACACCTAAGAAGTGGCTGCAAGGATGGGAATTAAGACCCATAAGACTCTAAACCTGTGCTTTCTCAACTACCCTAAACCAGGGGCTGACCTAGCCCCAGCCCCAGCCCCAGCCCTGACTTTTGGAACCTAAAATGTTGCCATGTCCAGATCTTAACCACCCCCAGCCCCCAGCCCAACTCCATCTTTCAAAGAATCTTCCTCCTCCTCTGACCTCCATCACACTACAATGCCTGCCCTCTCTTACAGCACATGACAGTCTGACTAATGTAATGATATTTACAGGTAGCCAGATCTTTTTTTTTTTTTTTTAATGGCTCCCTTGGTCTAAGTCCTCTTCTGTGTCCACACTCACTCCCCCGGTGACCTTAGCCCATTTCATGGTTCTAAATACTCTTCTGAATCCCAAACTTACACTCCAGACCACCTCTCTCCTGACACTCAGCTGCCACTGAGACCTCTGCACTTGGAGGTCAGAAAGCATCTCCCAGGCAGCATATTCAAAACCAAACTTGTGACGTCTTCCCGCAGATCTCCAGCACCCACCTCAGTAAGTAGTGCCACTAACTACTTGGTCTCTTAGACAAGACATGGTGGAGTCAACCCTGATCGCTCTCCCCACTCATCCCCTACATCCTTTCCATCCTCTTGCTTCTACTATCAGAACATATCCAGAAACGGGCCACATTCATCCCCCACTGCTTCTACCCTGAGCAAGCCGCCCTCATCCCTCCAGCTTCCCAGTAGGTTTCCTTGTTGCCATTGTGGCCACCAACTCCAGTCTACACTCCACAAGGTCACAAACCCTTTAAAATGTAAATCAAATCACAGCATTCCCCTGCTCAGAGCCGCCATTGCTTTCCCGTCAGACTTAGAATGAAATCACCATTGCTTTCCATGGCCTGCCAGGATCCAGTTTCCTCTGACATTATTCCCTACCCCCGACATTATTCCCTAACCCCTAATCCTTGCTTATTCTATGCCAACCACAGTGGTCCCCTTGTCACTCCCCAAGCATCCCTAGCATCTTCCAGTGTTAGGGCTTTACACTTGTTCCTTCTGCCCAGAACTTTCTTCCCTAGACATTTTTTGACTTCCTCTCACATCTCTGCTTAAATGTCACCTTCTCAAAGAGGCCCTCCCTGGTCATTTCATATAAAATATTGCCCCCAAGAGTCTCTCTACCCTTTTTCCTATATTAGTTTTCTTTGTATCACCAGTCACCACCTGACATTGTATTGCAGATTTCTCTGTGCCTGAGGTCAGCATTCACCATGACCACAAGAACAGGAGCTGCCTGTGGCTCACACCTTTTCTACATCTCCACTGCTGTGCCTCCACTGTCTGGCCCAGAGCCAGCTCTCAAAAAAATATTTGTTCTGTGAGTGTTGAAAAGTTTTGTTTGTGATGAAATTAGGGTTACATATTTTTATGAAATGTGTATAATTATAGGTAAATTTAGGCTGGGCATGGTGGCTCACGCCTGTAATCCCAGCAATTTGGGAGGTCATGTCAGGAGGATAACTCAGACCCAGGTATTCAAGACCAGCCTGGGCAACATGGGAAGACCCTGTCTCTACAAAAAAATTAAAAATTAGCCAGGCGTTGCTGATGTGCGCCTGTAGTCCCAGATACTCGGCAGGGTAAGCTGGGAGGGTTGCTTGAGCCTAGGAGATTGAGGCTGCAGTGAGCCATGATCACACCTGTGTACTCCAGCCTGGGCAACAGAGTGAGACCCTATGATTGATTGATTGATTGATTAATTGATTGATAGATAGAGAGACTAAATAAATAAATAAAATAATTATAGGAAAATTTGAGGCTGGTTTCAAACCTCAGTTCAGGGGCCTGACCCATTGGCCAGATCTCAGATGTATGCAATGTGTCAATCCCTGTCTGGACCATGAGGACCCACAGAGAAATAACACATGCTCTTCAGGATATGACTGAAGGCTGAAGTAAAGAACTTTCTTTCTGGTCCATATGAGTGGACCACCAGTTAACAGCAAGCTTTCTAAACCATGGACATTACACCCTTGCCCTACTAAGGGTGTTACTCTGGGCTGTAGTGACAGAAACCTCTACCAAAACAATAATAATATTCATGAAAAGTAGCATTGACTCAGCCCATCATACACTCAGCCCTGGGCAAATCCTAGGGATACCGTGGGTGTGAGTCAAACACAGGCCTGGCTCTCAAGGGCTTTGCCGTCTAGGGGGCCATAAATCAATGTGATGATGGTGGGTTTACAGATGGAGAACTGAGGCCTGGAGAGGGAAACTGACTTGCAAGCTATTGATGGAGCCAGAGAGCAGGGAAGCTCGTCCCATACAGAAGAGATGGGAGGTGGGTGTAGAGGAGGTGGGACTGTGCCGGTGCTGTGTGCTGCATTCAGATCGCCTCTGTGAATCTCCCCAGTGACTCTAGACAGTGTGGTATTATCCCCTTTACAGATGAGGAAACTAAGTCCCCGACTTAGGACCACACAGTGGCCTGAGTGCAGGTGCTCACACAGCCATGGATTTGTCCAGCAGATTCAACCCTCACCAAACACTCACGTTTGGTTGAAAATTGCTTCAAGCACTTTGCAAACTAACATGCAAAGACATCATATTATACATTGGGGGAAAAATGTAATAAAATGGTCAAATCATTAACATCCATGTTTTTATACAACTCTAGGATAAAGTATCAAGTTAATCTCATTCATTAAAATAGTTGCCAAAGACGTTTGTCTTTGGACTCATCAAATATACTGTTTGATGACATCATTCAGTAAAGGCAGCTTCCCAGCTAACCCATCTCTTGTTATCCCAAAATAAATTTTGACGTTTGTAAACTGCAGAAATTATTAAGTGTTTTTTTATTTGTCAGTTTCATCTTCCAAGGATAATCTAAGGCTGCCCTTAAAAGAAGCATTGAACAAATTTGCATTTGCCTCTTAGATTGAGACATGAATTTTAGAAATAAGACTTTGTTAAAAAAAAAAAATTCCCCACCTCCACTGAACTGTGAACTCCTGAGAACAGAGACAGCATCTGATTCATCTCTGTAAGCCAAGTCTACACTTAGCCTGGGACCTGGTCCTGTATCAGTCAATAACTGCTGCAATAATACTGCATAACAAACCGCCCAGCTTAATGGCTTACAATAGCAGACATTTGTTCTCCTGCAGGCCAGCTTCAGTGTGGCTGTTCTAATCCTGGTTCAGTTGGGTGATAATGTCCACACTGAAGAGCAGCTGGATGGGCTCCAGGATGCAGCTGAGCTTAAGTCTAGCCCGTGTGTGTTCATTCTGGGCCAGGCTGAAGGGGCAGTGGCTTTCTAGAGTGTGCTCTTCTTATGGAAATCACCAAAACACCAGCTCCTTTACATCCTCTGCTGTTTCATCCACTAATTTACCACTGACCAAATCAAGTCATATGGCTAAGCCAACATCAATGGAAGGAGGAAGTACTTTTCTCAGTGCAAAAGTACATGGTAAAGAGTGTGGGTGTGTAATCCTATCAAAATGGAATGAAGAATTGGGACCCAAAATTTAATCTACCCCAGTAACCAATAAATATTGACTAAACGAAGGAATGCATGCAATCCTGCTCTACCTGTTTCCAGTGACATAGTCGGGGCTTCCTGTTTAATGTCTCTGAGACTCAGTATCCACGTCTATAAAATGGAGCCTGATGCACGCGGGACTTAAAACCTAGATGACAGGTTGATGGGTGCAACAAACCACCATGGCACATGTATACCTATGCAACAAACCTGCATATGTAGCCCAGAACTTAAAGTAAAATTTTTAAAAATTTTAAAAAGCAACAACAACAACAACAACAACAAAATGGAGTGAATAATGCTTTCCAGCACTTAAGTGACTTGCCCGAAGTCTTATGGTGAGCCACTGGTGGAGACAGGATTTGAACACACCTCTTTGTCCATTCAATCATAAAAAGAGCCCTGGACTTGAGATCAGACAGACCCAAAGGTAAATCCCATCCCTGCCATGGGCTTGCCATGTGACCTTGGCCAAGTCCTTTCCCCTCTCTGTACATCAGGGTTTCTCTCTATACAACAAGGAGGGGATACCAGTCCAATGCTAAGCTCTCATTCTTCCTGCCCTCTAAACTCTTTCATCCATTCAACAAATATTAATGTTAGAACAGAATACAACTCAGGGTGCTGTGCTAGATCCTGGAGTAGGGCAGGGATCTTCAATACAGGCCCCTAACTCTTGGAAAAATCTCCCATTCCCTCACCCGCTTCCCCAAGCTTGTCTCCAAGGACCTCAGCTCTGCTGGGACATCAACAGTGGAGCTGTTGGTATCTATGTTATAGTCACCAGCCTCAGCTGGGCTTTCAAGGCTGCCTGGCATTGCTGCTTTATTTCTGCAATCACTTCCCTCTTGAGCTCCTTGTAATGACCATTGCATACCTGCCCCATCCCCAGACCTCTGACACCCATCTCCTCCCTCAGTCTCAGTATGTAACCTTGCCTGCTACTTCCCAGTAAAAGTTGAAGACCTTAGATGAGAGCTTCCTCAACTTCCTGCTACCCTCCCTCCATACCCACCTTCCTGTCCTCTCCTCATTCCCCTTTGTTCCACTTGAGGCCCTGCTTCTTCTTCCCTTCAAAGACATTTCTGCTACCTTGGCTTTGGAACTCCTCCCCTCCCACCTTTGCAGGGGTTCACGAGATCAATTTTCTCTTCTTAAGAGCTCCCTCTCAACCAGATTATGAGCATCAATATTTAAACATGCTTAAGTCTTTTACACCTTAAAAATAAAATCCTCTCTGTGACCTAACATCCCCTTCCAGCTGCCAGCTAATTTCCCTTCTCTCATTCTATTGCAGTCAGATCTCTTAGCTACAAGTAACAGGAGCCAACCCTTGCTGATTTAAGCAAAAATGGAACTGATTAAGAGGATATTGAAACATATGTCCACAAAAAGACCTGTACACAAATGTTCATTGCAGCCTTATTCATCATAGCCAAAAACTGGACATGGCTTTAATATTCACCAACAGCTGAGTGGATAAGAATATGCAGTATATTAAATAGTGCAGAATATGATCCAGCACCAAGAAAGCATTAACCACTGTAGATAAACATGTTTACTGTAGGTAGGCACACACCTACATGGATGACTCTCGAAAACATTAAGCTGAGGGAAAGAAGTCAGATACAATGATATTGATTGAATTTGTATAAAACTCTAGAATAGAAAAAACTACAGATATAGAAACAAATAAGCAGTTCCCTTGGACCAGGAGTTGGTGGGAAATGAACTGCAAAAGGGCACAAGGCAACTTTTTGAGGTGATGGAAGTACTCCCTATCTTGATTACAAAAGTGGTCACATAGGGGTACACATTTTTCAAAATTCATTGACTTGTACCTCAATAAAGTGTACTTTTAAAGCTATACATACATACATACATACATACATACATACATACATACATACATACATAGTTAATAGGTGCATAGATACTTGGTTGGCTTACAGAATTGCCAGGAGGTTGGGGAAACCAGTTTTGGTCTGCTTCTAAAACCACCACTACCACCACCACCACTTCCACCAACACGACCACCACCATCACCTCCATCACCATCACCATCACGGCCACCACCCCCGTCATGGCCACTACCACCAATATCACCATAATCACTGCCACCACCATCACCACCACCACCACCACCACCATCACCACTGCCATCACCATCACCACCACCACCATCACCATCACCACCACCATCACCACCACCACTTCCACCAACACAACCACCACCATCACCATCACCACCATCACCACCATCACTACCACCACCACCACCACTTCCACCAACATGGCCACCACCATCATCTCCATCACCATCACCATCACTGCCACCCCCCTGCCATCGCCACTGCCCCTACCATTGCCACCACCACCACCATCACCACCACTGCCACCACCACCGCCACTAACACCATCACCACTACCACTACCACCACTTCCCTTTCTGTTGGTGCCACAGTGAGCCCTGCTTACACCACTGTAGCCAGCTCTGCTATCCCAGGAACTCATCATTTTACAGCCAGCAGTGCTCTCAGAACACATTCCTCTTGTGCTTCACTTGTTCCTGATTTTGAGTCTGGGATAACACTTCTGATACATAAGCCTTGTCCTATGTTCATCCCCACTCCAGGCCAGCTGGGAAGACAGGTACTGTATTTATCTGGTACCTTCCTCATGTGTAATGTGAGACAGGCTCTGTTTCTCAACAGGATTCATAGGTAGAGAATTCTCCAAAAATAGGGAGATGATGCAGTTACTGGGCAACCAAAAAGAATGACAGGTGCCTACTCCTACAACTCACACAAACTCCTCAAAAGAGTTGTCTACACTAGCTACCTCTGTTCCATCTCCCATTCTCTTCCCCACTGCAATCCAGCTTATACGACCCCCATCACTCTCCCAAACATGGCTTGCTAAGGTCACCAACGGCCTCCCTTTCTCTTAACCTAACAGACACTTTCTTTTTTTTTGTTAAGCAGTATTTGGTAAATTTATTTGATTGATTTAACAAAAATAAACTATGTTCCTGTTCTAAAACTGAATCTAGTGAGGTAGACTTCTGTGACAATTTGCAAGGTATGAGGGAGGCAGTAAGGGAAAGCTCATATACCATGCTAGTTTGTCTCCTAAGCTCCATGTGCCTTTTCTTAAAAACCAAAGTGCTCCCATCAGTTAATGGGAATTTTTTTAACTTTTATTTTAGGTTTGGGGGTACATGTGAAGGTTTGTTACACAGGTAAACACACGTCACAGGGGTCTGTTTTTACATATTATTTCATTACCCAGGTATTAAGACCAGTACCCAATAGTTATCTTTCCTGCTCCTCTCCCTCCTTCCAGCCTCCACCATCAAGTAGACCCCAGTGTCTATTGTTTCCTTCTTTGTGTCCATGGGTTCTTATAACTTAGCTCCCGCTTATAAGTGACAGCATGTGGTATTTGATATTCTGTTCCTGAGTTAGTTTGCTAAGGATATTAGCCTCCAGCTCCATCCATGTTCATGCAAAAGACATAATCTCATTCTTTTTTATGGCTGCATAGTATTCCATGGTGTATATGTACCATGTTTTCTTTATCTTGTGCCATTGATGAACATTTATGTTGATTCCATATCTTTGCTATTATGAATACTGCTGCAGTGAACATTCATGTGCATGTATCTTTATAGTAGAATGATTTATATTCCTCTGGGTATATACTCAATAATGGAACTGATAGGTCAAATGGTAGTTCTGCTTTTAGCTCTTTGAGGAATCATCATACTGCTTTCCACAATGGTTGAACTAATTTATACTCCCACCAACAGTGTATAAGTGTTCCCTTATCTCCACAACCTCCCCAGTATCTGATTTTTTTTTACTTTAAATAGTAATAGCCATTCTGACTGATGTCAGATGGTATCTCATTGTAGTTTTTATTTGCTTTTCTCTAATGATCAGTGATACTGTGCTTTTTTTCATATGCTTGTTGGTCACATGTATGTCTTCTTTTGAAAAATGTCTGTTCATGTCTTTTGCCCACTTTTTAATGGTTTTTTTTTCTCTTGAAAATTTGTTTAAGTTCATTATAGATGCTGGATATTAGACCTTGGTCAGATGCATAGTTTGCAAATATTTTCTCCCATTCTGTAAGTAGTCTGTTTACTCTGTTGATAGTTTCCTTTCGCTGTGCAGAAGGTCTTAAGTTTAATTAGATCCCACTTGTCAATTTTTGCTTTAGTTGTGATTGCTTTTGATGTCTTTGTCATAAAATCTTTGCCTGCTCCTATGTCCAGGATGGTATTGCCTAAGTTATCTTACAGGGTTTTTATAGTTTGGGGTTTTACATTTAAGTCTTTAATCCACCTTGAGTTGATTTTTGTATATGGTATAAGGAAGGGTTCCAGTTTCAATCTTCTGCATATGGCTAGCCAGTTATCTCAGTACCATTTATTGAATAGGGAGTCTTTTCTCCATTGCTTGTTATTTTCAGCTTTGTAGAAGATCAGATGGTTGTAGATGTGTGGACTTATTTCTGGGCTCTCTATTCTGTCCCATTGGTCTGTCTGTTTTTGTATCCCTACCATGCTGTTTGGGTTACTGTAGCCTTATAGTATAGTTTGCAATTGGGTAACATGATGCCTCCAGCTTTGTTCTTTTTGCTTAGGATTGCCTCGGCTATTCAGGCTCTTTTTTGGTTCCATAAGAGTTTTAAAAAGTTTTTTCTAGTTCTGTGAAGAATGTCATTGGTAATTTGATAAGAATAGCATCAAATCTGTAAATTGCTTTGGGCAGTAGCCATTTTAATGATGTTGGTTTTTCCTATCCATGAGCCTGGGATGTTTTTCCATTTGTTTGTGTCTTCTCTGATTTGTTTGAGAAGTGTTTTGTAATTCTCATTGTAGAGATCTTTCACCTCACTGGTTAGCTGTATCCCTAAGCATTTTATTCTTTTTGTGCCAGTTGTGAATGGGATTGCCTTTCTGATTTGGCTCTCGGTTTGGCTATTGTTGGTATATAGGAATGCTAGTGATTTTTGTACATTGATTTTGTATCCTGCAACTTTGCTGAAGTTGTTTATCAGCTGGAGGAGCTGTTGGGCTGAGACGATGGGGTTTTCTACACATATAATTACATTGTCTGCAAACAGATAGTTTGACTTCTTCCCTTCCTATTTGGATGCCGTTTATTTCATTCTCTTGCCTGATTGTTCTGGTTAAGACTTCCAAAACTATGTTGAATAGAAGTGGTGAGAGAAGGCATCCTTGTCTTGTGCTAGTTTTCTAGGGGAATGCTTCCAGTTTTTGCCCATTCAGTATGATGTTGGCTGTGGGTTTGTCATAGATGGCTCTTGTTGTTTTGAGGTATGTTCCTTCAATACCTAGTTTATTGAGTGTTTTAAACACGAAAGGGTGTTGGATTTTATTGAAAGCCTTTTCTGTGTCTATTGAGATAATCTTGTGGAAACACCCTCTTCTACAGGCTTCAGTGACACCTCCTCCTGAATTTATTTCTACTCTCCCTCATTTGATCGCTTTGTAAGATCATCTCCCTATGCCCAGCCTTTCAATGTCGGAGCTCCCCATGGCTCAGCCTAAGGCCTCTTCTCTTCTCCTCTATTCCCATCTCTCACTGGCGACTCACATTTACCTTTCTGGCCCAGAGAGACCTCTCATCCAAGCTTCAGACCTAGATGACATCTGCATTTAGCTGTCTCTAAGACAATAACTCACACTCATCCCTTCCATTCAAAACCAACAGAGAGACAGATATGTGAATCATATAGGAGGGGATAAAAATATCAGCTTCAGTACTGGTGAATCTAGATTGAAAAGGCTGCTTTGCTGTATGGCCACAATCATACTTCCTAAAACTTATCCCAACACAAGTCCTTTGGGTGATGCACCCGGGTGAGCATTTGGGTCAGCAGAGCAAACATATTCCTGCAGAATCACTTCTATATGCCCACTGAACTACAATAATAGGAGCAAAGAGGGTACAAACTCTGGATAAACTCTGGAAGGCAGGCCAGACACTGCCCCAACATGCTTCCCACGTGAAAGAAGGAACAGAGCAGAACATGTCAAGCCTGCAGGCAATCCTCTCTCCCCAGTTCAGTCTTGGCTACCTTCGGATCTCACCTTTAGTACCTTCCACTGGGCAACCATCTCTGCAATCCTTCCTTCTCTACAAAACCAGGTCACCTCCTCATCACAGCCCTTCATAGGCCCCCTTTTCTTTCTTCAGGGTCCATCTCAAGTCTGCCACTACTGATTCACTGGGGGCTAATGGATGGCCATCACACTCACTTCTCATAAGCCACAGGACCTCAGGGAGGTGGCTGCTCAGCCACCCTTTTATCCCCACCATCTGTCCCAGCGACAGGCACAAGATGGGCCTCGATCAATGCTTATATTAAGTGAATGAATGAATTTGATGATCCCTCCGTTTATTTTCTCTCTTCTGGACTAAGCACTGTCTGAGCCATTCCCTTACTCCTGCCACCACCACCACCCCCCACCCATCTATGTGTGTGTGTGTGTCTGTGTCTCCTTCACTCCAGTCCTCTATTCTTTCTTTACTTCTCTCCCTTCCTCGCTCCCACCCAGAGATTCCTAACAGCTTTGCCAAAATTCCTCAGCCCAAAACTTTTGCGGCCACAGCGCCACCTAGAGTTCATCTATGAGATGGGCCAACCCCAGAGCTCTTGACCGCTGTCCAGCCCAGTGCAGCCCAACTCTGCCTTGTCCCCTCCACCTTATGTTCTGGGCACATCTCTGGGTCTTCACACTCATTTTCCTGGATTCAATGTATTACTATTTCTACAATTCCCTAAGTGCCCGGTGGGGACTTTAAAACAGAAAACTGCAGCAGGTCAGAGAGAGGGACAGATGTGGTTCAAAGTATTTCCCTCTAATGTTTGATCTACCTGTCTTTCCCTTCTTCTCTCCAGTTGTTTTTCTCTGCTCAACTTTAGCTAATAATTCCAATTGGTATTACAATACAGCAAATATTTCATGAGCAACAACAATATTTAAGACCCCATGCAGGGTATCAAGAGGAACTTACAGTTATGGGAGAAGGCATGTGAAAGAAACAAGTATTTCTCTTATTCTCAGCTACTATTTCTATTCTTAACCTACAGGCATTGTTCTGGCAGTTTGGACTGAATGCCTCAAAAACTGGTCTGGTAATTTCATCATGTGGGCAGAGGTTCATGAATAAGAAAGCACAATCCATCATTGTATGTAATGGCAAACATGTAGAAACAACCAACCTGCCCAACAATAGAAGACTAAGTTATAGCACATCCACTTGCTTGAATACTATGCCACTAAAATAATGCATATAAATGTTGTATAATAACGTGAGGACTTAGTTTTCAGCTAATTTGGGGGTTGGAAAACAGTTTACAACTTGCATAGGAAGTATTATCTCAATTGTGTAAAATAAAAATACATGTGTGGAAAGATTATGAGAGAATAGTCTCAAATATTCTTAATGGTTGTTCTGGGGAATTCATTTTTTATTTTTCTTTATTCCCTAAAATGTAATGAGCTTGTGTTTCATTTACAATGAAAAATTAGAATAAACCTAAAAAATACTAATCTGAAAGAAAAGAAATCTTTAAAAATATGAAATAAATCTGTATTAAGATGGTTCTCTCGGAGAATAAAACAGTGGTTACTACAGGTAGAGAAGGGAAGACAGAATGGAAGAGGCAGGTCAAAGCATATAAAATAGCACATATGTAGGATGAACAAGTTGAGAGGCCTAAGGTACCACATGAAAACTAAAGCTAATAAAATTGTATTGCAAGGCCGGGCGCGGTGGCTCAAGCCTGTAATCCCAGCACTTTGGGAGGCCGAGGCGGGCGGATCACGAGGTCAGGAGATCGAGACCATCCTGGCTAACAGGGTGAAACCCCGTCTCTACTAAAAATACAAAAAATTAGCCGGGTGTGTTGGCGGGTGCCTGTAGTCCCAGCTACTCGGGAGGCTGAGGCAGGAGAATGGCGTGAACCCCGGGAGGCGGAGCTTGCAGTGAGCCGAGATCGCGCCACTGCACTCCAGCCTGGGGGACAGAGCAAGACTCCGTCTCAAAAAAAAAAAAAAAAAAAAAAATTGTATTGCATTAGTGGGGAAATGGTTCTCCAAATAGTCTATAAAGCTCATTATCAAACTGGGAAGTCTTTGGACTTTTTCTACTCCAGGGATAGAGAGTTTCAAGGTCTTCCAAGACCCACCAGATTCAAGGTCAAGAAGGAAGCACAAATGTCTTCCCATTGCCCTGGGCTCAGCCAACATCTCCTCGGTACTTAGAAATGTGATTGGATCCCAGCGTTAGGGAACATATCTCAACCACTGGGCCTGCCACAGAGCATCACAGTCTACCGAGGGGAGCAAATCAAACACTGGGGACAATTGTGTGAAAGCTGTTACTGCAGATGTGACTGCTCCCCCCCAACTCCCACCACTTTGAGATATGTCACAGCGACCACCCTGTGTGGTGGCTGTGCAATTACAGAGGAGCAGGGGCTGAGGCCGTGTCTCCTCTCCACACCCCATGGGCATTACCAGGCATGCGGTGGGTGAGCATTGAAGACTTGCTGAATGTGAATCCTTCTCCACTATGTTCTTGCTCGTATCCTGCCCCATTGCATCCTCACAGCAACCCCATGAGGAAGAGGACATTATTATACCTATTTGTCAGAGAACGGAACACATATGTCAAGTAATGAAGTGATCTGTTCAAGGGCACACTTCTGGAAAGTGGCAGAACTGAGATGTTGTCTCAAGATCTGTCTGTTGCAAGCCCCACATTCTCTGTCTAGAGAGTGGCTGCATGAAGGAGCATATAAGGGAAACAGAAGTTTGACTTTGAGTTTGACCTGACCTTGAGTCTGACCTGACCCTGAATCAAGTGTCATCCCCACTAATTCATTATGTGACTTTGGGCAAGAAACTGCTTGGAGCCTTGGTTTCCTCAACTGCATAATGAAGACAATAATAATGCTTCTCTTGTAGAGTTATTGTGAATATCAAACACACACACAGACACATGGTCCCAGATGGGGTGACGCTGATATTATTTGAATTGTTCAAGAGCATAGAAAAAAAATAAGGAAATCTTCAAAACATCTTTCAAGAATGGACCATAATGTTAGAAAAAAACAATAAATATTGTACAAAAAAAAGAGAAAACTACAGGGCAATCTCACTTAGAGATTTAGATGCAAAATCTTTAGTAAAATATTAACAATCAGGATACAGAAGAACATTAAAAGAATACTACTATTTCCAAGTGGGATTTATTTCACAATGTAAGGATAGGTCAATATTAAGAAATCTATGATTATTCATCATATTAAAAGAGCAAAGAAGAAAAATCAGATGATGATCCCCAGGGACGATGACAAGATATGTTATAGAATTCAACAATTCTTGATGAAAAAGAAACAAAATGCAAAATAGAGTGGAAATGGATGGATGTTCCAAAGTATATCTTCCTTGGGATAAGGAAAAGCAGTATCAGCTTTAATGTCACAAAAGCACTATCACTGAAATCCAGGAGAAAGATAAGAATGGCCACTTCTTCTACTATTATTTTTCCTTATTCTGAATTTACTTGTTGCAGGAGGCAGGGATGCAGAACTATTTCTTCTCCACTTCTGATGCTTTCTTCATCTTGGAGGGAGCCCAATCAGAGTAACACACCTGGCCTTTCTCTACCCCTCATTCACTCCACTCCAGGGAAAATGGAGTGGCTTAAATTGGTATATTTGGGAGCCTTCCTTTGGGAGAGACCTGCCCACAGAGAGTACACCTTCCCCTCTGCACCCACCCCATACCTTAATCTTACAAGAGCAGCTGCCACTCACTCCACCACATGAGAGCGTCCACACTCATCCCACAGCGCCCATGACATGGTAAGTCCGTTTTAGAAAATCCCCTTACCTTACAGATACGAGTCACATTCTCCAATAACTAGTCCTCATGGATAAAACTGGTGCTGGCGTCTGCTTTGTACTTTCCCTGTCTTGAGCAGGGAAGAGGAGAGTATTAATCGAATCCCCTGAGACTCCATGAGTACTAACCAATGCAGTAAGACAAGATGAACAAAATTGAGGTTTAAAAAAATGAAATGAAGAAGAGAAAACCTGAGAAAGTATCTACAGAAAGATTAAGAGGGCTCAGGAATTCAGTTGAATACAAAATAAATAGCTCTAATATATACAAATAACATTCAATTCGAAGATATAGTGCAATGGAGGAAAAATTTATAATAGCAACAATAAAGATAAAATATCTAGGAATAAACTCAACTAGAAATGTGCAAGATCTATGCGCAGAAACCCTAAAGACGTTCCCGAGAGACATAAAAACATACTTGAACAAAGGGAAAGGCCAGCCCATGTTCCTGAATGGGAAGACACAACGTCATAAAGATGCCAGTTATCCCTAGGTTAATATAAAATTTAATGTAACCTTGATGAAAGGATCAACAACATTTTTGAACTGAATAGTCAATTCTAAAGTTTATATGGTAAAATGTGTGCAATAATATTCTGTAAAAGCCTGAAAAGGAAGCGTAATGAGGGATGGCTAGCCCTATAGTTAAAACAACATTTACAAAGCCACGCTGATTAAAACAATGTGGTACTGGCACACGGACAGATCAACACAACAGAATGAAAAGTCCAGAAAAAGATGAAGATATAGACTGGAATTTAGTGTATTGTGAAGGCGGCATTTCATATCAGTGGGGAAAAGATGCATTATTTAATAAATGGTATGGCAACAACTCGGTAGTCTTCTGGGACAAGGTAAATTTGAGTTTAACCTTACACCTTACTTCAGGATAAATTTCAAATGAATCAAAGATTTGAATGTAAAAAAATAAAAGTTCAAAGGAGCATGAGAGAATGATTTTATAATTTCAGAGCAAGGATGACCTTTCTAAATATGACAAAATCAAGAAGTCGCAAATTTTTAAAAAGCTAATGTTTGACTATAAAAAACTATAAATTTTATTCATGGCAAAAACACTCAATAAAAGTATCAACAGAATTTTTTTCAAACTTGGCTGGGTGCCATGGCTCACACCTGTAATCCCAGCACTTTGGGAGGCCAAGGTGGGAGGATTGTTAGAGCTTAGGAGTTCGAAACCAGCCTGGCCAAAATAGTGAAACCCTGTCTCTACTAAAAATACAAAAATTAGCTGGGTGTAGTGGCAGGCACCTGTAATCCCAGCTACTCAGGAAGCTGAGACACCAGAATTGCTTGAGCCCCAGAGGGGTGGGGGTGCAGGGCAGAGGCTGCAGTGAGTGGAGATAGCACCACTGCACTCCAGCCTGGGCGACAGAGTGAGTCTCCGTCTCAAAAAAAAAAAAATTTTTTTTTGGAACTTCACAAACTCTTTCTAACATTCGTATGAAACGTGTACCCATTGAATCTAAAATAATACAAATTAAATAAAGTTCATATGGAAAAGCAAATATGTAAAAATGATTTATCAGAAAGTTGAAGGACAAATAATGAACTGAGAAAAATACTTTTAACTCATATCACAGGCAAAAGTAAATTTCCTTTAAAATGTAAGCTCTGAAAATTGATTAAAAAGATCAACACTTCACCTCCACTTCTGAAAATAGGTAAAGGACATGAAACACACAATTCAGAGAAAAGGAAATACAAACAACTCTTAAGTGTGCAGAAAGATGTTCACAATTAAAATACGAGAAATGCAAATTAAGACTTCACTAAGATCTCTTTTACAACTACCAGACTGGCCATGATAAAAGAAATCCAATAATATACTATGTTGGCAAGGATATGCTGAAGCCAACATCGCACTGCTGGAGAGTGTAAACTGGTTCTGCTCCCTTGAATGGCAATTAAAGTACATACGTACATACTCTGTGTACCAGCAACTCCCTATTTCTAGGAATTTATCCTGCTGACATAATTATGCACCTGCAAAGTGATGTTGGTACAAAAATTGTTATTTGTAGCATTGTTTGTAATAGTAAAGAATTAGAAACAAGCTAAATGTTAATTAATAGCGGACGTTTAAATATATTGAGGTATTCTCATCAATTCTATTCTTTGCAGCCATGGATAAGAATAAGAATGATCTTAGCGAGTTGCTAAGGAATGTTCTGCAAAATACATTGTTAGGTGCAAAAAGTGAGATGGAGAAGAACACAGTGTTCAGTATGCTCCCATTTGTTGTTTGTTTGTTTGTTTCTTTGTTTTTGAGATGGAGTCTCACTCTGTCACCCATGCTGGAGTGCAGTGGCACAATCTCTGCTCACTGCAACCTCTGTCTCCTGGGTTCAAGTGATTCTCCTGCCTCAGCCTCCTGAGTAGCTGGGATTACAGGTACCTGCCATCATGCCCCACTAATTTTTTGTATGCTTCCATTTGTTTTTTAAAAAGGAGCAGGATGGGGTGACCATAGAAACACATTCATTTACAGATGAATAAAAATATCTCTGGAAAGAGACACTGGATCCTCCAGAAGTGGGAGTCAGGGAGGGGATGGCTGAAAGGCTGGAGACAGGGGTGGCAGGAGACTTTTCACTGTATATCCTTTTGTAACTTCTATAGTTAGCGTCATGTGAATTTAAAATAAATTTTTAAAATAAAGTTTTTTAGAAAAACAAAAATATACATGCGATTTCAGTCTTTGGGGGCAGAATATCTATTCATTTTGGGAAAATACATGAACTGGCCATTTAGTAATATCTTATAAAGCAAATACCCTCCAGTTTCTTTTTGGGGAACATTTAAGTAGCTTGAAGTGGATATTTGATCTTGTGGTTGTGGTGAGGGCTGTGTTTCTGTAGGTTTTATTGTCCTTTAAAAAACACACACAAATATAGAAAAACTATTTCTTTGCTCTATTTGAGTTAGACTTCATTGTGTGTGATTGTGTGTGTGTGTGTGTGTGTATGTGTGTGTGTTCTTATTTAATAGTAGTTCTCCAGACAGTCTAAGCTGACAGTCTGGAGATATGTCCAGACATGATACCTGAAAGACCAGTGGTAATAATTAACTGGGCTGGGTTAGCTGGCTGGGTCTAGCTGACCATGGTTGTGATGTCCTCCACAGGTTACTTAAGCCTAAATGACTCAGGCTTTAGGAAGCGTGCTGACTGATGTTCGATTGTTGCTTTCCGATGTAATTGTCTTGGGACCCTTAGGACAAGGCTTCATTCTTACAAATACGGGTAAGGAAGTAGACATCCCTATTGTCAATCATCTAGGCCAGCCATCGATCTTGACACTGGAAATGAGAGAAAACTCCTTCTCATTGGGCCTTGTGGTGGTTGGTCCAAAATTGTAACATACACTTCCTCAATGAATTCCTGGCTAGGAGCAGGGATGGGGAGGGGTGCTCCAGCCTCTCTTCTGCAGAGACATGTAGGGAGGGAAGCAGCCAATGCTTTGAAACTGATTTTAGCATGGACTTGGGCTCTAGGGCTCTAAGAGAATCCCCCAATAGTGGAGATTATGTTATCCTCTACGGAATGCCCCCTCCATTGTCCCTGAACCTTCTCATCAAAAGATATGAACAATCTCCACTCTTCTATGAGAAATTAAGGGAACGTTAGGCCAGAGTGGTGGTAGGAAGAGCAGCATCTGTTGCTTCCCAAGACCAGGGGTGGAAAGAATAGCCTCTAGCAGAGCACCATGAGTCTGAAGTACAATTGCATTTGATCCCATGGGGCACGATGACATGAGACCCAAACAGAAGAGCTGGAGTCACAGCACCGAGACTGCACACACCCACATCGCATTCAGATCCAGATCCCGGGCACCGAGACCGCACACACTCACATCGTATTCAGATCCCGGGCACCGAGACTGCACACACCCACATCATATTCAGATCCTGGGCTCTAACACTATTCCCCACTAAAAGGAATTGGGATCTTTTAGAGGGTAGGTGGTTCTACGCCTTGCAGAAAAAATGGAAAGTAAGGATGGCTATCAAGCATCCTGCTATTGCCGGAAAATAAGATTGCTTTCAAGGATATCAGTGTAGCACTAAAAGAGGGGAGGGGGCAGCTGAAAGCGCTTTCCACTGGCAAAGTTGTGATCATCCGAACAGCAAAAAGAAGGAAGGAAATGAGGAGGAGAGGAAGAAATATAGTTGATTAGAACAAGATAAGTTAATGAAAAGTCATGAACTCATGACACTAAAAAAGTTAATATAAATTATACAAAAAGGTGGTTGTAATTAAAAGGTAAAATAATAAGATCTATTTGTTTTTATTATTCCAATAAGTTGAGGTATGGTTACATATGGATCTTTTATTTTTTGCCATTCATTGTATTTCTTTATAATGCATTACCATGTATCTGTTTCTAGCTATAGAAACAGGAAAGAAAAATCACAGGGACCCATGAGTAAGCTAAGAAGTCATGGAAATGGTAAGAGAACCAAAAGGACAAGGTGGCACTGCTGGCCTCACTGACAATCAGATGGAAGATGAGCTTGGTGAGCCAGCCCTGGCAGGCATGTGGACCCAGTAACCAAGTAGACGGAACATTTTGCCAGGTGTTTCACAGTGATGGATTAGCTGAATGTCTTGGGGAGGAGAAAACCACACAGACCCCATCTCTCATCTCCTGTGAAACCTCTAGACAACCCCACTAATTACAAGATAATAAAAGGTATCTAGCAGTCTTAAATAATGCTCACAGACCAGATCCATATGTCATAATGACAGGACAATGGGTTATGTAACATTGGCCAAGTGAGACTTGCAATGCATAAAATTTTGGAGAGAGACACCAGGTTGCAATAAAACGGAAGACTGTGTAAAAGACCTAGACTTACAAATTTCACTGATGTAACAAGTGAAGATTAAGCCAAAAAAAAAAAAAAAAAAAAAAAAAAGGCAGCCCAGCCTGTTGACCAGTGGCTCTTCAAAACCCTTGGAAAAAGTAATCAGTTTCCATGTCAAATTAAGAATCAAATAGGTAACCCAGATCCTATCCTGGGTTATTATTCCTTTTTGCTTCAATCTAGAAAGTTATTGCACCCTAGGTAGGTATCAAAATAAATATATGAAAAGCTAAGAAGATATAACATTATAGAAATAACAAAGAAATAAATTAACCCATGGAACTGATGCTTTAAGAATAAGTATAGCCGGGCATGGTGGCTCATGCCTGTAATCCCAGCACTTTGGGAGGCCGAGGTGGGTGGATCACGAGGTCAGGAGATCGAGACCATCCTGGCTAACATGGTGAAACCCCGTCTCTATTAAAAATACAAAAAAAATTAGCTGGGTGTGGTGGCGGGCACCTGTAGTCCCAGCTACTCAGGAGGCTGAGGCAGGAGAATGGCGTGAACCCAGGAGGCGGAGCTTGCAGTGAGCCGAGATGGCACCAGTGCACTCCAGCCTGAGCGACAGAGCAAGGCTCCGTCTCAAAAAAAAAAAAAAAAAGAAAGAAAGAAACCAGCAAGTATGAATGGCAACATAGTCATAACTTATAATAATTCTGTTTTGTATGTGTTTAATGTGTTTGCTTCCTGAGTTTGAAAGAGTCAAAAGTATATATTGCAAAATTTATAACTGTGGTTTAAACTATGTAAAACAATGTGCTTATTTAAATTTATAGCATATTAAAATATTTAAATATTGCTTTGTTTCTAACTATTATTTGATGTTTAATAATATCTTTTAAAAATATTTTTTAAAATACCAGTGGTAGTGAGTCTTTCTCTCCAAGCCCAGACACCACTTGGTCATTGTTTCAGTTATCTAGTTTTGTGTACCAACTATCCCAAAACTCAGTAAATTTTTTATTATATCTCTTGATTTCACAGGTCAAGAGTTCAGGCAGGGCTTGGCAGGGTAGTTCTTCTGCTTCACAGAGTGTCAACTGGGAACGCTCAGTAGTTTTCAGCCAGCAACTGGGCTTGGGATACAAGACAGATGTACTCGCAAGTCTAGTATCTTGGTGGGCATAGCTAGAGGGCTGAACTCAGCTGGGCCCTGTCCATGAAGTCTCAGGGCCTCTCCATATCGTCTCTCCAGGAGAATGGTCAGAAGACTTCTCACATGGCCAAGGCTCCCAGATACCAAAATGAAAACAGCCTGTCCTCTTAAATGCAGGCCCAAAATTAGCATAGTGTCACTTCTGTTACACTATATTGGTCAAAGCAGTCACAGACCAGACCACATTTGAGGTGTCAACCTAAAGGACTCTTGTATTAGCCCATTTTAATGCTGCTGATAAAGACATACCTGAGGCTGGGTAACTTATAAAGAAAAAGAGGTTTAATGGACTTGCAGTTCCACGTAGCTGGGGAGGCGTCACAATCATGGTAGAAGACGAAAGGCATGTCTTACGTGGCAACAGACAAGAAAGAAATGAGAGCCAAGCGAGAGGGGTTTTCCCTTATAAAACCATCAGATCTCATGAGACTTATTCACCACCATGAGAGCAGTACGGGGGAAACCATCCCTGTGATTTAATTATCTCCCACTGGGTCCCTCCCACAACACGTGGGAATTATGGGAGGTACAATTCAAGATGAGATTTGGGTGAGGACGCAGCCTAACTATATCAGCTCTCTAAAGGAAAATTATATTTATTTGGAAATGGGCACTGCAATGGGAATATGTGTGCCAAAGTCAACTATGTGCTTATCAGGTAGGTAAAGAAAGACAAAGGTTTTTTAAAGAAAGAAATGAGGAGGATTACTTGTTTTGAGGTAATTGTCTTTGGCTACAAGGATCAATAACAAGGGTGTTGCCAGTCCAAGGTTGGACAGGCAGTTACTGGGCCTCATACAAGTATTTGTGTGTGTGTGTGTGTGTGTGTGTGTGTGTGTAAGAGTATGATCACCTTTGTTCAAGGTTGTGGTTTTTACACAGTCTTTTGTGATAGTTCCTGTTATCAGGTATTTGTACATGACAACCCTACCTTCATGGCCTCCCCTGATTCCATTTGTGAGAATTTTTAGCATGTGGCTTTCTTTTGATTTTGACAACTTTCACATTTTCTCCTTTTAATTAAGATCTTTCTCTGAAAGCATGGCTGATTAATCACCCCATAGTTAGATTTTGATCATCCTTCAGTGCCGGAATGGACCTCCCAGTTTGTTGGTCTGGTCTCACATTGGAGAAAATGATGACTAGGAGTGAGTCACCAATCATGATAAGCAATGGGTAAAAACCCATTTAGCCACATTTGTGCAACAAGGGATGTTTGGAGGGCATGGCTTTCAGGCTGTCTACCCAGTATCTATTGCTAAATTTAATTTTGTGTTTTCTGTAGGTGTTAGCAATCATCTCAAAGTCCTGGGAAAACATTTTTTCATTAAGAGTTGTACTGATATAGAAATTTGACAGGCAACAGGAACAAAGGTTAAAAAGGAAAATAATAACAATATAATAATCTTAATTTGTGTAATAGTTTTGAGCCACAAACGTGGGCTTTTATGGGTCTTGGGAAGATTTGGGAGTTGGTAGGAGAGAGGGGAGACAGCAGGGAGGCTCCTCTAGTGAGGAGGTTTGGAACTGAGTTGGGATATTTCCCTGAGAGATGGCTTCCAAGGAGCCTGGGCTGCCTAAGGCAGCGTGGCGCCGGCCCAGCCCAAGACAGCCTAACAGTGGAGCTGAATTCTGGGTTTCCAGTCCTATGAGAAGACCTGTTTTCTTGTTCAACTCAGAGACTTTGAAGGGCAGAATTAGACCAGAGTGAGCAGGGTGACCCAGCAGGGACAGTTGCTATTTTCTAGCTGAGCTTACCTTCTGCCTGCCTCCCAGCCTCGCACATCCACATACCCCACATGGCCTCCGTGCATAAACCACTGTGGTCATTTAAGGCTCAGCTCCAAAGCAGTGTGACACAGCGGTTAAAAGCAAAGGCTTTGAAGTCAAATAGACCTAGGTCCAAATCCCAGCTCCAGAATTTACTATGTGACTATGGGTAAACCACTTAACCACGCTGAGCCTCGGTTTGCCCATACAACCTCATAAAATTATTATGAGATTCTGTGTGATGATGTACCTCATAGACTTAGCCCAGGGTCTGGGGCATAGTCATTACTGAATAATCAGTAGCCAAAAAAGCCCCCCTCTGCTCTCACTCTTCCACAGCCCACACTGGCCTCTCCCATGTCCCCCACCCTGTCTTGTACCTAACTATGGAGTGACACCTCCTGTGATATTTCTGTCTCGGGTTGACACTGTATCTCTGCACTCCTCCCCAAAGGAGAGTTAAGCAGCTTACGCTCGGGACTGAGGTTTATGCTCCCCCTTCCTCTCCACAAAACACACGCCAGTACTGGTTGGGTACCCTGTAGGAGCACAATAAACACTGATTGGACTAAATGGCCAATTTATGGCTTCTCTTTGAACAGGCCCTAGATGATTACCTTTTATGAGGCTTACACTTTAGACTTAAGATGTAAAACAGAAGCTCAGGTTAAGAGGCAAATAATGGGATATTTTATGTGCTGTTCTGGAGCAAAAGTCCACAGCTTTATTGCAGTGGCTGTAAAAGAGCGTAATTGGAAAAGCCTTGATTGAGAAACCCACAGTGGAAAGAACTCTAGGTCAGGAGACAGGAAGCCCAGACTTCCCACCCTGCGCTGTACCATCCAACCAGGCGCCTTTCCTGTCTGACCTCATGTGCAAAACCGGGGCCCCTAAAGACCCTCTCAGCCCTAACTGTCCACGGTTCTTGAGTCCACAAGTCTAAGATGCACTCCTCCCAGAATTTTATGATTCCAAAATCTTAAGATTCTCTAGTTCTAAGATTCTCATACCCGACGATCCTATAATATTAAAATTTGGCAGTTTCAGATTGTACTATCTTAAGGTTCTATAGTAAAGTATGGTGGTTAACAGCCTGGGTCTGGAGTCAGGAGACCTGGGTTCACATTTCAACCCAATGCTTATCATAATGTGATTTTTGAACAAATTACTTAATGAGATTCTCAGTTTTCTCACCTATACAATGGGGATAAATGCCGTCGCCATGTGATGATGATGGAGAGAGAATTAAATGAAACAGCTCCCACAAAGCATTCTTAATACTTTGACACAGAGAAAGCTATCAAGAAATGGTAGCTATTGTTATTGTTCTAACATTCCATGAATGCATTATCTCAAGAATCGAATATTCTCCCATCCTAAGTAAGTACCATCCTGTGATTCTAGGACTCTGTGACTCTCATGTCACACATCACTCTAAGTTGGCAGGGACTAGGACTGAGACCGCATTCTAGGAGCAAGGCTGTCAGCACAGCCATGGCCACCAGATGGCAGGCTCAGGTTACCAGTCCCTCCGTAACCATACCCGGGTGGGCCAAGGAGCTCTGGGACCAGCCCTCAAGTCTTCTCTCTGGCTCTCATTTAAAAGTTCCTTTCTCTGATGTGAACAGAGAATGAAGGAGGAGTAAGGGGAAGTTGCAATTACCATGTTTTTCTTATCAATCCAAAGATCCGCAATGCAAGAATGAAAGGCGACCCAGAGCGGGGCGGAGGTTTCATAACGAAATGAGCTTAATATGATGCCGTTTCAACACGGCTCACCGGCTGCAGGCTGGAAAGACAGAGACGACGCATCAGCACGTTCCGGGCCTCTCACACCGCCGCCCTGCCTGGGAGCTGTGTGGTCCTCAGTGCCCCCAGTTCGGACACCCACTCATCTGGAAGGGCAGATCTGCCCAGCGGCCAGGAGAGCAGGAATTCTCATTGCTGCCCTCACAGACGAGAGCATCCAAGGGGTCAAGGATTTGCCTCAGGCTCTTCCGTAGTGAGGCAGGATTCAGATAAAGAATTTTCCACGGCCGGTGAGGTGTCCCTGTTAAGCTGATGCTGGCGGCAGCCCGCTCAGCAGTGCCCTGAAGGAGGGAACCAGACAGAAGACAGGGAAGGGTGACACAGGACAGGGGCGGACACCCCTCTGCCTTATGTCAGAGCAGCCCCTCCCAAAACGACCCCGAAATGTCAGGTTCTGTGCTGGGCACTTGGCCTGCATTATCTCTAATGCAATCCTTTCAAGAACCCTTTGAGGAAGGCGTTTAAAAAATGACAGCTCTGAGGGCTCAGAAAGCGGAAGGCACCTGCCCAGATCTATACAGAGATGGAGTCAGGAGTCAAGCCGAGGCTTGTTCCAGGCCGAAACTCCTGCTCTCTCTTCCCACTGCAGGCGCTGCCCAGGGAGTACAGCGCCGAGACAGGAAGGAGGCCTGAGACTCCAGGTCGGGTCCTGGGAGACCTTGGGCGAGACCCGCCTGTGTCTAGCCCTCAAAAGACTCCTTGTCAGGGCCGGGGCCAGTTGGGACACCAAGATGAGGCTGTGGTGGCCCAGATCCAGCCCTGGGCTGGGGGAGGCCAGCGGGGCTCCCGGGTGCCCCGGGCTGGCGCCGCGGCCAATATTGACTTTGGTAAACACCATTTTGCACGGAGCGCGGGGCGAGGGCGGGGGCGCCCTGACCCGGGGGGCGGAGGCAGCGGCTCCGCATTTAGACGAGGCCATTAGCCGCGATCGATGGCTGCGCCGCGCGCTCCGGCCGCTGGGCGCTCCCAAATGAAGGTTAAGTTTGCTCTGCGCCCCGGCGCGGCCGGCCATGCGCCCGCATAATGGCCCCGGCCCAGCCAGCCCGCGCGCCCAGGTTAAGCCGAGGCCGAGGGGCCGCGCTGTTGTGCTGGTGAGGACTCGGCTTGGCCGGCAGGCCGGGGCAGGGGAACCGCAGGGTAGATGTGCTTGGGACCCAGTGTGCGGTGCCCTGGTCTGTCTCCCTCAGGGTTACCCTCCTGGGCTCCGGTGGGTCCTGGATGGGTAGGGTAATGTGGCTGTGCCTTAGCTTTTGCTCCAGGGCCACTCGTTTGAATGCACGGCCTGTGTAACCTTGTGAGAGTGTGCCTGGGCGTGCACCCTCGCACCTGGACATCTGGCTTGGGCTACCTGGAACACTGGAGCCAGCCAGTCTGGGAAGCCAGAGCTCTGTATGCCAGAATTCTGGTTCTGCCCATTGCCCTATCTCTTCTTCCAAGTCACTTCCCTGCTTCAGCTTCAGACTCATCCCCTGAAACAGGCAGGTCAGAGGGCACCTGGCCCTGGACAGGCAAGGACACGTTCACACGCGTATTCGTGGGTGGCTAGGCTGTGTGAGTGCACATCTGGGATGTGTGCATTGACATGGGTGTGGCTACGCCCAAGGTGTGGCTGTGGTGTGTGCCCAGGTGCTGCAGCAATCGGAGTTAAGTCTTAGCGGTTCCTCGCTGGGAATCCCCTTGCGGTCTGTTGGAAACTGCAGCACAGGCAGCCTCACACCATATACCACCGCGTTAAACCAGCTCCCCCCAGGACAGGAGCCACAGTGCGTGTTTAATGAATGCCCCTAAGCGCCCCACACTGCAAAGGTATCACATTAATTCTCGTACCTATTCTTTTCTCCACTTTTTTCTTTTTTTTAAACAAATGAGCAAACTGAGACTCAGAGAGGGGAAGCAACTTGCCCAGAACCATAAAAGTCAGCGAAGGGAGGAACTGGGATTCAAACCATGCTCTGCCTACTGCACACTGCTGCTGCTAGTGGTGACAGCTCTGGGGATGGGCAACTTGAAATGGCAGACCCTTGGCAGGAAGCGGGTGAGGACAATGCTGTGCACCCACCTTAGTGCACCCACCTGTGCGCTAAGAGAATGTCTTCCGGTTTATTTAGAGATCCTTCCCCCTATCCCCGCATGTTACACCCGAGCAAACTAAGGCTCAGAGAGGGGAAGGGAGTCGCCTCAGCTTGTTCAGCAAGTTAGCACTGGAACAGGGATTAGACTCCTGATAGGTTGTGGTGTGCTGCTCGCCTTGGTCCTGGCTGCCTGCAGTGTCTGCTACGGAGGGGGCCCCGGTTCTAGATGGCAGCCGTCAGCATGAGCGTGACAGGGTCGGGAGACCCAGGCAGTCTCCCCACTGGGGAATGAGTACCTCACTCTCCCCCATGGCCTTCTTGTGGCCCAGGCCCCAATCAGTGCACTGAGGCAGGTGTGTACTCATGAGCTCTGAGCAGAAGGGATGACAGGATGGCCCAGAGGGGTTTGCATGCCACCCCAGGAGGCATTAGGGAATGTTTGGGAACATTTTGTCACAGTGAGTTGCCATAGGTGCTAATGCCTTACACAAAATAACTATCTGCCCAGAATACCAGCCATGCCCAGGAGGACCTGACTCAAGATTCTGAGGAGCCAGGGAAGCAGGTGGCCCCAGAGCTGGGGAGTGGCCTCCCTCCTGCCGCTCTTCCCCTCAGCCCCCTAGCAGCCCCTTCCTTGATCAGTCCTGATAAGATAAGGTCCTGCCCAGTCCTCTTCCCCAGTGCCTCTGCCTTGGTAAATGAATGACCCACAGAGAGAAGGGGCCTGGCCCCGAGCCCTGTAGGGTTATCATTGGCAAGGTCACGCCACCTGCAGACCCACCATGCTGTCTCAGAGCTCTGGGAGCTGAGGGGCCGCCATCCACGCTCCAACATATGCTGTGCCACCTCAGCCTGATCCTTTGCTCTTCTCCCGTCAGGCAGGTGAGGACCTTGGGGCCAGAGAAACAGGGCAACTTGCCCAGGTCACAACAGCGAGTCAGTTGCTCTAGAGCCCAGGTTTCCACACCACACCAGCTCCTGGTTCCCTGCCCAGGGCTCTGAGTGTGCACCTTCCCCTAGCACAGCCAGGCCTGGGTCACCAACCGACATATCCCTGAGCAATGACTTCAGATGGCCAGCTTTAGTACCAGCTCTGCCATTCAGTACCTACTGGTGTGGCCCTAGGCAACAATGCCCCTGCTTGGGACCTCCGTTTACCCCATTGTAAAATAAGATGGCAAGCCAGGTCCCTGAGATAAAGAGTAGGGGCACATCACTGGCAGTGCTCACCCCTCCAGAGGGCCAAGGCCTCCATCCATTGCTGCCACTACCTTTTTATGGACACAAGATGTGCGTTGCTCCCTGTCCTAACATGACCTTGGGGGTGCCAGGCTGCTCCCCAGATGTGAGTGGTAGCTGTCACGGGGAGTGGTAGCTGTCACGGGGAGTGGTACTGTCACAGGGAGTGGCAGGGGAGGCTGAGGCTTATCGTGGCTGCCTCCTCATGGGCAGTAGGAGCAGGAAAAAGAGCTCCATGGACCCTGAGCCTGAAATCTTCCTCTTCCACAGCTTCAGAGCACTCTACTCTCTCCAGAGACTTCTGCAAATGGGCCCTTGACACCCCAATCTCCTCTCCAGGATCAGAAGATTTATCCATTTGGAGTCTTAGACTGAGCCATAAGGTCATGAGTCCAATCCCCTGAGTAATTCAAAGCCAAGAGACCTACAAGATCTTGCCCCAGGTCACACAGCAAGCCAGAGGTGAAGCCAGAGCTTGCCTACTTGCTGAGACATAAAGGGTGAGTTGCAGATGCGATGGTTTTCTCAGATGCCGCTTAGCATTTCCCTGGCCAATCTCAGCCACAGCCTGCACAACAACCACTGTCACTAAACCACACCAGCTCCTGGGGGGCTCCCTTAGCAGAGGCTGGCTGAGGGCCTGGGCTGGCTAGGCACTGTGCTGAGCACTGTGGGGGAAAGAGATGACCTGGGCATAGGCCTGCCCTGGAGGAGCTCACAGCCTAATGTGGGAGAAGGCACCACCAAGAAGGACAGGAAATCACTAGAGAAGTAGAGATTATGGCAGTCACCAGGGATGGAGACAGCAGTGAGCAAAAAACACATGGCCATACCCTCATGGAGAAACAGTGTCATTTTTAATCTAATATGAAACACAAGTGAATAAGTGCCATGATAGAAAAGCTCAGGGGACAATAAGCACACCAACAGGCAAGGGCGACCTACTGTGAGTGTCGGGAGAAGCTTTCCTGAGTGAGGAGTGGATGTAAGTAGATGTAAGATGTGGCCGCGCAGAGGGATTAACTAGGGCTGGCTTGGAGTTGGGAGAGGCATTCCTAGCAGTGGAATCTGTGCATTTGAAGGTCCTTGGGTGGGAGGAAGCCCGGAACATTTCGAATAACAAGAGTCCACAGTGGTGATGTGATGGTTCAGTGGGTTCCATGGTGAAAGATAAACCTGAAGAAGTTGGCAGGCCTAGATCACACAGGTCCCTGGGAGCCACGGAAGGAACTGGATTCTTATCCTAAAAGCAATAGCAAGCCATGGATGTAAGCAGCAGAATGTAAGGTGTGTTCAAGAGGTCACACTGGCAACGAGGTTGAGCATGGATTGCATTGTGAACAGAAGTGGAGAGAACAGCCCTGTTGGGGAGGCTTTGCTATAATCCGGGCATGGGATGGTAGCTCAGACAGGACAGCAGAAGTGGAGATGGGAAATGTGGATGGAGACAGGATCCACGGGCCTTGGTGAGGGCTCAGCTGCGGAGGTGAGGGAGGAGGAGGTGTCAGGCTGACTCTGCCCTAGGGACAGGCTGTAGGCTGAAGGCTGTTACCAGGCCCAGAAACAAGAGCCCTGGGATGGACATTCTCTTTGGGGCCTGTTGGCATTTCAAGTCCCTTTAAGACACTGAACTGAAGGGGTCAAGTAGGCAGTGGGATGTACGGTTCTTGTAGGAGAGAGATGTTCATGTCATTGGCAGAGAGATGGTAGCTGAAGCCAAGGGCATAGATGAGGTCACGTAAGGAGAGAGAATCTGTGGGAGAGGAAGCAGAATGGAAGTTAACCACCTGGGAGGAGAGGATGAGCCAGGAAAAGACTTCAGAGAAAGCAGTCAGAACAGCAAAGCGTGGCGCCCAAGAGAGGACTGGCATTCAGTTCCCGGGATCTTTCCACAAACTCCTCTCTCTGTTGAAAAGCCATCTCCCCACCAAGCCAGCTAGCCACTGCCTACTCCAAGGTGCTGCCCAGGTACAGTCTTCTCCAGGAAGCATCCCCAACCCACCTCTCCTTCCCAAGGTTCTTCAGACTTCTCATAGCCCCTGGGGCAGGAGAAGATGCTAGAAAGGGCAAGGCTTTGGAGCTTGTCATATGACATGAGCAGGCTGCCTTCCAAAGCCTCGGTCTTCTCAGTTGTCAAATGGAGTAATTACTGTGCAGGGATTATATTTCTTGTGAGGAGCAAATGATATACTACATATAAAACCTGTGGCTCATAACAAGCACTCAATAAATAGAAACTACCATTATCTTAGCTCTTAGCATGTTGCACTGACATTATCTGTTTTTGTCTATTTCTCTCATCACCTCATGAGCTCTTTCAGCTGACCGAGTTTGTGTATCTCAGCATCGCCTGTGCCTGGCCCAGGGCCTGGCATATAGCAGGTGCTCAGTGAAATGAGAGTGAAGGAAATAGAGAGGTTGAGGGGGCAAGAATGTTCAGGGTAGACCTCCTGCAGGAGGAGGTGCCAGAGCCAGGCCCAGTGGGTCCCAGAGTACCACCCCCACCAACCCCTGCAAGCAGTGCAGTGGGAGGGACAGGGGGAGGGGGAGGGGGAGAGGGAGGCAAGAACACTCCAGGAGGGGGAACAGCTTGAACACATTTTTCCCAGCTGAGGAGGCTGGGGAATGACTTCTCTGCTGAACTGCGACCTCAGAGCCACATACCCTCTTTGAACTGTCAGGCAGCCCCCAGCCCTGTCACTCCCCATCTGAGCTGGGTGAAAAGTGAAACTCCAGCCCTGCCCTGGAGCAGTCCCCAGTGAGTCCCAGGCCCAGCCCCCATGTCTGGGTTTATTTGTATGGGGCTAGCCGATCTCCTAGCGAGGGCTCTCTGCATGTCCATGGCCCAGGCTTGTTACACCCCTCACCCTCCCCTGTGGCCCGCCTGGGCCTGCTATAGCCCGAGGTCCCGAGTGGCTTTCCTCCCACGTGGGCAGGGGACCCACGCAGTGGCAAAGCTCAGGCTGCAGAGGTGGGCTGGAATCCTGCTCCCCCCCTGCCACATGCACAAGGTTCGGGGAGCTTAAGAAAGTTTCTTCACCTCTCTGGTCCTCTGTTTACCTGAAAAATGGGGGCCTACCTCTGTGGCCCAGAGGAAGGGGCAAGCATGCACTTAATTGTGTTTTTCCATACCAGATGCCAGCATCACGCTCTACCCCTGAAACACAGGTTTGAACCTTGAAGCAGGGTGGATGTTTTTATCCATTTGACTTAAGAGGAAAGCAGGATTTAGAAAAAAGAGGGGACCACCTGTCCAAGAACAAGAGACATCACTTGTAAATAGCAGAGCCAAGGTTCAAATGTAGGATCGTCTAACCCAGGGATCAGAGTGGCAGATGGCAGTGGAACATAGCACATCACCCCTTGTACCTGCAAGCAGAAAGCTTGTGGCCCCTCAGAGCCTGTCTGCCCGCCAGAAGACCAAGGGCTCCACGATTCTAACGCCAGCTAAACCCAGAGCTCATTCCCAATGGTAGCCTCAGCATCTAGCCAGGACCTGGCACCAGAGGGGCTCAATTAATGTTTGTTGAGTGACTACATAAATGAATTTCCAACTCTTCGTAGAACATCTATGAGGGTGGTCATGAGATAAGTTGGTGAAAGTAAATGGGAAAGACCGAGGTGAGTAAACATGAAAGATTCATTTAGTTATTAATACAAAATATTTCTCTCTGTCGTTTTTTTGTCTATTGGCCTCCCTTCTTTTCCAATACAAACATTTATTAGGCACCTACCATGGAACAGGCTTGTGTGGGCTCCACAGATGCAGGGATAGACAATGTTAAGACATTTCTTAACATTTCTTTAGCCCTTACTGTGTGACTGACACTAATCTAAGCATTTTACATGGGTTTTCTCACTTAATATTCATAACAACCTGAAAAAGTAGAAACTTTTATTGTTGTTCCATTTTACATGTTAGGAAACAAGAGACAAAGAAATTAAATAACTTAGTCAAACTAACTGAGAAAGTGGTGGAGCCCAGAATCATATTTAGACACTCAAATTTCAGAGCCAAGTGGGGAAAAATCTTCAACCCTGCGTACCTCACTAGCTGATTGAATCAGGTGTGGGGGGCGGTTAAGTAAGGCAAGGGAGGGCCTTAGATGACATACATAGCATGGTATTTAGCAGACAGAGAGCTTTTTCTAAATGTGGCTATCGTGAACCCTATTTTTATTGTGAAAGTTTAACAAATTACCATGAAAGCAATAACTTTGTTATCCACACTTTCTTTTCTTTGGTATCTAGTGAGCTTTTTTTAAAGGCCCTTAGAGGGTAGCTAAGGCACTGACTAAAGAGGAAACTGAGGCCCAGAAAAGGGCAGGAATCCGCCTCTTCCCAGGCTGCCAGGGCTAGAAGCATCAGTCTACTGGTAAATTTAACACCAGCTCTCTAGAGAAGATAAAGCCTGATTTGCAGTCTTCGCCAGTTTCTATGGTGTGTTCTC
This sequence comes from Nomascus leucogenys, assembly GCF_006542625.1. Lineage (NCBI taxonomy): Eukaryota > Metazoa > Chordata > Mammalia > Primates > Hylobatidae > Nomascus > Nomascus leucogenys. The sequence continues at coordinate 16,267,088 of NC_044392.1, read as the reverse complement.
ACCACGGCAGATTTCAAACTGAAAGCGAGATCACTTGATAGTGCAGATGGACAGAGGCACTTACAGTCAGCTCTGGCCAGTGGGTGCAAACCAGCTCTTCACACCACGGACCAGAACCTAGGCTTTCTGACAAGCCTGGAGACCTTTACAGGATACCACCAAATCCAACGGCCCCAAGGGTCCCTGTAGATGAGGAGCGGGGCTACGAGGATAGGAGGAAAAGGGGAGGGACACAATGCTGAACCCCGAAGAGCTCTGAAAAGTTCAGTGGGTCTTCCTTCTCCACACACTCAAGATTGCTTGTTCTATGCTCTCTCTGATAACTTGTAAAGTTTAGACTTGGGGAGAAGAAAGGGAAATGGCTTGGTTCCTGATACCCTCCTAGATTATGAGCAGGATGTGGCAGTGTGAGCTCAGTCCTGCCTGCTTTGCAGTTCCTGAGAGAAGAAGCCGTGGCTGGGGTCATCTGCTCCCTGGGTCCAGAAAGGGAGATCAGGTGATTTCATTTCCAGAGTACAGCATGTATTTCTCAATTTAACATTGGGTCATTTTCACTGCTTGTTTCCTTCCTCCTGGTCTTGTAGTGTGTCCAGTGACTAATCCAAGACCCAGACTCTGACACAGGCTTAGTGACCTGTGATGCTGGGCACCCTACCAAGTACCCCTCTTCATCAGCATGACCTCATTTCCAATAGTAGCTCTCCCTCTAGGTCAAGTCAGTGGTGTGCTATTAAAATTGCCCTACTATTAATGATGGTAGTGAAAAACATAACTGCACTTACTTTAACATCTTTAAACTGACTACTTAATATTAGCTTATTGCTATATCCCAAACAAGTAAAAGAAACATTTAAGCCCCTACTATGTGTCAGACATGCAATGTGCATTATATTTCATTTTCCAAGCAAACGGACCAGGAACGTTATCGTCCTCATATTTTATTGATGAATAAAGCTCTTCCTAGAAGGGTTATGTAACTTGGCTGAAGTCACATGGCTAGTAGGTGACTGAGCCAGGACTGGAACCCAGGTGTATTTGTGTTCAATACTGTATTCTTTCCCTGTTCTGTGATGATTCGTCTCTTAGGTTGATTAGGAAAAAAAAAATCAAGATAATTCTGAGAGAGTGAACACAGGCTAGGCATATTAGTTTTCTATTGCTATGGAACAAATTACCATAAATTTAGCAACTTATAGCAGTACCTATTTACTATGGTATAACTGTGTAGCCCAGAAATCCGGGTGGGCCCATGTGAGTCTTCTGCCCTGGGTCTCACAGGCTAAAATCAAGGTGTTAGCCATCTTATGGGAAGGCTCTGGGAAGAATGCCCTTCCAAGCTCAATCAGGATGTTGGCAAAATCCAGTTCTTTGCAGTTGTAGACTAAGGTCTCTGGTTCCTTGCTAGCCATCAGCTCCTTAAGGCCATTCATTTTCCTTCTCACATGGTCCTCTCCATTTTCAAAGCCAGCAATGATGCAGCAAGTTATTCTCATACTTCAAATATCTCCAAGTTCTCCTTCTTCTGACTTCCTTTTCTGCTGTTGACTAAAGAAACTTGCTGCTTTTAAGGGCTCATCTGATTCCACTGGGACCACTGGATACTTCAGGATAACTTCCCTATCTTAAGGCCAGCTATACCATATAACATAACATCATCACAGGAGCGATGTCTAATCATATTCACAAGTTTCAGGAATCAGGGAAGGGCATCTTTGGGAGCCCATTTTAGAAATTCTGCCTACTACAATAGATAAGCTTTGTAGGAGTGGAGGTTCTAGGGGTACTCTCCGGGCAGGTAGGACCGGGAAGGAGAGGGGCTTCCCCCTGGAGGTCTTGAACACCTGGAAAGCACTGTGGGGACACTAGGTAGCCAAGGGGAAATGACATAAACAAGGAGGCAGCGTCTATAGTGAGGGGGAAATCAGAAAGAAGGAGGCAAAAAAGAACAAAGGAAATGCAAAAAAAAAAAAAAAAAAGATTGCAGCCTTACATCTGTAGAGAAGTTCAAGTTCCCTTTGTTCTCTCACAGGGGCCCCAAAAGATACTCAGTAAATATGTGTGAAATTAAATGGGCTGTGTCGCTCAACTCCCATGGAATGGGTTGGGTTGAGATTCATTGGGTAGGTTGGGATTAGGGCTGGGAGAGACTGAGTTGAGATGAGCTGGATGGGTCATGTAGGCTGAGGTGGAGATTAAATGGCTTGTTTAGATTAAGAGAATTGACCTAGCTGGGATGTGATGGATTGCATTGAGTTTAGATGGGCTGAGGTAGAAAGAGCTGAGTCCGGGGTAGCTTGATTGGGGCTGGGTTTGGCTGAGCTAGTCTAATTTGAATCAGGCTGGATTTAACATGCTTGGGTGGGTTGGAATGATTTTAGGATGGGTTGGTTTTTAGCAGGGTTAGACTGAGCTGAGGATATATTTGGTTGCGGATGTATTAGCTTTTAGTTGCAGAGACAGAATCTACTCTGAATAGTTTAAGCAAAAATAAATATATTAACAGTATTTCATGGCTCACAGAAATATTTGGAGAGCTGAAAACAGATTCCAGGCTTCATCTTCAGGATCGACTCCCAAAGTTAGGCTGCAGAATGGACCACCAAGGCAGCTGCTCCTTTTGCAACCATTAGGAAACCATCTGCCAAGTCAGGAAGCCACCAATTTGGCTTCTGACTCAAGAAACACGCTCGCCTGCATGTCCACACTAGCTAAATGCACACTTCAGTGAAAGCATTGACAGGTTTTCTCTCCAGAGAAAAAAGTATGGTGAGGAAATTATTTGGGCAGGTAACACAAAATTGGAAAAATGTTCCTAATTGTGGAATCTGGGTCATACAGATAGAGGTACATCACACTATTCTCTCTTCTTTTGCATGAGTTTGTTTCTATGGTTATTGTTTTGAAAGGACGGCTCATTCCTTGCCTTTCTGCCCATTCGATACACTTCTGACTTCAAGCCTTGCATGAATGTATGGCATGCGGTAAAACCTACATAACATCTGCATTCTAACTCTAGGGCAGTCTAGGAAATACAGTTTTTAGCTTTTCAGCCCCTATGAGATAAAAAGGCATGCTAGAAAGAGGGAGGGAAAGGGGCTGAATGAATCAGTCTACAGTTTCTACCACCATTGAGCTACACAGGTTGGGTTGGGGTGAGTTGCAATGGGCGAGGTTGCCTGGGTTGGACTAGGCTGGGTTAAGAGGTGTTGGATGGGTTGGACTAGGTTATGTTGGAAGGTTTGGGCTATACTCAGGTGAGCTGGACTAAGCTGGGTTAGGCAGCATTGGCAGGAGTTGGATCAGGATAGGTGATTTATGTTGAAAGCCTCAGTGAGGCCAGTGCTTGGGCACTGGTGTCAAGCCCTTTGAGAGCAGTCGAGTATGAGTATTTTACTCACTCAGAGCCAGGAAGGGAGGACTTGGAGAATGACATTATTGATGATAGTAGCACCTCCATCGGTCCACCCTCATTGGGTTTCCTCTCTATTTCCTGGGGCCAGGCTCATGTCCCCTTCACTGAAGCCAGACCTCTCTCCAGGCTTAGGCCATTTCCAGTGTTCAGCTCAACCTTTTCTGCCCTCCTTAACATGAAAGCTATTAGAGCAAGAGGCTTGGGACATAAGTTACAAGCAGAGAAACTTGCAGGATGTGTTGTCTTGGGGCAAAACCAAACACAAAGTCAGGATATCAGAGCCATATGGTTCCCTCCCTACATTTCTGGTGGGAGGAGTTGTGGATTTTATGGAATTTGGGACCAGTTCCGGAGGCCCACAGGTGCTGTGTTCACTGAGCCAAGGAAAATGGGTGCTGGCAAGCACACATGTTTACATGCAGAGTAATGCATATAAGCACAAAGTTTGCAATGCAGTTTCAGTTTACATACATTCTCTCCGAGTAGCTCTGTAAGGCAGGAGTCATTAGGTAACATCCCAAAGAGAGACACTCATGCCCAGAGAGGCTAAGTGCCTTGCCCAAAGTCACACAGCAGAGCTAGGATTTGTTTTTTTGGTTGTTGTTTACATAAACATTGTCTCCTTAACTAGCATCCAGCCTCTATGAGGTTTGCAATTTTGCCCCATCATTCATGGTTGTAGCCCCAGCATTTTGAACAGTTAGGACACATGGTAGGTGTCCAATTACATTTATTCAATGCACATATACGCTTAGTAAATAAATGGGGAAAGAAATCCAAGTATCAGAAACCCATGTTCAGAAACACACACACACACACACACACAGCCCTTGTGACAAGGGCACCTTGTCCCAAGTCCTTGAAGTCTTATCCCATCTCTGCTCCTTGGGTTTTCCTGGACCTGACATACTGGCTCAGGGTCAAGGGAAGAGGCCTCTGCACTCAGACCTCCGAGCATGCCTGGCCCAGTCCTGGTATAGTAGGTGCACAACAAACATCACCCCACTCCATCGTCTGCCTTCAGTTAGACCCTTTTTAGAAGCAGAGAATAGAGGAGATGCCAGACAATTCCATCTGGAAAATGGGCTCGCTCTTCCAAGAGAGGACAGGATAACCAGCCCAGACAGGGGTCTGAGACCGTATCTCTCTACTCAGTCAACCAGCCTCCAAGTAGTTACTGCTCAGAACATGGTCTTATTCAGTTTGCACAGACAAGCCTCAGAAGGAGGGGTCATTATACCCATTTTGCACATAAGAAAACTGAGGCTTCTAGAGAAGAAGTAACTGAATTGCCCAAGGTCACAGAGCTAGAGAGTACAAAGCCTGGATCAGAGTCCACATCTGTGTGACTCCAAGGTCCATAGGTGTCAATGCCAGACAACTCCCAGGCTCCCCCCTGAAGGGGCGCATCTCCCCTTCATCCCCGGGCTCTGTGAAGGGCAGAGTCATGTCTCCTCTTCCCTCCATCCTGCCTCTGCTCTCAGTCTGGGTCAGCACAGGGTTGGGGGAAGGGGGACATTTCTTGCTGGCTCCGACTGATATTGATGGATGGAGTGACTATTGTAAATGGTACCGTGTTGTGTAATCAGTAGGAAAATGTGACTCTGTCCCCAGAGATGCCAATGGCATTTTGGACAAAATCCTATCCTTGATTTTCTGGGCCTGTTCAGTTGAAATGTCTGGGTGACAGGGACGAGCTAGGAGCTCTGATCCATCGGGCCTGGGCAGGGCTACTTGCTGTTCCAGCCCCTGCCTGGGAGAGGAGGGGTTGGAAAAGTCACACTGTGGGCTCAATCTCAACTCTGTCACTTACTTACTCTCTCAACCCCATTTCTTCCACTATGAAATGAGGATGGGAAAAGCACCAGGTCATCATGAGGACAGGTGAAAAGGAGCAGCAAAGCAGCTAGCACTTGGCATAGAGTCTGGTCCACGACTAATGCAGAATAAATATTTGTTGAGTTAGTGAACAAATGAATGAATGAATGAATAAACGAGCAAACAAATGAATGTGTGTGAATGCATGAAGAAGCGTGGGCCAGCAGCAAGAGAATAACATTTGGAGTCAGGAGACCCAAGTTGGATCCATGCCTGTCACCTACTAGCTGAGTGACCTTAGGCAAGTCACTTAACCTTGCTGAGCCTCAGTTAATAATAGTAATAATCCCTGCCTCTCGGGCGGTTGTGAGGATTAAATGAAAGTGCTGGGTGGGACTGCTTTGTTAATGGCAGGGCGCTGTGCAAATGTTAGTTCTAATTATTCTCTACAATTATGACTGCTCCGCGGGAGGTGCGTATGTGAGCGAGGGTAGGGAAGGCTGTGCATGTGGGGAGGTCTGTGACCAGGCTGTGTGTGCATGTGTATTGTGTGTGGGTGTGTTTGGAGAACTGGGGCCATTAGAAAAACCATCAGCCCTCTAAGTTGTTCTTTCTTTTGCTAAACTCAACCTGCCAGGCTGACATCGGAAGCCGGAATTAGTGGGAAGTCTGGGGGGACGGGGATTAGCAGCTGAACTTTCTATTCCTGGAGACGCTCTTTTCTCAGGAGGTCAAAGCAATTTCCATATATTATCCTGCTGGCAGCTTGGGAAGGTCAGGGAAACAGCAAACACATGACGTGCCTTCCTCAGATGGAGAAACCGAGGCAGGAAGGGCAGCTACTGTGGCCACCCTGCCGTGCTCCTGTTTGAACCACCATCTGAACGACTTTTCTGCCACCTGGGCCTGGCCTGCCTGGCTGGCAGCGGTTCATTCATTTGAGTGCTTATTGCCATCCCCTTCACCCCTGTTTCCAGCCCTGGGCTGTGAGTGTTCCACCAGGAGGATTAGAGCCAGGACCCTAAGTCCCTGCCGACTAGATGCACGCAACCATCGGAGGGTCTGCCTTTGGCTCAGTGTCCACCTTTCACTCCCTGGCCAGGCTGTGGCCCTAACTCCCCTCCAGCAGACCTTCAAGTTCAGTTCTCCTCCAGAAAGTTGGCCTGACTGTCCTATCTGGCAGCTGTAGAAGTCGTTCTCCTCTGAGCCACAGGTGTGAAGGGACCAGGAGGAAGGCGGCTTGGAGGCCCAGCCACATTGCTCCTGTTGATGCTGAGGGCCAGCCCAGAAATGTTCTGTGAAACCGACCAGAATAAGAGCAGCCCAGACAGAGGCAGTGTGAATGTGGAGCTGGTGAACTGAGAAGCCTCAGAGGAAGTTCTCTGAAGGGTTAGAGCAGTGACTCTCAAAGTGTCATGCATCACCTAGGAACTGCCGATTCTCCTACCCCACACCAGAACTACTGTGTCAGAACCCTAGGGGAAGAGGCTTAGCAAGTGTTTTAGCAAGGCTTCTAGTTGATTCTGATGCTCCAGCAGTTTGAGAACCACTGGGCTCAAACTGCACCAACTCCCTGCACCTGCAGCCAGGCACCTGTCTTCCCAGCTAGATCTCAGGAAGCCCCACCTTCCCCACACTGGTTTTTGTTGGCTCTGAAGACAGCCCTAGACTCTGGGTCTTGCAGATGGGGAAGGTTACAGCTTTCATCTCGGGGCCTGTGTGTCCCCACCTGTAAGGAGGAGGAGGCCTCCCAGAACCTGTCCAAGGCCCTGGAGAAAGGTTGCTGAATTGCAGGGCTGTGGGCAGCCGGCAACACAGTGCTGGGCTCATGTCCCAGCAGCAGCCCCAACCCTGAGCTCTCGGTTCTCTGGTTAGCCACGGAGGTGTGTAATCCTCGGTTTGCCGCCCACCTACCACCAGCTGGGGTAGTCACACCAAATGCCATCCTCCCTGATTAAAGCAGCCATGGCGCTGGTACCCCGCGTTGTACTGGGCGCTCCAGTCGCCTGGCCCTGGTTCGTAATTCACCCCTCCCCCAACAGTCCTAAGAGGCGGGGTCCTCCCGGTTTTACAGATTCAGAACTGAGACCCAGAAATGTTCTGTAGTTTGTCTGAGACCTCACAGCCTGTTCGAGACTAGGATTTGAACCCGAGTCTGTCTGGCTCCAAAGCCCTCTTCCTGAAACCTCGGTGAGAGCCAGACCCCAGCCTGGGAGCCGGGTGCACGTGAGGGGGGGAAGCAGATCCAGTCCGGGTGCTGGCTCCGCTACTCGCCAGCGAGTGGCCTTGGGCCTGCTTCGGTTGCCCCATCTGTATAGTGGGAATAATAATTCTTGCCCTGCCGGCCTTACCGGACTCCTGTAAAAAATCAAGGACGGGGTGGAAGCGAGTGGAAAACTACCGTGGTGTTGAAACGCTGTGACCGGGTGTCCCACGTGCTTTACAGCATACAAAGCGTACGGTATACAGAATGCACCGTCGTGTCGTCTCAGGTCACCCTCTCCGCAGCTAATCGACCCTCGCCTGCGCAATCATTGAGGGAGAGGAGTCAGATGCCGCATCCAAGTCCAGCAGGACCGCAGGACACGGGTCAGACCAGCAGTCGCCTGCGCCTCGGCCACGAACGCAAGAGGGCGCCATGGGCCTGCAGCGAGCCCCGGCTGCCCAACCCGCAGAGCGCAACCTCTCTCGCGCTCCGCGTCGCCCGCAGCTTCCAGGCTTCGCTGAGGGCCCGGAGGTGCCTGGGGTTCCAGGGGCGTCCGGGAGGGATGGCGGAGAGTTGTGCAGTCTGAACTTGAAATTTGAAGTCAGAAAAACCAGCTGCCTCTTACTGCTGTGTGACCTCTTGTGAGACGTTTGGCCTCTCTGAGCTTCATTTATAATTATACGAATATAATTATCCGCTGCCACGCCAAGCCAGCCCGCCGCAGGCACCTAAGCCCATGAAAAGAGATCGCTAAGTCTGGCTCTCAGTGCAAACATTCACACGTTAGGATTCGTGTAAAGCCCTTTCTCCTGCCCTCCCCGCCCCCACCCCCGTGTACTCAGCATCTGAAGCCCCTCCAACGAGGTATGCATGGTCTCTGCATTCTCATTTTTTGGGCGCGCAGATTAAGGCTCAGCTGCTCTTTGGGGGATCATGTGGCTCATCCGGACAGAGACTGGCTGGCCTTCCGGCACCAGCACCAGACTCCGACCCTTCCAGGTCCTGCAGCCTCGGCGCCAGCCTGCATGGCCTGGGAGAGAGGGCCTCGGCGGCGGGGTGCTGGAGAGTCGCTTCCAATCTTCCGCAGACACCGGGTGGCTCTGGAGGCCAAAACAGTCGGAGAAGCCTAGGGCCAGAATGCTGAGCCCCACCCCGCCCGGTCCCCGCTGAAGGGCAGCGAAGGGCAGCGGGTGTTCGGCCCCCAGTTCTGGGCTCAGGCTCTGGCCCGACTGTGACCCGCCATCCCGAGATTCCCGGGCCGCAGCGCGCGCCCGCGTGTGTGGTCGGGGCTCGGTGGCTCTGGGCGCAGATGGCGCACCCCGATTCCCGGGTCTCGTGGTCCTCCTGCGCGCCCTCCCCTAGCGGTCGGCTCGAGCTGCGCCAGCAGAGCCCCTCCACTGCGATGGGACTGCCGGGGTCAGGCCGGGGGAGGGGCGGCCCCGCGGCCCAGCCCGCGCCCTCTGCCGTGGCTGTTTGCACACACGTAATTAGCGCTAATTATCCCGGGCTTTCAGCTCGCCAACTCTCGGCCTGAGAGCCGCGCGCCCGGGGTGAGAGCGGCCCGGGAGCAGCTGCCCCTACGCGCGAGCCCTCTCCGCCCGGGCCGGGGACACTGCGGCTCCATCCGAGTCCCCGGGAACTTGCGTCGTGTATCTGTGTGTGCCCGAGTGCCTACACTAGTGCTGGCTCGCGAGCGTCTTTGTGTGTCCGCCGCTGTGTGTTTGAAGATGCCGCCGGGGAAGGTTCGCGGGAAGCCGACGCAGATGGGGAGAGGAGGGGTCTCAGGATGGCGGTGGTGGGGATGAAATGGTTCTCAGCTGCTAAGGAAGGAAGCTCTAGCGCCCCACTCCCTCCAGTCCGCCGCGAGTCCTGCGTAAACAGGACCCCCGGGGCCGAGAATCCCGGGATTGCTGCTGTAACCGCCCAGCCCAGGCGTTGTCAACCGAGACAAGCTTCCCCGGCCCCTGAGCCGTTTCGTCCCTTCTTGAAGGCCCCCGGTGCTGCCACCGCCTGCTTGAACGGGCCACCAGCGCGCCTTCCTTCTACAGGTGGCAGGGCCAGGCTCCGAGAGGTTAGGGCGCTGGCCCCGGGCGGCGCAGCAGGCCGGGGGGCGCGGGGGCGGGGGCGCCACTCCCAGAGTGGGATTCAGGCTCGCTAGAGCTCAGAGGGTCGGCTGGGGCCAGGGAGATCGCCTCCGACTCCCGGGTCCTCTTCTCTCTCTGATCTCAAAGCCCCAGCCCTTGCCGACCCGGGTCCTGCGTACTCAGCCCGTTCCCGCCACGTCCCTCCAGCCCTCTCCCAAGGGCCAGTTCACCCTCCTCTACTCGGAAAGGAACCAGAGAGCCAGGGGGAAGCAAGCTCAGCCCCAGGGGCCTTAGGCGAAGGTGGGGGCGTCAGCCTAGGTCCCCGGAGCTGGGTTTCTCAGCACACCCTCCGCCCCTCGCCGCTAGAGCGGCCCCTGGCCTTCCCCTCCCTGGGCACGGCATCCCTTGTCCAGGCTCCTGGGCACAGCCTCTTCCGGCCTGTCTCTCTCATCCTCTCTGACCTGCTTCCCCGTTTCCCCGGTGTCTCGCTGTGCCTTTGCCTCTGTCTCTGCCTCTCATTGTCTCTGCCTCTCTCTCATCGGATCTTTGCCCGCGAAGCTACCCCCATCCCCCGCCCCCGCAAAGGAACACACACGGGCAGAATCCGCCTTTGCAATAAAAAAGCGACAACTGGGAAACAGTGAATTAAAAAGCATTAACTTAAAAACAATCCATGTGTCTGCAAATACGTTCCAAATGACAGCCCTTTGGGAGTGGGGGGCGTGTCGGCCACATGTTCTGGAGCCTCAGACACAAAATGTAGGGCGGGCTCAGTGACTCGCGGTGTACCCCTCCTGCTAGCCACCTGGGACAGCGGGATCTGGCGGGGAGGGGGTCTCCTCTCCACCCTGTCATGGACCCCTACCGGGTCCCCTGGACCCTCTTAGCGTTCTGGCATCTGCTGGTCCCGCCTACTCCCTCCCCCCCCCAACAAACTTTCCCAACGCTGACCTCAACTCTCCCTTTGCGCCAGCCCTCCCCGTCCCCACCCCACTCACATCGATTCCACCTCCCCCCACCCCAAGTCTTCCACCCCACACCCCTTGCTGCACCAGAGGCCTGCCCTGACCCACCCTCATTCTGCCCTCCTGCCCCTAGACCACCCAGCAGTCCTGGCTCGGAGAAGTGGTTAGAACCAAAGATTTCCTTGGCCTGAAGAGACTCCCCAGGGAGCTGAAGGCAGAAAGGGTGCTGCCAGCCCCACGACCTGCAGCTGCTGTGTCCTGCCCATGCTAATCAAAGATGGTGTCTCCAAAGGCTGGCCTCTCCCAAGGTTGCAGAAGGAGGCTGCTGTCTTTTGAAGCCCCTCACCAAGACAGGACCTCCCTTCAAAGTTTCATCATGCTGCCCCCTCTGCCCGCCCCCACTTATTCCTAACAACCTTCCTTAGCCTTTTTCTCTGGAAACTGGAAGAATAGGAGTACATCCACTAGGCTTAATTACAGAAGATAGGACTGGGTGGGGGCCCAGATTTCTACTTCACCTTCAGTGTCTTCTCAACTGGGAGAGAGATCTGGAGCCCATAAAGCAGAGGGAGAAGGAGTTCTGGAGTCTTAGCCTTGCTCTGCTAATCACAATAACTTTTGATGATAACAATAATAGTAATATAGTAGCTAACATTCATGGGCATTTACTGTATACATTTACTCACAGAAATCACTAATGGCTCTATGACTTTAAGCAGTAGTTCGTCCTACCTGGACCTCAGTTTCCCTATCTGTAGCAGGAAAAGTGGAACCAGAGGCCCTCCCTATTTAGACAGTGAGTCTGAAACACCTGTAATGGAAACAAAATCTCCTGGACAAGTTGTATTTGTCACTGTTCCCATCTGTTTTAAATGACATGAAGACATCCACCAGGAAAGTTCCAGCTTCAAGTTATTCTGTTCTTGAAACAACAAAACAAGAATGCCATCACTTTTTAAAAAATCATGGCTGGGCACAGTAGATCAGGCCTGTAATCTTAGCACTTTGGGAGGCCGAGGCTGGAGGATTGCTTGAGCCCAGTAGTTCGAGACCAGCCTGGACAACATGCCAAAACCCCATCTCTACCAAAAAAGATTCAAAAATTAACCAGGTGTGGTGGTGTCTGCCTGTAGTCCCAGCCTTTTGAGAGGCTGAAATGAGAGGATCACTTGAGCCCAGGAAGCAGAGGTTGCACTAAGCCAAGATTATGCCGTTGTACTCCAGCCTGGGCAACAGAGCATGACCCTGTCTCAAAAAAACTAAAATTAGAAAAATTGTTTTAAATCATAACAGTTCTCACCAAATCAAATTATTCTTCATCTTAATAGGGATGAGCCATTTAATTTTATTTTTAATAATAAGAATGTTCTGTTTTCATTACACAAGTGAGCCTTTCAAAATTCACATGGCTACTACCACGTCTCACTTGATGACTTACCAGATTCTGGAGGAACCCAATATGAGTATTTATACAAAGCCCCCGGTGATTCTGATTTGAGAATTCTGAGTCTCGTATAACTTCTGAACCTAGTATCGGATATCTGATACCTATCACTCTTACATGATCTCGTCTCTGATTCTGAGATTCCAATTGAGAATTACTGATGCTGGTTTCTGAGAATTTGTTTCTGTAGATTTAAGCAATTTCTCATGTGTGTACCCTTACACATACGTTCCCAGAAGCTGTGGAGGTGCATATGCTACACACATGTGTCTCTGGGGGTGGGTGCCTATGCTTCTGGGCAAATGTGTGTGACTGTGCCTTTGTGTCACGTTTATGTAAATGAGGAGATATTTGTGCTTGTGTGGATGTGTCCTGTGCCTGCATTGATGGGCTTGCCATTTTCTGAAGCCTCCAACAGGGAAGAAGTTTCTCTGGAGGAGGAGCCCATCAGGCCCCTGAAATGCCAGTTGAGCAATCTCATGGCTCCAGAGCTGACAGCGCTCCTCTCCTGATTGGAGAAGGGGGACAACAGATTTTGAGCATAAACACAGATCTCTGTGCTGAGCATTCTAATTCTGCAAGTCAAGTAGAGAGCCCGTGCAGCCGCCTGCTAATTAGCTACCCTGGGGACAAAATTGCCTGTGTTGGAGTGGATAATGTGTTTGCCTGTTTCCGCGCGATCCTTGACCAACTGAATGCCCCCACCTCCCTCTACCCTCTCCCGTGGGTCTGTCTCCCTGCACCCCCAGCTTGGAAAGATGGTGCAGCCTGTGCATGCCTCAGCTCCAATATGTCGGCTTTTTCAAACAGGCCAATTGCTAAGCAAATGTCATTTGAGCTGGAGCTTGGAAGGCTCTCAATGAGAAAAATGATCCATTTGAATAGATGAAGATGGGTCCCACACTGGATGAAGATGAGCTAATAAAGTTCCCATAATATCAAGGACAGGCTCCATGTCCCCTCCCCAGGCAAACTGCACCCTCAAGGGCAGAGGCTCTGCCACAGCACAGGACAAATCCTCAGGTACCTGCAGCTAAGGATCTCAGGCTTGACAGATCCCCAGTCCTAGTGAACCTCTGAGTCCCTCTGCCTGGGTGCCTTTGGCAGTGCTATGGGCTGATGGGAGCAGGAGACTTGCCATACTGGGCTGAGGGGTAGCTGCCTACTGTAGCCCAAGTCATGTCCTTCCCATGCTTGTATAGACACATGTACACATGCTACACAGACCTGTAGTCTGAGCCCTTGGTTTTGACCTCTGGTACACTCTCATGTGTAGAAAGGTCCATACGTAGAGGTGTATACAGTATCTATAAACCTCCATACCTCCATAAGTATTCAGTAACACCTATACAATGTACAGGTTCATCAGCTGATAGAGATATGAACTATACAGATATCAGATGTAGATACTGTTATGGACTGAATGTGTTCCCCTAAAATTCACATGTCAAAGCCCTAAGCCCCAATGTGATGGTATTTGGGGTTGGGCCCTTGGGAGGTAATTAGGTTTAGATCAAGTCTCGAGGGTGGGACCCTATGATGGGATTAGTGTTTTTATAAGATCTCTCTCTCTCTCTTTCTCTCTCTCTGTCTCTCTCTCTCCCCCCTCCCACTTGAGGATACAGGGAGAAAGTGGCCACGCACAAACCATAAACAGTCCTCACCAGAAACCAAAGTTGCTGGCACCTTGATCTTGGACTTCTCAGCCTCCAAAACTATGAGAAATAAACGTCTGTTGTTTAAGCCACCCAGTCTATAGTATTTTGTCACAGCAGCCTGAGCAGACTTAAACACATACACACTAGGAATGATGCTTGCACACATTTGCACATATTCAGTCACACATCAGTAAAAATTATTGCTACACCCCTAGAGACACAGTGGAATGTGTGCGCACTGCTCCCATTACTGCTGCCTCTTATGTATGCAACTCTTACTGTGGCGAGCATTTCACAGACCTCCGCTCACTTTATTCTCAGGACAGCCCCAAGAGGGAGACATTTATTAGCTCCATTTTATGAAACAGGAGGCTAAAATGAATAAGGTGTTCAGGGTTGATTTCACAGCTGCTAAGTGGTAGAGCTGGGATTTGAACTCAGGTCTGCTGACTCCAATGTGCATGCTCCGTTGGGATCATAAATAATCCAACATTCAAAACTGGGGGAGAGGAACCTCAGTAGGGTCTAATAGAACAATCCTGGCACTCCTGTGAGGCCAAAGCCTCCATTCCCTAGGGCACGGGACTTGTTCAGCCTAGCACCTTATGACTCACTTACTATAATTGGGTACAGCTGTCTCCCAGAGTGTGGCAAGGTCTTCCCAAGTGCAGATTCACAGGCATCTCTGAAACCATTAAAGAACTGGTTTTCAACTTTTGTTCAAAATAATGACCCTGAGAAGAGTAATAATATAAACTGATTTTAATATATGCCCAGCTTAAATGACAAGCTCTGCTCCAGTGTTGATATTTTCTGCCAATACGAAATTATTTTATCCTTAGTACAAAGTTTTTATCAGATGCATGCTGCTATGTGTTTTTAATTAATAATGAGATCATTTAATGGCCTATTTGCTGCTGATTTCTAACTGTAGCACCCACTCCCACACCCAGGTCCTCTTGTTTACAGTTAACAGGTGCCAGGGTGTGTTCTGGTTTCTCAGGCCCTGAACTCCCTATGTCCAGCTCTTCTGAAACCTCCTGACCCCATCCAGAACATTTTGGACCCTGCCCTGGGAACATTTTGGACCCTCCATCAACCCTGGGCTGCAGAAGGGCCTGGGGCAACCCTATGGGCACGTCACACTCCTCCATCCCTGGACTAGCACCCTGGCTGGCTCCCCAGAAGAAAAATGAAGGTCCTCCTGACAGGCAAGCATAAATATTTTCTTTCCCAGCCTCGTTCAGATGGGGATCTTTGCTGTTAATAAAGTGGCAGCTGGCTATCTGGGAGTGTCTGAACATGGCCTTCTCTGGCAAAGAGCGCATCATCCATCTCTGTCCTCACCCCGTCAGATGACAAGACTTTGCTGGCCTGCTCTTGCTGGAATGTGCCTTGGCTGGCAGAAAGCAGGCAGGAAGCATTTGCAAAACACCAGTTTCATCTTCTCTCTGTGGAGGGGCCGGGAGGAGGGAGCTGAGTTTGCTGCTCTTGGCAAGCCCATCTATCAGGAGTGTGGCCATCGGGTGCTGGGCAAAGCTATTTATTTAAGCCTCACATCAGGCAGTGAGACTTAATTTATGGGGACAGGAGGGAGGGTGTTGGAGCAGGCTGGGTCTTCCCACTTTGAAAGGTGCTCAGACCAGAAAGGGCAACAGCACGTAATGGGAAATCGTGCCGTGCTTTGTAGCATGTGGCCTGGAAATGGAGCTGCAGGGCCCGGAAAGGTTTTGAAATAACATTTCAGGTTGGAGCCCTCCCTGCCCCCACCTGGAAATAGGTGTTAGGATGGAAAACAGGGCACCTCGCTTCACCCCTCATCACCAGCCAGGGCTGTTGAAATGAAAACAAAAAATTCTTCCTTAAAAGAAAACGTATTTTCCAAAGTTCTGTGAATTTTCTCTTGACTTCCAAGTTCAGAAAAGGCTGTGTAAAGTCTTGGAGTTATGGAAGCTGCTTGGGGGACCAAGGAGGCGGCGCTGTGGGGCTAGATATCACCAGCCTCCAGGCTGTTCAGGTTTGTTCATCCACACATCTGGTGAGCAATAGGCCTCTGGATGGTGAAAAGATACAAAGATTTAGGGTCGCCTAGGCCTGGGCTCAATTCCCCACTGTATTAGTTTCCCAAGGTTACCTTGGGGAAATTATTCCACCTTTTTGTGTTTTAGTTTCCCCACACGTAGAATGGGGACGGTAATGCAGATGTCTGTGGATTGGTATAGGATACTATTGAAGCCTGCCCATGAGAGTGCCCATTATAGGACTTACTCACAATCAGTGCTTGGCAACCTGTTGAGTTTGTTGAAGGAGCTCACAGAGGTTTCCCATTGCCTGCAGAATGGGGCAGAGCTCTCACTTTTACAGTCAATACCTTCTGGGATCTGATCCCAACCAATCCTCTCACCTGGCATCCCAGGATCCTCCTACTAAAATTGGTGTGCAGGGCCTGGCCACACCCTGTCCATTCACTCTACACCACTGCACCCCCAGCTGCTTGCCCATGCTGTCCGCACCCAGCACACCCTCGCATAGCCTCCCCTCCTCATTGCACCTTCCATCCAGAGGCCCTGTCGTCAGGGCTGACGAGAACTACCACTTGCAAGTACACACCGTGGGTCAGACACTGCACGTGTGTTATTTTAGATCTATGTTTTACAGGATCAGGAGAGACAGAATCAAGAGAAAGGAAAGGGAGCACAGTAAGAAATTTCCAGAAGTCAAAAAATATGGTCAGATTTACCATAGAGGAAACATTGCTCCGAGCCAAAGAAGAGATTGTGGAATAGGGGAGGAGGCTGGGGGTCGGGGAGAAGGCTGGGGGTCAGGGAGGGGGCTGAGTGTCAGGGAGGAAGCTGAGGGGTCAGGGAGGAGGCTGAGAATCAGGTAAGAGGCTGTTGCAGGGTCCCAGCAAGGAAAGACAGTGAGAGTGACTTTTAGATGGAGAGGAGAGACCGGGTTTGAGAGTTTGCTTCATTCATTCATTCAGTGCATATGTAGTGGGCAACTACTGTGCGTCAGGCTGGATTCCAGCTGCTGGAATACAGTAGCGAACAAAGCAATACGAAATCTCTGCCCCCCTGGAGTTCACATCCTAGTGGGAGAAACAGATCATGGGAGAAACAGATCATAAACTAATAAGAAAAACATACAGGGTTAGATAAGGAGAAGTGCTATAAAGAAACATCAAAGCAAGGGAATGGAATATCAAAGGAAGGGATCAGGGACAAAATTATGGATACAGTAGCCACACAGGGCCTCGCTAATAGGGTAACTTCTGAGAGAAGACTGGAAGGAAGTGAGTGAGCCCTGCAGACGTCTAGCGGGAGCATCCCAGGCAAAGGGAATTAGGAGCACCAAGGCTCCAAGGCAGGAGTGTGCCCAGCATGTGCCAGGAGAGGGTAGGGCCTGTGGGGCTGGAGAGGGTGCAAAGGGAGAGGATTAGCAGAACTCAGAGGGGGACGAAAGGAGCTGGGTCAAAATGGGCCTTGTCTGTCTCAGGCTTCTGGAGGTCAGGACTCTGCTGTTGGGGCCTTGGGCAGGCCCCTCCCTCTCCAGCTAATTTCTCCCAGTGGAGGATACGTGTGGTGTGGATGCATTTGTGAAAACTTTGAGGATTATGCCATGTGCTGAGCAAAACTCAGACCCTGTGGCCAGGTGCGGTGGCTCGCTCCTGTAATCCCAGCAATTTGGGAGGCCGAGAAGTGTGGATCACCTGAGGTCAGGAGTTCAAGATCAGCCTGGCCAACATGGTGAAACCCCATCTCTACTAAAAATACAAAAATTAGCGGGGCGTGGTGGTGCATGCCTGTAATCCCAGCTATTGAAGAGGCTGAGGCAAGAGAATCGCTTGAACCCAGGAGGCGGAGGTTGCAGTGACCGAGATTGCACCACTGCACTCCAGCCTGGCAACAGAGCGAGACTCTGTCTCAAAAAAAAAAAAAAAAAAAAAAAGCAGCCAGGCATGGTGGCGTGCATCTGTAGTCCCAGCCACTCAGGAGGCTAAGGCAGGAGAATTGCTTGAACCCAGGAGGTGGAGGTTGCAGTGGGCTGAGATCACACCACTGCACTCCAGCCTGGGCAACAGAGTGAGACTGTCTCAAAAAAAAAAAAAAAAGAAAAGAAAGAAAAGAAAAATCCGATCCTGCAGGCCTTGAGATTCTCCAGGTTAAAGTCACAAACACCCACCCTTTCTGAGACTAAAGTTTGGGAGATGCTAAGATGGTAGCAGTGCTGCCGACCTCAGGATGCAGAGGGCCTTACCTCTCCCCACCCGCCTGCTGCTCCTGCCCCCTGGGAAACAAGAGAGGGGCTGACTTCAGGCCACAGTGGCCTAGTGGCCTCTAGGCCTTGTGTCCACAAATACTGTGTCACACAGCTTGGGGTCTTTTTCTTCACAGTGAATTCATCTTCATCCATCATTCCATTAATTATTCTCCCCAGTATTCATTTATTCACGTACATATTCATTTCCTCCCTCATTCTATTTGTTTACTCCTTTCTTCACTCATACACATATTCTTCACTCATACACATATTCATTTTCCTCCCTCTTCGCATTTATCACAAGAGTAACTAAATACATAATAGATTGTGCAATTCCCAGTGTCTGCCTGACTTCTCAGCTACAATGTGAAAGATGAGGGCAGGAAGCACGTCTTCTTCACAGCTGTGATACCAGCATCTGGCCCCATGCAGAGCCCATAGCACGTGCTCTATAAATGGATTTCTACAGCCATCCATTCACTGCACATGCATTCATTCTTTAGGCATTCCTCAAACCTCCGTTTGTACCAAAACCTGGGCCAGACACATTTCAGGAGAAGAGGGAGAAGCAAGAAGAAAATATAGGATAAATTATCCCAGCCCGTCATCCACCATCCCATTCATCTATCCAGTAAACGTTTACCGATGACACTTAGTACGGAATCCTGAGCCGGCAACTGCTTATGCAACTGCTTGCATAAGGATGATCAAGGGAAGGCTGAGGTTGAGCCGCAGCTGGGCCTCAAAGAACGGGCAAAATGTCAGGAGGAAATGTAGCCAGGGGAGAAGGAATGGCAGGAACAGAGGTTTCCATGAACATCACCGTGCCTGGTGGTTAGGGGACAACTGCCATCAAGATAGCTTGGGGCAAATCATGGAGGCATTTAATTGCCAGGCATGAGAGTTTGCTGGGCTCCAGGGGAACTTGATCTGGGCCTGTCATCTCCAGGTGTGAGAAGGCAGGTGAGGCAGGCAGCACTGTAGGTTTCGGGTTGGTTGATCGTGGGCAGAGTATGATTTCCTGTTTGCCTAGAGAGGAGGAAAAGGCCTTCGAAAGATAGTGAAGATTCCCCGACAGGCCACACAAGCTCAAAATGGCTCGGACAAAGCTTTGTGATGACGTTAATGCAAATGAACTAAAAGTATATGGATTAAATTTTCCTTCCCAAAATACATGAGCTGTGGAAACAGAAAGGTGTGTATTTAAATATAGGCCCCTTGAGCTCTCTCTGAGCCTGTCTTAGCGCAATGATACACCGTGGACACAGTTAACTCTGCAGGTGCCACAGTTCCACCCAACAGCTTTGGATCTAATCAAGGATAAAGGGGTCTCAGGCCTCTAATGCTGCAGCTCCCCTCCCCAAATCTGGGCCCTGACAGGCCCTGGCAGAGATCCTGGGCCCACTCTCAGCCTCTCTGACCACAAAAAATTTGCTCCCAGGCTTAGGTCTTCAAAAAACACCAGCTCCTTCTGGCTGGCCAGGAAGGAGAGTAAACACCAAATAATAACAAAACAATAGGTATAATTTTAATATTTATTCTTTCACATGTAAACACATTCATCTAACAAAACACTGAATCAGTATCTGCTTTGACCCTCATCAGAAGCTGACGGGATAGTTGGCAGGGGGTGGAGGGGGGTGGGGGGGATTATTATCCCCATTTTACAGATGAGGAAGCTCAAGTCCAGAGAGGTTAAAGTGACTTGTGTGAATGTCACACCTCTGCTACAGTGATCTAATGAGCCCACTGCACCAAACTTCCAAATTGGTAAGATCATGGCATTCCTTTTCAGTGAAGAGTGTGTCCCGGATGCAAATAGCCATTAAGTGGTTCCTATGGTTCTGCGGTTGAGATGGGCCCTAAGAAGCTGTGATCTTTCCTCCCATCTCATGGTAACCTAGGGGTCAGAGGTAAGGCTACGGTCTGCAACTGAGGTCTGGACTCAGCCCAGGCAAGAACCAGAGACCAGGTCTCCTGGCTCCAGCCCAATGTTATTTCCACTCTGACACTGACCTAGGGCAAGGCCCTCCCAGTTTTTTCAGCCTGCCTATCTGTAGTGAGAGGGTGTGGGACAGAGAGCCTCTAGGGCCCCTTCCAGGGTCCAGGCTGTAGCTATGATCAGTTCTGAGCTCAGGATGTGAAGGTGAAGAATGAGAGCAGGAAGTTCCACGCTCCAGGGGGTGGGGCAGGCCCTGCCAGGGGAGGCAGAGGGCACAGAAGCCACCCCTGACCGACTTCACAAGATAAGGCCCACCCTCACCTCCCCACTTCCTCCTCTCCAGCCCCAGGGTCTCCTTTTCTTCCACATCTTGTTGACTTTTGAATTTACAATGTGTGCCAGTCGCCAAGGCCCGCGGTTGATTACACCCCCCAGACCTGCCTTAGGAAAGCGTCCTCCTCCCCAAGCCCCCACCAGCAACTAGGAGGTGGGGCTGGGAACACAAGATGGGATCTCTCAGGTGCTGGAAAGAAATTAAAGAGGAAACTTACCGAAAAGAGGACAGAAGAGAGAAAGCAAAGGTAAGTTCCATTCGGGAAAGGAAATGGGGAGGATCCACGTGCAATTTTATAGCCATGTTCTGAAACTCATGACTCTTGACCGGGTCCGACCCTGACCGTGGGGGAAAGCTCAGGTGGGGTGAGGAGCTTTATGGTGTTTGCTTGGTTTATTGGCTTTGTGGAAGAGGATATGAGGGCCCAGGCAGTTCTCTGGAGATAGGACCCCTCAAGGAAAGGCCAAGATTTATGGTTTCCGGAAGCCCTCAAGGTTACTGGCCTAGGCCCAGGCTTTCCTTGGTTCTGGGGATTTAAGGGAGGGAGGGCCTGGAGGTAAAGGAAATTCCAAATCATGGTGAGAATCATTCCCCAAAAGACTTTATCTTCCATCGTCTCCCATGATTCCCAGTAACTACATGATGTTGATGGTCTGCCATCATTTTAACGAAATGGGGGCCTGAGGCTGGGAGAATAGGCAGGCCGGCCCCAGGTCAGCTAGAATCAGTGTCAGGGGAGCAACTCAAACCCATCTCTCCTGGTTCCCACTCCAGGGTGCTTTCTCTCTGGGTTATTTATACTGGAGTGGCCTTTGACACCCAATCAGAAAATACCTGAGTCACACTGGCTAAAAGAAAAGAAGTATTGCTAAGGGCTCTGGCCTGGAGTCACCTCTGTGTCACCACATGCAGGCCTGGGACAATAGCCATCCATCACTGCTCAGCAAGGTGGCATAGGTGTCCCCTCGCACAAGCATGTGACTACACCAAGGGTGCTTGACCTTCCAGGAAATGCTCCTGTGGACACTGTCCCTGGCCAAGTGGCTCTGGAAACAAATGTTTCATTGACAACCCTACTTCACAGGCATAAGAGGCTGGTTCCTGACATGGCCTTCCAGTCTTCTGTGGACCCTGTTAGCAGGATAAATTTTATTTCTGAGCTTAATTAGGGGACATGCCATAAATATTCATGCAGCAAAATGAGCCCTGGCTCACAAGTGCAGCTGCTTCCCGCTTGGGGGAAATTAACATTGTTTTCCAACCATGAGTAATGAGGCGCCACTGCTGGAGAGAGGAGCCTTTTCAACAGCCTCTCTAGGACAGAAAGGGAGAGCCACACTCAGAGGCACCCACACCCTGGGAGCCAGCCTGGCCCCCGCAGACCCCTCTGCATCTCCAAATGAGGGGCACAGCTGGGCTCCTCTGGGGCTCAGTCCTGAAGGGAGCCCCCACCAAGGCACTCAGCAGAGCAGACAATGCATCAAGAACAGGGATCAGCAAACTATAACACAAGGGCCAAATCCACCTGCCACCTGCTTTTGTAAATAAAGTTTTATTGGAACCCATTTGTTTAGATATGGCTACAATGGCAGAGTTGAGTAATGTGACAGAGACCTTATGGCCTGCCAAGCCAAAGGAAAATATTTACAACCTGATCCTTTGCAGAAAAAGTATGCCCTAGAACTGTTTCATCCTGGACATTTGCAATTATTAATATAAGTCCCATAATCTCAAATTCTCTGTAACCTTAGGAATATGGAATGGTTTTAAAGTCTCATGGTTTTAGAATCTTCGTGCATAGACTCTGGAACCAGACTTCAATCTCAGCTCTATCACTTCCTTAGCTGTGTGACTATGGGCAAGTTACTTAACCTTCTCTCCATCTCAGTGTATTTATCTATAAACTGGGGGTAAGAATAGTACCTAGCTCATAGTGTTGTGAAGACTGAATGAATATTTATAAAGCCCATAGAAAAGTATTCAGCATAGGATAAGCTTTAAATAAGCACCTGTTAAATAAATGGATTCAATCTCCTATAATTTCAAAATCCTCAAAGAATAGGATCTTAACCTTCCCCTACAAATTTCAGCCTGAAAGATCTTAGAATCTAAGCTGTGACAGGGAGAGCCCCCAAGTTTCTGACACTGTACTAAATACTTTATGTGCATTATCTCATTTAATCTCCAAAACAACTCTTGGAAGTAGGAATTACAGGCAATTTACATATAAGGAAACAAACTTTGCAAAGGTGGGAGACTAATCCAAGGTCACAGCGGTAAATTGGAAAGCTTGAACAGGAGCCCAGGGTACCTGACTCCAGGCCTATCTCTCAGATCATCCTACCCTTCACCCACTGTCACAGTCTCTCCTCAGTGCCTGTCACAGGGTCCTCCAGCCTCTGCTGGGCACCTGCTGCGTCGGGGAGCTCACTGCCCCTGGAGACAGCCAGCTCTGTGGCTGGATAGCTCACACTGGGATCTGCTCTCACTCTCGCTCCTCCTAACCCCCTTGGTCCTAGTTTGTCTCTTTGAAGCTCTGAAAAGCCCAGGCCAGAGACCACGGACACTTCTGGGGACATCTCCCAACTTGCTGGGAGCCAGCAGCAGCCTGGGCCTCAAGCATTTGCAACAAACTAGACCGATGAAAAGACAGAGCTCCGTGCTTTGGACAAACCATGCCTCCAGCAAGCCCTCCCTGGTACCAACAAGAAGCAGGGGCCCTTCTTTCTCCTTAAGACTCCCAACATTCCTGCCTGAACCATCATTTGATGAGACAAGAGCCATGTCCTCATCTAAGTCTTGTCGTAATACTCCTAGGACTCTCTAAGCCTTGTAATCTTTCTTCTTGCTGTCAAAGTGTTTTGAGATCTAGTCTCTCCTATGGTTCTGTAGCATAATGAAGCTCATCAAGTGCTGGTAGCATTGCCTTTATCCTCAGCATTCTTGACCTAGTAGGTCAAGAAAATATTACCATTCTCATTTATAAGATGAGGTACCCAAGACCCAGAGGGGAGGAGGAACAGAAAGAAAAAAGAAATTATACTATAGCAGAACTTTCTGGTACCAGGCCCTGTGCTAAGCCCTTTGTCTCATTTCATCCTGACACAGGTAGATGCTACCCCACTTTCCAGGAAAGTGAACTGTGGCTCCTAAAGGAAATCCGACCTGTTCTAGGTTCCATAGACAGCAGGAGGAGGAAGACACTGATCATGCATCTACTGTGTGCTAAGTACGTTCATACACATATATGCCTTATTCTGCCATCACACACACACAAAACCCTAAGGTGGGTCTTTTTAATGCCTGCTTGCCAGATGTGTAAACTAAGGCTCAGAGGCTGGGGTGGCTGTCCCAGGGGAGCGGGACTGGGCCCCAGGCCTCGCTGGTGTGGATGAAGCACTCTTGCCCGACCCCAGCAGCCATGGCAAGACTCAGCCCATATCCTTTCAGGGAGTGGGAAAGGAAACACTGGGCCCTTTTACAGGGTTTCCATGTGCATGACCGGGAGCCCCTAAGGATGGCCGATCCGCCACGGATGGGAGGAACAGTTTATTTTTTCTGTGGGCCGCTCTGGAGCCTTTCAAAGGTGTGAAGTTCCACGGCCTGCAAAAGCTGATACTACTGGCTATCCAGAGCAGGCCCTGCCTGGGCCCCAGCCCCTGCAGCCCCCGCAGTCCCCACAGCCCCCGCAGACCCTGGCCTCTTCATATGCCACCCATGGGAACTCCTTCCGGCCCACCTGGCCTCTCACACGCTGAAAGGCTGCAGAGTGACAGGCCGGCAACTGGACTCTGATGTTTATTCACCAAACACAGAGACGGCCCTCCAGGCCTCTGCTACCTCAGGGAAGAGGGGTCACCAGCCCACTCCCAGGCCAGGATCCCAGCACACTCACCTCTGGAGACTGGCCACAAGGAGGAGCATCCAAGCTGCTCCTGCAGCGAGAGAGACTCTGGTTAGGCACAAGGAAGAACTAGCTGCCGCTGAGGGACATTCAGCTCAGAGAGAGAAGAGGAGTCTCCTGAAGTGCCGTGGCATCTTGGTAAGGACCCTGGACTCTTTGTAAGCCCTGGGATGAGGAGGGGTGAGGCCGCATGATTCCCAAGCCCCACTCTCTACCAGTTCTGACAATGTCATAATTCTGAGGTTCCACGGCATGAGACAGGGGGTCAGACTGGACCACAGTATCATTTCTAGATGCTTCTACCTCCAGACCTGCCAAGTGATTGACTGGACAAGGCTGAGCAATTGTGTCGGGGAACTGCTTGGTTGCTTCCCTGTATATAGTCAAGGAAGTTGCACGGTCACTTTGTAAAAACAGAGCTGCTGGTACTGTTGTTTTTCTATTGTTCCTTTCCCCCCTACCACTTTTATAACTGAACTGATTGCTTTGATTGGACTGGCCTGTTGTTCATCTAAACTGACCTGTTGCTGGACTCATCTGACAGGCTGTTTGTCGGCCACGGTCAGCGGTGGATGTGGAGCTGGTTGATGTGTAGCTTTCCAGATTAGATATTTTGATGAAATGGACTGGTCTGAGCCCTGCGATCACCCCAGCCCCACTCCCCAACCTCACCACCAGCTTTGGCCTTTCCAGAGAAATGCAGTTCCACGAGTTTCAGGCATAAATCCTGGCCAAATCCACCATGAAAGGAGACACAATATTGTCACGGGTTTAAAAATGGGATTCAAATCAAGAGGGCAGAAAGCCCCGATGGAGGACCTGTTGTGCCCTGCAGCCTTGCCAGGCAGTCCATGTGGGCTGGACCGAGCCTGCCGTTCCGTCCCTCATCCGTGTCGGGGGATTGCTGAGCCCCTAGCACAGCCCCCTCACTTGCCTCTTTAACTCACTTCCTTTCAGTGCTGACAGGTCCACCAACTTTCAATGGGGCTGTGGCAAGAGGGTACTCACCCGCCCACCCCCAAGTCCATTCACCCTGCCCACCCCTCCTTGGCCTTTCAGGCTCACAGTGAAAGGGACTTGTCCAGAAATCGGGGATTTACCATTGTGCCCTTTGTAAAGACTCTCCATTTCCCTCAGCCCCACCCCTCCCATCTCCAGAATCAGTAGGGGTGGCCCCTGCAGAGCTGCAGATGGACACAACAGAGCACAACACACCCAACACCCTTGTTTAGAATCAGGGCTGAGGCCTCAGAAACTCAAACTTTGTTTCAGAGCCGGAAGACAACCTCTAGATTTCTCCTGCCTCCAACCACTCCCCATTTTACAGATGGGGAAACTGAGAGTCATAGAATGAGGCCTCTTGACACCTAGTGTGCTATTCCATTAGCTCATTTTCACTCCCCATTTCTTTTCTTCCTTCAGAATTGAGGAGGTAATGACATTTGTCATTTGTGTTAACAATATGCCACACCACTGAAAACTGTGTACGGTGGCTGCAACCAACAGTCTAGGAAGTTTGGGGTCATGGTTTTGTTGTTTCACATCTGAAATCAAAAGCTAGAGCCATGAAAATAGCAGATCTTGGTTGAACTGCCTCTAAAATAAATAGAAACACTCACCTGACTAATCTGAAATTCAACTCACGAAATGGAACAAAGCCAAAGTATAATTTTTCTGTTTCTAATATTTTTGCTCCCACGTTTAGATTATTTAATCCAACTACTTATTTGTGGGTGGGCCTGCTGGGGACCAGAAAGGAGCTCTAACTTGCCCAAAGGCACACAGCATGGCAGGCAGGTTTGGCCTGACTATCCTCTACTTCTCTGGCAGGCATTTCAGTGTTAGAAAAATCTCAGCTACATCGAAATGGTATTCCTAGAACCAGCTGGGCACTGCAATTTGGTTAGCTGTGTGGCTTTGCAGTTTCTAAACTAAATGGTTTATTAAGAATAGATGTGTCGGCCGGGCGCGGTGGCTCACGCTTGTAATCCCAGCACTTTGGGAGGCCGAGGCAGGTGGATCACGAGGTCAGGAGATTGAGACCACGGTGAAACCCCGTCTCTACTAAAAAATACAAAAAATTAGTTGGGCGTGGTGGCGGGCGCCTGTAGTCCCAGCTACTCGGAGAGGCTGAGGCAGGAGAATGGCGTGAACCCGGGAGGCGGAGCTTGCAGTGAGCCGAGATTGCGCCACTGCACTCCAGCCTGGGCGACAGAGCGAGACTCCGTCTCAAAAGAAAAAAAAAAAAAAAAAAGAATAGATGTGTCAGGCTGGGCACAGTGGCTCGCTCATGCCTGTAATCTCAGCACTTTGGGAGGCCAAGGCAGGTGGATCACCTGAGGTTGGAAGTTTGAGACCAGCCTGACCAACATAGAGAAACCCTGTCTCTACTAAAAATACAAAATTAGCAGGCCATAGTGGTACATGCCTGTAATCCTAGCTACTCAGGAGGCTGAGGCAGGAGAATTGCTTGAACCCAGGAGGCAGAGGTTGCAGTGAGCTGAGATCGTGCCACTGCACTCCAGCCTGGGCAACAAGAGCAAAACTCCGTCAAAAAAAAAAAAAAAAAAAAAAGAATGGCAATCATTAAAAAGTCAGGAAACAACAGAAGCTGGAGAGGATGTGGAGAAATAGGAATGCTTTTACACTGTTAGTGGGAGTGTAAATTAGTTCAACCACTGTGGAAGACAGTGTGGCGATTCCTCAAGGACCTAGAACCAGAAATACCATTTGACCCAGCAATACCATTTGATCCAGCAATCCCATTAGATCCAGCAATCCCATTACTGGGTATACACCCAAAGGATTAAAAATCATTCTGCTATAAAGACACATGTACATGTATGTTTATTGCAGCACTATTCACAATAGCTAAGACTGGGAACCAACCCAAATGCCCATCAATGATAGACTGGATGACGAAAATGTGGCACATATACACCATGGAATACTATGCAGCCATAAAAAAGGATGAGTTCATGTCCTTTGCAGGGACATGGATGAAGCTGGAAACCATCATTCTCAGCAAACTAACACAGGAACAGAAAACCAAAGACCACATGTTCTCATTCATAAGTGGGAGTTGAACAATGAGAACACATGGACATAGGGAGGGGAACATCACACACTGGGGCCTGTTGGGTGGAGGGGGTGGCTAGGGGAGGGACAGCATTAGGAGAAATACCTAATATAGATGACGGGTTGATGGGTGCAGCAAACCACCATGGCATGTGTATTCCTATGTAACAAACCTGCACGTTTTACACATGTATCCCAGAACTTAAAGTATAATAATAACAATAAAAGAATAGATGTGAAAGCAGCAAAAGCGGTTGATTTCAATGCTTCATCTATGGGAAGATTGCCACCATCTCTGAGCATTTCTAACCCAGGCTGCTCCCTCCCCTAGGAGGTGCTTTATGTGAACCTGGGGCTGGGAGATTCTGCATGGGAACTGAGCTGGAGAAAAGATCATTTGAGGAAGATAGCCTCGTATTTTGGCGGTCACTGCACAGACTCTGTCTTTATAGTGCTTAAAGAAAAAGCAGGAGGTTTCATATTTAAATTGTTTATCTTCGGCTAGTTCTTCTACAGAGCTTTGGGATGAATTCATTCCGAAGGCAATATTTTCTAAATTACCAGGGTGACTCTGAAGCCGACTTTGTTTTGCTTTTGGTTTATTCCTAAACATAATAGAATCCCAAGTGTTAATCTCCAGCTGATACCTAACCATCCTCTTCCACTATGCTGTCCCGGTGGGGATTTATGACTGGGTGATGAGCCACCACGTCTCTCTGAACCCCGATGAGGACATGGATAACATCATCAACTCATCACTGAACCATTGTCATCAACCCAGCTTTAATCCCCAAGACTGATAACCATCGGAGGCTGTTAATTCCCAGCAAATTATCTAATCCACATGTTGTCCAATCTGTGTAAACCCAGCCCATAAGGATCATAAAATAAATAAGCATGAAATGGCTTATAGTTTTGAATCTCCTGTCACCTAGATAGGCCAGGCTGCATGACTGCAGCAACTGTTGTGGCTCCCACCTCCTTCCAAGAGGGAATGGGCAGCATGGGTTCCTATGTGGGCCTGCTTGATGCTGTTTCTAGGACGGAGGCCACACACACACCCCTGCCTGTCTCTCCTGCTCTCCCTCCCATATCCCAAATGAAGCCAAGGTTTCATTTCACTGATATGTTAATCACTGAAATAGCCTTGTCCTGCAAGACACAGGCATGGTGAATTAAGATGCTGGATGATTTGCAAAACGAAAAGCAAGCTCTCCCTTGAAAAACAGGGGGCTGGTAGGAATTTGTAATGATGAGAGGCAGGCAGAGAGGGGAGACAGAAAAGGAGGTCGGCGGCTCTAGGGGATGTAAGGAACGATAAAATTAGACTGCGTTGTCTAGACATAAGCACAGGGTTACCGAGAGGTTTTGTGCGCGTGTGCTCGCGCGCGCGCACGCGTGTGTGTGTGTGTGTGTGTGTGTGAATAGGACTGAGCAAGGAGTAGGGCCAAATGGCCTCTAAATCCCTTTTTGCCTCTGAAATTCTTCAAGGCTATGTCTAAAAGCCTGTAATTCTAAAATTCTGTAATTCATAGATCTCATACTTCTCTAACAGACACTCTGATTCTAAGGTTCTGTGATTCTAAGAGTTTATAATCCAATGAGTCTGTAATTATAAACTGCTATGATTCTGTAATTCTAGATACTATGGTTCTCTAATTCTACCATTCCATGATGCTAATATCCTGTAATTCTAAGATTCTATCAATGTTTCCTTAATTTAATATTCCACCATTCTCAAGTTCTATGACTGAAAGAGGTCATGATTCTGTATTTCTATAAATTTATTCTTTTATATTTATAATGCTTTACAATTCTAGTATTCTAGAATTCTGATTTCATAATCCTAAAATTCTAGAATTCTAATGTTCTATGCTACTACAAATCTAAAGCATTTATATGATTTTGTAAATCAATTTTTCAAGAATTCCCACAATCTAAGATTCTAACATTCTGGGTTTCTCAGATCCTACAATACAAAGTTTTTTTTATTCAATGTTCTATATTTTCAGATTAAATGTCAAGGAGTCTTAGTTCTGAAACGTTAATATTATATGCTATCATGATTCCAACATGTCTCATATTTTATGATATCATTATTACAAATACAAAGTCATTTTATCTATAAAATGCAGGAATTAAGCTGCAAGTGACAAAGAATCAAGGGACCTCCACAGCTGTCCTCCTAATCAGATTGGAGCACATCCCAGGGCCATGGATTCTTCCTCAGTGGCAAAGGAGACCTGAAAACAGCTGCTTTACCCAGCCAGGGCTCCAGGAGCTGCCTGGGAAGACAAAGGCATGGGAGGTGGGGGCCCGGCCAGGGTCAGGCCGAGGAGTTGGCCCCATGCCTCCGGGAGGCCCCTCCTCAAAAGCCAGGTTTCCAAACATCTGCCAGCATTTGGGTCCCGATTGCTGTCCTTTAAAAGTATCCCTCTCCTTTTCTTGTTCCCCATCAAGGGCTCCCATGACAATCATTTCAAGCAGCTAATGAGTTTCAGATGGGCTTTGGGAGCCAGGGACGGATGGACGCTCAGAGAGGAGGGTTCTTAGGCTGAGTTCCGTGGGCAGGGGGAGGGGTGTGGGTCAGAAAGGAGAATCTTTTGTAGCTGAAGTATTAGGGGCCGTCCACCCCTCCCAGGCCTGGGGACAGAACCTGGAAAGGAGCTGGAGCCGTGGTCACGCTGCTTGCTCCTTCCCGCTCGCCCATGTTTGCTCGCTGTCAATATACAGACCCACACTCTAACGCCTCACCCACTGTTTTGAACCTTGATGAAATAAAGACCCAGAAGCATTATAGGAAACATCGAGGCCTTCTTGAGGCCAAGATGTGATTACTCACCTGTTAATAGAAGGGTCTTTGCAAAAGACAGGAATCGTCCTTGTTGAAATTACATCGTCTGTGATTCTCTCCCCTTCCGGACGCACGGGAGTACATCCAGAGGCTGCTGTCAGCTCTCATGTGGGCCACACCGCCTGGCCGGGGGTGGGGTTGCCTGTGGGGTCCCTGGGGATGCCAGTCCCCAGGGCTCCCTGGCACCACACGGGGGCAGCTCAGCAATCCTGCTGTTCCCTGTGCTGGGCTGCTCTCTCCCTTTGGCCTGGGGCTCTGAGGGGGGTGACAGTGACCCCAAAGAGCTTTCTCCCTCCTGTGCCAGGGGATGAGGAGAGGCCAGGGGCTCAGGAGAGGCGTCCCAGCCTTCATTTCGGTAGCATTCAGAGAGCCCAGGGAGCAGCCCGTGCCCAGAACCTGGCCAGGATTATAAGTGGGTTCTGCAGCGTTCTCACTGCCTGGCTGCCTGACAACTTCCGCTGCTTTCAGGGTCTAATTTACGGATTCACTTAAATGAGCAGAACATTGAGAAAGACACACCAATGCATTTCAGAGGAACTCACACACTCCACAACCCAGTGAGGCCATTCCCTACCAGGAATGTAGGGGGACGTTCTGCAACAGGATGTGTATAGTTTAGGGTTTGGAGGGGGTCTCTTCTGGCAAGAGAGACCAAACCTTATAATTAAGTAACTCTCCGTTTCCTTTAAGATATCAACAACAACAACCACATTCTCCCCAGTTGCCTAAACAGGACAAGTCCCCGGTTAAGCAGTTCTTGGTGGTCTGTGCTCACACATGTGCAGAGAGAGAAAAAAAATCTGCCTGGAAGCTGGCCTCCCTGGCTTCCCAGCAGCGGACCACCTCCCAGCCCCGCCGCCACCCCCTCCCCAGTTCGCAATTAGGGGTAATCTTTTGTTGCCTGGAAAGTGTAAAAATCGCCGGCTTTTCTTTTTGCATGCATAATATCCATTTCCCCTCCAAGTGCGTTATTTGGTTTGGGAATTACATCTATTTACAAGAGTAGATGTTGCACAAAGGTTGTGTTTATGTGGAAAATTATATCGGTGACACGGGCTGATTGGCATGTGGAGGCTGGGAGAGCAGGCCTTCTCATCAGCTTGGAATAACAAAATGATTGTATTTTCAGCAAAGCTAATTGATCACATACCTCGCTGGGCTATCTGTTTACTCAAAGGCCATCCAGGCCCTGGGAAGGTGGAGAGAAGAGAGCCCAGGGCCCGTGGTCACTGCCAGGCCGAGCCAGCCAAGGGCTAGGGGTGTGAGGTGGAGACAAGGGGCCTGGACGGGTCCTCAGGTGGTGAGGTTGGGCAGGGAGATGGGCTGACTCTGTTCTCCCCGGGGAAACGAGGCCTGGACTTCACACTGGTGACCATGTCCTTTCTCCAGACCCCTGAAGTCAGCATGGGGCAGCGCAGGTGTGGGGAAGGGCTGGTTGGAGTATGATCTGGAGCCACTGAAAAGAAAAGACAAGTAAATTCCCTTCTCTCATCCATTGGAAAAGCAGTGGGCTTTAAGCTGGTGCTGAGCTGGCTGTACAGGGCTCGTGGGAGTGAAAGCTCTGGAAACCTGTCTCCATGTGTCTGTCTTGACCAAGTGACTCTGTCTTTGCTTTCCTCTGGGGAGCTCTAGATCAGGGGCCAGGACTGGGACTAGGAGGATGGATGGGAGAGAGGGACGTTATGGGGTGGGGGATGCTGTTAAGGAGTACATTCAGCTTCCAAATCTGCAAACAGTGAAAGCTGAGCCCAACCCTCTCTGACACCCTGCCGGAACAGATCTTGCTCCTGCCTTTGGGGAAGGAGGTGCTTCTCTTTAGGTTTCTGATCAAAATTCCTGGCCCCGGGCTGACTGAGCACGTGAGAGGTCTCCTAAGAAGATACTACCTCCCCTTAATTGACCCACACCAGCCAGGCCTCTTGGACCAAACAGCTGAAGCCACCTAAAAAAAGCCCAGAGCTAGAATTGTATTTCCTCCCCAGGGTCAAAGCTTCAGTCATGTGGGGGCAGAAAACAAAACAGTTGGATATAGTTAAGCAAGTATTTGAATTGAAAATGGCCAGTTATTTGAGAAACAACTTGTCTGCAATTCACCAAGCAACATGAATTTACCAGTCACTTTGCAAACATGAAGTTCCTTTGAAAACTACTGGTTTAAAATAATCTGATATCCCTCTCCTATTTTATGAAGATGGCTGGTTATTCTGCAAACTTCCACTTGGAGTTAGTCACGCTACTAGTTATTCTTTACAAACAACTTGGCACAAGCTTCAGCTGCTGGTTTGTCAGGTTAGAACTATGATTTGGTCCTTCTTCCCATTGCTGATCAAATTCAGATTTAGTTAACTTTTTCTAAAGCAAAGATTAAGAAATATTTGGGGGCAATCAATAATGATCCTTCACTGATTTCCTGGAGCAATCCTAAAATCCTCAGAGACTATTCAACCTAACAGCCTTATTTTAAAAATGGGGAAACTGAGGCCTAGAATATGCTAGTCTTTGCTAATCCCTGCTGGTGACATCTGAGCCAGGTTTGAGTATTATTTGCGGGTATTTGGATCAGGTGATGCTAAGTAAACTTCAGGTGCTTCTTCTCTAAGCTCAGTCGTGAGGTTTTTCACCTCTACCCAGGTCTGAGCCACACAAGTCCGAATTTGGAATATTTTAGATATTGTTGTAATAACCTTCTGGTAACACTGTGTATGTGTGTTTGTGTATGTGTGTGTTTGTCCACCAGGCATTTCAAAATCTCTGGTCCTTCTGAAAGACAGGCAAGTTTATTAATGCAGAGCTCTCCGAATTGTTTTATAATTGGGAACATTTTGTAATGAAAGAACATTAATAAAACCTGAATCCAAATCAAACTTCTCTGTGTATGTTATTTTTACTCTGCAGTCAAAAGCTTTTATTAGATTTAAAACTTTCACTGTGCTTATCTCTGGCTGTATAATGTTCTACAATAAGAAAAAAAGTCCAATGACTCTGAAGTCTGGCAAAATAATATACTTTCTTGGATGTCTCTGTGTGTTGCCAATTAGCTTTGCCGTGAACACAGGCCCCCATCCATCACCCGCCTCTGGGTGGCTGTAACAGAGACCTAATTTGTTTCATATGCCCCACGCTCTCTGAGCCATTCACCAGCGCCTCCAACCTGCTGAGGAGCAGCTTGGCTGGAGAAGAGTTGAATGACAAAAAAACCCAAGAGGAGACAGAGAGCGCTTATCAGAAATGGGCCCTGCTCTGCTCACTCAGTGGGAAAATCCCAGCCCTTCATGCCTCCAATTCCTTCCACCCGCCTCCCACCCCACCCCTCTTTCTCTTTCTCCTTCTCCTCTTCTCCCCTTTCATGACCTAAAAGACCCAGGACTCACAGAAGGCGAGGCCTTGAGTGGAGAGTGGAAAACTTAGCCTTGTCTTACAACTTCCAAGGGCTGGCTGCAGTCCTCTCCCTTCTCTGCCGGATTCCCACTCCCTCCCACCTACTCCTTTTACAAGCCCAACGTTTAAACCTCCAGTTCCCTAGGAATTTTATGAATGCTCAGCACAAGCCAAAATAAACTCGTAAAGAAAAAGTTTCTAAAGAAGGTCATAGACCGGTATAGCAAGTGCTAAGCGGTAAATACAAAAGTTATTGGGGTCTTTGGGAGCTGTGGTCTGGGTGGTGGAAGGTTGGGGTCAATAGAGGGAAAAGGGAAGAACAAGGAGAAAAAGTGAAGCTTCCTTTTTTCTCCTAGTCCTAGGCCCTCAGAGTCTTTATTGTTATTATTTTGTAAAGCCTTATAGTTTGATGCCTCATTTTATTGATGCTGTAGCCCAGAGAGGTGGAGGGATTGATTCAATGTCACACAGGAAGCTGGCCAGTGCGGTGCTCTGACACCCATGTCTGCAGGCCTCCCTCTCTGTGGTACTGACATGGTGAGGGGAGGAAAGGAAGGGGCCTTGGGATCACGGAGCTGCCTATTTTAACTCGTTAGAGCAGTGATGTCCAATAGAACTTTCTGCAATGGTAGAAATGTCTTCTGTGTTGCCCAATATAGTAGACACTTGCCATATACAGCTATTAAATTAAGTAAAATTTAAAATTCAGTCCAACCAGCCACAATTCAAGGGCTACCATATTGAATAGCACAGATATAACATATTTCCATCTCTGTAGAAAGTTCTATTGGATAGTGCTGTTCTAAGGGCCACCATCACCAGCCCCCAAGGACATGCTTGTGGTCATGGTGCAAGGTGGCCCTTTCCTCTAGGCTTTCACAGCCCTCAGTACTTTCACTACCCCCATCATGACAGTTGCCACTCAATTATAGATAACAATGTCCTGTCTGTCTCGCCCACCTGAATGAGAGCACTTTGGGGACTGGGGTCCTATCTCTTTTCTCTTTTCACCTCCATGGCATCTAGCACAAGATATATTCTCAATGATGATTTAGTCTCAGAATCTTAGAGTTGTAAAGGACCTTAAAGGGAGTCTAACGGAACTGCTCCCAGGGCAGGGACCTGCCCTGCAGCCTCTCAGAAGTAGCCCATCCACCCACTGTTTGCACACCTCTGCGGGCAGAGACCTCACTATCTCCCCAGGCAGCTGAGTCCATTTCTGAGCGGCTGAGATTATTAGAATATACTTTCTCAAATCTAGCTGAAATCTCCCTACTTGCATCGTCTACCCTTGCTCCACCCTCTGGCGTCTCACAGTATTAATTTTGCTTTTGTTTCTATGTAACGACCCTTCTAAGAGCTAGACATAGTATATAATTCCTCCATGTTCCTCTTGAAACATGAAGCTCTTCACGGAATGCCTAATTCTAGATGTGGGCTGGTCAGCAAGGATAGCACATACTGACCTCCCTTGATCTAGAGACTATTCTTCTGCTAGGGCCACCCACACATTAGCAACTTCATTACTCCATAGGCTCATCTTGGGTTTGGGTTGTATACACCTCCCAGGCCATATGCATGGCCCATGACTACGTTGCCCCAGTGGTGAAGGGGATGGAAAAGGCCTCTGCCAATAATACTGCTCTTTGACCTGGGTGTGCAAGGACACTGCTCCTGCCTTACTTCTCAAGCAGCCTCACGCTTTGAGTGCCAACCTCAACATTTTCTAAATCCCTCTCCATTGCCTGGGACTTGGGATTTGCAGTAAATCCCAAGAAATATTTGGGGGCAATCAATAATGATCCTTCACTGATTTCCTGGAGCAATCCTAAAATCCTCAGAGACTATTCAACCTAACAGCCTTATTTTACAAGTGGGGAGACTGAGGCCTAGAATATGCTAGTCTTTGCTGATCCCTGCTGGTGACATCTGAGCCAGGTTTGAGTATTATCTGTGGGTACTTGGATCAGGTGACAGTATCAGGTGACTACGGCTTGCAGTATCTTACAGATGGATGCTGTGAGCCCGGACTGAGACCTGTATAGCCCTGGTCCATTTCTCCCCTTCGGGGCTCTTTCCAACCCTCTCCTTCACACCGGGGGTTGACCAGATGCCCTAAGGAGCTCTAGGATTCATTCCTATGGGATTTACCTGGGGCTGCATGGCCAGGCCCTGGTCCCAGTAGAGCAGTCTGGCAAATGGATCACTTCCACTGGCCAGTGTAGTACTTCTTTTGTAGAATCCCATGAAATTGGGCCTCCAGAATGGCGCTGACATACTGATTTTAGGTGACAAATTGTTTCCGGAGACAGAGGCCTCACACACCCTAGAGGCAGTCCTGGCCCCTGTGTTCACAATCCAGTGGGAAAAACAGTCTACTCTGCAGTGTTGGGAGAGAAGTGCTGGGTGAGCCCAGAAGAAAGACCCTGGAGGGCTTCCTAGAGGCAGTGATATCTAAGCTGAGTCTAAAGAATGAGCCAGGAAAAAGAGAGAAGAGAGAATTACAGGCAGAGAAAACGGTGTGTAGAAAGATGCCTGAATGAGATTCAGCCTGGTTATGTAAGCTTGGGAAGATGGCTTAGCTTTTTTGAACCCATTTCCTTATCTGTGAAACTGAGAGAACAGTATGGGCCTTGCAGGGTCAAGCCTTCATTTAGCCATTCAAAAAACGTTCTGAGAACCTACTAAGCCAGGCCCTGTGCAGGTGCCAGGGGCATTCAAAAGAGCAAGGCGTGCTCCTGCTCTTAAGGGGCTCCAGACCGTGGCCGTGCAGCAGCTGAAGGGCTGTCCCAGGGATTGGGCCCGGTTCCCCAGCAGCCCAGAGGGCTGAGTTGACTCTGGCTGGGGCGATAGGGGCAGCTTCACTGACTTTCTGACCCTCAGGCTCCATCTTGAAAGGATGAGTAAGAAAGTCAAGTCTGAGAAGATAGGAGGGAGCAGTAAGTGCAAATAAAGCAGCAGAGGGAGCAGTAAGTGCAAAGGCACAGAGGTCTGAGAAAGCCTGAGATAGTTGGGGCATGGGAAGTGGTCCCATATGCCTGTAGTGCATGCGGCACATTGACCATGGCTGGAGATGAGGCTAGAATTCAAGGCTGTAGCCTGAAAGGCCTCAAGTGCCCTTTATCACATGAGTGGCATTGAGCTCTGGAGGATTTTACGCCTGAGAGTCATGTATGAGTTGCAGCTTAGAAAGTTTCTCTGGAAGCCAGTGAGGAGGCTGGACTGATGAGCAAGAGGCTGGAGGCTGAGAAACCAAGGAAGAGGATGGTGGGATGTCCAAGGGAGAGACAATAGATAAGGCCATCACCAAGAGGGGTGGAGGGGCATGGCCAGCCTGAAGCCCCATGCAGGAGGCAGAGCTGACAGGAGCTTGGTGATTGGAGGATGTGTGTGGTGAGGGAGAAGTGGGCCCATGAATGACTCAGGCATGTGCCGTGTTTTCCAGAAGGAATACCATTATTAGCCACAGTATTCCTTCAGGAAAACAAACAAGGGCACATACACGGCACACACCTGAGTCACTCATGGTGCCACTTGCATGTATTGAACATGTATTATGTGCCAGGCAATGTGCTAAGCATTTTACATGCATGATCTCATTGAATCCTCACAGCAATTCTGTGAGGCAGCTCCTGTTTCATCTCTCATTTTACAGATGAGGAAACTGGCTCAGAAAGGTAAGGTAACTTGCCGAAAGTCACACAGCAGACCCAGGCTGGCATTCAGGGCAGCCCTCAGCATCTCCATCCTTCCCTGTCTCCTGCTTTTCTCCGAGGCTCGGGCTCTGGGTTCCCACCAGGCTGTCCACACCCTGTCCAATCACCCAGACACTCAGGCACAGGATGAGCCTCGCACGCCTCTGCAGGGCTTTCCTGCATGACAGCCCAGTCTCCTCAACTGCAGGGAGCCCCACACTCACTCACCCTCCATCATCCACCCATCCACCCAACACACTCACTGAGCTCCGCTCTGGGCCACAGCCTGTGTGGAGCCTGGAGACAGGAAGGTGAACATGTTCACTAACCCCCCCCGCCCCACAGTGCATTCAGCCTTCAGCCCAGGGCAGGGCAGGGGGCCTGAGCTCTGCAGAGGCTCCTACCCAACTGCCCTGTCCAAAGGCACGACTCCACTCCCCCTGCGCCTCTCTCAACGCTGTGCTGTTTATTCAGACCCTCATCACAGCTGAACCGTTATTTCCACCTGTTGTGCCCATCTGCCCGATTCGGGGCAAGCTCCTTGTTAACTGAATTGTGTCCTCAAATTTCCATGCTGAAGTTCTAACCGCTAGGGCCTCAGATGTGACTGTATTCAGAGGTGGGGTCTTTAAAGAGGTAATTACGGTTAAATGAGGTCATGAGTCTGGGCCCTGATCCTTATAAGAAGAGAAGATTAGCACAGACAGATCTGAGGCAGGACCCTCTGAAGACACAGGGAGAAGACGGCTATCTATAGGTCAAGGAGAGAGGCTGCAAAAGGAACCAACCCAACCAACACCTTGATCTTGGACTTCTACCCTCCAGAACTTTGAGAATATGTATTTCTGTCATTTGAGCCAGTCTGTGGCACTGTTGTGGCAGCCTGAGCTGACATACACTCCCCGAGGGACACTGTCTTCTTTACTCCTCATTCTCCTGAGCATAGCATTTCATCCCACCCAGAAGTAGGCTCTAGGTAAATAACTGTTGATTGAATATGTGTAAATGTGTGTGATGCTTATACATGTCAGAGCGTGCAAGGATCTGTGATACAGTGTGAATATGTGTTTCCGAGTGTATCTATCTGTAAGAGCAAATGTACCTGCCAGTGGGCACATGGTCAGGTGTGAACAGAGGTGTAGTAGGTGCGGGAGTGTAAGCATGGATGGTGCTGTGTGTGTGTCCGTGAGCTTTCCACACAAGTGTGCATCTGGGCATATCCATGTGCTCACATGAAAATGAGTGTGTGCCTGTCTTTATGGGTCTAAACATATCAGTGATGGTGCATGTGAACTCAAGTCTGGGTCTCTGTGTGTCAAGTATGTCCTTGCATTCACATGTGTCCGCCCTCTTCTTCCAGGAATGTTCTGTAGCTGGGGCAGTGATGGGGTCTCTGCCCCAGCTGAGTTCTTGGAAGGCGTCGGAGCTGGAGCTGCTGGCCCTCCATGAGGTAGACTCACAGAAAGCGCTTTCTGAAGTGAAGTCGGGCCCAGCTAGCATAGGCCCAGCCTTGAGGAGTGGTGGAGGGGAAAAACTGAGAAACTGAGCCAGCGGCGGCTCCCCTTGGACCTGTCCCTGTCCCCGACCCACTGCCCTACACAGAGTACGCTCAGTTCAGCAGTCAGACCTTTGCCTATGTAATGTGTCCCCTCTCAGGGCCCTTGTTCCCTGCTCCTGGTTTTGTTCCTCTTATTGAGATGATGACTATGACAGTGATAGTGGATGGTAAGTGAAGATAATCATTATGTTTCATTCCTCCCCTTGTAGTTTCTTCTTGCTCTCCCCCTCACCCCAGCAGAGACCGGCTCTATGCTTGTTGCCCCACGGGAGGTGTGTGGCAGAAAAAATGTGGTCAGCAAAGGCTCCTGGCTTTTCTTTCCAAAAGCTTAAGCCCAAGAGCACAGAGAGGGCCTGCAGAGGAGATGGAAAAGAGAAGCAGAGCTGCGCAGAATTGCTAAAACAGAGAAATGCGACGAACGAGCTTGGAGACACAGGAAGAGGCAGGGTTTTCCACAGACCCAGGCTGTGCGGAGGAACAGAGCAAGATCTGTGGATCCCCTAAGTGGAGAGGACTGACTGCTCCGGGGATAATGCATCTGTGGGAGGTACGTCTAGATAGACACACCCCCAATACAGCGCAGGAGCCTCCTAGAGCTGCCAGGCCAGATGGGGCCATGTGAGGGGGTGAGGGACAGCTCTAATGTTGCTATGAGTTCAGCTGACTGACAACCACAGCAGCCCCCTCCCCACCTTAGCATAGTGCAAAATCCTGGATTGCGAGTGACTAAGGTCACCTTTCCTACCAGCTCTGCAAAGTGGGGACTCAAACGCCAACTTCTTTTTTAAGCAATACAGGGGCTCCCTGTGTCGTGCATACTTGAATGTGTGGACTAAGATTCAACACCCATGATAGTGTTAATAGCCAGCATCGGTCTTTGCATGAGTTCATCTAATCCCAAGGACAGATCTAAGAGAAAGGTACCATTATTAGTCCCTTTTTAAAGATCAAGAAACTGAGGCATAGAGAAGTTAACTTGTTCCACAGCTGCTCTGTGGCCGAGTCAGGATTCTAAGCTATCTTAGTCCCTACACCAGGTCACTAAATCTTCCTGACCAGCATTCCTGCCAACCCTCTCCATAGATTCCACATCTTGAATGCGAATCTAAGCCTGTAACACCCCCACCATGCTTCAATCCTCCCATGACATCTTTGTCTTCGGAATGAAGTCCAACCTTCCCTCCTCAGGGCCTGCCCCGTGACCTACCCCTCACTACCCTTTCCTTTCCTTTCCTTTCCTCTGCTTCTCACTGTGCCCCTCCTTCCAGCCAAGTTAGCTGCCCCCTGCTTTCTGAACACAGTTTGCTTTCAGGTCTCTGCACCTCCACACCACCCTGCCTGTTCCAGCTGCCTGCAATACCCTTCCTCTAAGAGCAGCTCACAGACCACTTCCTCCAGGAAGTCTTCCCTAACTGCCCCAGTCCCGGCTAGAAGGGGACTTTATATTTCCCCAGATTCTCCTTTAGATTCCTCCAGTTCCCACCGGTATTTCCCCCGTACAGCCCTATTCACTTTTTACCTGGAGTGTGTCAACCCACAGACTGTGAGCTGCTTTTTTTTTTGATACGGAGTCTCACTCTGTTACCCAGGCTGGAGTACAGTGGTGCTATCTCGGCTCACTGCAACTTCTGCCTCCCAGGCTCAAGCGATTCTCCTGCCTCAGCCTCCTGAATAGCTGGGATTATAGGCATGAGCCACCATGCCCGGCTAATTTTTGTAGTTTTATTACAGACAGGGTTTCACCATGTTAGCCAGGCTGGTCTCAAACTCCTGACCACAGTTGATCCGCCCGCCTTGGCCTCCCAAAGTGCTGGGATTACAGGCATGAGCCACTGTGCCCGGCTGACTATGATCTTCTTGAAGGCAAAAATCATGTAAGATTCAACCCTGTGTCTGCTGAGCACCCAGCACAGAGTAGATACCTAGTAAATATTTGGTGTATAAATGAACGAATGATGTTGCTCAACATTCAGGCCTAAGCTAACAACTTTCTCCTCCAAGATGTTCTCTGATAATAAATAGGGACCAGGAGGGGAGGAAGGATGGGATTTTAAGCCAGACATTCTCAGTTTTGTCCCTAATTTCTGTGGACCTATCAGAATATGAATCTTAATACCCCTTTCCCTAAAATGGGGGCAGGAAGGCCCCTGCTTTGAGAACAGAGGAGGTGCTGGCTGTGAGCACACTTTGTAAACTACAAAGCCCCAGGGAGCCCCCTTAATGTGGCTCCAGTTTCCCCTGTGGCTCCTGGGCTGGGGTGTCTTAGCCTGGCTGCTGGGCGTCCTCGAGCTCCACTTGCACCCAGGCCTCCCTCTCTGGGCGTCGAGTCCGGCGGTGCTGACCCAGCCTGGCCCAGCAGGAGAGCCTCAGCTCGGGAACCGCAGGGCCCTGCGGGGGAAGGTCAGGCTGGCAATTTATGGTGTGTAGGACCAACTCTCTCCCGACACATGATCTGTCAAGGGCGATGTTTTCCTTGGAAAGCTGCTCCTGCGTGGAACCCTCTTCCCGGCAAGGAGCTCTCCCTCAGGTGCTCACAGAGTTCACCGGCAGGCGACGGGGAGGCAGGGGCCTCCTGGGAAGGGGCCGTTTCCATCAGAAATGACAAATGGATTTCCTTAGCTCCAGGCCTCAGCCCAAGCACATTCTGCCGGGCAGAACGGCCTCATGCAGGTTCTGAGAGGGCCACGGAGCTCTCATGTGCTGGGAGGGAAGCCTGGCCTGGCTCTCCACCCCTTCTACACCAGACCCTCTTGGTCTCAGAGGCTGCAGAGTGGCCACAGAGACAGAGATACAGGGATGCAGAGACCAGGGAAGAGAGGCAGAGATGTAGACACAGGCACAGAGAGATCAAAAGTCAAAAAGACTGAGAATGACACAGAGCCAGAGACTGGGCAGGGAAGGAACAGAGGAAGTGCCCAAGAACAGAAGCGCATGGTGATGGAGAGCCTCAGAGACAGGGAAGGACAGAGCAAGGAGGGAGAGGGGACAGTAAACCTGTGCAGTAAGCGACCGCGGCGTGGGCTGGGGCCATGGAGAGGCAGCAAGAAGGCGGGACAGACAGCAAGAGAGAGCTCCAGACAGAGCCGAAGATGAGACAGACAGGGAGTGAGGGCCTAGGAAGAAGTGAAGGAAGAGGCCAGGAGACAGAGAAGAGCAGAGCTGTGGGCGGAGAGGCCAATGTGGAGGAGGCTGTCACAGTCCACACAGGACACTGAGGTGAAAAAACCAAATCTCTGTGACCCCAGTGAAAGACATGGGTTGGTTCCACATTCATTCAGAACAAACGTATGGGCCATTCAAATCTCAGGCCCTGTCACGCAAACCTGCCTGCTCACGCACTTCCTGGACAGCAGCAAGTCCCCAGACGTACAGGTAGGGGATGAGAGCACAGGTCTGTGGGGTCCCCACGGGAGGGGGACTGTGTCAAAGGCCTGGGGTGGGTGGCCATGAGGGGAGCCCAGGGAGGGGGAGGAAAGAGCCCTTTTGGGGGGGCTGCAGTGGTGGTGATGATGGAGGGCTGGTGAAGCGAGAGCTAGCAGGAAGCCTGGCTGAGCTGATGGGGAGGAAGAGAAGAAAGGAAGGGATCCCCCTTGCTCTGAGGGCAAGGACCACTGTGTTTTTCATAGAATCAGACTCCAGTTTGAAAGCTAGGAAGTCCAGCCTCCACTACGACAGGAATCCACTCAGTAACTATTTATTGAGCCTCTACTAAGTGCCAGGCAGTCCTCCTGTTGCTGGGGATACCACAGTGAACACAACAGACAAGAAATGTACCCTCACGGAGCTTGCTTCCTAGTGAGAGGAGAAAGAGAATAAGAAACAAAGGCTTGCAATGTATGGCCTGGCAGGCGGGGATGGGAGCTATGAATACAAGTGGCAGGGGAGGAGGAGAGAGTGCTAGGAGGCTGGTGATTTTGCGCAGGGTGCTCACACCAGCCCAGCTCAGGGAAGACCCAGCAGAGGGGCCTTGAGAGTGTGGAGGAGCGAGCTGTGAGGGCGCTAGGGAAAACGGGCCTGGCACGTCCGTGGAGAGCAAGAAGAGTGGGCCTGAGGGGAGGGGACACGAGGCCCAGTGGGAGATGAGGGCAGGACTGGAAGAGGGGCCAGGCCTTGCAGGTCCCGCAGGCCCATGTAGGTGCTGGTTCGGGCTCTGAGTGAGATAAGAAATTAGTGGGGGCTTTGAGCAGAGGAGTGACGTGAAACAACTTACTTTATTTAGGAGGTGACTGCCATAGGTGTGACAAGAGATGGTGGTGACTTGGACTGGGGTGCTAGCTGTGGAGGTGGTAAGAAACCGTCAGGTTCTGGATGTTTCAAAGGTAGAGTGCACAGGATTTGCAGATGGATTGGTGTGGGTGTGGTATGAGGAGGAGAGGCAGGAGTCGCGGCCTCCCTGCCAGGGCCCTGCGCCTCTGCTGTTACCTCCTGGGGCTCTCTTGGACAGCCCTGCCTGAGAGCCAGTGCTTCCCCTGGGTGGTGCTCAGACCTGCCGTCCAGAAAGGCCCACCGACACTTTTCAGTGGGCATGCAGTCAGGAGGACAGGGACAAAGAGAGCCTCAGAGACTCCCTGTGGACCATCCAGAGAAGCCCAAGGAGCTGAGACCATGTGAGGGAGGCTGAGCCTGCCTTGCCATCTGACCGCCACTCCACTTGTTCCCACCCCACCCTTCTAGTGCTGCCTCCTGCAGGAGAATGTCCTTTTTATTTCCGGAAGTGTTGACTACGTTGACTGCAGAGAACACAGGTGGTGGTTGAAAGAATTAAATGGACTGCAAGAACTAAGCTAGGTAAAGCCCTACACAGTTACTATTCAGTAAAAGGTATTGATGATCCTGATAATTATTATTGATAATTAAGAGTCAGACAGATACGGATTTGAATTGTGTGTCCTTGAACAAACTATTCAACTTCTGAATCTCTGAGTATATACCTTCAAAACAGAGAGCATAACAGAACTTCCCTTGCACAGTTGTTATGATTAAACGAGATAATGAATGTGTGAAATTTGTCATGGTGTCTGACACAGAGGAAATATGGCAGTGGGTGGTCAAGTGAGTGTTGGAATTAGCTTATTTCCTCTTGTAAAAGAAAGATTATTAGATGTTCAGGAATTGTATAAGCCAGCTATTATTAAAACTTAAAATATATAAACTTACAATTAAAGGCATTATATTAAAAATAATGGTAACATTCAAACCCCATCATTTTCTAATGATTTACACTTTACTGGTATTTATACCCTTAACAGCTATTGCATCTGTGTGGCATAGATAGAGACTACATAATGATATGCTACTGTGCATCCCATCTCAAGTCTGTTTAGTGATGTCAGGTTTGTAGCTTGGAATTAGCTATGATAGGAGTAATTATACCCAAAATTTGCAAAGGCTACCAATCAGGGTTTGAGTTATTGTTTTGTTGAATGTCTAGATTTAAGAAAATGGTGGAGAAAACGTAATAATGCAATGTAAACCTAAAAGTATGTCATGTCTGTACTACAAAAATTTGAAGAAATTCTCTTTAGCATTCAAAACTATTGTGCAATTCAGCAAGAAATTTGTACACCTCATTGATGAATGAGTGCAGTTGTGACATATCTTTGTTGATATACTTTCATC
Source organism: Nomascus leucogenys (assembly GCF_006542625.1). Lineage (NCBI taxonomy): Eukaryota > Metazoa > Chordata > Mammalia > Primates > Hylobatidae > Nomascus > Nomascus leucogenys. The sequence goes on along the minus strand of NC_044392.1, from coordinate 16,222,876 downwards.
TTTCTTGTTAATCTAAGCAAAATTAGCAACCAAGGTTTCTGTAAGAACTACATTCATTCATCAACTGTAAGCATTAGCTGGCTATGGATAAAAAAATCAATAAAAGCATTCTGTAAGAATTAATTGGCAATATGCAATCAACAATAAAATACACTGTACATTTAATTATTTGTAAATTGTATGCTACATATTCTTTGTATCAGTAAAATGTATAATAAACATATATATGTATATTATACATATATACACACCTTTCTTGAAGGACGGGTTTAAATATTTGCCACTACGCCACTGTTGTCATTAATTTTATTACGGTTGTTATTACATATAACTCAGTGTGACTTCTAGTACTGGCAGACTAACTAATTCAGACCAGAATACCTGTTAAGCACTATAGAAAAGCTGAACAATAATAAAACATCTGTTTGAAGACACTGGAGAGCTAACAAGGCAGTGAAAAATTACAGGAACAAAACTGAAAGAAGAAGGAAACTCAGACAGAAAGACTTAGCATTTAAGGTTGCTTTTTGACTAGGTGTATCTGCTGATTTCAGAGAAGACTGCTGAGAGTCTGAGAAACTGAACAGAGCTTTCAACAGATTCACAAAACCAAGGAAACAAAAGCTGGAGTTCAAAGTCTGCCAAGAACGAAGGATTCTAGTAACACTTAAGGCTTTGGGTGGAGATCCTGGTGACTACATCCTAAGAGAAAAGGGTGAACAGGAAATAGACTGCCCTATGAGGGACTGTGGCCTAGTTTTAAATGATCTTAATAACTGATTGTATTAAAGTGATCTAGCATAGATAGTACCCACAACCACTGCTAAGAAAAGGTAAATCATCTCTGGACAAATATAGTATCAGCCCAGGCCTCAAAATTATCTCTATGATTTTTCATAGACAATGTTTAGAAAACAACTTAAAATATCTAGGCATGTAAGATGAAAATTTAAAAAATATATAAGACATGATGAAACGGACCTACAGGGAAGCCAGATAACTTAGTTAATCAGACATAGATTTTAAAATAACCACTGATATAAGAGAAATAAATTCTACTGTTGGACAGTTCTGTAGAATGACTACAGTCAATAATATATCGTTTCAAATAGCTAGAAGGAAGATATTGAATGTTCACACACAAAGAAATGATAAGTGTTTGAGATGATGGATAAGCTTATTACCCTGATCTGATCACTATATATATTATATGTATCATAACATCACTATGTGCCCCATAAATATGTACAATTATTATGTGTCAATATAAAATATTTTAAAACATTATTAATATGCTTAAGAAATTATGTAACATTTGGAGAATTTCAGCAGAGAAAATAAAACAAAAAAAGAATTAATTGGAAATTTTAGAACTGAAAATTAAAATCTCTGAAATTAAGAACTTAGTGAATCAATGGATCAGTTTAATGGCAAATTGGATGTAGTTGAGGATAGAATTAGTGAGTTAGAAGATAGGTTAGAAGGAAATAACCAGAATGACATACAGAGAGCAAAGGAATGTGAAATACAAAAGAGAATATAAGACAGGCCTAACATACCTATAATGTGAATCCCAGATGGAAAAATGAGAAAGAATGGAACAGAAGCAATATATAAAAAGATGATAAATGAGAATTTTCTAAAATTGCCAAAAGACATCAAACTACAGAATCAATAAACTTTGAAAAACCCAAGAAGGATTAACTCAAAGTAAACCATATCATATTACAGTTAAACTGCTGAAGATCAAAGACAAAAAAAAATCTTAAAAGCAACCAAATTAAAAAATAAAAGACATTACCTTCAAAGGAGTAACAAGTAGATTGATAGCTTACTTCTCAACAGAAACAATAAAAACTACACAATAGAATAACATCAAACAGCTGGAAGAAAATAATCTTAATCTGAAATTCTATTCCCAGGGAAAATATCCATCAAAAATTGATGGTAAAATCATTTTTAGACAAAATTTAAGAAATAAAAGAATTACAACCAGCAAACCTGAACTATAAGAAATATTAAGAAAATTCTCAAAGGAAAAACATCCCAGATAGAAAGTTGGAGAGGCTGAAAGAAAGTACAATAAAAAGTATGAGTATATGGGCAAATAGAAAGGAATATTGATGATGTAAAATAACAACAGCAATATCTTGCGTGGGTTAGAAATACAACTAGTTTAAAAATATGAAAGAATCCTTTTAAATTTGGGAAAAGATAAATGTAGTCAAATTGTTCTAAGGAGCTTGCACTTTCAGGAAGAAGTAAAACTACAAATTTATATATTATATAATGTTCAATAAGTTAAGAATACATTTTATAATCTCTAAATAAATAAGATATTAGTAAAAGAATAAAATAATACATGCAAAAGAAATCAAGAAAAGGAAAAAAGGGAGCATAGAACAGGAAGGACAAATAGAAAGTAAATGAAGATTTAAACCTAAATAATTTAATAATTACATTAAAATATTAATGACCTAAAGTCTTCTAATTAATTAAAAAATAAACATTGTTAGCCCATATTTTAAAATGAAATCAATTATATGCTGCTTATAAGAAATGTACCTAAAATATAAATATACAGAAAGATTGAAAATAGAAGAATGGAAAAGTACATAACATGTGCTATGATTTGACTATGTTGCCAATGTGATAGTATTAAGAGGTAGGGCCTTTAAGAGATGATTAGGCCATGAGGGCTCCTCCTTCATGAATATGACTATGTACCCTTATAAAAGGGCTTAATTTGGGAGTTCAGCCCTTTCTCCCCTTTTGCCTTCTGCCATGTGAGCACAGCGTTCCTCTCCTCCATGGGACTCAGTATTCAAGGCGCCATCTTGGAAACAGAGAGCAGACCCTCATCAGACACCAGATGCCAGTGCCTTCACTTTGGACTTCCCGCCTCCAGAATTGTGATAAACAAATTTCTGTTCTTTGTAAATTACTCTTTCTGTGGTATTCTATGATGGCAGCACAAAATAGACTAAGATAACATGCGAACTATAATTTTAAAAATTGGTGTAACTATACTAATATCAGACTATGTAACTTTAAGGTAAAGTTTTAGTAAGGTTGATGGATATAAGATCAATAATCTAAAATTCAATTTTATTTCTGTATCTCTTTACCAAACACTTCAAAGGTGACAGATATTATAGTACTAAACAATGTTTATTACCTATAAATAAAT